>NC_061814.1:13383985-14044818 GCF_021462225.1 Girardinichthys multiradiatus
CTCCAGTTATTCTCTAATCGATCGTAGTGTCTACAAATTTCAACATTAATGTGAACCCAACTGCCTTGAAATTGAAAATGTACACACATATATTTAACAGTGAACAAATTATATTAGGATTTTTTTTATTTATTTAAGCAGAAACATTTGCAATTTGGTAAATTGGCAAAAATGAAGAAACACGACATGTGAAATAATTTAAAAAAAATGTCTAAAGTAGGCTACTTTGGAAAAAAAGAGAAAGTAAATCTACTCTACAATTATTTGTGAATAAATTATTTTCAATAAGTCTTTTAAAAAGATTTCAGCTTAGAACCGCAGTTTTGTACTTCATCTTTCTACACTGTGAAGAAAACAGTTATTCAAATTATCCTCCGCCAAAGTTAAATTTGGATCTCTAAAAGCACCACAGAATTTCTTTAAAAAATAACATTTGGATTTTTGATATTAAAAATTAATAACATTTTATTGAAAATTCCTAAATATCTTTAATAATTTTAACCTGCATACTTTACTCCAAGTGATAATGATATACAAATCATAAGGATGTGATTCAAGCGACATACGTTTGGTTAGAAAATTTAATTCAATGCAATATATTATGTGGCTGACATTACTTTTCAGTTGCAAACTATAATGATGGTTATTATTATTAAGCATATTGCAAAAATATGAAGTATAAGAAAAGTAGAACTTTTAAAGTTCATTCGTTTGTAAAATAAACAGCTGTTCAAATTTATAAACCATCTTTTATTTCTACTTTCATAACACAAACATGCAGCAATTCAAAATGAGCTAAATTGTGTATGACACAGAGTAATAAAATATAAGAAATGTAATCTCCATCAATACTAATCAGGTGTTTTGATATATTTATGGATTAGACCATCTATTGCTCCTAAGCTGACTCTGAGAGTCGTTTGGTGTCTCAAAGACGAAATAGTCAAGGCTTCCTGGGAAGATGAGGATTGGATTTGGGAAATCTGCTGCTCTGAGGATGAAACGAGACAGTTTTTTATCCCAGTCTGTGACTCGTCTTCCTTGTTGCCCTTTGGTCCAGAGTGGGTGTGTGATAGAAGTTTTTTCAGGAGACAAGACAACTGAGGACTCAGGAGTACCACCAAGGTGCCACCAACACAGAGGACTCTAGAAAGACACACACATCTGGAATTAATTACGGCTTAAACCCTTTCTTTCCATGTTTACGCTAATCTGTTTATAACACTAAAAATGTTTTCCAGAGCTTCACACAACTCAGATCCAAGGAATTCTGTACAGTACACAAAGGTATGAACCAAAAATGTTTAACAGAGAAAACATACCTCTCCATCTCGCTGAGGATGAGTGGGAGGTTGTCAGCCATATTTACTCTGGTGCTAAACTTTCTGCCAAATGGCAAATCACAGACAACGGCGTCAACACTGGCACTGGGCAGAGGCAACGCTGTTCACACAAAGAAGAAAACTGGGCAATGAAGTAATTTTATACGTGACACAGGAATCCCACCCCACCTCCAAACAATGATTCCCATACAGAAGACACAACCGTGGCTACGTAGTGACGGGTACAATTTCAAACTCTAAAAGATGTTCAGTAGAGTATGCAACACTTTACCTTCATGCATAATAAGGCATTATTTGACCAGAGTGATACCATTTCTCAATTTAATTAATCAAGAAATATTAAAATTAAAGTCAATTTTCTCAAACATGACAAATAGTATAAAGAATGCTTTTTAATAGAAATAATTGCACGAGTGAACTGCTTTGAAACTAAATCGGACAAACTGGAAGATTTTACTAGATTTTAACGTCTGGTGTTGTTGAAAATCATAGACAATGTGTATTTTAAAATAATATTTTTATGTTCTTTTTATAGTTGCCTACATGGTAATTACCAAACGAGTGTCCCTGCTGACCTCTAAACTGTTCCTTTTAACACGGCTGAATACATTCCTTATCTAAAGTGTCTCTCTGGATAGTAAACCTTAAAGTTGGTGTGACTCTGTTCCCTATCTTACCACCTATGCGGTTCTATTGAAACGCACATGGTAAATGCATCTAATCAATAGTAAATTAAGGATAATTTGTTTTTTAAAGTACGTGTTTAACTTTTTATGTGCTTCCATTTATTGTATTGTGTGTACATTGAGATTAATGAGATGGATTTTACAGTGTCAAGCTGCTTCATGACTGGGTATGTTACTTTTCCATGATATTTTTTATCTCCTTTCAACTTTTATGTCACAATAAAGGATCACCTTTATTACCCTTTGAGTATCTTTCATTAACGAATTGCAAGATACAGTGGCTTGTAAAAGTATTCATATCCCTTGAACTTTTCCACATATTGTCACATTACAACCACAAACAAACATATTTTATTGGAATTTTATGTTAAAGACCAACATGAAGTGGTATACAATTGTGAAGTAGAACGAAAATTATACATGATTTAACATTTTTTAAATGTTAAATCATGTAGACCAACACGATTTTACCAATCATGGTTGGTCTACATGATTGGTAAAATCATGTAGACCAATTAATGACCAATTTTACCAATTGGTCTTTAATTGGTAAAATTAAAGACCAATCATGTTGGTCTTTAATTTTATGTTAAAGACCAACATGAAGTGGTATACAATTGTGAAGTAGAACGAAAATTATACATGATTTAACATTTTTTTTACAAATAAAAAAATGAAAAGTTCTGTGTGCAAAAGTATTCAGCCCCCTTTACTCTGAGTCAACCAATTGCCTTCAGAAGTTGCCTGATGATTGCTAATGACTAAATAGAGTCCACCTGTGTGTAATCTAATCTCAGTACAAATGCAGCTGCTCTGTGACGGCCTCAGAGGTTGGTTAAGAGAATATTGGGGAGCAAACAGCATCATGAAGTCCAAGGAACACACCAGACAGGTCAGGGATACAGTTGTGGAGACGTTTAAAGCAGGCTTAGGATATAAAAAGATTTCCCAACCTTTGAACATCTCACGGAGCACTGTTCAATCCATCATCCGGAAATGGAAAGAGTATGGCGCAACTGTAAACCTAACAAGACAAGGCCGTCCACCTAAATTTACAGGCCGAACAACGAGAGCACTGAGCAGAGATGCAGCCAAGAGGCCCATGGTGACTCTGGATGAACTGCAGAGATCCACAGCTCAGGTGGGGGAATCTGTTTACAGGACAACTATTAGTCGTGCACTGCACAAATGTGGTCTTTATGGAAGAGTGGCAAGAAGAAAGCCATTGTTAAAAAGAAAACCATAAAAAGTTCCGTTTCCAGTTTGCCAGAAGTCATGTTGAAGACACAGCAAACATGTGGAAGACGAGACATTTGGTCAGACGAGACTAAAATCAAACTTTTTGGCAAAAATGCAAAACGCTATGTGTGGCGGAGAACTAACAAAAGCAAGATCCGAACTCCTGTTCACAAATGCTCTCCATTTAATCTGACTGAGCTTGAGCTGTTTTGCAAAGAAGAATGGGCAAAAATGTTCAGTCACTAGATGTGCAAAGCTGGTAAAGACATACCCTAAAACACTTGCAGCTGTAATTGTAGCAAAAGGTGGTTCCACAAAGTATTGACTCAGGGGGGCTGAATACTTTTCCACAATGCCCTTTTCAGTTTTTTATTTGTAAAAAAAAAAAAATTCAGAGAGTAGGTCAGGTGTCATTAATTCCAGAGTCCATAGCATGCCGAGGTGAGTAAGGCATTTCCTCAGTGTTGATAATTTTAGTTGCCGCATTTCTAGAGTTGCTGCATCTGAGTTACATTCACATTAATTCTGCTGCAGTGGTGCACCTGTGTTGTTTACATGTGTGAAAGCATACTTTGGAATATTTCGTCACATTCACATTAATCTGTGGAAGCCTGGTTTAGCCAGAAATCAAATGTATGCTGCAGTTTTACCTGAGAAGGCCATGTGGGAGTATTATTGCCTGATACACAATAGTGTGATGGGGATATTTACTTTAAAGCTGTTCTGAAAACGTGCCGTGCACTTGGATACGCTGGTGATTTTCTTACCCTTAGATGATGCTTTCAGAAGGTGTACCCTGCCTTGAAGCTCCGCAAATGCAATATTCTCATCAGCCTTCTGTAGCTGTCCATCATCAATGTCCACACCCAAGAAGCAGGCAGCCTTAGGAACCAAGCGGTAGGCTGGTGTCAGTCACATTTCAGCAGTTTTTAACAATTGCTAAAAAGTAAGCATGATACAATCTCCCCAATGCATTTTTTCCAACACCTGTTCTAGTATTTTTCAGATTAAACAAATAAAACACCAAAATAAGTAAACAAACATTAAATAAAACTTTACAGTTAGCAATTAATGGTGGCTTATCAGAGAGATTTATTTGCATCGAATGAACCAAGTCAACCCCAGTAGAAACAGAGGAACAAACCTATCAGATGTTTCCACTTTTATAAGTTCAAACCTCACAGACAATGTACAGACTAGCACTCTCACCTTGTGTTCATTTGCAGCTTCTATTAAAATGGTTCCCACCCCACACATCGGATCAACTACGCGAAAACCTGGCTGGGATAAAGACAAACAATGCCATTAAAGACAACAGCAGCACCTTACAAACAATATTACATCCTCCTGTTTTTTAAAACATGTCAAGTCTTCAAAACTTGCTTTTGCACTTCGCAACATTCTTACTTGGGTATGTTAAAGTTAAAAGCTGTGAAAAATATTTCGATCTAAATTTTTCTGATCATCAATCAATTTTAATCTCAAGCATTTGAGAAAAGCAACTTCAAATAACCAATTTCTCATTATGGAAAAAGAAATGCCATCCAAACCAACCTGGACCCCCCCTTTATAAATCATTAATTAACTGATTAACCATGTTTTTGGGACAGTTTCACTAGCCAAACCAAGACATGATTACTAACAGTCAAATAGAATCAAGAAATCACTTTAACAGAACCTGAGGTAGGCTAAAAAATCTCAAAAAGCATCATGTCCCGATCTAAAGAAATTCAGGAACCGATGAGAAACAAAGTCTTTGACATCTATCAGCCTAGAGAGGATCAAAAAGCCATTTGTAAGGCTTTGGGACACCAGTGAACCACAGCGAAAACTATTATCCACAAGTGGAAACTAACACAGCATTTCAGAAAAACATCCTACTGACAGTCAAAGACAGTGGTGGTAGCGTGATGGTCTGGCGCTGCTTTGTGGCATCAGGACCTGGACAACTTGCTGTAACTGATGGCACCATGAATTCTGCTCACTACCAGAGAAAATCCTGTAAATGAATGTCTGATCAGCATTCATCTACAGCTCAAGCATACTCGGCTTACTCTTTTTGCCCATAATAAATAAATAATTTGAAAACCTCATTATGTATTTCAGTTCGGGTATCCATGTCTAACATTAAAATTAGTTGATGATATGGATATTTAAGTGTGACAAAGAAAACAAAAACAAAAGAAATCTCTAACAGGAACATAGCTTTTCATGGTGCAGCGTATGCTAAATATAATTCACTTATTGTTTGAAGAAACTATAAAGACAACAGGAGTTTTCAACCTTGCAGCTGTGTGGTTTCACACCTGTATCTGAGCCAGTGATGCCATGGCCCAGGCTATGGTAGACCTCAGCCCTGTACTTTTAATATAACTGCGGTTAGCCAGTGGAAGTCTGAAAGAAATCAATAAGACTATCATTTATCAAAACAGCAGGAAACAGTTCCAAATAAATTTATTATAGCTCATAGTTACATTCCTGAGCTTTTATTTTAATGAAATATATATGGTGAATGTACAAAAAATGCATGTGCCAGTAACCTGGTCAGTGGAATTCCCAGCAGGCAGTAGTCATCGCTCAGAAAGACACTTATCTGCAACAAGAACCCAGCATGTTAAGATTAACATAAAGCCGTTTCTGAGTGTTTACTTACAGTAGGCCGTGTTATTAGTTATAGACACACAATAACCGGTATAAATGCAAGCAAAAAACAAGGTTTACCTCCAGCTTAGGGTTCTTCAGGTCAGCCTTCCAGCCGAGCAGTTTGCTCAGACCCGCTCCCATCACTTTGCTTACCTCCTACAGACATACAGTCATAATGTGGTAACATCAGCATCACTTAACACAGATGCCTATGGGGAGTGTTTGCTCATCTAGGAACCATAAAAAAGTTCATGTTCATTTGAAACACTGGTAGAGATATTTTATTTTTTCATACATTGAAACTGGTTAACATTGTTCTGTAACAATAGCACAGTTAACCCCCCACCCAACAAAAGGAGATATTTCATTGTTTTAATTCCTGTATAAGATCCATAACAACAGTAAGTTGAAGGATTTTTTTTTACCTGTGCACCCGCGCATCTAGACAGTGATCCACTGCATTTACAGTTAATCCTAAAGGAGACTGAGGAAAAATGCAGAGATGGTTTGTTCCTAAAGGTGTTCTTTCATCTAGCAGTCACCACTTCATAGCTGTGATTAAACAAGACAATACATTCACAAAACTATCGTTGTACGTACCGTTTTCCACGCTTTCCAAAGGAGCATCTTCTCCCAAGTCATCCATGTTCTTCATGTTCTTGCTACAGCTTTCCACATTTTGCTCCAGGTCTTTTTTTGAATAATTAGCACACACCTCCTCCGATTCTTTGACATCATCATCTTTTTCCAGTTCCAGTGCATGTCTTCTAATCTGTTCTCTACCTCTTTGTCTCTTTTCATCGCTCTCCTCTGCTGTAAAACTATGTGAGCGTTTCCTGGACTCTTGGTGACACTTCTTCCCCTCATCACTTTGCCTTTCACTCCCTCTCCCCTTCTCTCTAACCCCGTGGGTATTGCTTGTTGTGACAGCACTTCTGCTTGCTGCCAGCTCCCTCTGCAGGCGACTCCATGTCATTACAGCACTGAGCCACTGACGTCTGTCACCCAACAGTCTGGATCGTAGCACAGATGCAGTCTTTGCTAGGAATAAGCATAATAATATTACTGAAGGCACAAATATAACACATGAACAGGTATTTGATGCATAGCTGGTACCTGGACTGGTGTGGGTGGACATCCCCACAGGAGAGTCTTGCTTTAAAAGAAGGAAAAGTCTCTCTGCAGCTTTTAGGTCACAAACACGCTGGATTGTAGCAGAGGAGCTGAACAACACCTTTCCAGGAATTTGATGAACCTGGAATTTGAAACAAATATCTGGTAGCTATATCGGGAATTTTCACCTTGACTTTTTTTTTTTTTTTTTTGAGAAGACTGATAAATATTTAATACTCATAGGGTCACACCAATTCAAGTCACCCAACTCTTATTGTAATGAGGATCAAGCTGGATTACATTTCAAATGGGACACATACATTAGCGTATTGTAACCACAAATCTCTGCGTAGTTTATTCTTTTTTTCTCTATGACATACTAATACAAAGCAGAACACACGTATGAACTAGAACAAGATTTAGACACCTTTTTGACAAAAATTTATAAAAATCTGAAAAGTTTGATTATAAATAAAATCCAGCACAGCCACTTGTTTCCCGAAGTCACCTAATTAATAAATAGAGTCCACCTGTATGTAAATTAACCACCATGGTAACTCTGGAGGAGCTGCAGAGATTCAAAAGCTAAGGTAGGGGAATCTCTTAATAGGACAACCAACATTCCTGCCCTCCACAAATCTGCGCCTTTTTGGAAGAGCAAATGCAGAAGAGGGTGATATGGTCACATGAGACCAGGACTGAACTTTTTCACCTCTCCACCTCACCCCGAATACACCATGTCCACTGTGAAACACAGTGGTGGCTAGCTAATACTGTCGAGATGTTTTTCTTGAGCCATGACCAGCAGCTGGAGCTGGTCAGACGATGGGAAGATGAATTGAAATAAATACATGGTAATTCAGCACATTGACCATATACATTGCACCATAGCTACAACGGAATGATTTAGATCGTATGTCATTAATGTTTTAGAACGGCCCAGTCAAAGTCCACACCTCAATCTAATGGAGAATCTGTGGTAAGACTGGAAAATTGACTGATCTTGAGCTATTTTGCAAAGAAGAATGGGTAAAACATTTCCGTCTCTAAATGTGCAGAGCTAGTACACATCTACCCACCAAAGGCTTGCAGTTGTAATAGCACCAAAAGACAGTTCTAGAAAATACTGAACCATAGTGTCAAAATACAAATCCACACAACACTTTTGAGATTTTTGTTTGTAAAAGAAAAAAAATAAGTCTGCACTAATTAGTGCTGGTCTATAACATAAAATCTCAGTAAAATACAATGAAGTTTCAAGGGGTGGGAATACTTTTGCATGGTTGCGTAGCATAGAAACATATGTAGTTCAAATTGTACACTACAGGTCAATGGTTTTGGACATACTTTCTCATTTAATAGCTGTCTTTATGTTTATGACTATTTTCATTGTATGTAGATTCTCACAGAAGGCATCAAAATTGTGAATGAACACATATGGGATTATGTAGCAAATGAAAAATTGTAAAAGAACTTTAAATATAGTTTTACATTTTAGATTCCTTAAAGTAGCCGCCCTTTGCTGTGATGACTGAAATATTAACCTCTGGCCGCCTCTCAATGAACCTCTGGAAAGTTCTTTCAAGACTACAGGTCCTTCTCAAAATATTAGCATATTGTGATAAAGTTAATTATTTTCCATAATGTAATGATGAAAATTTAACATTCATATAATTTAGATTCATTGCACACTAACTGAAATATTTCAGGTCTTTTATTGTCTTAATACGGATGATTTTGGCATACAGCTCATGAAAACCCAAAATTCCTATCTCACAAAATTAGCATATCATTAAAAGGGTCTCTAAACGAGCTATGAACCTAATCATCTGAATCAACGAGTTAACTCTAAACACCTGCAAAAGATTCCTGAGGCCTTTAAAACTCCCAGCCTGGTTCATCACTCAAAACCCCAATCATGGGTAAGACTGCCGACCTGACTGCTGTCCAGAAGGCCACTATTGACACCCTCAAGCAAGAGGGTAAGACACAGAAAGAAATTTCTGAACGAATAGGCTGTTCCCAGAGTGCTGTATCAAGGCACTTCAGTGGGAAGTCTGTGGGAAGGAAAAAGTGTGGCAGAAAACGCTGCACAACGAGAAGAGGTGACCGGACCCTGAGGAAGATTGTGGAGAAGGGCCGATTCCAGACCTTGGGGGACCTGCGGAAGCAGTGGACTGAGTCTGGAGTAGAAACATCCAGAGCCACCGTGCACAGGTGTGTGCAGGAAATGGGCTACAGGTGCCGCATTCCCCAGGTCAAGCCACTTTGGAACCAGAAACAGCGGCAGAAGCGCCTGACCTGGGCTACAGAGAAGCAGCACTGGACTGTTGCTCAGTGGTCCAAAGTACTTTTTTCGGATGAAAGCAAATTCTGCATGTCATTCGGAAATCAAGGTGCCAGAGTCTGGAGGAAGACTGGGGAGAAGGAAATGCCAAAATGCCAGTAGTCCAGTGTCAAGTACCCACAGTCAGTGATGGTGTGGGGTGCCGTTTCAGCTGCTGGTGTTGGTCCACTGTGTTTTATCAAGGGCAGGGTCAATGCAGCTAGCTATCAGGAGATTTTGGAGCACTTCATGCTTCCATCTGCTGAAAAGCTTTATGGAGATGAAGATTTCATTTTTCAGCACGACCTGGCACCTGCTCACAGTGCCAAAACCACTGGTAAATGGTTTACTGACCATGGTATCACTGTGCTCAATTGGCCTGCCAACTCTCCTGACCTGAACCCCATAGAGAATCTGTGGGATATTGTGAAGAGAACGTTGAGAGACTCAAGACCCAACACTCTGGATGAGCTAAAGGCCGCTATCGAAGCATCCTGGGCCTCCATAAGACCTCAGCAGTGCCACAGGCTGATTGCCTCCATGCCACGCCGCATTGAAGCAGTCATTTCTGCAAAAGGATTCCTGACCAAGTATTGAGTGCATAACTGTACATGATTATTTGAAGGTTGACGTTTTTTGTATTAAAACACTTTTCTTTTATTGGTCGGATGAAATATGCTAATTTTGTGAGATAGGAATTTTGGGTTTTCATGAGCTGTATGCCAAAATCATCCGTATTAAGACAATAAAAGACCTGAAATATTTCAGTTAGTGTGCAATGAATCTAAAATATATGAATGTTAAATTTTCATCATTACATTATGGAAAATAATTAACTTTATCACAATATGCTAATATTTTGAGAAGGACCTGTATTTGGAAAACCATTTCAGGTGACCTAGATTCAAAGAAACTAAAATATAAAAATGTTTAGAGTTATTTACCACTTTATAATTACTATATGATTCCACGTGTGTTCATTCATAGTTTTGTTGCCTTTGGTGAGAGTCCACAATGTAAATAGTCATGAAAATAAAAACACCCCTTAAGTGAGAGAGTGTATCTAAAACCTTTGACCGGTAGTGTGTGTACTCATCAAGCAATAAATAAAACGGGGAAAAAACAGAAGATGTTGTTACAGTTTGTTTTTAGCATGACTAGTCATGATGCTAACACTCACGTCTCTAGCTGCCAGCTTTTTCTTCACCTCTTCGACTAAAAACGACTGCATGCCATTACCAGCAGTGCAGTAGTAGCGAACCATGGTGTCTTCGCCTCTCGTTTCAGTTATTATGTTTGAAAACATTTAAGCCGATAAGAAACGACCACAAATACTAGCACGGTTTTTGATTTCTTCGTTAAAGCCGCTTGTTTACACCGGAAACGGAAATGCGTCTTGGATGTTTAGCTACTCGCGGCCAGCAGGGGTCTCTCTATCGCAGGGAGGAATCTACCACAAAAAACTACAATCCTTAAATTAAGTTTTTCATTTATAAACATAGAGGTGGTGCATTTACTTGCCATATATGTAAATTTTGGTTGCCTTTATAAGTAGTGGCTTTGTTCCAGGAGGCAGAATACAAAGGAAGGGATTTACATCAATCAAACATTTATTTACAATTTCACAATAATGCTGGATAATGACCATTTCTGGAAAATTACCATTTCGAACACTTACTTGAATTGTCTTTGATGAAAATCATTTTAAATAAGGACGGTCTAATTAGATCTTTAAATGCAAATCTGATGGTATCCGTTTTCTTCTGTGACAAGAAATTTCCAAGCAATCAGAACCACACAACCCACACAATTGGCTATTAAGTAGGAAGATGCTGCATATCTTCTATAAGTCTGTTGTGGAGAGTGTGATCTCTTCTGCCATCATCTGCTGGGGAAGCAGCATCAGAGCCAGGGACTTAATAAAGCTCAACAAGCTGATAAAAAAGGCTGGCTCTGTTCTGGGGACTCCTCTGGAACCTCTGGAGATCATTGTGGAAAGACAGATTCTTCATAAAATGAAGAACATTATGGAGAACCCTGAGCATCCTCTTCATGAGACTGTCCTACAACAACAGAGTGTCTTCAGTCAGAGGCTTCTTCAGATCTGCTGTCAGACGGAGCGCTACAGGAGATCCTTCCTGCCCACAGCCATCAGCATCTACAACGGCTCTTTGAAGAAACCTTCATAATGAGCTACAACAACATTTAATTTCTCTTTGGGATTCATAAAGTATTTTTGAATTGAATTGAAGGAAGTCTTAATCTTTTTGCTTATTGGTGGCTTTAGTGATTTGTAACCATTGGAAGGACAAAGATTTTATCTTCAATTGTCTTGTTGTACACATGCACACAGGTTCAACTAAATTAACCCAGCAATGTGCACATCCAAACTTTTTCTTGCTGCTTTTATTTGGACCTAACCAACACACAGTCGCCCCAATAAAAGTAAATGCCAGTGAAAAGTTAACATGCACTCATCATGGACACGGCTGTGTGGGCTTTAATGGTGCCTTTTAGAACATTTTTGTTTCATTGCCAAATGATCATACAACAAATAGACTGGGTGCAGACTGTTTGTACAGTCATATTCACCAACTTAGATTATACGTTCCGATGAGTCTCGTTTGTCAGATTAAAAAGTATCTTTTGAAAAGAACTATCTTTAAGCAGGTATTAAACATATTTTCTTTAAGCCCATATTTCTGTTTTCAAAATATTTTTTCATTTGTCAGATATAATTTTCTTGCTGATTTGTATAAAAGCATGTGGTTTCTCTGCATCTTGCTTAGGGACTGCATATTATGTATAAGAATTTAGCACAAATAGTGAGGAAATTTATTTGTTAATTTTTTGTAACAATACACCTTGGCTATAAAAGAAAGCCTGTTTATTTCCTTTTAGATAGTCTCACATGTGTAAGCAAAATGTATTTGGGGGTTCAGGAGCAGGGTGCATGGCGGCATCACTGGTGGCACTGTTGCTTTGCATCAAGAAGGTCTTGGGTTCAACTTCCAGCCATGGGTCTTTCTGCATGGAGTTTGCATGTTTTCCCTGTGTATGGGTGAGTTATCTCTGGGTACTTCGTCTTCCTCCCATAATCCAAAAACATAGATGTTAGGTTAATTGGTCTCTCTAAATTGCCCTTAGTTGTAAATGGGTGTGTGCATGGTTATTTGTCCTGTATATTGCCCTGCAATGGTTTGGTGACCTGTCAAGAGTGTAGACTGCCAGAGATAGGCACCTGCAACCCAGTATGGAAGAAGCAGGTATAGAAAATAGTTGGATAGGTTGAGCAGCATAGTGGAGCAATCTTAGTTGCATCCATGGAAAAACTTGCCAAATCAATCCTGCCATTTTAATTGGTGTTGTTTATTGGACTGAATAATTGAAGTTTAAAAAAACAACACAAATTGGTAATTCAACAATTTACTCATTTAACATTAAAATGTATCAACCTTAGTAGTGTGTGAGAGAACCATAAACAACCACAAGCATCCCTGCCTGGTTCCTCCTTCCCATGCTGATTACCAGGTTGGTCACACACCACTGTGGGGTGATCTAATTCTTCAACCAGTGTGGTTCAGTTGGTCATTCAGATATAACATATTTGCCCCAACTGGCCTTCACAAGTGTTCAACTTGTT
Source organism: Girardinichthys multiradiatus (assembly GCF_021462225.1). Classification (NCBI taxonomy): domain Eukaryota; kingdom Metazoa; phylum Chordata; class Actinopteri; order Cyprinodontiformes; family Goodeidae; genus Girardinichthys; species Girardinichthys multiradiatus. Next base: position 13,396,979 of record NC_061814.1, read on the forward strand.
GAGGGTTAGGCCAACAGGCAGGCCATTCTATCCTCCACATCTGCTGTTTTTTAATTCATTGAAGTTGTTTGCTGAATATTCATATCAATCTGGAAACAGAATGGTATAAAGGGTTAAATGCATGCAGGCCCCACGTTATTATGGCATCCATGCCTATTGTGGGTGAATGTAAACTTTTCACTCCACTGTACACCTTAAGGCAGCCCTGAACAGGTGGTCCCTGAAGGTAGAAAAGGAAAACGAATATGTTCCATTGCTGAACGTGGCGCTCGGAGTAGATTCTGCTCTTTTACGGATCATCTGAGCAGCCACCCTCCAACCTAATATGTTCGGACACTTCACTTACCCTACAAAAACCCTCATATTTCTGTTCTGTTTTTAAATAAAAAGCCTAATTTTTTATTTGCTTTCCATGCTTGCTGGATACAAAATTGCATAGACTTTAAAATGCCTTAAAGTGATTTAAAAAAAAAATCTATTTAAGATTTAAAAAAATCTGAAAAATATAAGTTGTCATATAAAGGAAACTCTTCTATAGTAATAGTAACGGTCATATTTTGCAAAGCAAATTTGTTTACATTAGAAAGAAAGAATTATCTCCTGGCATGATGATTTTTACATGGGAAGAATAGTGGACACATATTAGGTCACCTAATTAAGTCTCAGTTTCTCACGCTCAGACAAAGTGTCACGTTCAAAAGCTGTAGAGAAAATGTTTAACTGGGCATTAGTTGGATAATAGTTGAAAATTTAAATATTATTGTCTAATGGTTGGACAATAATATTAAAATGTTTTATTTTTTTTTATTTTTAGTATTTTAATACTAAATTCTACTTAGATTAGACTCTAATCTAAGTAGAATTTTATCTAACAAGGCACATGTGCTTTCCTTTTGTAGCACTTACATTTAAATGTATTCATTGAGCTTAATCCCCATTTTATGTAAAAGTTTATGTAGAAAAATGGCATTAATACTTTTCAACAGCTGTCATTTGCAATAATTAGCTCCACTGCTTGGTAAGTGAGCACAGCAGCATCACAAAATTGATGCTGCCTGCTGCAGCAGTCAAAGCCTGATTTATCACTATACATTAAGCTAATTTTTATTCTCCTCCATGCTCTGTGATGGATTGGATGGAGGAAGGGAGGTGATTAAATGCATAAGGGGGTGTTGGGTTGGGGGGGGGGGGGGGGGGGGGGCGCAATAAAGAATACATAAATAGGAGAATAGAAAATGAGAAAATAAAGGTAGTAAAGACCAAATTGGAAAAGAAAAGGTTAGATGGACGACCAATGATCCACAATGCAGCAAAACGGCAGCATTGTGTTACGGCTTCATCATGTTCACTAATTAGCGTAGACTTTGATGCAGCGTCTCAGAGTGTGTGTGTGTGTGTGTGTGTGTGTGTGTGTTAGATTAAAGCACAAACAGTCAGCCCAACACAAGCCTTTCCCAAATAGCATAAGAATGAATGAGATGTTGCCTTGAGTGAACAGCAGGGATGCAGTTTCTAATGGATATGCTGTAATCTGTTATCATGCAACCAGGATGTGTAAACTGATGTAAAAATGTAAGTCAAAAATGCAGCAGTTGAAAACTATATGCAAATTTGAAATAAGTGTCAGAGTTTGGTTGGGGGGGTATAATGGTCTCCAGTGGTTTATAGGGGCAGGGTGGTTAGATGCAGGACACAGGTCTTTGAAGGTGGTGCAAACATTAACCAGCATAGGTTAGAAAGTATATTAATGAAATTACAAAGTAAAGTATGTAGCCATGTCAAATACAAGTTATGTTTGAGTTACAAAAAAAATACTCATACCCATTGAAGTTTGTCACAATACAACCACAATTTTCTATTCATTTTCTTTGTATTTTATGTGATAGACTGACACAAAGTAGTGCAAAATTGTGAACTGGGACAAAATGTTCTACAAGTAAAAATCTGAATAGTATGGGGTGCGTTTGTATTTAGGTCCCTGATGTCCTCTGGATGTTTAGGGTTGGTGTCCTGGGACCTCTGCCCCAGTCTTAAGTCTTTGTGGCCTCTTAACAGGTTTTCTTCAAGGATTGCCTTGTATTTAGCTCCACCCATTCTCCAATAAACTCTGACCAGCTTCCCTGTACCCACAGCATGATGCTACCACCACAATGTGTTACCTTGGGAACGGTGAGTTCAGATTAATGTGCAGTGTTAGTTTTACGCCACACATTGCATTTTGCCTGAAGGCCAAAAAGTTTGATTTTGGTCTCATCCGAGAAAAACACGGTTTGTGGCAAACCTTAGACATGACTTCTTATGACTTGTTTGCAAGAAGATTTTTCTCGCCACTCTTCCAGAAAAACCAGGTTTGTGGAGGGCACAACCAATAGTTGTCAACTTAACACATTCTCCCATCTGAGCCGTCTGCATCCCTGCAGCTCCTCCAAAGTTTTCATGGGCCCTTTGGCTGCTTTTGTGATTTTTGCTGTCCTCACCTGGCCTGTCAGTTTAGGTGGACGCTCATGCTTGGTAGCTTTGGTTTGGTGCCATTGCTTTCCATTGTCAGATAATAGATTGAACAGTGCTCTGTGATATGTTCAAAGCTTGGGATAAGTTTTTTAAACACAACTCTGCTTCAAACATCTCTAAAATGTCATCCCTGACCTGTCTGTTGTTCCTTGGTCTTGATGCTCATTATTCACAGATGTTCTCTAACATACATCTGAGGTCTTCAACAAACAGCTAGGATTAAAGTACACACAGGTACACGTTTTTCTAATTAGTGTGACTTCTGAAGGCACTTGGTGGCACTGGATTTTATAAGTATCAGGGTAAAAGGGGGTTGAACACTTTTCCAGTTTCTATTTGAAAAAAACCCAAAACAAATAAAACTATGTTTAATTTTCAGCACACTTTGTTTTTATTTATCACAAGAAATCCCAATGAATTTTATGGTTCTGTGGTAAAATGAGAAAAAGGACAAAAAAGTGTAAATACTTTCATCTTAACAGGCAAAAGCAGCTTGCTGAAACAGAACCAAAAAACATATTGCTTTGTTATTTGTCCACCAATAGAACACATTTTACAAACTCAACATGACATTGTCTGACATTTAAATCATTGACTTTTCACATCTATTAATTTAGTATTTCAAAATGAAAGACTGGAAATCCAGTAGTCTTTGACAAAAAGCCTGTCAGAGCAAATATAAATATACCATTTCAGGTCAAATGGTAAAAAAAAGGTCATGATAACCAAACACTCTCTGAAGCACAAGTGAAGGCTGGCATGTGTTGTGTTCAGCTTAAATTGCAGCACCATTTTGCTCTGCTGCACACATATGTAAGAGTCTGCTACTGAAAGAACCTAAATGAGGACATCAGCATTAAAACTACGCCTTTGAACAGTGGAAGAAGGTGGCATATTTGACCTGATTTACTGTAAATCTGTACAATTAAACGATAAAATGGTTTAATAAGGGTGCTGATTTGGTTATGATTCAGACTCAGTAATTTGTGAACTGTGTGAGTCTGAATCATTAGTACAGTGTTCATCAGGTGGGTTTAGGTTGTAGCTCATCAACATTACATCGTATGGGTGGCTTGTTTGTTTTTCAGAAACTTGATGATTTTCTAATCAAAACAGTTGAGCAACATACCAGCGTCCACACTCATGCATTAGGGGCATCTCAGTAAACTAGAACATCATTCGAAAGTTAAAGTGTTTCAGTGATTTAATTCAAAAGCATAACTAATTTATTAGTGTCATATCCACAGGACTCTGTGCAGGTTCTGTGTGAATACAGGGGTTGGACAATGAAACTGTTTTAGACCACAATAATTTATTAGTATGGTGTAGGGCCTCCTTTTGCGGCCAATACAACGTCAATTCGTCTTGGGAATGACATATACAAGTCCTGCACAGTGGTCAGAGGGATTTTAAGCCATTATTCTTGCAGGACAGTGGCCAGGTCACCACGTGATACTGGTGGAGGAAAACGTTTCCTGACTCGCTCCTCCAAAACACCCCAAAGCGGCTCAATAATATTTAGATCTGGTGACTGTGCAGGCCATGGGAGATGTTCAACTTCACTTTCATGTTCATCAAACCAATCTTTCACCAGTCTTGCTGTGTGTATTGGTGCATTGTCATCCTGATACACGGCACCGCCTTCAGGATACAATGTTTGAACCATTGGATGCACATGGTCCTCAAGAATGGTTCGGTAGTCCTTGGCAGTGACGTGCCCATCTAGCACAAGTATTGGGCCAAGGGAATGCCATGTTATGGCAGCCCAAACCATCACTGATCCACCCCCATGCTTCACTCTGGACATGCAACAGTCTGGGTGGTATGCTTCTTTGGGGTTTCTCCACACCGTAACTCTCCCAGATGTGGGGAAAACAGTAAAGGTGGACTCATCAGAGAACAATATATGTTTCACATTGTCCACAGCCCAAGATTTGCGCTCCTTGTACCATTGAAACCAACGTTTGGCATTGACATGATTGACCAAAGATTTGGCTATAGCAGCCCGGCCGTGTATATTGACTCTGTGTAGCTCCCGACGGACAGTTCTGGTGGAAACAGGAGAGTTGAGGTGCACATTTAATTCTGCCGTGATTTGGGCAGCCGTGGTTTTATGTTTTTTGGATACAATCCAGGTTAACACCCGAACATCCCTTTCAGACAGCTTCCTCTTGCATCCACAGTTAATCCTGTTGGATGTGGTTCGTCCTTCTTGGTGGTATGCTGACATTACCCTGGATACCGTGGCTCTTGATACATCATAAAGACTTGCTGTCTTGGTCACAGATGCGCCAGCAAGATGTGCACCAACAATTTGTCCTCTTTTGAACTCTGGTATGTCATCCATAATGTTGTGTGCATTTCAATATTTTGAGCAAAACTGTGCTCTTACCCTGCTAATTGAACCTTCACACTCTGCTCTTACTGGTGCAATGTGCAATCAATGAAGACTGGCTACCGGGCTGGTCCAATTTAGCCATGAAACCTCCCACATTAAAATGACAGGTGTTTCAGTTTCATTGTCCAACCCCTGTATGTGCCTTACCTCCCGTCATTACGGGCCAGGCGTGTCCTCTCAGCTGGAGCTCATTAAGGTCAATCAGGAGGAGCATATAGGGGAGGCAGATGCCATATTGTCCTTGTTCGTCAAGTGGCAATCAGGCCTCCTTTTGAATATATTGCTTTTCCTGTTACGAGCTTTGTGTTGTCCTCCAATTCCTCTTTTCCTCTGGGATTCCAGTCCTCTGCCTCATTGTTTCCAAAGTTAATTGGAGAACTCACCTCAGGATTCCCACTGCAAATCTCCTCACTGGTTCCACAATCCATTGTCCATCACTCACCTGCCTGTCCACTCTCCAACGCTCCACTGTCATCTCCATATTTTTTCTGAAAAGAAACAAGGATCATCATCAACCCGAACTGTACACAAAGGACTGCCAACCTCAGTCTCTGTGGGTGTACTCAACATCTCCCTGGATACTTCACCTCCTCGACAACCGTAAGACTCCATCTTCTTCTCTGCACTCATCATCAGTTATCGGATCTCATTCCCTTTAAAAACCACTTACAAGACCTCTCTTCCTCAGTGCCATCCTCGAATCCCTTTTCTGATCCTGGAAGAAACATTAATTGATTCAAGCTTGTCAATAAACTGTTTAAATCAGTAACTGTTGTCTGCAGTTGTTGCTCGCACGAGGGCCTCAAATACTGTCATTATGACAATTAGAGTAATTACAGAGTCATAAACGTGACATATTTCTGTTAATCTACTGAAAACTAAAAATGTACAGTACTGTGCAAAAGTTTTAGGCATGTGTGAAAAAATGCTGTAAACAAAGAATGTTTTCAGAAATATAAATGATGATTGTTTATTTTTATCAATTTATAAAATCCGAAGTGAGTGAACCCAAACAAACAGCCAAAGTCATTCATGACTATCTATAGTACCATAGTACTGTAGTTTCTCAGAAAATTAGAACATGACATATGACCAAAAAATGATCAACACAGAAATGTCAGCCTTGTAAAAAGTATGGCCATGCAGACAGGATACACACTTAATACATGGTCAGAGCTTCTTTTGCACAGGTTGCTTTAATAGCTGGCTTCAGGATATCTGCATTGTTGGCTCAGGAGTATCTTACCTTCCGCTTGACAATCCTCCATAGATTATCTGTGGGATTTAGGTCAGGTTATAGCACAGTGATTACATGGTCATTAACATAGGTGTTATTACTTTTGGCAGTGTGGGCAGGTGCCAAGTCCTGCTGGAAAATGAAATCAGCAGCTCCACAAAGCTTATCCGCAGAAGGAACCAGGAGCACCTTAAAAATGTCCTGGTAGACGACTGCTCTGACTTTGGACTTGCAATAACAAAGTGGACCAGCACCAGCTGATGGTATGACTCTTCAAATCATCACTAACTTCACACGGGACCTCCTGCCACATGGATTCTGTGTCTCTCTACTCTTCCTCCAAACTCTGGGATCTTGATTTACAAATAAAAGGCAAAATTGATTTTGATCTAACAATAGGACTTTGGACCAATAAGCAACAGTCCAGTCCATTTTTGTTTTAGCCCCGTCTCTGCTTTAGTCAAGGAATGCAAGAGTTGGGGCCCATATCCTGGATATGTCTGTGTGGTGGTTCTTAAAAATCTGACTCCAGCTGCAGTCCACACCTTGTGAATCTCTAGCTAACCTTCCTTTTGGAGGGTGTCAATGACTGTTAGCTGGCTAAGTGTCAAGTCAAATCTTTTTTCGATGATTAGGTCAGCCATTACATAACCTTTCTGCATGAAAAATCCTTGTTTATTGGTGTGATGTAATATTCTAATTTTCTGAGAAACCAAATTTGGGGTTTTCATAAATTTCAGCACAGGCCCTCAATAATCACTTATCGAAGATTCTAGTTTTGAGGGGTTTTATCACATGAATTGACACATTCAGATTGTGATGATTAATGTTCACTGATGTTTAAGAGGGCTGTCATGTAAAAGGTCAATCTATTTGTGTGTTTTCAGGTGGGCAGAGTCCATCAGTAGATTTCCTTCATCATTGTCACATCTGCTTCATCTTCTGCCCTTCTTTTTCCTTTGCCTTCATCCTCGTCTTATTCTTGCCCCTTGCCTCCTCTATCCTTTCATGGATTCTTCCCTCTTTAGTTCTGTGGCTCTCATCATCACCTCACTCTCAAATGGAAATGTGACCTTTACAAAGAGAGAGGAAGGAGAAAATGAGCAAAGAAGCTGGATGGCATGCTGACCACTTCAGTCATGTATATACATATGTGCATTCATGGATGTTTCTAAGTGCAAATATGTGACGTCGGGAAGTGAGCACATTTAAAGATTTATTGCTCTGCGAGGATTGAGCAGTGTGTCATCTGGGCCAAACATTCATGGAGAGACAGCGAGGTGCGTGCAAACTCCCCAAGCAACAGAGCCAAAAACTCAGCAACAAGCTGACAGAAGCCATCAGAATCAACAACAGCAAAAGCAATGAGAGGAGGCAGGGAGAGCAGACGGATGAGAGAGGAGAGGGAAATGCTGAAAGATCTGTGTCAGTTCATGTATGGTTTGTTTCATGCCTGCTCTCTTTAATGTAGGTGTTAAACCTTTAAAAACTTATGTTTGTCAAATTCACTCTAAATATATCATACTTTTCTGTAGACAAAAAAATCCATATCTATTTTCTGTGTTGCATAGATGGTGTTATATGCCAATTAAAATTTGAGCTTGCTTGTTATACTCAACACAGACCCGTACAACATACTACACTACCCTTCTGTCAGCCACAAAGAGCCAAAGGCTGAACATGCATGAACAGTTACACAAATTAAATATACAAAACTATTTGAAAAATATACATAAATACATAACATACAGTCCTGTAAAATAGCTACATTTTGTGTTACAGAGGTATAAACTTTAATGTAAAATGTTTACTTTAAACTCTAATTTATCTACATTTATTCAACAGGAAAAGCTCCACTGAAAAGAAATCCCTGCAGGCACTGTTGTTCGTAGCCCTGACATCCGTATTTTGTTCATCTCCCTTCTGCCAATAGATATCCAGAAAGTTTGGAAAAGAAACAGGCAAACAGCATACCAGATTCTCCACCATACTTAACAGTGGGCATGAGGTGATTTTGCACATGCTCATTCATTTTGCACCAGACCCTTCCGCTGAAACACTCATTCTTACGGTAACCTTGCTAAAACACAGATTTCCAGTTAAAGGTACCCGGTAGAGTTTTAAAAACCTGTTTACATTTGTGATGGCAGGACAGAAAAATTGATGTTTACTGCATGTCTACCCCCTGCCACTAGTGCCTACATTATTTGTATATATACAGTACAGACCAAAAGTTTGGACAAACCTTCTCATTCAAAGAGTTGTCTTTATTTTCATGACAATGAATATTGTAGCTTCACACTGAAGGCATCAAAACTATGAATTAACACGTGTAATTATATACTGAACAAAGAAGTGTGAAAGAACTGAAAATATGTCTTATATTCTAGGTTCTTCAAAGTATCCACCTTTTGCTTTGATTACTGCTTCGAACACTCTTGGCATTCTGTTGATGAGCTTCAAGAGGTAGTCACCTGAAATGGTTTTCCAACAGTCTTGAAGGAGTTCCCAGAGATGCTTAGCACTTGTTGGCCCTTTTGCCTTCACTATGCGGTCCAGCTCACCCCAAACCATCTTGATTGGGTTCAGGTCCGGTGACTGTGGAGGCCAGGTCATCTGGCGCAGCACCCTATCACTCTCCTTCTTGGTCAAATAGCCCTTACACAGCTTGGAGGTGTGTTTGGGGTCATTGTCCTGTTGAAAAATAAATGATGGTCCAACTAAACGCAAACTGGATGGAATAGCATGCCGCTGCAAGATGCTGTGGTAGCCATGCTGGTTCAGTATGCCTTCAATTTTGAATAAATCCCCAACAGTGTCACCAGCAAAGCACCCCCACACCATCACACCTCCTCCTCCATGCTTCACGGTGGGAACCAGGCATGTCCATCCGTTCACCTCTTCTGCGCCGCACAAAGTCACAGTGGTTGGAACCAAAGATCTCAAACTTGGACTCATCAGACCAAAGCACAGATTTCCACTGGTCTAATGTCCATTCCTAGTGTTCTTTAGCCCCAAACAGTCTCTTCTGCTTGTTGCCTGTCCTCAGCAGTGGTTTCCTAGCAGCTATTTTACCATGAAGGCCTGATTCACACAGTCTCCTCTTGTTGTTCTAGAGATGTGTCTGCTGCTAGAACTCTGTGTGGCATTGACCTGTTCTCTAATCTGAGCTGCTGTTAACCTGCAATTTCTGAGGCTGGTGACTCAGATGAACTTATCGTCCGTAGCAGAGGTGACTCTTGGTCTTCCTTTCCTGGGGTGGTCCTCATGTGAGCCAGTTTCTTTGTAGCGCTTGATGGTTTTTGCGACTGCACTTGGGGACACTTTCAAAGTTTTCCCAATTGTTCAGTTTGACTGACCATCATTTCTTAAAGTAATGATGGCCACTCGTTTTTCTTTACTTAGCTGCTTTTTTCTTGCCGTAATACAAATTCTAACAGTCTATTCAGTTGGACTATCAGCTGTGTATTGTATCCACCTCCTGCAGAACACAACTGATGGTCCCAACCCAATTTATAAGGCTTGAAATCCCACTTATTAAACCTGACAGGGCACACCTGTGAAGTGAAAACCATTTCAGGTGACTACCTCTTGAAGCTCATCAACAGAATGCCAAGAGTGTGCGGAGCAGTAATCAAAGCAAAAGGTGGCTACTTTGAAACACCTAGAATATAAGAGATATTTTCAGTTCTTTCACACTTTTTTGTTCAGTATATAATTCCACATGTGTTAATTCATAGTTTTGATGCCTTCAGTGTGAAGCTACAATATTCAAAGTCATGAAAATAAAGACAACTCTTTGAATGAGAAGGTGTGTCCAAACTTTTGGTCTGTACTGTATATATATGTATATATATATGTATAGCTCGAAGAATACACACCTCTTATGGAGCTAATACCTTGGGTATGGCTTGCAGGTTAGATGATGTGTGGATCAGAACACATTTTCATAAGCATCAACATCAGAGCAAAAAATAAATCTTGTTTAAAATCATATTATCTGAATAATAATGATGAAGAAAATTGTATTTAGCTGGGACTTGGCTGCATCCCTGGTCCAGAGCACCTGAATGAAATGGCTTAATAACCTTGTCAACATGCAATTTACTTCTACAGTCCAACATCAAACTTTTAAGCTAAAAAGTGAACATATGACAAATGAAAAAATACTTTATTTTCTGTCTGAGTTACTTATTAGATATAAAGTTATTGCTATTCTGAATTTAAACAGAATTTCTGTTTATCACTGGGCGCTGCTTCGTTTTCAAATGTGACCTTTAAGTCCCTTCACCATCTGCTGTTTTGCTGCACTAAATGATAAAGCTTAATAATGTCTGACAGGTGAGGCTGCCACCTCATTTAATGTCTGGACACAAAAAGGTGAATGCTACCAGAGTGAAATAGCACTATGCACCTAAAGAGACACACCATAAATTACCTACCAAATAAGGTGTTAAGATGAACCTGATATATATACTCCAGAACACAGCGTGGAGGGTTTCATCAAACTGCAGCTGTTTTCCACACAAAACTGTGACCTGACAGCACACAAGTCCTTGTCCCAGTTAAAAAAGAACATCTCATATGCTACACAAAATCCCAAATCCCCTCGGCCCATATTTTATCAAGTAAAAACATCACGGTCATTGTTCCATTTAGCTAAATAAAAAAAGCCAAAAGCCCTTGGCCCATTTTTCAATGCTTAACACAGCCCTAAAGAGTCTGCAACAGTCCCAAGGAGCTTAATTCATGATGATTTTCTTTAAGATACTTCTAAGAGAGTGCAAGATATATACTCTGATGGGTATTGATGTTTCCATGCACCCAGTGATGACAGTTATGGGGCGGCAGAAGGGCCAACATCCAATAAATAATCATTAAATACATATTTAGAAACAAGAAAACAAACAAATAAGTAAACAGAATAAAGAATGTCAATAATTTATCAAATACAATGTACTGGTGACCTATCCAGGGTTTTCCCTGCTTTTCGCCCAATGACAGCTGAAGACAGGGACCAGCTACCATACAACCCTGCAAGGATAACTAAATACAGACAGTGAATAGATAAATGTGTTTTTTTAATGTTTGTTTTTTTAAACAAAATATTTTTATTGACTTGTAATCTTTTGCTGACTCTCGCCCGTAGATTGCTGGAGATAGGCACCAGGTCCCCCGTGACCCTGTACGGAAGAAGCGGTTATAGAAAATGGATGAATGGATATTGTCTTTTGTATTTTATTAGTTATCTATGTATGCATTCATTTCTACATATAATTATTCAATGATACCTGTTAAAATCATTTCATGATTTCTACCTTTCCTGACACTTTTTTCATACCGATGCTTTTATGAGGGGCCTGTCAGTGAGCGGGCATTCTCAAAGATGACTGGTCTGTAGTTAACTTGCTGTGCAGGTTACGCTATCAGATCTATATGATGAGCCACACTAACAGCTTCAATTATGTCACTGTGCACTGTCCCACAGGAGAAATGTAAAAAAACAAATACTCAAATAACTATATTATTTTAACTTTCACATAGAAATTCTTATGGTTAAATATTTAATGTCATACTTTATAAATTATTGAGCTATTTAAATAATTATCTATTTTTTATAATTTAATGTAAAGTTTATGTATATAATGACTTATTGAACTTATGCTTCTCAGACTCAGGTCAGTCCACCAGGGGGCGGTCTAGTTTTGCTGGACAGCTACAGTAGGCAGCTGCGTTGTCTTGGTTAATGTCGTTGCTGCTGCACAAGGGCTACAGAAGAAGAAGATTGGCAGAGAGGAAGCAAAACAGTCTGGTTGCCCGTAGAGGATGTTATTGCTGTGAGAGAATGTTGCTGGAAGATTATTGTAAAATGTTAGGATGCCGGTTTAGAGATGTTATGGCAATATCGTGTTTATTAGGTGATGAGTTATTAAAGACAAACATGGCACGTGTCTTGAGTTCATTTTTTAAAATCTTTAAAATCTTAATTAGTTTAGATGGTGCCTCTAATTAAGTTAGAGACTAAGCTGCGATTTCCCCTTTTGTCTGTTGTCTTTCAGATGCCGCAATAAGTAAGGAATTTCTACACAAACATAAACTACATTATGGGCCAGCTCTTATCATCAGAAGAAGAGCTTGCTGACCTGAAGAAGGCAGTTGGCTTTGTCATCTATGATGCCATGGTGGAGGAGGGAGCGACTCCTGACCTCTCAGTGGTGCACCCTCTGCTCCTAGCCAATCAAAATGAGGATTCTGTCTCCCAGGCCTGTCTTCATGAACACCTGCAACAGGTAAAGAGGTTTTACGGGAAGCTGCGACAGTGTGTATCTCAGAAAATCGAAATATAATAAAAAAAAAAGTATTTATTTCCACATTCAATTCGAAAAGTTAAAAGTAATTCTTTACGGGGTTTCAGTTTTTTTTTTTGGCTTCTTTTTGGTTGAAGTTAACTTGCAAAACCCAGGTCTGATTACTGCCAGGAGACCACAAAGGAGGTCACAAAAGAACCTACAACAACATCTAAAGCTACGAAGATCTCACCTCCCTGCGTTAATTAGTGTTTATGATTCAACAATAAGAAAGACACGAGCCATCCATTCATCATCCATTGGAGAGTTACAAGCTAAAAACTACTGCTAAGGTAAAAGAATACAAAGGCCTGTCTCACATTTCCCCCAAAAAAACATCTTGATGATCCCCAACAATGACGAGACAAAAGTGGAACGTTTTGGAAGGTGTGCGTCCTGTTGCATGTGGTGTAAAAACATCATACCATATCAGGTGTCACCTGATGGTTTTGTAAGCTGCTGATTGGTTTAAATAAACTGAGAATCCGGTTAGTTTGGACCTTGTTGTTGGTGGGCGGAGGCTGATCTAGGACCAGCGCTGCTATCGCCTCTCCATCTCTGGTTCTCTCATCCGCTCACAGGACCGGACCTGACATCAGTTTACTTCCTCTTCCTGTAGAGGGCGCCGCTCACAGAACCAGAACCCTTTGTAACTCTGAAAATAAAAGAAATCATTGATGTTAAACATGGTGGTGGTATTGTGATGGTCTTGAGCTGGTTTGCTTCTCAGGACCTGGACTTGGAGTAATTAATAGAACCATGAATTCTGCTTTCTACTAGAAAATCCTGAAGCGTATGTCAGTTCTTAACCTTAAGCTCAAGTCACTTCAGGTGTGCAGCAGGACAGTGTTTTGAAGCACACCAGCATGTCCACCTCTGTAAGGCTAAATCAAAAAGGTTTTGAAAAGGCCTAGTCAAAGTCTGGACATTAATTTGACTGAGATGCTGTGGCATGATTGACAGTTTAATCCCACCAAAGGTGCCACAACCAGCCATCAGGTTTACAGGTCATCATTTATTTTGAATTAACTTGGGTTATCTTTGTCTGATATAGAAATTAGTTTGATGATCTAAAATATGTAAGTGCAACATCAAAGCAAAAACTGAAGAAATCTTTAATGGTACAGATCATATAAATAAATTACACATAACATGCGGAGTGGCATGGAACCAATCAGCCTGTTGCTCTGCTGAGGTGTTTAGGACGTCCAGGTAGGTGTAATAGTGTCAAATTTATGAAATTTCACTTTTTGAATTGAAATGATATTCTGATTTATTGAGATGCACCTGTAGCCTGAAGGAAGCAAGACCCTGTGGAGAGTAAGTTTGAAAAGCTCTGAGTGGATGAAATGCTCACTGAGCACCTTAAATCCACTGAGGTGCGGATGGCGATTTATGGGAGGAGTGGTAAGACAGTTTCCTTGAATCAGTTAATAAAGAAGGATTGTACAGAATAAAGCAGAACTCTATTAAGAATAAAGAATTGGATCCCAGCTGGGGATTGTGAAAAGGTCACCAATCAATACATGGGGAATCCAGGGACCAATATAATGATGACAAAATGCTGCTAATGGAGTAGATTTATGTAATTGAGAAAGAAAAAGCAACAGTAAACATTGTACTTCAGCTCTTATGTGGTTTTAACATGATTTTTATACAAAAAGGCCTTTATCTTTGCTTCATTTCACTCAGATTCAGAGGGACCTTGGCAAACGGGCACCCACCTACTTGAGGGATCTGATTGGTCGACTGTCAGCCTTTTCAGATGAGCCACGCCTGGCTGGCCTGGTGGGTTTAGTGGTCACTATGGTGATGGATGTGGCCTACACATCATCGAAACAGTCATCAGGAGTGAAAGGGAGGCCAGCGTCATGGCAGGTAAACCCTCAATTCAAGTGATGAGAAAAATATGTGGAAGCAAAGAGCACCCCCTGAAATATTAACAGATTATATTATTTCTATTTATGTTCAACTTCTGTCCTGATTGACAGGAAGCCAGAAGAGACAGGCAATATCACTGTATTTAATAGGCATATCACAAACAACAGTCTGGACTGCAATACATGTTGGATAATTATTTAAGTATCAGACATTCAGGCTTTTGTGACATTTGTTGTTTAAGCAGCGTACAACGTTTTAGAAGGTAAAGAGGTGGTAAGGTGGTCACGTCATTAAGAAAGTACAACTAAATAGTTTCAATGCCAAAACAGAAGCAGCTTTATCAATAAAACCTTCTTGAGAGGGAAATATATATATATTTTTTTCACCAGTAGCTGCATGGACAGCTCATTATACGGTAGTGTGTGTTTGCTACGAGCCTAAAGTAGGAATGCATTGTCACTTCTTAATTATATCGATATTTGAGCTTTCTCTCTCCTTGTCATGGAATAGGGGCTGGCTGGGTTTGGAAATCTCAAGGTTACGGTAAAGATCTGCAGTCTCTCAGAAACACACATGGAGATGGTTGTTTTAGTAATGCTAGGTGGGATAACGCCTAATATAAGATGCTAAACTTAATCATATTGTCTTTGCTGTTTTACTGCAGCACCCCTCTGACACCGTGGCGAAAGTTGCCTCTGGTTCTACTAAAATAAACTTTTGACCTCTTATGACATGCATGCTGGTTTTGTATCTTCTTACATAATAATGCTTAAAGAGTAATCATAATCACAGAGTTGTCATGTCAAAGCTGTACAAAATCTAGACAATGGAAATCGGCCTCAAAACTCAAAATTGGCGCAAATCTATTTTTTATTGACAAAACCTTGGATGTGAAAGTAGAATATCTCATTAAATTTCAAGTTTCTGGACATTGGCATAAGCTTTATGAAAAATATGGAGAGAGGAGGTCCATCAAAGGTGTACGGGAAGGAAGAACTATTTGATAGATGCAAGGTGCTATGAGGAAAATAGAGCAGTATGTGATGTAACCATGGAAACCTTACTGAGATGCCATCTCAATGTGGCAGAGCAGAATGTAGGTGCTGTACAGGTCGAAAATGGTATTCCTAAAACCAGATTACACTATTTAGACTGTTTCTTGTGCTCAGCAGCTTTTTGAGAATAAAATCTAATTTGAGCCGCTCTGAATTATCTTGTGATTAAATTTACAGTTACAATTACAGTTACATTTTAGTAGTCCCTAAACCTAAGCCTAAACTGTGCATCAACTCTCAACTAAAAGGATGTTTGGCTCTGGCATGAAATAATTTTGTACCCAAAATCCCTTGAAACCTTTACAATGAGGCATTGTTGCTGCACCACTGGACTGCCAGGCTGTCATAAAGCTGTATTTGTCTGTAATTGATATCTTTTGGCTGACAGTGTTGGTCTCTGACTTCAAATGCACTTTATTAAACCTTTTAAAAGGTTTGAAATAACCACACACACCATGACAAGCTCCCAAGGTGTTTATAGACATTTTAAAAGCATTTACAAATTTTAAAAGAGAATGATTCAGGTTGGTTTTTTTTTTTACCCCCAGTGGTACATTTACCTTAGTTTTTGAATGTGGCTACTGAACCAAACAGATTTTGGCTGATTTGCAGATCGATGTTTGAAAGGCGGTTTCTTTTTAGTCTTGAACTCAATATAACATACTTGCATTTTTACCCTTTAGCAGCGAGTCTTGGAGCTTCAGGAGGTTATGGAGGAGTACCTGAAGCGGTGTAGGATCAGCCTGAGCGATAAAAGAAGGCTGATTGAGGACTCGGTCCGGCTCGAGGCCCAGTTAAGCCTCATCCTCACTCAGCTGAAGAGCTGTCTGCTCGGGGGGGACTGTGACTCCAGGTACAGCGCTGAGAAGGAACTGACAGGGAAAAAAGGCAACATGTTGGATACACACAGCAAGGAGGCTATGACAGGTAATACAGCTCTTTTCCTGTCTCTTCCTGCAGATCTCTCAGACACTGGGCCACTGGAGCTGCATTTCACACCCAAATGTTGGTTCATCTAGCTTGTTTTGAAGGCAAGCCTGAGCCTTTATCTGCAAGGGCAGCACTGGATCAATACATGGAAGACCTCAAACAGATCAAAGCTGCCTACAGGTTAGTATAAATGTACCCAATGGATGCATTGATTGATAGATTTATGAATAGATTAATTATTGAATAGCCATTAAATTATGTCAAACTCTACTGTTTTAGTGTTTTTGCTGAATATTGGAAAATTGATGAAAACTGACTCGTGATGATAATTATCCTATTTTGACACTAGATCTTCTCTGAAAGCGTAACCTTTATAAACTTAGTGATAATGGAAGTTACAGAGCATACTGAGACAGATTTTCAATTATTCAATATTCAGCTTGGGTCTGTCAGAAAAGTGCCGCGCCAACATTTCACCTTGCATTTAGTCAGTAAAGATATTCTGGCAGATTGTTAAAAGCTGCGGTTTTTACATAATCAACACTACATTTATTGGTAAGAATTTCTAAACCACATCTTGTGAAATGTCTCATAAGGCGGCACATCCACAAATATTTGTTTTTGCATCATCGTTCTTCTTTCCATCCTGCCTTACCTTTATCTCAATTTTTGCAGGTGTTATAAGTCTGCTACAGTCTGTGTTCTGAAATGCCGAGGTTTTCTGGCTAAATCTGACCCGTCCCAAGATGTGCCAGAGGATGGTGCCATGACAGGACTCACCGTGACTGACAGAGAGATGGGAAAGAGCGTGACAATCCCACTCTCTGTGATGGAGGTAGAGATAGGTACATGTTCATTTACTCTACCAATGTTATTATATGTTTCAGTGAAGTTGTTTTTACTGAAATAAACTGTATTTATCAGGTCGAAGAATGCAAATCTCTGGGACAAGCATGTGTACCCAAGTTCACCTCAGCCTCATCACCTCAGATCACTACGCCCTGGCATACATGGACCACCTTTTCTCAGACAAAGGGCCTGTTGCAGTGCTGGAGAACTACTTTATCAATGCTAGTGAGAGATTAGCAATTTACAGAACTGATCTACAAAGTAAAAACAAGACAGTGCTGATAAAAGCTGCACAAAACAGTGAAGATGGGTGCCTTTTAGACAAGACAGGGGGAATATCTGAGCAACAAAGTGTGGACACAGCAGAAATGAAAACAAAAAGAGTAGAGCCAAAGAAAAGCAATGAACAAGATGTAAGTTTAAAACTGAGTATTGTTGAAACAGAGCCAGAGGAGAGTCTCACTCACACTCCTCAGGGTTCAGCAAGTGCAGACGGCTGAAGAAGTCAATCCTCTCCTTAAGGGAAATGAAAAGTTGTACTGAAACAGTTGAAGTTATGACCTTTATGTTTGTAATTCACACATAATAAAAGATTTGTATTGATTTGTTAGCAGGACAGCAAACCTGAGCTGCCACCTCTGTCGCTACAAAAAATCAAGTGGCATGTGCAGGTTCTCATATGACTGGATGCTAGTGGAAAAATTGGGGTTTCACTATTGTTATGAAATGTGTTCAGTTTCCTATTAAAGCCAAACAGTTGGTTTAAAAGTTTTACTAGTTTTACATCTTCAAGAGTGACCTTGTCTGCATTGTTCGCTACGGTGTCTCTCATCTTCCTCTTGACAACAGGACTAAGATTTTCTACAGGGTTCAAGTCATGCTAGTTTGATGGCCAGTCAAGTGCAGTGATACCATGGTCATTAAAGGAGGTATTTTCTGCAGTTCAGGCATATGTCAAGTCCTTCTAGAAAATCAAATCATTGGACTTTAGGAAACTTGCACTTTGTGTCTCTCTGCTCATCTGCCAGATAGTGGGACCTTGATTTCCAAATGAACGCAATATTTACAATCCAGTCTGTTTTCTTTTTAGCCCATGTGAGATGCTTGTTACATTGTCACTGGTTCAGGAGTGGCGTTACTCAAGAAATGTGATGACAATTGTAGAAAATTCGATTACGAATGTAGTCCATCTATATTTCAATGTATGGGGTTCTTAAAGCGCTGACTGCAGCTGTCACATCTTCTGAATCCCCCTTGATCTTTGAATGGCTTTTCTTCACAATTCTCTCAAGATTGTAGGCTTTCCTGTTGTTTTTGCAACTTTTTGTACCACACCTTTTCGTTCGCTTAACTTTGCATGAAATGCTTGGAGACACCGCTTCTTTAGATATGACCTATTGTGGTTTACCTTCCTTGTGTCTGCTGGACAGCTGTCAATCAGCAGTCTTTCCCATTATTATTTAAGCCAAAATGTAACATTTTGGTATGACCACAATATAATTTGTTTTGTTGGTCATATGCAATGTTGTACTATTCTGAGAAACAAAAGTAGTTTTTATGTGCTGTAAGCCATAATCATTAAAATGATGTGTCCGTCCAGTTTTTTTGTTTATGCTGAATATATGGATACAGCCACGAGTGCCCCAAATTGGTCAAGTTATTATTGGCTGAATTAATCAGGAATCAGAATCAACTTTATTGCCAAGTTCGTGCATACAAACAAGGAATTTGACTCCGGTACACTTTGCTCTTTTGTTCTGTTTTTGCATTACAGAATATACAAATTTACAATGTACAATATACACATATCAGGATATACTTCCAGGCACTGTGTGGTGACTTTATCTTCATCAGTGTAGACAGAGTGTTGGCATTGCACAGTCTGAAATTTACTAATGTATTGGTTCACTGGTGCAACATTTGGGTGGCACATGGGAGTAATACATTTGTCCTAGGCCACTAAAATGCAATCAGATACATAATTGGGATATCTGAGTACAGAGTGGGTATAACATTTCATCTAAACCCCCCAACCGGAACGATGCTTCTGGTATACTTTGTTCATTTTGGTTACTTTGTGTCTACTGACTCTCAAGAACATATAAGAAGCAGTCATTGACATCTATTGAACCACAGTGAGAAATATCGATAAATGGAGAAAACATGTAACAGTGGGGAAACTTACCAGGAGTAGTCGGCCTACCATAGGTACTCCAAGTGCACATGCATAATTCATCAAGGTCACTGGACAAAAGTGCCATCCATGGGAAAGTTCCAAGGGTGAAAACTGCTACTGACCAGAAGTAACACAAAGGCCTTTGTTACATTTGTTTAAGTAACATCTTGATGATCCCCAAGACTTCGTTCGTCCCTTCGTTGTCTTCCGCTTATTTGGGGACCGGGTCGCAGGGCAGCAGACTCAGCAGAGACACCCATACGTCCCTCTCCCCAGACACCACCTCCAGCTCCTCCAGGGGGAGCCCAAGGCGTTCCCAGGCCAGCCGAGAGACATAGACCCCCCAGCGTGTCCTAAACCGTACCCTGGGCCTCCTCCCGGTGGGATGTGCCTGGAACACCTCCCGAGGAAGGCGTCCAGGAGGTCCTGTTCATAACTTTTATGGACAGGATTTCTAGACGCAGCCAAGGGCCGGAGGGGGTCTGGTTTGGGGACCAGTGGATTTCGTCTCTTCTTTTTGCAGATGACGTGGTCCTGCTGGTCCCCTCTAGCCAAGACCTACAGCATGCGATGTGGCGGTTCGCAGCCGAGTGTGAAGCGGCTGGGATGAAGATCAGCTCCTCCAAGTCCGAGGCCATGGTACTCGACCGGAAAAGGGTGGCTTGTCCTCTTCAGGTTGGAGGGGAGTTCCTGCCTCAAGTAGAGGAGTTCAAGTATCTCGGGGTCTTGTTCACGAGTGAGGGAAGAATGGAGCGGGAGATCGACAGACGGATCGGTGCGGCTGCCGCAGTAATGGGGGCATCCCCAAGACTTATGGAGCAAAAATTCTGTGAACTGAAATGAAGACGTTTTATCAGTTATCTGAAACGTCTACCACACACCTCACCACCATCTCACTGTCCTTGTATATGTTCTGCACTACCCTCACCTACTTCTCTATTTCCCCTGACCTCATACACTACCAGAGAGTTCCTCTCTTTACTCACTATCAGATGCTCTCGCTAGATCCACATAGACACAGGGTAAGTCCTTGTAAGTTCTTCCACACTTCTGTCAAAACCCTCGAGGCAAATATTGCATGTGTAGAGCTCTTTGCCAGTACAAACCCCTACTACTGCTGCTGACTGATCCTCACCTCTTTTCTTATCTTAGCCTTAACTTTTTACACTTCATACTCATCTTCATAACATCACTTAAGCTACTACACCCTTCTTGAAAATACATCTTGCTTATTTTCTGTCCATAATCTTTTGGAATAACCTCTGGTCAACACACTCTTATATCATTTGAATGATTGTCATTAAACATCATATGTTCAATGAAATAAAAAGTACAGTGCCTTGCAAAAGTATTCAGCCCCCTTGAACTGGTCAACCTCTTGCCACATTTCAGGCTTCAAACATAAACATATAAAATTCAAATTTTTTGTGAAGAATCTACAACAAGTGAGACACAATGAAATTTATTGGACGTGTCAAACTTGTTTAACAAATAAAAAACTGAAAAGTGGGGCGTGCAATATTATTCGGCCCCCTTGCGTTAATACTTTGTAGTGCCACCCTTTGCTGCAATTACAGCTGCAAGTCGCTTGGGGTATGTCTCTATCAGTTTTGCACATCGAGAGACTGAAATTCTTGCCCATTCTTCCTTGCAAAACAGCTCGAGCTCAGTGAGGTTGGATGGAGAGCGTTCGTGAACAGCAGTCTTCAGCTCTTTCCACAGATTCTCGATTGGATTCAGGTCTGGACTTTGACTAGGCCATTCCAACACCTGGATACGTTTATTTGTGAACCATTCCATTGTAGATTTGGCTTTATGTTTTGGATCATTCTTGTTGGAAGATAAATCTCCGTCCCAGTCTCAGGTCTCTTGCAGACTCCAACAGGTTTTCTTCCAGAATGGTCCTGTATTTGGCCACATCCATCTTCTCATCAATTTTGACCATCTTCCCTGTCCCTGCTGACAAAAAGCAGGCCCAAACCATGATGCTGCCACCACCATGTTTGACAGTGGGAATGGTGTGTTCAGGGTGATGAACTGTGTTGCATTTACGCCAAACATATCGTTTTGCATTGTGGCCAAAGAGTTTGATTTTGGTTTCATCTGACCAGAGCACCTTCTTCCACATGTTTGGTGTGTCTCCCAGGTGGCTTGTGGCAAACTTTAAATGAGACATTTTATGGATGTCTTTGAGAAATGGCTTTCTTCTTGCCACTCTTCCACAAAGGCCAGATTTGTGCAGTGTAGGACTGATTGTTGTCCTACGGACAGACTCTCCCACCTCAGCTGTAGATCTCTGCAGTTCATCCAGAGTGATCATGGGCCTCTTGTCTGCATCTCTGATCAGTCTTCTCCTTGTTTGAGATGAAAGTTTAGAGGGACGGCCGGGTCCTGGTAGATTTGCATTGGTCTGATACTCTTTCCATTTCAATATGATTGCTTGCATAGTGCTCCTTGGAATGTTTAAAGGTTGGGAAATCTTTTTGTATCCAAATCCGGCTTTAAACATCTCCACAACAGTATCTCGGACCTGCCTGGTTTCGTTGCCCAATGAGCTAACCCCTCCCTCCTACTTCCCTATGTCTAAAGGGATTGCTCAAACCAGCTCTCCATCCAACGGGTCCGAACTTCCCCAAACCTGAAAGGTCTTACTAAGCAGGTTTAATGAAAGTTCTGTTTAAGCTGGTGTCGGGAAATGACTCGCCTGGCCTCTGACAGCCTTCATACAAAAGTCTTGCCCTTCTTCAACTGGAGGTCTGGACGACTGAGTAGCCTATCGCAGCCATCCACACTTTCAACAGTCACTTTTGTTCATGGCTGCTCATTCCCTAATTTTACAACTGGCTCTTGGTATATTGGCTAGGTTGATTTTAGTGGCTCGGCACGAGCCCCAAGGGCGCTGTTTTAACAAACTTGGCTAAGGTAACCTATAAAAACCTCCTAAAATATCTTAGAACCAGGCAACAAGACTTTTTACCACCAATGAAAAACCAAAAATACGGTGACTCAAATAATTGAATGTCCACGATTTAACTAGAATTTTATATGCTTTCTTTTATTAGTAACGCTTTTGCAGGGGTCAGTAACAGCTTAAATTCGGCAACACAAAATAATTTCAATAACAGAAAATCAACTCAACCTGTATTTCCCTGATGCTGAAACTAGTGGGTTTGGAGAGGCTTTGAAGACGGAGGCTCATTCATGCACCTGATGGAGATGTTTCCTCTGGTAACAATGAGTGGTTTCTTGAAGGGAATACGACTTAATCTTCAGTTTTCTTCCTTTAAGTGGCAGGTACTGATGCTCCAGGCTTCGATGGTTAAACAGGATCTTTGTGGTTATATGTCTCCGAAGACAGTAGTTTCCAGAGGCTGAAGAGTTGAAGGAAACCCAGAGACATAAATGAGGTTGATTCAGGACTTCCAGAAACCTGAATCTTAGAGCAATCAGCTGTTCACCTATCAAGTTCATTTCTGTTGTCTGGATAAAAAGGCTTTAGATGAAATCAGATTCTTAATCTTGAGGCACAGTCCTTTCTGGGCCCACGGGTTGATCTTCTTTTTAATGCAGTCGATCAGTAGGGCTGTGTCTCTGTTCCTTTTCCATCTAAGCTTCGTTTCTCTGTCTGATCATGTTTGCTGGTCTTCTGCGAGGAAACAACCCCGTTTCTGCTTTCAGCATTGTTTTTATAGCACTTGATGCTTTCACCAGTCAGCCCTTTATTAGGCTTCTTAGTTATTGCGCAACCCTTTCCGCTCGGCTTCTTGGTTATTGCCCAATACTTTAGTCACGGTCACCGTGACCCACTGATGCGCTCGGCTTCTTGGTTATTGCCCAATACTTTAGTCACGGTCACTGTGACCCACGGATGCTGTTGTTTCGGCCATGGAGATGCCAATAATAGCCACACAGCTGGCTATAGTCACCCCTTCCCTTTCTTCCTTTTAAAAGGATTCATTGTCAGCATACAACTGGCTCTCCTCACTCCCAGTCATTCTACAGTTCTTTCCCTATTCTGTTCAGTTTTAAACTTTACACAGTATTACACATTCCATTCTTCAGCTTTCTGCATTTACTTCAAAGCACAGTTACAATTATTCTTTTTATTCATGCTTCACAAATGATTAACGTTATATTTCATTCATATATAGCTGACTGAGAATTTCAAACCTTAATATTTTTTTACTCTAATCCTCAGTTCTTAACCACACTTCAATCATACATCTTTCAACTTGTTAATCAAAGATTGCCAATTTCATGTAATACATATGAAATAATGTAAAATCATCTTACATAATTTTCTTTAGATATACTTGTTTATATTTTTGCAAAAAAATAAGACAGATAATATGTGGCAGATAATATGTGGCTTCACACAGGCCTTTCCAGTCTCTCTGTGCCAGAATATGAGAACATGCTTGTTTCACTCTCCACTGCTTCAACTGTGTATTTTAATAATTATTGCATGGATTACACAAAAGGATATTTATCATGATTTTTATGGATTTAACTGTAGCAGTTAATGAATGTTGCATGGATGACATGGAAAGATCTCACCTTATTTTCACACTGGTGTGTTCCTTGGTCTTCATGATGCTCTCTGCGCTTTGAACAGAACCCTGAGACTATCACAGAGCAGGTGCATTTATATAGAGACTTGATTACACACAGGTGGATTCTATTTATCATCATCAGTCACTTGGGACAACATCGGATCATTCAGAGATCCTCACTGAACTTCTGGAGTGAGTTTGCTGCACTTAAAGTAAATGGGCCGAATAATATTGCACGCCCCACTTTTCAGTTTTTTATTTGTTAAAAACGTTTGACACGTCCAATAAATTTCATTGCACTTCATGATTGGGTCCCACTTGTTGATTCTTCACAAAAAAGTAGAATTTTATATCTTTATGTTTGAAGCCTGAAATGTGGCAAAAGGTTGAAAAGTTCAAGGGGCCGAATACTTATGGAAGGCACTGTAGCATGTACCATGAAATACAATCAATACAAATTTAGATAAAAATAATACTGGAAAGTACAAATGTTCAATGGCCTGAAGTCAGTCCTTCTAGTGAATGTAGTTTCTTTTCTATGTTCTCTCTGAAAGAGATGAAACAGCAGAGACCAAAAGTATTGAAATGAACAAATTATAGGAAATTTATGAAAAACAATGTTTTTCAAGGAATGACAATCTGAGCTTTTTTAGAGATCCTTAAACTGAAAATGTATTTTCATTATTCATAGAGCTGTTGCAGTGCCTAATTTTTGTATTGAGTTCAGCTTTTTTCACAAACACACCAACATGTCCCTTACCTGCAGAACATGTGAATATAAGAGCAGGCTCAAGCTGTAAATGGTGGAAACATTTTGAGTGACATGCTTGAGAGACATGGCACTTTTACTTAAGTGCTTCTCGCTCTGAGAGGTTGAAAAGATGCTTTCTGGCTCCGAGTCACTGCCATTCGGTGCGGCAGGTGGGCGAGCGGCACAGGAAGGAGCTCTTGTGTGCACGACTGTGTGAATGTCAAGACGGGAAGGGGTAGGCTGAGTGGATTTGTATGTTTGTGTGAGTTTGCATGAGTGTCTATGTCTAGATTAAAGGGAGAAGAGGGGAGCTAAAGCATTCAGGCACGTGGAAAATGTGTGTTTTTCTGACAATGATGCATGTGAGAGGCTGAGAAAATAAGACATAATGGTGATAGACAGAGAGGGAGAATGGAACTGGTAAACTTGTGTTAGTGTCGGTGGGAGTGTGTGCCAGCTTTTTTCCCAATGAGTCACACTACATAGTTCCAGTTATTGGTCTCTGCTCAACCATGCTGTCTGACTGGTGTTATTATTACTCTTTTATTCTCCTCCACTTTTTAGCAGCTTCCAGATACAGGTGACTTCTCTTTCATTTGCAACCAGTCATATTTAATTCACTCTTAATTTTACTGTATTATTTAATCTGCCAGATATTTTCATCTTTTAATTTTAAGCACAAACAGCTCTTTCAATAGATCCTTGTCTATTTCTTTTTAAACACATTTCACATCTAACCTCTTAAGCCTTTCTAAAACTTTAAATCATGCTTTGATGTATGAGTTGCATATAATCTACATAGTATAGCAAGAAAGAAAACAGAAAAAATACATAATTTAGAGTGCTTGTAAAATTACTTTTTGCTTAGGGCCCCAAAATATTATTTTTTAAGTTTGATAATGAACTACAGTAACTTGCAAACATATTGATGTCTGTGATGGCCAAAACACATGGCCACAGTCCAGTAAAGTCAGTAAATCATGCACCTTCATTTATTGTTCACTCATCCGAAGCTTACCTGAATTAGATAAGATGCAGTTCTTCAAAAGTTTAGAGAAAACGCCTGCTGACAAAGTAGGATAAGAAACATTATTGTTAAAGTGACAATTATAATCTGTGAGGGATTTTTATGCTGCAGTGTAACACGTCTCATTACTGTTACTGTTAGGGACAGCTCTTGACACGTGTCACATCAGATGCCGCCGCTGTGGATGCGTGTCTGTTTGCAGCCCCATTGCTGATGTTGGGACACATTCAAACTTGTTAAAATAGACATACTAAAGGTGGCTGAGAGAAATGTGGTCTATGTAGCTCCACCTAGTCTTCTGCTTCTGTGACCTGATTTTGCAATAAGTGGATAAAAATAGGAAAATTCAAAACAGTGACCTTAAAAATTACCAAGGGCAGCATGCATCTCTAGATTTGGGTAAATCCTTGTGGGTATGACTATGCACAATGCCCATAAAAGGTATCCACCCCCTTTGGATGTTTCATCATCTTAGTACTTTTCTAAATTAAATTATGATCTTCAAACGTTGATGCAAAGCTTTGTCTCTTTTTAAAGGTAACACTGATTATTTAAACTGAGCAGTCAAACCTATTGTAACTGTAACTATTTTGTAGTTATTGAAGTTGCATTACACTGAAAAGTTAATTTTGTCTCCTATCTGTCCCAGCTAAACAACTTATAAACAAACCATAGCTGTACATAGAAGTTTCCACTTACTGGTCAAGGAGAATCTCCTCTCCTTCTAACTCTTTCTACACCCAGTTGGTAAACAATGAAATGATTACCGACAACGAATTGGTCCAAATTAATGTGGTACATTAGCTCCTATGAAAAACGGAAGCTGTTTGGAATTTGCGTAAATCTGGCGATTGATGGCATTTCTGAATGTAAAAAGGTTTACGTTCTAACAATAAAACATTTTGTTCTACATTTTCACTGTAAATTATCATGTTCATACAATATAAGTATTATATTGTAAGAATGTAAAAAATTTGTGTTATAATGGATAAAAATGCATACTGTAAAAATGTGATATAGTGTTCAAACGAGTATATTGTTATATAGCTCTATTTTGCATTTGCTGGGCTGGCAGCTCTATCCTTTCACGGGGCCTTGCAATGTGACAACAGCCTAAAAGATACTAGTAAATCCAACAAGTACTGCCTGAGAATGAAGAAATTGACGGTTCCTGATTCAAACCAAATCCCAGATCTTGATCTCACTGAAACACTGTGGAGCTGAAATATGTTTGGTGTTTACCTGTTCTTAAATCACTTTGCTTCCCGGAGAAATAAAAAGCTTCTAATATCTTACAGATCTCTCTTCCTGCAAGGTCAGCAACTCAGTGCAGTTGAATGGGCTTCGTTAGATGTAAAACATATCAAAAATCTGTTTATAAATGAAATTTCAATGCATTATAATTATTATTAGCTATAAAATATATAATAATATGAACCCGTCTATATGCATATACATTTAGCCTTGGGATGCCATTTGTTGAGAATTGGTACCATATAAATAAATTAAATAAAACTGAAAAGGTTGTGCCTATGTAAAACATGAACATGGTAGTGGATGCATTATGCTGTGGGGATGCTTGCATTTAGCAGCAGAAGGAAGCAGGCCAGAACTGAGGGGAATATGCTTTGCATAATGGTTGCAAGGCAGTGCATGTAAATAAGCTGAATTTAATGTAACTAAAAACACATGCGATCAATAACAGCTTTACAGTGCAGGGATATTTTTAGAGCTAACTAGAGACGTATTTTAAGGGGCTAATAGTAGAACACAGCAGTAAATAATTGTGCACCAAAAAGGTCCAGTTGTTTTCTTAAAAAAAGTCAAAACAACAATTTGCCTTTTCACCAGATTTCACACAAAGGTAAGCAGAATAATGAATATGTTATAGCATTTACTGCTACAGATCACAGCAAATGTTATAGATTGGTCTCCTCCTAAAATAGGAAACCTCTACCTGAGATCTTGCATTTATGTACGAGTGCATTGCATCACACTCAAGAGCCTTTATGTTTCGAGCTGTGCATGTGTGGGTCTGCTTTATTGCGACTGCACTGACATGTTGCTTATCCCGTATCCCCTCTCCAGCACTGAGTACGGGTGTTAGTCAGCAGCCTGCGGGTGTCTGTGATTGCAGGCTGCATTTTGGTTGTCGAGAATACAGTCACCGCGGCAACGAAGAATTGCCACAGTAACTAAAAATCGTCACATTGCCCACAGCCTCTCAACAGAGAACAGTCACTGACAGAGAGTAACCTGCTCTAAAGTGTGTGTGGGCGTTTGCAAGTCTAAGAGAGAGAACTAGGTGACAGTGGCATCACCAGACACAAATCTTGTTCAGAGAACAGACCCCCACGTGTCTCCACCTCGGCCAGTCACTCCACTCACATCTTTGTTGGCATTAGGACAAATACTTGGGTGGCAAATGCTTTCTATGTTTTACACTTCCAAACATAATGTTGAAACTGAGAATTTTTCAGTCAAATGTCATGTCAATGCAGTTTACAAAAAAACTGGTCCAATTCATATATAAATGATCAAATCAGTCCAGTTCATGCCTATATAATTGAGACATATTGTGATCATCATTCAATTCAATTCAATTAAAAAATACTTTTTTAATCCCAAAGGGAAATTAAATGTTGTTGTAGCTCATTATGAGGGTTTCTTCAAAGAGCCGTTGTAGATGCTGATGGCTGTGGGCAGGAAGGATCTCCTGTAGCGGTCTGTCTTACAGCACATCTGAAGAAGCCTCTGACTGAAGACACTCTGTTGTTGTAGGACAGTCTCATGAAGAGGATGCTCAGGGTTCTCCATAATATTCTTCATTTTATGAAGAATCCATCTTTCCACAATGATCTCCAGAGGTTCCAGAGGAGTCCCCAGAACAGAGCCAGCCTTTTTTTATCAGCTTGTTGAGCTTTATTAAGTCCCTGGCTCTGATGCTGTTTCCCCAGCAGATGATGGCAGAAGAGATCACACTCTCCACAACAGACTTATAGAAGATATGCAGCATCTTGCTGCAAACACCAAAGGACCTAAGCTTCCTCAAGAAGTACAGTCAATCATCTAGATTCATATCCAGTTGTGTACAGTCCAGTTTGATCGAAATTATAATAAAATACATACAAATTGTAGTCAACTGTTTCCAACCTTAAGAAGTCCACCTAATTTCAGATCTATACAACTATAACATTATTTCAATTTACCTAAAGGGAACTCCATGCATGTCCACCTTTAACAATACAACAGAGGGCCTGATCCATTACTGCTTAGTTTATAGACACATTTACATTTTTCAAATACTTCTGAGCATATGTTAGCTAGCAATAATGGAAGCAGGTTGGAGAAACAAACAACGATTAGTATAAGAATCACCATTAGCAATGGGTCACAATCAGTTATCTGTCCCAAGTCTGGTTTAATTAAAGATCATATCTGACAAGACTCTCCAGAAGTGAGATTCAGGAAATGGATATTAACACACTAACCAGCATATTAAAAAAATGTATGAACACTTCTGAAACCATTTCTGTGGTATATTCAAGATCCTTATATGTTTATTTTTTTATACTGACAAAGTAGGATAGTAAACATTGTTGTTAAAGTGACAGTCATAATCTGTGACGGATTTTTGTCGTGCTGTGTAAAACATCTTATTACTGTTAGGGACAGCACTAAAGGTGGCTGAGAGAAATGTGGTCTATGTAGCTCCACCTAGTCTTCTGCTTCTGTGACCTGGTTTTGCGATAAGTGGATAAAAATAGTAGAATTCAAATCAGTGACCTAAATAATTACCAAGAGCAGCATGCATCTCTAGATTTGGGTAAATCCTTGTGGATATGACAATGCATAATGCCCATAAAAGGTATTCACCTCCTTTGGATATTTCATCATCTTAGTGCTTTTGTAAATTAAAATAAGATCAACATAATTTAGACAAGAATAAAAAAAAAACAACCTTTAAAGTCAAAGTGAACTCAGTTTTAAACAAACTGTCAAATAATTAAAACTCTATTAGGTAAAATAAATCATTGCACAAACATTCTACTCCTTTAAAATGACTGAGCTTATTCAACGTTGGTCGAGTTAATTGATGCCAGCAGTGTCACAGTAAGTGGAGAAAACCTGAGAGCAGTCATTTCAAGTGATCACAATATAAAAACCCTTGTGTCTGAGAGGTCCATTTTCTGGTTTATTCTGCAACAAGTACAACATGAAGAAAAACCACACTCCAAGCAACTTTGAGAAAATACCACAGAAAAGTATAAGTGTAGAGATGCCTACAAAAAGATTTCTAAGACACATCCCAACAAGTTCAGGTAAATTAATATTTAAAAACGGAAGGAATATGGCACCAATCTAAATCTGCCTCCAGTTGGCTGTACTCACAAATTGAGTGATATGAGAGACTGTAGGCCCACATACAACTGTTGTCCAGGCTCTTAATCAGTCCAAGCTGTATTGGAGAGTGGCACGAAAACTTCATAGAAAAACATTGCCTGGAATTCATCTCAAAGACATGTGGGAGACTTCAAAAAGACAGTTCCTTGAGACTACATTCTATGTTTAGTTCACACAAAACGCTTTAGTGAGGTACCCTTGCAGGTCGTCTAACACGCAGATCAGGCTGATGTCAATGGTTTAGAATGGTCTCACATGACACTTGAGTGCCTCTAGTATCCCTTAAATGTGCCTGTAGTTGAGTGGCATTCATCATCTGATTTCGCAGGGTACTATTCACAAGTGGACAAGTGGTCATCAGTGTTGGATGTGCCCAAAGGATGTCTACTTTTACACTTTTCTGGGACTCTTCCAGTCTCTCTGTTCAACCTGCTGATGACACTCTGTGACGTCCGTCTGAAAACATCCTGTTTGAAACCTCATAATGGCGAGGTATTGTTGATCAGTTGTTAGGGTTCGTCTTGGTCTCATGATGTCAAAATGTGAACAGCATGATGAGGACTATTTCAAAACCAATTCTGCCTGAACCTGAACATTTTGTGGTCGATTCACAGATCAAAAACCTGTTGTGAATTTTGTAATTAAGTTCCTTGTTAGCAAGTTGGGTAAAAAGTACTGAAGCATTGAATAGTTGGACAGGTGCATTGCAAAATTTTGAGAAGGTCACATTAGGTCCACCTGTAAAGGTTATACTGCATTTTTGGGTTATGCCAGCTGAATTTAAAACAGCTTTTACATTGAAAAAGCAAACATTTGACTTACTTTAGGAGTACTGTGTTAGTTTTCTTTCCAAGGCTAACCATTTTCCTAAAATCCAAAAAGGTTTACAGCTGGTGTTTCAAAAAGAGAATCAAGCATTAAATTGTGAGGGGGCAGAATACATTAATGTAATGTGATTAACTACTTTTCCTCCACTTATCAATCAAGCTATAAAATAATTAGGCACATTTTTAAACTGCAGCTATATTTTAAAGGAACGATTCTTTTTAAATGAGTATGACTGATTGAACCTTAAGCTTAAAGGAATAGTCTGGATTTTTTGAAGAGAGTTGGAACAGAAAACAGCTTAACACTGTCTAGAAGGCGCTGGTTGCTGTGATACAAAAAGTTGTTCATCGGCAGATCAAAAAACCGACAGACCTGGAAAACAAAGCAGACTACACTGGTCAATTTTCATATTTCATTTAGTTGCATATAAATTCTGCCCTATAATAGTTGCCCAAATAATTCCCACACATATATAATCTCAAAAGAAAGCCAACACCTCACTTTACTTTAATAAATATTTAAGTCTGAGGTTTATAATTATTTTGGATTGACTTAGACCACTGTAGTTTCATTAATAAAATAATCCTTAAAAATGCAAATTGCCTAATAATTGAGCACGCAGAATAATCTGATGAATACCTGCAAATGATTTATTTGACTAAGTGCTAAAGGTTTTATCCAAACAAAACAGGAAATTACCTGAAACGTTAACTCTAAATATTGTCTTATTTAAGTTTTAGCTAATGATACAAACAGCTACATTACATACAGACCGCATCGGAGATCTTGGTGCAACAACGTTCCTCACATGCAACATACCTTTATATTTTGTCTTGCTTTTGAAAGTTTTATAATTCAACATTTAAATGTATAGGCTTTAGCTGAGCAGTGACAGCTTGAACAAAGAGGAATGAGCTGTTAGAAAGAAATCAGAGGCTTGTTCTCTTGTTATTCACTCAGTGGTTCTTCATAATTTGACAGCCATGCAGACTTTGTGACAGTTTCAATCTATGTTCAGCATTCAGCAGCAACCATGTGAGCACATTCAGGCATCAATTCAAGATAATTTCCCTGCTCGGTAACCTTCAAGCAGAGGGCCGGGCAGACAAGAACTTGTCTAAAAATCCAGTTTGACGGACAGCATAACAACATTTTGAGCCACAACACAGCAGGAAAGTGATGAAATGAACCAAGGCAAACACCTGCACTGAAGTAGGTGCATAAACAAACGGCAACAAAGTTTCATTTGCTGACGCATGTCATAAATACAAATCCTTGAGGGAGTACATCCAGTACTAGATAATTGTTTATAATACATTAGAGCAAACAGGAAGAGGATATGATTTTAGTCTGGAAAATCAATCATGGTGCTTGTAGTGAATGGGCATGATCTGTCACGGTGGCAGAGTATAGGAAGAAAATTTAACTCATCTTTAAGTCACTTGTCATGGAACAGTGTACGCTTTATTATTTCAAAAGCTCCGAAATGCTTAAAGAAACACTGGCCTGGTACTTCAGGGCAAAGATCAGCCGGCCATATACAGGGGTTGGACGATGAAACTGAAACACCTGTCATTTTAGTGTGGGAGGTTTCATGGTTAAATTGGACCAGCCTGGTAGCCAGTCTTCATTAATTACACATTGCACCAGTAAGAGCAGAGTGTGAAGGTTCAATTAGCAGGGTAAGAGCACAGTTTTGCTCAAAATATTGAAATGCACACAATATTACGGGTGACATACCAGAGTTCAAAAGAGGACAAATTGTTGGTGCACGTCTTGCTGGCGCATCTGTGACCAGGACAGCAAGTCTTTGTGATGTATCAAGATCCACGGTATCCAGGGTAATGTCAGCATACCACCAAGAAGGACGAACCACATCCAACAGGATTAACTGTGGATGCAAGAGGAAGATGTCTGAAAGGGATGTTCGGGTGTTAACCTGGATTGTATCCAAAAAACATAAAACCACGGCGGCCCAAATCACGGCAGAATTAAATGTGCACCTCAACTGTCTGTCAGGAGCTCCACAGGGTCAATATACACGGCTGGGCTGCTATAGCCAAACCTTTGGTCACTCATGCCAATGCCAAACGTCGGTTTCAATGGTGCAAGGAGCGCAAATCTTGGGCTGTGGACAATGTGAAACATGTATTGTTCTCTGATGAGTCCACCTTTACTGTTTTCCCCACATCCGGGAGAGTTACGGTGTGGAGAAGCCCCAAAGAAGCGTACCACCCAGACTGTTGCATGCCCGGAGTGAAACATGGGGGTTGATCAGTGATGATTTGAGCTGCCATATCATGGCATTCCCTTAGCTCAATATTTGTGCTAGATGGGCGCGTCACTGCCAAGGACTACCGAACCATTCTTGAGGACCATGTGCATCCAATGGTTCAAACATTGTATCCTGAAGACGGTGCCACGTATCAGGATGACAATGCACCAATACACACAGCAAGACTGGTGAAAGATTGGTTTGATGAACATGAAAGTGAAGTTGAACATCTCCCATGGCCTGCACAGTCACCAGATCTAAATATTATTGAGCCACTTTGGGGTGTTTTGGAGGAGCGATTCAGTAAACGTTTTCCTCCACCAGTATCATGTAGTGACCTGGCCACTATCCTGCAAGAAGAATGGCTTAAAATCCCTCTGACCACTGTGCAGGACTTGTATATGTCATTCCCAAGATGAATTGATGCTGTAGTGGCTGCAAAAGGAGGCCCTACACCAAACTAATAAATGATTGTGGTCTAAAACCAGGTGTTTCAGTTTCATTGTCCAACCCCTGTACTTAGCAATTTTAGTATTTTGTTAGATTTTGTAAAAATGACCATTACACAGCCATATGATTGGGAAACATCTCAGGGTAAGCAGATTTACAGTTATTTTTAGTTTGTTTGTTTTCTTGGCAAACGACAGGTTTGAATAGCAAAATTAAAATTTCCATCCCAATGGGCCATATGACGCTTCACAGGAATAGCAATATAGATTTTACTGTTGACACTTGGAGTGTCTTAATTAAAATTTGCTGTTCTTGATACCCCGCTAGAATGGGACTGAATTTATTACATTGCATGTAGCGCTCTGTCCCTTGGCAGCTATGCTTGCTGTTGCTACTTTGCAGGACCATGGCTCATCCAGGTTTGACATCAGTGAAAGTGTAGGATTTATGTCTGCTGAGCAGGCACGTAGTTAGACCTGGGGTTCCAGGGCCGAAGCCCCGAATGTTTTCTGAATAGCCCCGGACTTCTTGATAGAAGAAATTTAGAAGTATTAGAAAGATGCAGCCACAAAATGATATTGGACTTCACATTTTTATATAAAAACAATCAGATTTTTTCAATTGTGTTCCATATAATCACCTCCCGCTCCACCTAACCTGACAATGAGTTAAAAGGAGAAGACAAAAAAAGTTTGCACTCGCGGCACCGTTAATGTGTCACTACGCGCACAACCAGAGACGGACTCCATTCTGGAGAAGTCCAGAACAGCAGTTTACTCCAGGTCGACCTGGCTCCTTCATCACCTGAAAAGTAACACTGAGCGGCTCGAACAGGTTCATTTCAGAGCAACCGCAGGGACAACCGAAGAGTGGGAGCCTGTTGGGTGTGTGTTCAAGAAAAGGTGGACGCCGAGCAGTATAACTCAGATGAAGATAGCGGTAAAACCTGAATGCTGACTTGGAATGGGCTAATTGTAAGTTACAGATAATCACTGATTCACCCAGCAAGACATGAGGTGGAGGTTCACTCTAAAGAGCATCTTCAGGGTCATGATGAGGAACTTTCACCTGAGCTACAGGTGAAGTTAAATGATGTGTCTGTGATAGAAAACAGCAGCTACCTTCTCTGTGAGCTTCTAGCAGGATTTGCATCATAAGGTGAAAATATCTGGTCCTTTACTTCAAAATAAAAGCATTTAATCCTAACGTAGCTGAACACATTAAAAGGTCCTTCAGATCAACACGTTGATCTCATGGCTGCAGCAAGTCTTATAGTCCAGTTCTACATGTAGACAGAAAAAAGTGTTGCTCAATAAACCAGGAAAATATCTCCTGGTTCCAGTAAGACGTAGTAGAAATGTAAAGGTAAGCCTCCCTGTTATCTTTCATATCTTCTGTGCTGATTCTAAACATACAGCTCTGGGTTTAAAGATGCAGCATAATTAAGAAATAAATCATTGCAATTAATCACAGGTTGATTAGTTAACTATTTTATATTTCTGAATTACACATGTAATATTATAAAAACTAAACTCATTAAACAAGGATACAGTTTTACTGAAGGTGAGACATACATACCATATGAATACAATTATTAATAACTATAATATTAGAACTGATAAGGTCCAGGATGAGGCTCTATGCTCTATTTTAAACACCACAACTTAACACCGTTTCCTCTCAAAGTGTTTAATAGAAAGAACTGCACTAATGTCTCACATGCAGAACAAAAGACTGGGTTGTAAAATGTTTCTATTATTTTTGGCAGGACAAATTTCTTCAGAAGTGGAATGAAACGGCTGAAAAGATGGCGATAAAAGAGAACAGGTTCATAAAAGAAGGAACAATTTTAATAAAATGTTTCGAAAGCTCTTGGCATAATAACATAAATGTGTTTTAGGATTTTACCATTTACTAAGATTTAGGAAAATCAACTTTATATCACTTTCCTTTTTTGAAATATAAGAATGAAGACAATGGAGCCTCAGGAGGGGAACACTTTGATGAGAACGTAACGTTTAAAAGGGTCATTTATGGAGATGACAAAAGAAGCACATTTATCTGGCCCATAGTAAACATCTCTGAGTTTAAGAAAAACGTTTGACAGCAAAATGTGTCATTATTTGCTTCAGCAAAATGGTTTTTCATCAGGCCTCCTAAACTCTGTTTCTCCTTGTCCTTCATTCAGCTTCTAACAAAAATAAAAGGAAAATAATTGCAAACTTTTCTGTTTTATTCACAATAATTCACATTCAGTCTAAAACCAGCTGAGACAGAGAAGTGGTACAATATGTCCTATATTATTTTAATTTGAAATTACCTATAAATTGTCTTATTGAAATCTAAATATTTTGGATTTGGGCTAAAGCCCCCAATGTTATGAGACCCTAAAAACACCCCCGGTGCTGAGGTTAAGATCCCAGTTGTAAACGAAGTTATTTAGAGGAAGGAAACATGAAAAATTGTCAATTTACAACTTTATCTAGAGAGTGTATGAGCAGATTTCGCATTAAAGTGCACCCTGCAAGCTGCGTGGGCACTCATCACTATTGTGCTTCAATGCAATGGTGAGAACTTAAATTCCTCCACAAAACTGCCAACGCATGTCCCAGTCGTTTTGTGAAAGTCCACTAACTTGAACGATGAACACAGAAACTTTCAATGAGTCTATGACAATATGATTTTACCTTATTTTCAGTTTTCATGTACATAAGAAATGTAACCACTGCCATGCTATATCACCTGAAATAGGCATTGTTTATTAATTCTTTCTAAAGATACATTTGTCTCCACATACAGCTGACGTATGCAGACAAACGTACAGAAAAGTTTTTGTCCTGCTTTAAATGTCATAGAATTGAATAAGGGGTGCTGCATCTGCATGAGCTTGACCTGCAGAGCAAATAGCATTAAACATGCAATTGAATCAGCCGATACAGTCTCTTTTTTGAATGGAACCGAACATTTCAGTGTAAACATCAATGTAAGGAGGGAAAGTATTTAAATTATTAGGGAAAATTCAGATTTGTCACACAAACAAAACAGCATGCACAATCTGTAACACAATTTCACACTCAGGGTTTTTACTTTAGGGCTACTACATTTCTACTCTATGGACTAGTATGGTACATGTATATTTTGAATAAAATGTTTGTTTTCTTTCTCTCAGGGCACATCAAATTTCAGTTTGTGTTCAACATCTATTGAAGTCCCAACACTTTCCAACAGGGATCTTAGTTTTTTTTTTTTACTTTGAGTTCTCAGAAGGTTTTTTGGTTGTCTAAAAACACATTTTCCCTTTTTCAGTTATGGAAAATTCTAATTCTTTTTTTTACATCAGCTACAATACAGACAGATATAATAGGTCTTTTAGTCAAATGTTTTTTGTAATAAAAAAGATGATTGCTTGAAAGGCAGCTTTAAAGTAACTCGAGACAAGAAAACAGCGGGTCTTAATCAGCGCTGATTCAGCTGTCGCTTTCATCTCAGACACAATGAGTGAAGTCAGATGACAGTCAAAGCCATGCAAGGCATTCAGACAAATGCCAGTTTTCTTTTCGACAGTCTGAATAACAAAAAACAAAAATGAAAATGTTTGTTTGGGTTAATGGGACTTTGAGACAAAAGAGGAAGAGTAGCCAACTGAAATTCCCTTGAACCAAATTTAAAAGAGAATGGAACCACTTATAGACATTCGCATAATAATTAAAATTTTATTTTAAAGCTCTTCAACAAAGATTTAAGAAACAAGTAAATCTAGGTATATCTTTGAGAACATTAGGTGACATATTGCATTTAGTAGTAGGCCCAGTCACTTCACTGGGCCACTACTTACTACTTCTAGTTGCAGTAAAAAGGGAAGACTAACAAAATCACTTTTCAGAAAACGTTTTAAAGGAATGTACTCAAATTCAGACTAGCTCACAACTAAAATACCTGGAGAATACAGTTGTGTTTAAAATAGCAGGTTAACTAGACTAACCAGATCAATTATTGTTTTTGGTAGAGATCATATTAGCACAAGGCAAATAATGTACTAGTTGGTGTTGTAGAGTCATAGAAAACCATTATAACCAACATTCATTATATGCATGCTCTTGAGTCTGTGTAATTGAATCGTTGATTGAAAGAGGCGTGTAAAACAAAATAGCAGTGTGTAGATCAATTACTGAGGTCTGTGAAGAAACAGATGTCAATTAGGTGGCCTTTATTTAAGAATGATGCCAGCACATTTACGTGCATTTCTCTCTGAAAATATATGACAAAAATGGGTCGTTACAGGCATTGTTAAGAAGATCAGCGTATTTTGATTAAGACATTGATTGGAAAGGGGAAATGTATGAAGAAGTGCAAAAAATGATAGGTGGCTTGGATAAAATGATATCCAGTCCTTTAAAATGGAAAGCAAAACCAGAGATGTGGAAGCAAACGAAAGACTACAATTGGAATGGATCGAAGATTAGCCTGAATGGCAAAGACTCAGCCAATGATCAGCTCCAGGGTGATCAAAGAAGGTCTGAAGTTAACGGTGAGTGCTTGTCCCAACAGGATGCCTGTGTGAAGCTAATCTATTGGCAAGAAGCCCCAGCAAAGATGTGCTGAAGAGGATACAATTTGCCAAAGGACACATCAACTAGCCACAAAAAATGGAGAAACATTTTGTTGAATGATGAAAGTAAGATTGTTTTTCTTGGGTCCAAGAACCACAAACAGTTTGTCTGATGACCCCCAGACATTGAATTGAAGCCACAGTACACTTTGAAGACGGTGAGGCATGGTGTCATAATGTTAAAGGCCGATCTGACCCACATAAACAGAAGCACCCAGAGAACAGAGAACCGTTTAAGAAGTTTATTAACAGACTGGAGTGGGAAACGACATCCGCTGCTCGGGCCTGGAAACTGCAACAGAGAGGGATGGTAAGAAACGGTCTTGCAGGATAATTGGAACTTAACAGACTGTAGTACAGACTGATCCACCAGGGAGAGAGAGGTGAGTCCAGACCTGCGGATAGCTGTGTTCTAGGCCACCAGGGTTTCAGAGGCTGGAGACTGGAAGACCGTCAGAGGGCGAACAGGTTCAGCTCGGCGGGGCTCAGACGGATTGCCAGCTGGTAAGTAGTCCAGGTTCTTCTTTGTTTGGTTGGGTTTGATCTCCAGTTCTCCAGGAAGCGAGGCGGAATCAAAGCTCTAAACAAAGACAAGAGTTACTTCACAAGGACAGGTAACTTGTAACAGACAAGATAATTCTGGCCAGGTTGAAATACCGCATAGGCAAACACTCAGGCGACGATGTTCTGGCAATCCATCCTCTTTATACCTCCCCAAGTGATCATCTCAATCCGCCGCACCTGTTACCCTCTGAGAACGGTCTCAGGCGACACCTAGTGGCTGAAAATAGTTAGTAGCAGCTACAGACAGAATCCCGACTCTGACACATGGTGGTTCAAGAATCATGATATGGTGATGTTTCTTTTACTATGGTGCTGGGCCTGTTTATCACATATGGTATCATGGATCAGTTTGCATATATTAAAATACCTAAGAGGTCATGTTGCCTTGTGCCGAAGAGGAAATGCCTTTAAAATGGGTGTTTCAACAGGACAATGAACCCCAAACACACCAGTAAGCGAGCAGCATCTTGGTTCCAGACCAACAAAATCAAAGTAATGGAGTGGCCAGCCCAATTCCTGGAGCTTAATCTGATTGATAATTTGTGAGGTGACATTAAAATGCTGTTTCTGAGATAAAACCAAGACATGCAGAGAAATTGCAGAATGTTGTCAAATCATGCTGGGCTGGAATATCTGTTCAGAGGTGCCAGAAGTTGGTCGACTCCTTGCAACGCAGATGCGAAGCAGTTCTCAGAAACACAAGTTATACAACTAAATAGGATTTGCAGAAATGATAAATCCTGAAGATTTTTCAGTTTATACAGTAAATCTTTGATTTTGTAAAGAAAAATGTAGACACTGCTATTTTATTGAACAGCCCAAAGTTGGTTTTTCTTCATTGTCTGTAATGTGATTAAAAGATTGATACATTTTTCTTCATGGTTTGCTTTAGAATATAATGCGCAGTGTTTCCAATGGATGGAAATAAAAACTATTTTAAGGATTCTTAGCTTTACTCACTTTTTTAAACACACTGCTATTATTTCCAACACAGCTGTACATGCATACGGACCTCCAGATATTCAATTTAAACAAAAACATTTGTCATAAAGTAAAACACATGCAGACTCCACATTGCTTAATTTTAAAGTTCTTTATGGCAACAATATTTTTGCTATAGTCTTAACCTGTTTAACACCGATCACTCAAAGTGGAACTAATGTATCTATAATCCTTGTTATGGTCCTGTTGTAAAAGCACAAAAACGAAAGGGATATGAAAGTTAATTCTTTCTTTACCTTAAACATTTCTCTGTTAAAGAGGAGACTGGGACGTGGCAGACACTGCAGCACCAAACAATACTGTTTGAAAAGGACGCAATCAGTCAACAAAGAGCTTTGTTTGTTGCCTCTTTTATTGCTGTGAATGAAGGGGTAAAATGCTGGTTTTACAAAGACTTCTTTCTTGTATCAGTGTAATGAGGCAATTGTGTGAAAAGAGCATTCTCAATCAGTAATTGCTACCTTTCTAACACTAACCACAATGTAATCTAAAACCTAGAGGTATACCTTGAAATATTTCTTCAGTTTTTAATGTTAATACACAAGGACTTAGTACCCTTATGGTACATAATTATCCAATGTATTCCCATCAACACCACTAATATTTGTTTTAAAAAGGATGATTTTGCCATTGAAAGAAAAATTGTCTTTGTCATGAGACCAGAAATTACAGAGACCAATAACGCTACCACTAGCTCCTTTCACTAAACACTAAGCTGGGACCTAGACACCTTTTAGCCATCTGTGTGATTTCTAAAAGGAAAGACCCAACCACATTACATCCAAGCAAGTCGCAACAGTGCAGTAAAGGTCAATTTTCATAAAGACTAGCTAACCTTGTCTGTAGATGGTGTGATGTGGCAATGGCTGAGTCTGTCTAAACATCTCACAATAGAATTTCAGGTTAAAACACACATTTACCACTGAAGAGAATTATTTGACGCAGATTATTTG
This sequence comes from Girardinichthys multiradiatus, assembly GCF_021462225.1. Lineage (NCBI taxonomy): Eukaryota > Metazoa > Chordata > Actinopteri > Cyprinodontiformes > Goodeidae > Girardinichthys > Girardinichthys multiradiatus. The sequence continues at coordinate 13,437,779 of NC_061814.1, forward strand.
TCATTAACACAATAGATTGGTTGTGTTAAAGTGTTGCAAAACAGAACACACCTTTGTCTTTGGGACTGACCTTTGCTCAAGGTCAGGTTGTTGAGACTTTAGGTTGTCCATAGTTTGCTTTGCCCGTGTCTTCTTTGATGCATCGTGGACACATAAGTTCACAGGTCATTGATGCCACAAGAGTTTGTTTAGTCGATCGGTGTTCATTCTAAAGAAGTGGCCAAACCACCGTAGCCTGTGTTGCTGGATCTGTTACAATGGCTGGTTGCTGCTGGCAGCATTCTCAGGTAGTAGAGAAGTTTAAAGGACCGGACTGTTGTATGTCTGGCAATATTATGATTCTTCCTCTGAATATGAATGTGTAGGATGTCGTCAGCAAGCACACGATCCAGAGAGTGTGCCAGCCAACTGCGTGCTTTTGGCAACCCTGGCTTTAAAGTGTAGGAATATGATTTGTGTGCTGCTGGTACTGGTGCATTCATTCTCCTTGGTTGCTTTCCCTCCTTCTCCAGTGCCTGACATGTAAAGCAGCCCACAGTAGAGGTGCTCACTTCCAGAAGCATCAAGAAGTGTGTGCGATGTTGCACAGTGTCTCACACAACATAACTGTACACTGTCTTGCAGGTTTTCCTAATATTTGAGACGACCCCAAAAACGGGAATGGTTTTGCAGGTGGAGGCAACAGACATTTTTCCCCTCTTCATTTTGTAAAATGCTTTTCAGTAGTTTTGCAGTTTGCAGACTAACAGAAGTGAGGCTGCCATGCAATTGGTGCCACCAAGCCCTCTGACCACTATCAGCAGACAATGCGGGTGAAGTGTCTTGCCCAAGGATACAATGTCTGAGACAAACTGAGCAGGGGTTTGAACCGGCAACCCATTGTTTACAAGACAAACCCCTTTCACCGTCGCTCCAGCAGCTCTCTAGTATGCCTGGTGCTCACTGCCCGGCACGTGGAGCTCGACAGGCAGGAATTGGCAGGTTTGGCCCTGGCACCCTGTTCGTTTCACAGATGAGAGCAGGTTCAGTCTGAGCTCATGTGACAGACATGAAAGGGTCTGAAGAAGCTGCTGTGAATGCTGTGTATGTTATGCTGGCTGCTTAATTGTTCAGCATGATCAGTTTTGTGGTTGGCAAGTTTTGGTCTGGTATGGTATCCATTGAGGGACACACAGACCTGTACAACATAAATGATGGCAACCCGAATGCCATTAGATATCAGGATGAAATCTTTAGACTCATTGTTAGATCCTTTGCTGGTGCAGTGGGTCCTGGGATCTTCCTGGTGCATGATAATGCCCGGCCTCATATGGCAAAAGTATGCAAGCTGTTCCTGGAGGATGAAGGAACTGATACCTATGACTGGCCTCCACACTTCCCTGACCTAAATTCAAAATGTTGGACCATTTGTATTTGGGGGCCATACAAACTACTAGGTACCAGTTTTAACTACTGGAATGACATTTCAGCAAATTGGACTAGCCTGCTGTATCAATTTTTCAGTTTAAATTTCTCAGTTACTGTGTGTGTATGTATGTAGTATATATAAATATATACTGTATATATCACACACACACTTCTCTATCAGACTCTTAGGTGTCCACAGAAATATTGTGTTCTTCATCGTCCTCACCGTCTTTTCATTATTTCACCAATGTGAATGTTATGATATAGGATTAATGGCTATTATGCTTAAAATAATCGATTTTGAGTGCTGTGCATGTTTTGGTTGAATGTGCATGGTGTGGGAACCAATTGAATTTCCATTATTTTCAATAATGCAGTTTATTTTTCCAGATGCAATTTTCAAAATACACACCACCTGTTAGAACAAATCAGATTTTGTATTTGGATTCCAATGTATTTAACTTTCCTGAATCTTGTTTGACAATGGGAAGATTGTATGTGTCTTCCTCAGGAAGATCAGAAGGAAACAAACAGCGGAGCCTTTGACCCAGTTCAGCAATGGCTATCCGCAAGCAACATCCTGTCATCAGTGAGCTGAGATACAGGTGAAAGCAGAGATGTGAAGACAAATTGACACCCAATTATGGTCTGTTTTTGTAACATATTTGGATAACTGGATATTCAATATCAATATTAACTGAAAAACAAATCTGTATCAATATATTTTAAAACGTCTTCAGGAAAATGTAATAAAAGAAATTTCTGGTAGGCAATAAATTAGGTACCCTTGCATTGATTCCTAATTTAAATGGCTAAAAAGACATAAGCGTATCACCATGTCTATGACATCATTACTCAGCATTTTGAAGGTGGTTTGTCCTTGGGCTTGGGATGTTTTTCTGCAGCTGGACCAGACTGAGAACTCATGGTGTATTCTATGATAGTGAACCAGACAGAAAATGTGAATCCATCTGAAAAAAACAACAACCTTGAAGCATAAGTTGACCCTGCAATATATCAGTGACTCAAAACATACTAGTGTATCCACTTAGGACTGGCTGAAAATTAAGAAATAGAAAGTCCTAGGGTAGGTTGTCCTAACTTATTCTTCAGAATACACATTTATGTTGACATCTTTTTTGAATAATTAAAACTATTTTTGTGGTTTTCTGCAATTAAGTTTAAAGTGATCCAAATGAAGAGTAGACATTGATATGTTTATTTATTTTATTTTTATTTTGAAAAAACTTATATTAACTTATATTTAATTAAGTTTAATTTTTCCATGTGTGTATTTCCTTTTCAATCTGACCTTCTAAAAAAAAACAGATGGCACAGCATCCATTGTCAGCACAGTTGTCTTGGCCACACAGGACAAAAGATCCAGTAGGTCCTGGATTTGGTCCCCATTATGACCACTGGTCTAAACCAACAAATTCTGACACAAATTGCATACACTTTATAAAAGCAGAGGACACACTCTGTCTTTGAAACTGGGTATCCCAAACTTTATTTTACTGGATTTATCAGAAGTACCATGGAGAGCAGTCACAGTTAGTGGCGACACACATACAGAACAACTTTCTGCCTACCCATTGGTATTGAATAAAAATTAAAAACACACTTACATGCCAACAAAGAAAAGAGGCATAAAAGATTAAAAAACAAAACCAAATTATTATTGCAAACCTAACTTATGTTATTGTTCCATTTTCAAAAAAACACACCAAATCAACAAACGTGAAGTAAAAGCGGGACAGAATAAATGTATTAGAGAAAGAGTTGTAGTAGTTAAACATGCATTTGCGGGATTAGAAAAGAAATGTGAAAGCAAAGGGATTTAGCAACCAAGAAATATAACAAATGGTTCAGAATAAGACAGATAGCGACTCAAATACAAATGATTCTTTTGAGACCAATGAGGACACATGCAGATATGTCGTGTGTCACTAGAAAATAAGCTACAAGACAGAAAATCAGGTGGGTAGGAGTTAGCATGGAGATACTGTTGAGTCAGTGTGGAAAACAGCCAGGCATACTATACCCAAAAAGATGAACAGAAAACACGACGTGGCCTGAAACTCACGGCAACCACTCGACTTTAAAAACCCAACAGAAAAATAAAGCACATGGGGAACAAGATAGCAGAGCTGAGATGTAAAACAAACCACCTAAGAAAGAAAAATCTGAATTGATGGAAACGAGGGACAATGTAGAGAGAGAGACAAGTTCTTAACTTTCCCAAAAAGGCAATATATGTCATTCTTGAGTGTACTGAGTGTTTCTCCATTTAAATAAATATGTTGAATTAATTCTCTATGGTTAGTGTATGACGACATAGGCCATCTCACTAATAACACTGTACAGTAAATACACAATATGATTTCTGTTCAGACAAAATAACATTTAGATGTACATACAGTATTCCTCATTTGTCAGAATACAGGTAATAGAAGTAGCAAGCCACGTTCCCCCCCATTTTCTGTTTTTTTACAAAGAACTCATGCAACTCCCGTATAGATTTAAGATATATAACCCCATTATTTTCTCTCTCATTCAATAACAGCAGATATTGCCTTTTTAACATAAATCTCAGTTAATGATGTGCAAATAATTCAAAGAGACTTTGCAGCTTTATTTCAATTTAAAAAAAAAGCTCAACACAAACTGTAACTAAGATCAACAGAAAACATCCGAATTTGTACAACATTCAAACCTTCTTCCCGTCAACACCATAGGAATGGGATACGATTATCTATAACTATGTACAGGCATGTCATCATTCATGCACAGTGTCAACAAGTAGCACATCGACATTCCAAAACATGGAAAATGTGGCATGGGGGAGACGGAGGGGGAAGGAAGGTGGGATTTTGGGAGGAAAAACAGAAAAATTACTGCCTGTTTTGGTTACTTTGGCAGGACATTTAGAAAGAAAAAGGGAATGAAAACACACAAGGACAGATAAGACTTCATAACAATACACATGCTGGGCTGGACGAGTTCATTGTGTCTCACTGGCCCAGATATCAATGTATGGCTGTAACTTCATTGTTTTTTTATTTTCATCTTTGTCCTCCACACATTTTTTTTCCTTCTGTCTTCTCTTTGTTGGTGTCCTGTAATTGTATTTGTTAAATGTTACTTTAAAAAAGGTAGAGAATAGCTCTGGTAGTTCTTTTCTAATCCCAGCAGTACTTTTTTTTGCTCATCTTGTACCAGAGGGGTGTCCATCCCCCCATCCTTACTTTCCCTCGTTTGACTATCCAGTGTTGCATGTATTTATTTCTCAGTCTGTTAGATAGTCGGTCAGTTAAGGAGTGAATTAGGCAACAGAGACATATCAACTTTTACAATAGTAGCAACATTATTAATGACTCACAACTGATTTAACACCACTGGATTATTTTTTTTTACAGGAACATTGTAATTACTGCATAAATCAGTCATAAAACAGAAATCTGTTTACATCAAAAGCAACTTTGCTAAAGAAAACTGTTCTGTAGATGTTTCATTTAGCAACATGAAGCAATGCAAGGCTTTTCGCTCATTTTAAAATCCTAATATTGAACAGCAAATGACTGCAGTCTACAGCTCATTTGTTTAATCCATCATTGCCTTTGTTTTGTGCTCTAGACTCATTACATGGAGGAACAAGCCAAGAAGCTAACTCGAAAGCTATAGCAATTCGTTGCTAAGAAAAGATGGTTTACAAATTAAAAAAAGAAAACTGCCTGTTTGGTATTTACAGTCACAGCTAACAAACTTGCTGGAGGCAGCACCAAATTCGCTAGCCATAAATTTGTTTCCCACCTTGGTTCAAACTGCGCGAACAGCTGCCGTTGGCTTCTTGATAGAGAAGCCCGCCAGTCAAGGTAGGTATACAGAAAATGTGTGCAACAAGGCTAGTATTGCAAGAGAGCAACAGCCTTTTAGTTAAAGAAAAATGTTTGCTTCTGGTAAAATCGTTCATCAAATGGAATGAATGTAAAAAAAAAAACTGCATTGCTGCAAGTGCTTCATTCCTGTTCACTTGTTTTAAAGTAGAAATGCAACATGATTCTGCAACATCTAAGGAAATCCATGTCTTTGAGTTATTTAAAATCAATGCAATTACATTTACTTCTTTTTTGCTGCACCTTACAAGTATGCTTTAAATTCATTACAGTGTATAAACCTTCAGCTTCATGCCAGTGAAGAGACCAATGCATACAAATTTAACTAGAAAGGTTAGGTTTAAACAGCACCCATTTCCTGTAGCTTCCTAAAGAAATGTGAAGAATATTTGGTGTTTTTGGAAAGAGATGTTGATTAGAAAATCTTTTACGGGATGGGTTACAAATATTTCGGATAGAAAGATGTCCCTTTGGCAAAATAGGGGTAAACTGCCACTCCAAAGGCTTCATATGACAACTGATATCTAATGCAGAGTTTTACATATTTCCTTTTTTCTGCTGTTGTGTTTCATTAGCAATGCAAATAGCTGTCTGAGCCAGGTTGTTGGATCTTTATTCGATCAAGTGTTCTCTATTATAATCCTCTACAACTCTACTTGATTATTAAAAAAAAAAACTAGAACATTTAAAATGTTCTTCAGAATTTTCTGGATTTACATCCAGTGAAGGCCTCTGCTCGACTCTCAATGGCATCGAAAATGGTCTTTGACAAAATTACTGCTAACGGTTTACAACTAGTCCAGACTAATTATTTTACAGATAAAGTTTAAAATACTGTTTATTGTACATTACGTCAATAAAAAAACAAAACGTATCATATGGGAAATGCTTGCCAATTAAATTGCATACAGTAGTGGTATAGTACAAGTATGTGTACGCTGAGATCTTTATGGTTGTAGCTGAATCATCAAAATAACAGTCAAAAGTCTAAACTTCTCTCACAGTCAAAATAGGCTTATTAATGTTTGGAGCTCCTTTTGTCCTGTTGATGTCAAGTTTGTTCAACATCCAACATCCCAGGGGGACTTTCATTGTTCCATTGATTGGTTTTGATTTGAGTTTTGGCTGTTTTTACGATATCTGGTAGGCAGAATGAACAGACAGCAAAGCTAATGTGCTAACATCATTTTGTTTTTCTTTCCATTGATTGCCAGCCTTGCTTGGACCACCGTCCCTCTGTGTAATCAGACAATTAAATTCCTCTCCTAAACGTCCTTATAAGTGTGCTGAATTTTTATTTTGTTACATTATAGTAACTCGAAGAATTTTTAGGGTAATCTTTTGGATCCAACATTATGAAGCGAAATTAGATTTTTGTAGGATTTTACCAGTGAACCAAAGACATAAAAAGGTCTTAAGAGTCTTATTTTCAGCCGTTTAAATATAGTATTTAATCCCTGGCTTTCATTTAGAGTAACTGGCTTCTTTTGGCCAGTCCTTGCTATCAACATAATGAAATAAAAAAAATAAAAAAACCTTTTAACTATTCGCTTCTATTAAATAAGGACTCAAAAGTCATCACCATCAAATGGGAACAACCTAGTAATCAATATTGTGCATTATTTTTTCTTCAATCTCATGGTTTTTATGTTTCGACTAGAGCCTGGCCGCTGATGTGAAGTCCGAATGGTTACTTTTACATAATCAAGTGAGTAGGATATTATTCAAAACTGGACAGTTTGGGAACAGATTTAAAATTAAATTCTGTTAACAACATCCTTATGGTTAAAACCCCATATGATTCGGCCTGAGCTACACCTATATAATGTTATGAGTGGACGTAGCTTAAGGAGGAACTTAGGATGAGCTTTTTTTAGAGCACAGTTTTAGTCAAAGTTGGATAGGCCTACAACTAGGTATTTAATTTTTGGGGTCAATAATCAAGCAATGCTTAGTACTAGACTCATTGATTCTATGATGCAAAGTCCTATCAAGTGAGATTCAAAGAAGTTCAAAGTTAAAAGCATCTGTTACATTGCACCCTAATGACCAGCCTACTGTATACCTTCTCTTGGAATTATAAACCCACAGGCAGAATCAGGAATTAGTTGTAACGAAGCCCTTGATACTAGAAGTATTCAAATAGTTCACTAAACAGCGAACAACTGGTTGCTTAGGAGACAGGAAATTGTCCAAAGTTGTTGAATGAATCAAACTTTCCAACAGAATAGACAGAAAGTCCATCAGTTTTTTTTAGATATTTGCATCTGCATTATTTTTTAAATTATATTACAATGTTCTGACTGAAATATGGTTGTGGAAATCTCAATAGTTCAAAGAAGAGACTCCCACATAAAAAAAGAAAAAAGACAAACACACAAGATTAACTTTGATATTAATGCAACGACTATGGTTTCTCTAACAGTTTTAACGGTAGAGTGGCCAGTTTGCCTTCTCAGACATGGCCTTTTTAAAGGTAAAAGCATATTAACTCCCACCACCAACTTTGATTTAGATAGGACCTTATATCATTTACATCTACAGTATTAAGCAACAGAAGGAGGGCCCATTCGAGGGGCATGTGGCATAACTAGGACATTCAGAATTGAATCAATCGATTTGAAATATACGTCTGCGTCAGAGTATTTACACGTACCACCCCAGCAATGATCAAAGTTTGCCCCATAGAACAGGCCCCTTCTAGAACAGAAGTCTAATTCAGCATTTCTACAAGCTGTTAGTCAAGAAGATCTCAAGTACAATAGCATTTTTGTCTTACTCAGCAACAGCAAAAACAAGAGGCATTTTTCTTCACAGTAGTTTACCATCTTCCGACCGTACCTAAGCACATAAACATAACCTCATACTTCTGCAGACAAACAGTTTGTTGTCAATCAACGGATGTGGCCAAGCATCCCTTCTGTTCTTATGGTGTATTAAGCTTTGTCTGGACATGCGTGCAGGTACTGACAGTTTTGGAGCTGGACACAAGAGAATCATTGCTCCAACTTGAGGAGGTCTGCAGAGAATGCTGTTTTGGCCACATCTTCACACTTGGAGCACTGATGATCCATTTAAACACCTCACTCCGTTAACTGATATGGATTTTTGTATCTCTGATTTATCTGGAATGATAGAAATTTATTACATCTATGCATATCAGTAAATTTGCATGTGTTTAAACACAAATTTGGTCAAGATAGCTTGATGCGTGTGGATTTGTGGAGTGAGGAAAAATGCCATCAGTTAAGTAATTACTGTAGTATCTTTGATTCTCAAGTATGATGTCCTTCCACGCATCTGCGCTTCCTTCCCCTGCGTTTTAAGATGCTTGAGTGCGTCTGAAAGTCCTTCATCTGTACATACATCCATTCACTTGTCATTTAATTTATTGCACAAAGGGAGGGAGTAATAGATCAATAAGACAACCTTAATTTCAAAGAACAATCCATTCCTTTATTTTCCCTTTCTTCCATCCTTGCTCTTCTGTCCCACCCTTCTCTTCGGCATCTTCCGTTCTCTTAAAAGCCTTGGATGTGGCAATAGGCCTCCAGTGAGGAGAAGAGAATGTAGAGAAGCCACAGGCTGATGAACAGCATGGTGGTCAGGGCCTTCGCAGTCCGGGGCCCGCCAAGCTCCCCACCGATCTCTGGTCGCCGTCGATACATCAGTGTGGCAACGCTGATAAAGGCAAATATGGTGAAGAGTGTAACGGAGAATGCCAGAGTGCCAGGGTCAACCCTGAACTCATGGCCCTTGCTGTTGTGGTAGATGGCAGCAATGGACCACGCCACCTATCAGGCACAATAGAACAGATGTAGAACACACTTACCCTTGTAGGACAGTGAATAGTATATGATTATAAAGGCAGAAATAAAGACTTTAGCAGAGGGAAACATAAAATTAACTCTGGACTCACCCCGATGCCTAGGAACACATTGACAGCATTGGAGCCCGTCACATTACCAATGGATGCATCCGCATACTGATCTTGTATGGCCGCAACTTTACTGGCAAATGTATCTGAACAAAGAGAGAAAATAAAGGGGAGCAAACAGATTTGAGAAAACTCTCAGTATGACACTGTAGCCATCAGTTTACGTATTAATATTTAGAGTAAATCCCTGGTTTTGTATCTGCTTTTTACAACCAACAGCCACATAGCAACAGAAAAATGACCTGAGATGTTTTTTTATGTTGGGAGTTTTAAAAAGGTAATGGTGGACATGTTAATTAATCTTTTACGTTAGAGAAGATTTGCTTTAACATGATAAAAATACTATAATTATTGCACTTTAATTCTAAACAGCTTAGAAATGTTTTTTGCTGATAATAGATGCATTCAAAAGGCTAGAGCCAGGTTCCCACATTGTGAATTATTTTAAGAACAAAAAACAAGGAAGGGAGGGAGGTAGGACTGAGGGGAAGGGAGGACACAAATAAGGAAATGGGAAGATCACAAGGATGGTAAGATTGGAAGGAGGACATAAGGGAGGAGGCAATAAAGGAGACAAAGAATCAAAAAATGGACCAAAGAAGGAAGAACACAATGAGGAACAAAGAATACAAGGAAAAATGGGTAAAGGGCAGAAGGAAAGAGGAAACCTAAACTTGTTAAATGCTTGGAGTTCAAGGATGGATCAATGGAATGCATGAAGGAAGAAAGGAAGCAATAGATCAGGGAGGAGGTTAGATAGGACACAAGTTAAGAATGGAAATAGGACACAAGGAAAGAAATAAAGTAAAAAAAAAAGAATGAAGGGCACAAGGAACAAATGAAGGGAGAACACAAGGAACAAAACAAATGAAGGACAGAAGGAAGGACATCAGGGAGAACAAAGGAGAGAAGGAAGGATATAAGGGAGGGATGGAGGAATAAAGGTGTAGAATGCAGGAAGGACGAAATTTAGACAATGGGACAACAAATGAAGTCTAGAAATAGAAATGTTTGTCCATGTTCTTATTTTCTTTGTTCATACTTATAACAACTTGGAAGACTATGGAAATCAAAAAATGAAAAGCCCAATATTTGTGCAAAAGTACCGTACCCTGTCCTCACACGTTGAATTTCACACCCTCAATGCCATGCACAAGCACCATATACAGGTCCTTCTCAAAATATTAGCATATTGTGATAAAGTTCATTATTTTCCATAATGTCATGATGAAAATTTAACATTCATATATTTTAGATTCATTGCACACTAACTGAAATATTTCAGGTCTTTTATTGTCTTAATACGGATGATTTTGGCATACAGCTCATGAAAACCCAAAATTCCTATCTCACAAAATTAGCATATCATTAAAAGGGTCTCTAAACGAGCTATGAACCTAATCATCTGAATCAACGAGTTAACTCTAAACACCTGCAAAAGATTCCTGAGGCCTTTAAAACTCCCAGCCTGGTTCATCACTCAAAACCCCAATCATGGGTAAGACTGCCGACCTGACTGCTGTCCAGAAGGCCACTATTGACACCCTCAAGCAAGAGGGTAAGACACAGAAAGAAATTTCTGAACGAATAGTCTGTTCCCAGAGTGCTGTATCAAGGCACTTCAGTGGGAAGTCTGTGGGAAAGAAAAAGTGTGGCAGAAGACGCTGCACAACGAGAAGAGGTGACCGGACCCTGATGAAGATTGTGGAGAAGGGCCGATTCCAGACCTTGGGGGACCTGCGGAAGCAGTGGACTGAGTCTGGAGTAGAAACATCCAGAGCCACCGTGCACAGGCGTGTGCAGGAAATGGAATACAGGTGCCGCATTCCCCAGGTCAAGCCACTTTTGAACCAGAAACAGCGGCAGAAGCGCCTGACCTGGGCTACAGAGAAGCAGCACTGGACTGTTGCTCAGTGGTCCAAAGTACTTTTTTCGGATGAAAGCAAATTCTGCATGTCATTCGGAAATCAAGGTGCCAGAGTCTGGAGGAAGACTGGGGAGAAGGAAATGCCAAAATGCCAGAAGTCCAGTGTCAAGTACCCACAGTCAGTGATGGTCTGTGGTGCCGTGTCAGCTGCTGGTGTTGGTCCACTGTGTTTTATCAAGGGCAGGGTCAATGCAGCTAGCTATCAGGAGATTTTGGAGCACTTCATGCTTCCATCTGCTGAAAAGCTTTATGGAGATGAAGATTTCATTTTTCAGCACGACCTGGCACCTGCTCACAGTGCCAAAACCACTGGTAAATGGTTTACTGACCATGGTATCACTGTGCTCAATTGGCCTGCCAACTCTCCTGACCTGAACCCCATAGAGAATTTGTGGGATATTGTGAAGAGAACGTTGAGAGACTCAAGACCCAACACTCTGGATGAGCTAAAGGCCGCTATCGAAGCATCCTGGGCCTCCATAAGACCTCAGCAGTGCCACAGGCTGATTGCCTCCATGCCACGCCGCATTGAAGCAGTCATTTCTGCAAAAGGATTCCCGACCAAGTATTGAGTACATAACTGTACATGATTATTTGAAGGTTGACGTTTGTTGTATTAAAAACACTTTTCTTTTATTGGTCGGATGAAATATGCTAATTTTGTGAGATAGGAATTTTGGGTTTTCATGAGCTGTATGCCACAATCATCCGTATTAGGACAATAAAAGACCTGAAATATTTCAGTTAGTGTGCAATGAATCTAAAATATATGAATGTTAAATTTTCATCATGACATTATGGAAAATAATGAACTTTATCACAATATACTAATATTTTGAGAAGGACCTGTAAAGGCAGGCACATCACAATACACAAGCTTCATATGAGAAAAACATATGCTTCATAACATTTCTGTATGTTTAATCCCGTGTGAAACATGTTTTTAGATGCACCAACAAACTTTGCATTGTAAGATGAAGTGACTGCAGCTTTACATTATTTGAGCAGTGTTGGATGATTAGGAGCTGCAGTTCCACAGCGCTAACTTGCAGAGCTAATTTCCAAATTTAAATAGGAAAGATTAAATTGGAAACCACAATCCTGTAATAATGTTCATTCCTTGGCTGCCCGGATGAGAAGGGATCAATATTTTAGAAGGATGAATCTCCATTTTCATGGACAAACAATTTTTGGCTGGGTGCTAAAGAGCATTTTTCCCACTTTGTCCCACTAGTTTCATGTCTGCCAAGCAACAGAAGCGCTAAGGGGGACCCTTTTCATCACTTTACTGACAGGATATATGAAATCGCTGCCAAATCTTGACAACAGGCTTTTTGGGTGAACAAATAGCCATTCAGCACTCTTTTCTCTCACTAATTAGATGGCCGCCCCATTGTTGGATGAGTTTCCATCTTGTTTTTATCTAGCAGAGGCAGAGTTAGGAGAGAGAAACTGTGTAAAAGCAAAAAGGTGAAGGATCAGAAGATGAGTAAGAGCTTCCTGGTAGTGACAGCCAAGTTGGCATTTGAAAGGGGATGGAAAAGAATGGCCGGAAGGACAGTTGCAAAGGAAAGAGAGGGTCAAGACAATGGATTAAAATAGTCCAGCAAAGACAAATCCCTACTATACACCTTAATGCTTTCAGGGCAATCGCGCTCGGCTTAACTGTGGCTCTGTTTGTGTCAGGTTTGATATTCCATAAGCCGGCGTGTGTGTGAATTCCAGAATAAAAATGGCTGCATATACACTGCTTGTGTGTTTGTGAACAATGCCACCTGGGCCCAATCTAATGCCTCCACTAGCTCGCAAAGGCTTGAGTGTGTGCTTCAGTTGCTCTGCGAGTGCTTGTGGGCCTGATTGAGTGGGAGAGTGTGTGGGAGCCTGCATGTTCATTAGCTCTTTGCATGTTTGTGTAAAGCCGCTTTGACTCTGCAGCTCCTTCTGTGACAGTATGTCTCCCTAGAAAACGTCCTGCCTTTTCCTCCCCTACTTCGCAATTTTCCACTTGCATACGTTTCTACCTCTCACTACCTCTTCCTCCTTACCCCGTCATCTGCTCTTCTTTTCCCTGTGGCCTCCTCAATTGGAAGGACACATTTGGGAGTGTTTATGTGCTCAATCTGGTCAGTTTTCTGGTCTGTGTAATTTTCTTCCTGTTTGATAATTTGCGAAATCTATTTCCCCAAACATAAGAGAATCAAAAGAAATATAGATGCTTTATCTTATTTGAATACTAATTGCAATAAATGATAATTTACCTTTAAACTGCATTTAAAGTATGGGTTAGGAGAATAATGGCAAATATGACAAAACATGCTAATTTGTCATAATTTCCGAGAATTATGCTTTTTGTGCATCAAGTAAAACCTTATTGTTAGTGATCAATAGGCCCAGAGTTCGAGTCCAGATCATTTTTATTTTTTCTTGCTCATCAATCTCTGCTAAAACAGGTCTAAAGACTTTCCATAAACATCTAAAATGTCAAAAACATTTTCACCTATAGACCAATTTATATAAATTCTAGACATCATTTAGATGGGTTTTCAACAAAACAGTGGACTCTATGACAAGCGGAAATTTCCTGCATGCTGCAGCAGATGGAAATCATGCACTGTTCAGAAATAAACATGAGAAAATTATATGCTTGGCATGATCTGAAAGGAAAAATACATCTGTCAGATGCCAAGCCAGGGTGGGCTTAATTGGAGATAGCTGTCCATGACTGACGGGCCATCGTTGTATCGATGAATGGAGATGGATCGTTAGAAAGCTAACCTTAATGTTACCAATCACACAAACCCGACCAATTAAATATTAAAATTGACAAACACGTTCTTTTTATGCCATGATTACAGACAAACAAAATCACCAGCCACATTTTTATTTTTTGATTGTTAATTGGCAACAGAGAAAGGCAATGATGCATGCATCTTACAGTATCCTCTCTGCTCGGGATGCAACAATCAAAATGCCCCTGACAAATTAAATGTAATACTGTGTGTGTTGATGAGTCAATGTGTGATCGAGTGAAGTTACAAAACACATTATTAATACTGTACACAGTATTATAATGCTAATAATGGTATTCATGCTGAAGTTTAACTCATACCTGATGAATTTTCACACAGTAGTCATGATACTAAATGTTCATGCTGTCACATCCATATTATGTAGTGAGTGCACTACCTGAGCAGCTTTGGTGTTATTTGCCATTTTCTGAGTTAGGAGAGGTGAACAGTTTAAATTTTCATTGTACTTGTAAACTGATTAAAATATGTTTAGACATGTTCCTTGGCCTAAATGTTCTTTTTTTGTAAGAGCTGGATTTTTACAGTATGTGGAAATTGTGATTAAAGTCATAATTTTGCCACATCACTCACCCTAATTTAAAGGTTTCTGATGACATGAACTGATACATCATACCCCTTCCATACACCATTTAGCCATAAACTGATTATTGTAAACAAGGTTTTTGCTGAGTCCTCAAACTAAAAACCCATTCAAGTTTTTATCTCTCTTGTAACAAACTCTTTTTTCTGCTCCTTTTCTTCAGCTATGTGAGTGTTTATGGGCATTATCTGAGCTAACTGTGATAAACGAGGTTAATCATCTTGGAACCGCTGCACAGGATGGGTTTTATTAACTGTAATAGCCACCGTATTGGGCTCAGTTTCTTTGTGTCAGTGTGTGTGAGCTTGTTTGTGTGTCAGAGAGCCCAGGGAGGTTCTCTTAATAAGGCTGAAAGCCTGAGGAAGGCTAAAGCACTTTTTTCCAGTTCTGCAGCTCTGCAAACTGTGTTTACATCTGTTTCCAGTCTACTTTTTGGGATCTTCAAGCAGATATATTGGTCTGTAAATGTAGCTGTTGGCAGGTGTGCATTTCTCTCTAGGTTTGTACATGCGTGTAAGACACACACAACACATTACCTTCTTCCCAGAGCCCCCAGAATGGGAGAACAGACCACAAGAGTGCGACATGACAAATGGACTTAGGCTAATAAAACATTTTTCCCACAATTCAACGGTTTGTGTGCTTACACATGCATCCTATTTCTCAGGATACATGATTTGCAGCTAAATGTGTGTTCTTTCCTCCTTTGGCATTTGCAATATAATATATCACCACAAGATAAGGGTTTTCACTTCCTATTAGAGCAAACTGGGCCACATATTTCTATCCATCAATCATGTTTCTGTTGATTGCAATTGCCATCATACAAATAGTCTAATAGACGTTCATAGGAAAACTCTCATTCTGTATTATTAATGAAAAGAAGAAAGAAATAATAATGAAATGTTCTGGTAATTATAAAAATGAAAATGTCAACACATACAGCCCAAAGGGCATTACTGATTAACACACATCTACACCTAAAATTGCTGTCCAAAGGAAATTATTCTCATAATGACCTCATGAAGCTGAATGACAAAAGGAAAGGGAGAAAAGATTTGATTAAGCTGATGGAAAATGCACTATTGGGAGATTAAACAGGTTTATACTAGCCAAGGAGCAGAGGCTCAGACAAGAACTACATTTAAAGGGAGGGAATTAACAAATTTTAGGCTTAGAAAAGTTACTCAAATCAAGCTATACAAAAGTTTTTAAAAGTTACTGTTTCAAAACTGCTAAACGTCTTTGACATTTTGTTCCTACAATTAAAATCCTTTCAGTGAGATTTTGGAAAAAGTGCCAGAATGACCTGAGTTTTATTTTCCCTCCTGAATGGAGTAGGGTAACTTCCCCACTTCTGGCTGCACACTGCCGATCAGCTAGCTGAAAAGAAGGGTAATAAACTTTCTCTTGCCTGCAAGACATACATTTGTTTTGTGTAGATATTTACCATCAAGTAAAGAAAAAACCCCAAAAACCAAGGTTAAATCATTTAACTTCAGATATTATACCTGTAATATTCATTATCTGGTTATTAAGGAGCAGTACGAACAACTGCTAGTTTTCTGTTTATAAATAAAAGTACATTTCTTTTCCATTCTGTGAGGGCATGAAACAGCTGTATTATTACTAAATGTTATTATACTGTGAGAATCTCATGCTCCCCAACACCTACTATCTGTACTTGCAACATTAATTTCATGACTTAAGTGGTTTTTCACATTCATTTGTTATTAATGAAGATGCAATAAAAAAAAATGGAGTGTGAAAAATATAAGAATAAATCTACTTTTATGTAATAAAGCATAGATAAGTTGTTTGTGTTAACCTTTTTTAGATTTGATATGTTTTCATGTGTTCGAAGCAACTTTTGGAAATCATGTCTGATCTGGCATGAAGTGACTCAGAGGTTTCCAGGCATTCAGTGAACTTACATGAACTCACACGATGCTGCTTAATGGAAAAGTTTCTGCTGTCGTTTGCTTTTTTTTGAGTGTCTATCAAAAGATTGCTTTAGATCTGCTTTGTGGCTTAATGAAAATCTAAGTCAAGCTAAAAAGCTTAAAAGGTCAGAAGATTATTCAGATATTTGCTTGATACATGTGAAACAGTTGTTTTGTAATTTATGAGAATTAAGCTCAGGTTTTCTTGAAATAAGACACAAGTAATTGTCAGCTTTAAGGTGTACTTTATGCACTTCACAATACTCAAAATATAAACATTACGTTGTTCCTTCAGCATTGATTCACAAACACTTACCTGGCACAGAAGTTCCCAGTGCCACAAATACAACTGCTGTGACAGAGTCTTTCAGACCTACGGTGCAGCCAAAATGACAAGCCAGGTCCCCTGTAAAATATCACAGAAAGCAACTCAATAATGTCATTTATACATGAAATGTTAAACATTTTACTGCATGAAGTTTAAAACAACAACCTGGTCAGTGTAGGCAATTATTACTAAAGCAATATAAAATACTAACTTTTCGTTCAATCATTGAAAAGTTTATTTATTTCAACTGAAAATAGTGTGAAAGGTGAAAATAATTTATAGTCACATATAGTCACCGACACTGTCCACAAGGAGGTTAAGCTACAACAGGGCACAAGATAAGAACCTGGCTGTTCAGAGAGTGCTGTACACTAGCATATTAATGGAAAGTTGGGTAGAACAAGGTAAACTGCAGCTTTGAGAGGATTGTGGAACAAAGCCTTTTTAAAGAGTTGGAGAGATTCAAAAGTCATGGACTGCAGTTGTAATCAGAACCACCACATTTCCAGGGCATGGGCTGCCGCTGCTACACACATTGTTGAGTTACTTCTGAACCAGAGAGAATACAACATCTTCTTACCTAGGCTAAGGGTAAATGGCCTGGCTAGGTGGTGCAGAGTCTTATTTTATTGAGAGATCAAGGTTAAAAGAAATGAAATCAAGGTTCAGATTCTGGAGGAAGAGTAGAGAGGCACAGAATCCAAGTTGTTTAAGAGTCAATGTGAAATTTACAGAATCAGTGATGATTTGGGGAGTCATGTCAACTGCTGATATTGGTCCACTGTGTTTTATCAAGTCCAAAGTCATCACAGTTATCTACCAGGACATTTTAGAGTCCTTCATGCTTCCCTCTGTTGACACGCTTCATGGATGCTAATTTAATTTCCTAGCAGGACATGGCAACTGCCCACACTGCAAAAAAGACCAAGACCTGCTTTCTTGACCTGAGCTTGGTTGGATAACAAACTCACCTGACCTAAACCCCACCGAAAATCTATGGAGTATTGTAACCAAGAAGCATAGACACCAGACGCAACAATGAGTTGAAAGGAGTTATTGAAGCAACCTAGGCTTCCATTTCACCTCAGCAGATTCAAAAGCTTGTTGTATCCATGTCACACAGCATTTATGCAGTAATTCATGAAAAAATTAGCCTTGACCAAGTGTTGAGTGCATATACTTTACAGTACATGGACAATCTTTTTAGTAGGCCTGCATTTCTCATATATTCTATTTTCTGAGTGACTTTGGGTTTTCATTAGCTGCAATTATTCAATTTAACAGAAATAAACACTTGAAATATGTGTGGAACCAACCTATAAATGAGTTTCCCTTTTTGAACTGAATTCGTAAAATAAATAATAATTTCACAATAATTTTCTAATGTATACTGTACCACTTCAGTGAAAATTGTGCTCACCAATGAAAGCAGTAAGCAGTCCAATCATACAGATGGAGACAATGAAGCAAGCCCAGCCGTTCCAGTAGTCGGTGGGTGGGACAAAGGCAAACAGAACCTTCCAGAAGACGGTGAGGAAGTGCATGACGTAGTCAAAGCATGAGGGCAGTTTTTCCTCACCGCACTCCTCATCGTCATCATCTTCACCTGGGAGGAAGAAGCAGAGTTTGGGTAAGGGGGCTGCGGAGCCTTGATCAGGTTTGACCCCTCAAAGTCAAAAGAACCATGGAAACAGCAAAATAGGTAAGTGCAGATGTTAATTCTGCTGCCCAATGATTTGTCAAAGTGGCTGAAGGTTTTAATTAAAATAAATAAAGTATATCCGCTTTTGTGTTCTGACTGCTCTGAATTTCGAAAGATTTTTCCACCCTGGTTTCTACTGTGCTTCCAAAGTGATGTCTGCTGACATTTCTGCAAAGCCTGTTTGGTTTAATAACCATGGAAACAGGAGAGTTGTTTACCAGTGGGTGCAGCTGATTGTTCACAGTGAGATGTCAAATCTATGATGAAAAGCAAAAGTAATAAAACAATGTAGTATGATTTGGTACAAGTCAAGTCAATGTTACGGTGTTAAATTAAAACACTCGTGCAATACAGTTTTGCAAAGGAAAAATAACACTCCTCTGGCCACATTTTGTATGAAGCCTCTTTATCTTTATCTCATCCTAACTTAAACTTGATATCATGCACGCTGTGTCGATACCTCATCAATCAACTCAAATAAATGTCACATAATTCCCAACCCTAGTGCCCAGCACGTCTGTGTACCATCAGACTCTAATCACTTCCTTGGGACATGAACCACAGCCATCCTGAATGGCTCTCAGAGTGTGGATATGGACCTTGATTAAATGCAAGAGCCACTGAAACATAAAATTCAAATTACTTTTCCTGCTCGATAAAAAGCTGCATGCAGTCCCTTGTGTTTCTGCTCCATTTAGAAAAGAGTCAAACGAACGAGTAAATGAGGCTCCATACTGCTTTAGTGAAACACTGTGATTGGGTGAATCCCGGGGAGAGCAGTGATCTCCCGTTGATTTCACTCGTGTCGTCCACTTCCCGTTTACTACAAAATTCAAAAAGCTGGTGATGCAGTTCATTTCCCAGAGCAACCAAGCAGACCAAGCAAACGTTTGGACACTTAAATGAGCCAGTCTGGACAGATTTCCACCTACTTCCCCCATTTTAACCACCACACTTGCAAAAGCACTGTGTGTACCAACCAACCGTTTATGGACATTTTGCCTCAATGCATAAAATTTATCCTACTGTGGCTCCTAGCTTTTGCAAAGGCTCACATTTGCACATGAAAGGTTTCCAGACAGCTGAAAAATAGCTGAAACTTTCAGTTGTATTCCTTTGTAAAGCAGGGTATCCTAGCTTTAATCCTGCACACACAACCACATTTGTTCTATTAAATGATGTTTCCATCTTTCCATGTAATAGTGCCAACTCTGGTGCTCTTGGAAACATGACCCCTCCTCTTTTGCTTAAAGCTACTCTACTAAATAACGGAGAGAAAAATAACATTTTGACATGACCCTGTTCACCCTGTAAATAGTGAGTTCATTTAAGGCTTTGAGGTGTGCAATTTCTAAAATGTGGCATTGATTGTCAACATCAATGTTGGGAAGCTAAATTAAAGTACTTTCATGCATTTTCCACAAGGACCACAACCCATGTAATTAAGAATACTTGTTCACATTATCAACTGCAAAAAAAACTACAAAAGGTCAGTGCAGCAGGCAATGCTGTCATATATAATGGTTTGAATCAGGCAGAGACACTTGGCCATGAATTATAAAATAAGTCCTGTCATCTGAGATATGTCACTTATTACTGTCTGCAGCTTTCCGTCCTGCTCACACACACATTCATTGCTGACTGGAATCATTTCTCTCACTGTCTTTCTACTCTGGATAATGTTAAATGTGTTTTAACAACACTGATCTCCTCTGTTTTTTTAGATTTACTCACATTCAAACCATGGAATCTACTTTGCCCCCAGTTGTTGCAGTTGTTTGTAGGACAATGAAGTGGCATGACATTGAATCAATCTACCTTCCCATGATAATCTTACCGCATACAACAATATTTGAAGGCCACACCCTGGAACGATTTTAAGGAAATATCATAATGGAGGACTGGCAGGAGGAATACTGTCCATGCTCTGGATGATTTTTATATGCTTTGTTATGGTCCTCACCCAGCGTGAAGGCACCCTAAAAACAGGTTCATACTGTACAATAATCGCCATAGACAAAAACATTTGTCATGACAAACGCACAAAACTGCTGCATTAGTTTTTTCTGACCCAAGACAACCTATGACAAATATAAAACTATGGTTTTGAAAATTGTGCAGTGCGACAGCTGCTGTGGCTGACATCAGACCTTTGTCCTCTTTTGCCCAGCTATGAGCTTTCGACTGATGTCCCCTTTCCTTATCCTCCTCTGCCTCATCTTGGTCTGACTTTATTAATAAGCACACAGACACCCATAACTTGATGTCCATTTAGTGTTCAACTGATATGTCCATAGAATCTGCCTGAAGTGATTTTGCACTAGCAACGAGTCATGCAGTTTGGAATAGTGTGACACTGGTCACCATTAAGATTTTAACAATGTGTCCAGGCTTAAGACTCTGCTGAAAATGGTAAAATCCATCAGTTTTAGGTTTTGCCCAAACTTACCCAGAAATGTCATTAAGCAAGCTTTTTCTGCCACATTTTCACTTTTCAATCTCAGGTTAACAGTTCAACTGGAAATCAGAGATATTCAAACAGATGCTTACCATAGCAATACATCTGTAAAAAATCTGTATTTTTTGCCATATTAGTATCTACCTTACAGAATACTATTTTGGGAAACTATTTTAAATCTCTTTTTCTATGTTTGTATGGTTTTGTTGTTGACTTGAGCTGTTTGATGAATCATTAAGAAGAAGAAATTGTGAACAATGTCATATTTTAAATGAGCTGTAATTGTTTTAGTTGAGAGTAGATTCAAATGCCTCAATAATCTCAGTGTTTTCACTGTGTACTGGCCTGGCATGGGTACTTCAAAATTTTTTTTTTATTTCTCATATGGCCTTTAATCTGTTAAATGTCTGGAATAAAGTCAAAGCCAAAAAAAACTGAAAAAAAATCTCCGCTATCTGCATCAAAGTTAAAACTTGTAGACATTACAATGTTCGATTTTATGGCTTTTATTTTATAAATAAGATGCAAAGCAGGCTCTTTTAAATAGGCTAGCTTCTATTGTGCTGTTCGTTTTCAGATTTATTTTGCTTTTGCCTGTGAAAAAGCTGTATGGAAATCTGTTCATAAAACTAGCAGCTACACTGAGTGTACCTGCCTGGGTAACTGGCTGAACCATACATTTGTTGAGAATTCTTCAGAGACCAAGTCATTGCAGCATGTCTTAATATTGAAGGGAATATCAATAGTCTGTCTGGTGCACTGGCTATGTCAGACTTGTGATAAAACAAAGACCACACAATACTTTTTTTTCCATTTAAGAGATATTTACAATGAAAAATGTAATGAAAACAAGAAATGTACTTCACACAAAGCATAGGTGGTAACATTGAAAATTAGTTACTCTTTGAATACTAAGCAGGTTGTTGAACTGATCTGCAGGATTCTACTTGATGAAGTGCATATTTTCATATTTGTTTAATTGCAGCCATTCTCATCACCGTTACTACCTTTACTTTCTTGTTTGGCGCAGATTGATTTATCTCTCCCTAATTTTTCCACATTCGTTGCTTATTTGTAATTTGTTTGGCAATTTTTTTTCCTTCAATCTTCTTAGCATTTTTCACTCTCTGACAGTCTTTATATAATTCAAGGTTTTCTATTACTTTCTCATTTCATCTCTTACCTATCTGTAAACCTATGTCACCTTTTAAGTACCTCAGCCAGCCTCCTCACTCCATTCTGTATTTGTACATTATTGTAATAACATTTCTTTATTTCATGCCTGGACCTTATTAGAGAAAACGGCTGTGAATCTATACATCATTGTAAGTGCAAAGAAATATTTCCCATTGATTTCGTTTTTTAGAAAAAAAGAGTCAATGTATTCTATTAAAGTTCTAGAAATAGGCCAACCACCACACATTTATTTCTTGCCTTGAAGAGGTGCTAGATTGTTCTTATCTCTTGGTGCTCACTGAGCTCACTCAAAAGTTGCAATCTCGCAGGGCTGACAGATGATGAAGTACGCCTTCTTTCTGCTGGCTGCTAGCCAAGCAAGGTGTGTGTCCATGAGTATGCCTGCATGTAGCACTCTGCTCTTTAACCGATATGGTCTGTGCTCTAGAGATTTGTAAGAATCTTGCCTGACACAGTGTGTTTACACAAGGCTCTCATCCAAGCTCACAGATGAGCACCACAGTTTGAAACTGATGTGGCCAAACAAGCTGCGGCGCAGGAAAACCTCAGAGCTGCTCAAAGATGTCTCTTTAATCACATCCCGCTACGTGAAGAGAGAAAAAGTACTGTACATCTCAGCAATCAGGTTTCTAACGATAAAAAAGAGACTTTTAGAAGTAAGTACACTAGATGAGATTTTAGCAATGATTTTGGGAAGATGTTTTGCATGTAAAGTTTGTAAATCTCAAACTGTCAAAAACTCAGCTTAATAACTAATTTTATACTTCAAAGTAAGTATGCGATTGTCTGATTGCTTAGTGATAATTTGTATTATGTCTCTCACCATTTTGTTCTACCAACTAACCAAAATGCTGCCACATAAATGGCAGCTTCTTCAATGTTTTGGTAACCCAGTGTTGTTAGTCCACCCGAAAAGTAGTCTGTATTAGTTGACGTCATCAATCACAGATTAACTAAAGAACAAATTTATTTAATGTCTCATAATAAGAACTTTACATTTTGAAGTAGACATAATCAAATATAGTTCAAACTAATTAATCTACTGAATAGCCCTTTAGTTTAGTGCCAATAGTAAGGTCCTGAGCAGATGTAGACTTTAGCACTGTTAGCAGCTAACAGCAAATTACTGCATTCTAGCAATATGCCTTCAAATCACTCTTATTTAGTCAGTTTTGGGGGTTTTTGCTACATGCTGCCACACAAGCAATTTAAAAGTCATGGGCTTTTCTTCAAAGCTTTTGTAAATCACCTCAGCAAGCAATCATGTCTTAGTGAACTTTGTCAACACAACAGGGAAACAAAAAAAAAACTATTGTTTTATACCTCAACATTTAAATTTAAGATTTTAAACTAGAGATCACAAAATGCAGTCAAAACTCATTAAAACTGTTTAATAGCCTTTGGTTTAGTGCAAATAGGAAGCCCTGAAGCAGGTGCCATTGGGAGCTAATGGTTAGGTAATTGTTTTATGCCTAGTCCTCACAAATTATTTGTATTTTGTCTGTAATTCTGACAGGTTCCTATTTTATATGAAGGACCCAAAAATGCTGCCACACAAACTATTTAAAAGTGGGCAGAGCTTCTTCTATGCTTATGTAACCAAATGTTGTCAGCCAGCCCAATGAGCAATCTCTATTGCAGGGTTCTCGCCAGTGAAAGTTGTCATTGTTACGCTGAAATTAGGCTGATGCGCTACTTTTTTATGAACGTATCGGCCCTTTGACTGACATCAGGGCTCCCTCCGGGTGGTTCTTATGTCAGCTATTGTGCATGCACTCAGTCTGTTCCCGCTTCCTTTTACCCTATGACCCTGTGCGACCGCTAACGGTAAGGTTTTCTAAAATCATGTCAGCTTCGAAGGGTGGATATAAACGGCGTTCTTCCCGGTAGCTGCTAAGCACAAATAGGGTGACGGTCATTCCACTAGTGGCGAGGAGCAAAACGACGGGCCTGCAGCCAGTACTAGCACTGCGTAAGTCATAGACAAGGAAATAATTTCTTCTGTTGGAGAGCTTCACAAGCACAAGAAACTGAGGTCTGGCATCGATCCAGCATGGAAAGAAGCCTTCCAATGGCTGGAAATAACCGCAAAGGAAGCTGGTAGGCCTTCACAACTATTTATCTTCAACTATGAGCTGCCTCCTGAAGGGCGGTGCCGTGTATCAGGATGACAATGCACCAATACACACAGCAAGACTGGTGAAAGATTGGTTTGATGAACATGAAAGCGAAGTTGAACATCTCCCATGGCCTGCAGAGTCACCAGATCTAAATATTATTGAGTCACTTTGGGGTGTTTTGGAGGAGCGAGTCAGGAAGTGTTTTCCTCCACCAGTATCACGTAGTGACCTGGCCACTATCCTGCAAGAAGAATGGCTTAAAATCCCCCTACCATTGTGCAGGACTTGTATATGTGATTCCCAAGACGAATTGACGCTGTATTGGCCGCAAAAAGAGGCCCTACACCATACTAATAAATTATTGTGGTTTAAAACAAGGTGTTTCAGTTTCATTGTCCAACCCCCGTATGTTAAAGTTGTGTGCAACAGGTGATTTAATTGCTAAAACTCACTCAATAACAATGCCTCTGCAAGGTAACCCTTCCAAACACCTTAAAATCCAATAGCTTTTGATAGCCTAAAAAAATAGTTTTTCTTTAGCCTTTTTTTTTTTTAAATCCTGGTGAGAGCCCTCTATTGGTCAGCTTCGGCAACACCACAGGGCACGACTCAACCGTCTTTCTTTCTTGTCACTCTGTCAACTTTCCTAATTTTCCTTTCTTTCAACAGAGTATCCAAACTGCTGCCAAAGTTTTCTGGTGGTGGTAACTTCTTTAATGCTCAATTAGCCCAACAGTGTTGTCCGCCGATGAGCAGTCTATTAGTGTACCTAGTCAATTCGACAGGGCATCAA
Source organism: Girardinichthys multiradiatus (assembly GCF_021462225.1). Lineage (NCBI taxonomy): Eukaryota > Metazoa > Chordata > Actinopteri > Cyprinodontiformes > Goodeidae > Girardinichthys > Girardinichthys multiradiatus. Next base: position 13,462,877 of record NC_061814.1, read on the forward strand.
CTCAACAATTACTTCTTTATAACACTTCAAATTCAAAACAAATATTTTAGATATCAGAATAGAGAGAATCAAAAACAGTCCAGTCTGTGAAGGAAATAACCCCGTTAGTTTAGCATAGGTTGAAAAGCAGTTTTTATTGATAGATTCAGTCAACACAATAGAGCAACACAAGAATTACCTTCTGTAGTACTTCAAAGTCAGAGTCTAAAACAGACATCTTTATTATAAAAGCTCAATATTTCACCACACAAAGTCACTTCACTACGACAAGAAATATTTTGCCATTTTAAAATTGCACCCTTAGAAGCATGGCATCAGAACACAGGGACCCAAAACAGGTTAAGCCAAAACTCCCAGCCAATGCAATAAATATCACTAAGACAATAGGGAGACACAGTCCATCATCTGTCCGTTCAGATGCCTCCAATTAACGTCACTTAGACTTTGAGGATTTCAGTGCAGTCACATCAATAAATCACTTTGATTATTAAACATGAATAGATTTGACAGGCCTCACATTATTTCCTAAGCTTCAAAGTCTTTGCTATTTACTAAAAAAAAGTTTTAACCAGTTATATACATTTTAAGCAAACATCTTTGCGTAATCTGAAAGACACTGTTTTATAGTGCGACAGCTGTGTGACTAATTATGTGTGCGTGGTCTGTCTGCCGAAATTCCCAATGACATGCTTATGTTTGTATTCATGCACCACTGGTCCCGTCAGGCTGTCTGTCAGGGGAACACACTGAAACACAGACTCAGAGTCAGGCTGGCAGGTCTCTCAGTCATATGAAAGCTTCAAGCTGAATCCTTAAATTGGACTTCATCATAAAGTTTCAAACATTGCTTGAGCCAGTCTTTCATTTTGGGCCAGAAAGGTCTCCTGTCATCCATGGAAATGCATTTGAATTTCAAAGCTCTGGTAACGTTTTGAAAAGAGTCTATCTATCTAGGATGTTGAATGAACCAATCATCCAATCTATTTGTATTCAACCCGTTAAGATACCAGTTAAATCCAGTTAAATCATGTAATTAGTGAATAGAACCTGTTTGTCATTTAATCTCAGTAAAAATCCATTTCTGAAGGCCTCAGATTATTTTTACCAAACAAACAGCATCGTGAAGACCAAGGAACACAGCACACTGGTCAGGGTTACAATTCAATAGTAAGGCTTGGCACTGTTAGAGCGCTCTCTAAATACAGTAGGGCACAACTACAAACCAACCAAGACATGGCTATCACCTTAAACTGCAAGGGGAGCAGTAGTAGCCAAACCATGGTAACTCTGTAGGAGCTGCAGAGTTTCACTGCTCCGATGGGAATATCTATCAACAGGGCAACTATTATTTCTGCAGTGTACAAATCAGGCCTTGAAAGAGTGGCAAGATGAAAGCCAGTGTTGAAAGAATGCCATAGAAAGTCCTGTTTTCACTTGGTTTGGAGGGGGCACAGCAACACACTGTGGCAGAAAACTAACCCTTTACATCACTTTTGAAACACCATCACCATGAAGAAACATGTTTGTGGCAGCGTCATGCTGTGGGGTGCCATCCATCACCACGCTCAGGGAAGCTGACCGGTATTAATAAGAAGATAACGAGGGACAATACCAAAAAAACCCTATTTGATGCTGCCAAATGCTTAAGAGTGGGGTGTACGTTTACCCTTTACCAGAAAACACTAAACATACAGCCACAACAACAATGAAATGGTTTAGATCAAAGCATATTCATGTTTTAGTTATTCAGGCTTAGAACTAAACCCAACTGAGAAATTGTGGCAAGACTTGAAAGAATTGATGGTCACAAATGCTCTCCATCCAATCTAACTGAGCTTGAACTGTTTTGCAAAGATGGGCGGAATTATACATGCATGCCACACTTTTCAGGTTTTTATCTGTCAAAAAAATATTAGGGAAGCATACATCATTTTCCAGCACATTCACTATTATGTACCATTTTGCATTGGTCAATAAAATAAAATCCCCAAAAAATACACATTAAAGTTTGTGGTTGTAATATGACGAAATGTTCAAAAAAGTTCAAAGGGGGCAAATACTTAAGTGAAGCACTGCACCATCCTTATATTGAGATCTATTTCTTCTCAGTCTTTGTAGTCATTCATCTTATTAGCATAGGTTATCCTCTGACTGGGGCTACACAAACACCTTTTGTCTGTATTTTATTTCTTTTCACTGTTTTCGTTGAATGACACATTACCTACATTTCCCTCGTGTGTGGACACACACACACACACACACACACACGCACACACACACACACACACACACACACACACACAGAGGAGTAGGTGATTGAACAACATTATGTGGATTTAGTAATTAGAGGGCAGTGGAGTGAGGAGAGGTTGGACATCAATCTTTTGCCTTCTTTCACTTTCTCCCACTCATCCTTTGTCCTAGCAGTCCCCCTCGGCACCTTGATTTCCTGTCCATTGATTTTTTTTCTCCTCCCATTGTGTTGTCCCCCATTGTTGGTGTATGTGCCTTTTAGTTTGTCTTGTTCACAGTCTTCAACAATGTTAACAAAGCAATGTGTTTTGCTCAATATATTTAGCAAACAGAATATAACTTGAAAATTGGCTTTGTTACACCACTGTCTCTAGGGCGTAGTTTTTAATTTGTTGTCATTAGCAGATATTTTGTTCTACTATTGTGCTCTGCTTGCTTTAAATTTATTTTGTTTCTAGTTTGAGCAACACTGTGTGCATTCAGGTATTCTTTTAACTTGCCAATTCAATTCAGTGTATTTGCAGCAATCCCTCATACCGAGCATGCATGTAGCGACGGTGGAAAGAAAAAAAAAACACCTCTTTAAAAGGAAGAAACCTCCAGCAGAAACAGACTGGCCATCTGCCATAACTGACTGGCAGTTTGAGAGAACAGAGCGTACACACAAAAGAACACAGAAGCACTGATCCAGGAGTACTTTGTTAAAGAAAAGTGAAAAGTTAAAGGCAGAAGTAGCTTCTTTAGTGGCTTTGCCTAGAACAGAAAAACAGCTAAGCAGATAAACTGAGCCAGGTTTTCAGTCTAGAGTACGAAAAAGAGTACATACAGTCAGTCACAGCAAAAGCTCAGCAAATAGCTATGTCTAGGAGAGAGACAGGGTTAAACACTGAAAGATAGGGCAAAGAGTCATCTGTAGAATGAAAACATTAAGTTGTTGACAGCAGTAGCTCACCCGATGTCCTGCTCCAGGAAGGTGTAAGAACTAAACACAGAGCCATGCCAGATGTACTGTCTATCAAGAGAAAACCAGAGAGAACACATAACGTTCAAAGCCGAAATAACAGCAAATTATGCAAAATTTGAGAGTAGTAGGAGAATTTAGCAGAATGAGGGAAAGTGGTCATTATGTCCTCCAGCAGCCTAAACCTATAGCAGCATAACGGCATAGATAGCTCAGGATAACCTTAGACAACTAACTATAAGCTTTATCAAAAAGGAACGTTTAGGCCTAATCTTAAAAATAGACAGGGTGCATATACATCAGATCTCTGATTTATGATGGAGCTTGATCATTAAGGGGCACTGTATATGACAAGGAGAATTTTAAATTCTATTCTGGATTTAACAGGGGGCCATTGAAGGTCAGCTAAAATAGGTGAAATAAGAGCCACATTGAGAGGAGCCAGTTGAGGTGGCTCGGGCATTTATACCGGATGCCTCCTGGACGCCTTCCTCGGGAGGTGTTCTAGGCACGTCCCCCACTGGGAGGAGGCCCAGGGGACGGCCCAGGACACGCTGGAGGGACTATGTCTCTCGGCTGGCCTGGGAACGCCTTGGGCTCACCCCAGAGGAGGTGTCTGGTGGGAGCGACGTCTGGGTGTCTCTGCTGAGTCTGCTGCCCCCACGACCTGGTCCCGGATAAAGCGGAAGACGACGAGTACAAGTATCTATCATTTTAATTTTCATCAAAACCCAAGAGAATCGATCCAAGCACTAAACCCTGTGGAACTCCACAAGTTAACTTTCCTTCAAACTCCAGGGTATCATTTACATGAATAAACTAGAATCTGTCAGACAAATAAGATTTAAACCAGCCTATTGATGTTCCCTGATCCCTGTAGCATGCTCCAGCCTTTCAGCCAATTGTCTCAAATTAGAACCAAATGAAAGTGGTTGTTGACAACTGTTGGATGCATCAGGAGACAATTGTTTACCAGTCTTGATGGAAAAGTGATGCAATGTCTTACAGGTGCCATCTACTTATCATTTCTATTTTTATTTTTTTATTTTTAACCAAAACCTTTGCCCATCTGAAGTGTTTAAATGCACTTCTGACTTCTTAATATTATTTGTTGTTCAAGTCTTATATATGTTTCCCGAAATAATATGATACAATCTCCTTTTTAAACAAATGAAATATCATCCTAGGCTACAGCTAACAAATATTTTAGTAATTGAGCACTATGACGAATAATCTCCTGATTAAATCAGTCATGCCTCTTTTTTTCTGACCTGACGGTAGATGCCAACCATCTACCATCCAGTCATCAGTTTATCGTTTATGTATCCAAACTATTTCCAAGACATTTCATTACATACAAAAAAAACGACACACCTTGGTTGTAGAAATGTGTTATCAGGTTTGTGTGTGTGTGTGTTTGGAGTGGGGGTGGGAGATTAGGTTGAACTTGACCCACCAATATTTTGTCCCTGATCCACCTTAGGTTAGTCATAAGCCTGTGACCAGTAAGGGATAATACAGGATTGAGGAACGTGTGTGATACTAACATGAGACAGAGCAAAGATACAAGTTGCAGCAGCAAAATCTAGGATGTTAGATCGAGACATTGCCCCATTTATTTGAAATAGTCCCACACTTGTGTTCTGGTCATGTCCCATCTTTCTACTTCCTACTCAATATATAAAAAAAGGATTTTGTGTGACTGCCATATGTAACTATCCCCTGGGAAACACTGTGACCAGGGGCATTACAATCCAGCACAAAATACATAAAACAATGTGTAATCATAAGATAATAAGTTAAGATTTTAGCCATGTTTTGGACTTTTTTCACAAATACAGTACACACACCACAAATCAAACTGTGTTTTAAAGAATCTGTACCTAGTGTAGAGATTTCCGGTGCAGGTTTGACCAATCTATACTGCAGATTTTATGCTTGTGAAATTCTAATGTGATCCTAATCAGGGCTGAATGATGTTAGGAAAAAATGCTATACCAGTAATGCTATTTAATGTCATGACAACAATATTAGTTCTGATAAATAAAAGCTCAACTAAACAGTTTTAATTTCTTACTGTTTTGGATTGATTGCAAACATATCTATAAGAGTAGTCTGTCCATCTACTGGAAAACCATTAAAATTATTATTTCTATGTCAACAACATGGCTTTATTGAAATAATTAGTTGTGGTTACATCTGCTGTTTTGGCAATTAAACAACGTAGTTTAATTTTCTTAACTTTGTGAGGACATCATAATACCCTCCTAAAACATTTTTTGCTGCATTAGGCATCACCAAATATATTCCTGGCATTGAGAGCCTAAATACAAGGTACTTATATAATTAAAGAATATTTATGGTGGTCCAAAGCAGTTCTTTGCAATTTTGATCGTATGAAGAGTCATATTGCAATAAACAATAATTTCACAATATATTGAGCTGCCCTATAGTCCTAATTAAACAACCCCAAGTGAAAATAGTTCCCTTTTGGGTTTGAAATAGAATGGAATAATCCTTTATTTTAATCCAAGATCGATATTTCTTCCAAGTCTTTGATCTTTGAGATCGATAGGAACCTCTGAACCACATGCCAACTTTAGTGTTGTTAGTAGCTAAGAATTTTGGTATTCTTAGTGCTTTGAACTGATTTGTATCTTTTCAGTTTTTGTTTTCTGTTGAGTGCCTAAAATGATGCCAGATAAATTATTTAAAATTGGTAAAAGCCTCTTTGAGGCTCATGTAGTTGAACGTTTTGATTTAACCTGATGAGTAGTCATCATTCAGCTCAGTCAGCACAACCGAGCAACTCAAGAAATCATTCCTTTATTACTTCAAAAAGAATCCCAAACATTGATACAACAAAACTTTAAAGCTCAACTCACACACCATAAGCTTAAGCTATTATGGGGCTCATAATAGCTTAAGCTCATTTAACCAGATGAAGCCACAGAGTCAGTGGCTGTAGATGTCACACCCTAAATGGTGAAAGCTGAACAATATGCAGCCTTGTAAATTAAACTGGAACAAGTGGAACAGTTCTGCCTCAAGGATCTTTTTCTGTAGTGGAGTCATTTGAGTCACTTGAGTTGTTTCAGCTTGTGTTTAGTTCAGTTTTAAACGTTGCAGTGAGAATTCACGTTACTTTTTTGAAAAGCTCAAGGCGATAAATACCGGTGACTACTATAAAAGTATATATGAAATCCTCCTGTATTGTCACTGCAGGATAAGCCTTAATCACATCCCTGAAATACAATGTGTCAAGTTACCCTTATTCCATATACTGTGAGAGTTGAGCTCAGCCTATCATTATGTGTACGGACATTTGGGGAAAAATGTGTCACTTCATTCAACTTTTAGCAATCCTAAAATCACCTTTAAGGCAAAGACATTGCCACAAATAAATTAGTACACAGGGTCCTAATTCACCCTCAAGATTGTGTGCATGATATACACAACCATAGGGCCACAAATTATTTTCATGCATGTTTTCATGCATGTAATGCTGATGTCAAGCAAAAGCAATGAAGAAATTCCTATGGGCATCTCAAATTAAGAGCAACAAAACTGACACGATCTGATTACACTAGCTTGCAGAAGTATTCAAACCTCCTAAACATTGTCACGTTTTCTAATGTAATAACTACAAACTTAATGTATTCATTGAGATTTCATGTAATACACCCATGTAATTTATACTTACCAAGTGGTAGAAGGACCATAGATAGGTTACAAATGTGTAAATACACATTCAGGCCCCTAAAAATACTTTGTACAATCATCTTTTTCTGCAGTTACAATGGCAAGTCTTTTCAATTATGTCTCCACTAGTTTTAACACATTTTTCTTTGTAAAATAGTTCAAACTCAGTCAGATTAGGTGGAAAAAAAAAAAAATCAGGAAAGATGTGTTTTTATGTCTCAGTCAGGTCTCTCCAAAATGAATATGCTTCATTCAACCCACTAATGTTTGTTATTACTTAAGTTTAGGGTCATTGTCCTGATCATCTCAATGGTTTTTTCATGAAGGATTCCTGAATTTGGCTCCAATGATCTTCCCTGCCAATGCTGAAGAAAACCATCCTTGTAGCGTGATACTGCCACCACCATACTTCACCTTATTTCTATGTTTAACATGCTTCCTGCATGGTATAAACCTAATCACACTTTCAACATTCCCAGAACTATATCCCTGCGCTATCTGCTGTGTTCCTAGGTCGTCATGATTTTTTTTGGTTAACAATGTTTTTTAAGAAACCACAGAGGCCTTTACAGGACAGTTGCATTTATATAGAGATAATGCACACAGATAAACTATTTAAAAATTAAGTGACTTCTGAAGGTAGTTAGTAGCATTAGCTTCAATATAGGGTTCTCGGGGTAAAGGTGTCGACAGCAACTGCACACCACACTTTTCAATTATTTGCAACAAAAAAAAAAAATAAACAATGCAAGCCATCTGTTATTTTTCTTCCACTTAACAAATATGCACTACTTTGTTTTGATCTATAACAAAAATGTGACACTATATCATTGCTTTCTCTGGTGAATATTGTTCTGAAGATCCTCTATTAAAACCAACATTGCAGTTGAAGCAAGTAAATAATATATGATATATGGTTCACAATGTTAAATGCATGCTGCCACTGTAAATGCAGGTCATTTGTGTTTGTTTTGATTTCATAGATTTAATAAGTCATTCAGTACAATATAATTCTTGCATCATATGGTCTAGACGTTAATTAATAGAGCAATGTGAAGAGAAAAAAAAAAATAATTTTACACAATACTCCAAGTAAATTTGGAGTAAAAAAGATAAAATTAACAGTATCACATTTTTTTTTTCCGACAATGTCATTGTTAATTTTGTCATGAAGATTAAATAAATGATTTTTGAGATTGTTAGCACTGGCTTTGGAGTAAATCTTAAGGTAAGAAACAGAGTTAGACTCAACTTCATGTGTTAACGTGACTTTTTTTAAAATCCAAAACTGCTCTTTACTGTACTGCACCGAGTGATAACTGCCACCTCTTCTCTGGTTCATCTGTGCTTTGTAATCTTACTGACAGTCTCCAGTATCCACTAAACACAGAAATAAAAACACACACACACCAGCCCGCTGACATTTTGGAGGACTTTAAAGGCTCTCTAAATGCAGGTTTAAATATGGGATCTGCAACCTTCTCCAGAGCTTTGACCAAAGTAAAAGCACAAGATCTAGATTTGACTTTTAAAGCACAATGATGAGAGAATGGTATGTGTTAATGGGTTCAGTCAAGATAAAAGCACATTTGAAGTCTGTTTAAAATGACTAATCTTTATTTCTCTCTAACATCTGAGATGAGAATGGCAATGAGAGGAGAGAGAGTAGGAAAGATAAGATTAGATTAGACAAAGCTTATCTGTGTAGATATTAAATCCACCACAGTATCAGTGACAGAAGCTCTGGAAGGGGTGATTTATAATGTTACATCATGTCTACACTTGGGCTTGTTGTGTAACAGTTTCCATGGTGTGTTAATGTGCACTACAGCTGAATACTTCGGAAAATTAATTCCAAACAGTTTGAATCTTTTAGCATCACTTGTCCAACGTGAAAAAAACAGTCTTTTTTCATTTCTAAAACAATTATTAGATAGATCTTGTGTTTTTTACAGAGGAACTAAACCCCAAATCAACTATTTTTTTGCAGATAAACTGTATAAATTGGGCCTTAAGTGTGCTATCTTTATATTATTGTGCTATATTTTTAAATGTTATGTAAACTTGTTTAATTCTGCAATATTTGTCCTAAAATCGTCTTATTGCTGCCCTCTTTGGTTGCCCTACTGCAATTTAATTTTCCAATTGGTTAAAATAGTACAGCTTGGTACATAATGGCCCTGTCCCAATACCCACACTACACCCTACGCCCCTCTATGAAGTGTGTACTTTGTAAAAGTGCACGTATGAGATGAAGTGTGCAGGGTATAAGCGAGCAATCTGGACAGTAGGGGTTATGTCGTCGACTTACACCACCAAATTAAGCTGGCTGCCACTTTCCTCGTCCTCCTGATACCCACTTTGTTGGCATTTTCAAAATTTGTCTGGGGGCAGACTTATTACTTTACATGAGGTTTAGTTCCACTTTAACCATTCCCTTACCTCTTGTTGCACACTTCTGCTCTATTCTACAAAGCCTTTCTCTTCTTACTGTTCAATTCTTGCTGCTGTCTGTCTTTTTCTTCTGAGCTATAAAAATGTTAGTGTTAAAATTCCAAAATTGTACCATTTATTTCAGTCTACATTTTTTTCCTAGCGTCACCTAATCCTCTATGTATTTAACCTATAACTTTCCATTTCTCCGAACCATAGGATTATACTTTAAGATAATACTCATCAAGTCATCTATGCATCCACTGACATCTGTAGAGGTGACGTGGCGTGCCTTTGTATCACAACCCCCCCCACATTTCATTTCATCTCTATTCTGGATTTGTGTTTTATGCTGTATCTGGGGAGTGATTAATCTTTGACCTCTCTCTCATACAGGAAGAAGAAACATTAAGGTTTTTATAATAAATAATAAAACAACAGCCAGTCCTTTTTTGTACATTGAATGTTAGCCAAATTCAGTCTCTCCTTAAAATACTCTTTACATGGTAGTGTCTCAGTAAAGCAAAGAACAGAGCAAATAAACTAACAATGAATGTATTGCCAGCTGAACGCCTTCCTGTATCTCCAAACATGCACATTTATATTCCAGTGTGTTTTATATATGAACAATCAAGATTTTAATAAAAACTGAGGCATAAACATTTCTGTGCTTTCACTTTTACCACACAGCATGAACACGAGTTCTCTCATCAGCTCTTTTAGCTCCCTCCTGTTCGCTCTTCACTTTCCCTGTTCTCGTGTGTTGATTCACAGCTGGAAGTAAACTGCTGGTTTGATCTTCAAGCATCCAATCAGCTCTCATTCTCAAAAACTTTAAATTCAGAGTATTGACTCAGCTTCATGTTCAAAGGCCCAGAAAAGGAAAGAAAAAAAATCCTCCTGTTTAGTTGTTTATCCACTTTGCTTGCCTACTGTGCACAAAAGTGAGTTTTTGTTTGTGTTAAGGTTCCCCCAAGGGCATTCAAATTATTGAATTAAGCAGGAACTTTGGTACATTCAGTTAGTTTGTAAATATAATTTCATTAAATATCTGCTACATGTGTGCCAGAAAGACCAAGAGTGTGTCCTAATAAAAGCCTTTTCTTTGAGAGGCAAACTGTGCTCTCGCCTTTGCGTCAACACACACACACACGCCTTGGTGTACTCTCCCCTGGCGTACTCTCACTGTAGTCTGTCGCTGTAGACAAGCTAATCCCAGATAAGAGAGCAAAGACAGGCTTTTTTTTTATTAATGGCACAGGCTCTCCAACAATGGCAGGCAAACCAAACCACAGGCAAACACACAGAAACACATTGGATAATGTAATTTGCAGACACTTAAGTGAATGAGCTTTCCAAACAACAATTCTACGTAAACAGGTCTGAACACAGCAGGAGCAAACAAGATATTTTTTCAGCAATGAATTGCAAATATTAATTCAAAGATTTGCATATTTAAATGCCAAAACTGTTTTTTTTTTTTTTTTGCACGTTTCTTGTTGCCTTCTGATTGCACAGTGAGGTATGACTTTGACCTTTGATATGCTCAGACAGTTTAAACTGCAGGTAATGGGGACACTGCAGATTTTCTGGAGTAAACAAATAATAAGCCTGTAAACATAGAGAGCTGTGCTATCACCAGGAGCAACAGCGAATCTTCCTTTATCTTACAATTAATCTTATCACAAGAGCAGCAGATAGTGCTCCAAATTATTCGGAGGCTTGGAGGGAAGCGTGCTCTGAATTAACTACCAACTTAGAGCTGAACCTATAAGAAAGAAAGTGGTTCTAAAGAAGATTGGAGGATGGAAATTAAGGTGGTTGACTTATTTTAGCTTAAGGTAGGTAGAGCAGTGGTACAGCTTATTTTAGATTACACACAAACAACTGTGCGTGAGATTATTATTTACCATGCATCAGATTTCTGATCTTTCAGGTTGTGTTGGTCATTTGCATGCATGAAGCAGGTACATGAGAGACCACAGAAGATATAAAACTGCAGCTGTTCCTATTAAAAGTAAATGAAATGCAATGCACTATTAAACACACCCACGTTTGCTTTAAAGAAGTTAAGAGCAGGATACAAGAGCATGAACACAGTTTTCATTTGCTTTGGCTTTAGCTTTACCTGCGCTTACAGTGATGGCTTCAATGAACTGGTCTCTCCAGCTGTTGGTTCCCACCAACAGAGCCAGGTTGGTCTTCTTTATCAGCTTGTCCACCGTGTTCTGTCACAGAAACACAAAGAAAAAAAAGAAAATTCTTATAACTGATTGTCTAAACTGGCCACAGACATTATATCTTTTTTATTATTATTTTCAGGTGGTATTAGTTGATGTGCAACGGTCACATAAACAAAAAAGGGCTGATTTTCTTTTTTTTTTTTTTTATCAGTCTGAGCCTTGAAAACAACAGTAGGAAAATACATAAAACAACAAGCACCTTTGAACCAAGGGAGAAAAAAACAAGCAAAGTCACTGAAGAAGAGAACTGGGCTACTGTCCCAATCAATGATAGAAATTAAGGAAAATAAAACCAGTAGGAATGCCTGACTTACCTTCTATCAGAAAACAGAAAAGGCTACTGATCTACTAGAATCACTGCCAACTCCATTACAGTTTCATGTCAAACAATGTAGTAAATCCTCTTGACTAACTCGACCTACTGAGATCTAGCATAGGATGCAGAAGAAAAAATAGAAAACCTACAAGGCTCTCACTTTACAGTCGAAAAAAGGCAATAAATCTAAATGCACTAATTTAAATGTTGCTGTTACTCAACAGCTTTTTCAATCAGTACATTCCTCATTATGGTAAAATAAGCATGAAACATGTCTCCACGCAATGTGATTTTTAGTTATAAATGGAACTGAAAAAATCAACAATGCTCCATTACTTGTAATAGAAAAACAGCATTATGCTTTAATAGAAAAAGCAATGCAGGATAATGACAAACAACAAATTCTCATGCATCGTCAAGTCAAGGTTTGGATCTTTACAAGAAATAAAAACATACAAGTTCTGTCTTTGTTTAGCTGTTCATGCAATAATGTATCAAGCAACTTAAAAAAAAAGTTTGTTTCATAAAAAAATATTCTTTCTAAGTGCTCCCTTTATAGTCTTCTTCAAATCTAATAAATGTCACTGTGGTAATGGTCTCTACATTGCTTAGCAGTTACTTTAAGATTTGAATTATTAGTGTTTTTTTCTTCGAGGTTTTGCAAGTTTGAAGCACCAGGGAATATTTCTGACCTGTTGAAGCCTTACAATGCATTTCTGTCTGTTTTTGTTTGTCAAACCCATGGAGATGGTAGTTTGTATTGATGCTTTCAAATAAATTAGCGGAAGACTATTTAGACCAAATTGGTTTTAATTATGTATTTTTTGTTTTAAAAGCATTTTGTGTTTGTTTTTTTCTAATATATCAATTTTTACTTTATGGTGTGTTTTTCTGTAAAACGTGCAGTGTACAACACAGAATAGCTTTATTTACATGAATTCATCAATTAATTGAATTAAATAATTTAATAGATTAAGTTACTATCAATTAATTGTTGCATTGGAATTTTTGGTCATCTTAACATAGCTTATGTGTTTATATGGTGTCTATTTTCAACAAATGGAATAATTTCTTTAGTCTTCTGACAGTGGGCTTTCCCAGCTTTCCAAATATTGTAATTTACTGTTCTTCTCTTAGCATTTGGATGCCACTTATTCCAGTCTTTAAATGGAAGAAATAATGACAGACTGAGATAACACAAACACTTTCGCAAATGCATTTCCTCACAGATTCTAATTAAAGGAGAAGTGGGAAATGTCCCTTTTCTGTGCACTTCAGAAGAAAAATGGGATGCTAATTGTGTAGAATAGTGCTTAGGGATGTAAACAGTGCCTTGCTGCTGCTGTGAAACTCCTCCTTCCCCACCAACACACACATCCATATTAACTCTGTTGTATGTGGACAGTTTTTTTTGAAATGCACGATTCACTAGGTTTTTGGAACAGCTTGGCCCCTTTTCTGGATTGACGCTGTTTTTATCTGATTTGGGTACACTGGCATTGATTTTTGGTTTTGTTTTCAATAAGAGTAAACTGTGGTAGTGTAAAAATAGTCAGAGATCACAGCAGAAATGCAGGCCTGTGAAAGGTGGATAAATTGATGTACTACAGCTTTACTGGGCTTGGGTAGCGGCTTAAAATTTTAAAGCAAACCTTTTTTCTTATATGTTGGATAATCAACAGTTAAATGCATGAAATTGATCTTGTCTCATAAGTATTTAAAAACTTTAAAACCTCAGGTAAACTCTTAATTTAGCTATAAATTTGCACCGCTTCCCTTCTGTTTTTTGTCGTCTAATGTCAAACCACATTACACTCCACAGCCTGCTGATGGGCACCACTTCAGATAACTGTAGGATCCAGTTCCACAAAGATGCACACAGAAGTATAATTTTATGCACTGAAGCCCCTGACAAAGTACGGGATCCTGTCAAGTAGCAAGCCATCACTGGGAGTTATTAATTGTCTGTCTGAAGTGAGCATGTAGGTGGAGCGACCGGCAAAAGAACATGCATTAGTGCACACAAAATGTAACATTGATGGTAATTACATCTAAGCCCGTCTTAAGAGCGCGTGGGAGAAGTGAGGAAACGGCACACAGATGTTATGTAACTCTTTCCTGTTTGCTTCAGAAAGGTTTGTGATTGTCCAGTATATGTGAGAGTTGCTTTTGTGTAGCGTTTGTGCAACATAACACACTGCAATCAATTTAATTGTATTTAAAGCTGCGTGTGAAAATAGGATGTGGTTCTCATTTAGTCTTCATACAGGTACATCTCAAAAAATGTTTTTATCATTCAGAAAGTGAAACTCATACTGTGTAGGTTTATTGCACAGACAGAAATAATTCAAGCCTCTATTTCTTGTAATTAGAATATTGTGAAAAATATTGTGAAAAACTTGAATATTAATAACTCATGGTGCCACATCCTAATCAAGTAATTAACCTAGAGCAATAAAAACCATCCAGTTTCACGTTGGGTGCAAGAAAGCCTACTCTTTCCGGTCTGTGCTACCCACTTAGTAATATGTCTGAATGCCTTGGGGTCACAAAACTCTGCAAAGTTTTTAAATCACATTGTTATGTTGTAAATTGGTCCCTGTCTCAATCTGGCTTTTCAAGCCTCTGCCAGAGTGGAAAACTACAGCTTATTTGTCAGTTTGCCTTAATTCCTTTTAAGACTTTTTCTCTCTATCCATTTAAGGAAGGACTGAAACCACTTTACTGAGCAGAAGCTTCCTGTTTGGGCCAAATGCAGGTGAAGGGTAAGACTCCCCAGAGCTGGGCAAAGAAAGAGGTGGCTGCAGAGCCTAAGTGGCATGTTTAAATGACAGCTGGTATGTCTCATCACACAGATCTGACCTTTACGGATGTTGTCCTTAAGCAGATTCTGTGATGCACGAATGTACACTGAAAAGATGCTGCATTTCCATTGTTTGGTCGTTATGAATGTACAAAAAGGAACGGCTTCTGCTTAATTCTTGTTTCACTGTAAAAAGCTCTTATTTGCCATTTGTGATATATGAGCAAACCTTTATGTAACCCAAGATCTAATACAGGACTAGTATCACTTTTCACTTTTTTTTTTCAAGCACTACCTGGTGGACTAGGTAATTTGGAGAGACTAATAAACCTAACTTGCATGCATTTGAACTGAGGGAGGAAGCTGCAGTATCTGGAGAGAACCCATACATGAAAGGGTAGAACATGCAAACTTCAGGCCTCGAACTAAACCCAGGAGGGGGTTACAAGTGTCTGCAATGGTGTCCACTGTGCCTCAATGCAGCCAAAAAAAGCTGCAAAGACTGGTTATGCAAAGTTGTCCCTGTTTCTGTTTGTTACCCTTCTGCTGCCAGGGAAAGCATCCAAGTTTGCAGGTACGGCACAGATGAGCAGAGGAATTAAGCTGCAGCATAATTTCTGCTGTGTGATTTATTAAATTTATCGTTCCATTTCAGTTTTGGCTGCTAACAATAAAAAAATCACACAATAGTGAAAAACTTAAAGAATCATCGGAAATCATGTATAAAGTTACTGGAGTTCCGTGAATATATTTCACCAAAATTTATAAATATGTATAGGAGCTTTGACAACTTATTCTTACCATTTAATTTCTTAAATATAATTTACTTTTATACTGTTGATCATAGTTTAGTTTGATTTTTGATATTTAAATTTATTTTGTAATTTTGTGTCAATTTAGTATTTTGTTTTTCAGAGATTCTGATGCACCAGATGACAATCAGTATGCAAATTGACACATCATGAATTTTGTTCAAAATGTTAAGGTAAATTACATTGTCTTTAGTTTAGATTAATATTTCACCAGTATAAATGAAGATCTCTTCATGCAGAGTCCAACAAGAACCCAACCAAAGGCAGCTAAAAATAAAAATCTTATTTGAGAAATTCTGTAAGCAAACACAATATGATCAATTCAACTTCTGTTTCCTCAGACTAAAAAAATCCAGACAATGCAGGTTGAGGCTATTTGACTGTGTGAGGTCCAATAAAACTACTGAACCAGTCGGTTTTTTTCATAGCAAGTTAATATTTAGATTATTTCTAAATGTTATTTACAAAATCAATGTACAACAACATCTGAAAAGCATTTCATTGGGACCAGTTTTGTCATTGATGAATTCTGTATGTTACAGGTGTTTCAGTGCCCATTCTCAGTAATGATTAATGTTTTGTTTTTTTTCTGATGGGATTTTTTTCTGTTTCTAAACCAACTGCTCTGTAACTGGCATTGTTCAAGGTCGCATTTAAATGCTGGAGTCACTTTACGAATTACCTTTTAAACTAATACTGACAGGGTGGAGTGGATTTCATCTTAGCCAAACACATGCACATTACCACAATGTATGAGGTCAATTTAATCTCCTTAATCTAAATGCTGTTATGTAGAGTATTTCCAAATTTAAAATCAACAAACTGAAACCAGAGGAGCACTTTAATCCAGCAGGGAGTTTTGTGTAGCAAAGATCTCAAACATTTTTACCTTAAATTCGTATGATTCCTCAATGATGACCTCCAGTTTGACATGATCTCCCAGCATGGGACGGCCCATTTCTGCTATACGTCGCTCCTCCTCATCTTTTCCTGTCAGGGGCTCTTCTTCCTCCCCCTCTGCCTTCGGCTTTTCATCTGAAAAGATCACAGGAAAACATCAGGTGGTAGAGTTAGTACAAAGCTGGAGCAGATGTGTCATATTTTGGTGTTGTAGGTAATCAGGAAGCCTTGATCTTCAAAGTTTCGGTCAAGGACACTAGTTTTGAAACTGAAATGTTGGAGGATGTTTTTCAGATAAACGTGTTGATGTGCGATTTTTCTTAAAGTGCAAATATCGGCAAATTTGAGTACTAGAAAATCTATGACTATTTAAAAGATGAAACCTAAATAAATCACAGTTCATTTTGTCGCCGAGTTTCAAAGCACATTGGTAAATAAAAAAATAAATATTCTGAAAAAGGATTAACCTTTTGAGTCAGGCCTAGACTATCATGAGCTACAAGCCTAAAAATAATTGTAAAGAAGTTATAAAAATGAAACATGCCTTTTTAAATATACTTACTCAAAATATGAATAGTACCAGCAGGCCTACTGGCTTGTTTGGGTGTTTGATAATTTTAATGATAAAATACAGAACCATTTATTTTTTTCAAATCTTATGGCATATTACAGAAAGATCTTCCTACATTAAAACTTTAAACATTATGTAGAATGCTATCATTGGTATGGATATGTTTATTTTACACTTGAACTGCTGCATAGCACAATTATGGTGTAGAACAGAACAGTTTCAGTTTAAACTATTTTCACTGTCTGAAGTCAGGGATCTTATTAACCTTGATGCTCCGTCCCTCACACACAGAAACGTCGTTATTTCCGTTTCTTTGAAATCTGTATGCGTAACTGTGATTCACTGTAGATTCATAACTTGCTAGTAGGATCAGAAGGTTGAGTGAGCAGAGAGAATGACTGATCAAATTTTCCATGAGGACACGGTTAATGATGCTAGTGCTTGCCATTATAGTGCTGAGGATTGTGGGTCCACTTTAACTCCTTGGTCATTTGTTCCCCTTTGTTGAGTTACTGCGTGGAGCATATAAGATTGCTGGCACACACAGCCATGCAGGAGTCAGGAGCACTTTTTTTGTTGCCGACTGTATGTTCTCATAGAGATGAAAGTAGAACTATGAGAAACTGAATCTGCAGCATAAGAATCTGCATTTTTTCCTTATTGCACCGGTTCACAGTTTTAGTGTTCCTTGTTAAAATATGCTACATCCATCCCATTCAGCTGCTGGCTGGCTGGTTGGCTTACTGGCTGGCTGGCTGGCTGGATTGATGTTAAGGAGAGGCACTTGACGATACTACTGTAGATTGGCATTGGTTTGGCAGTGATGGAAACCACAATGACCGACAAAAGAACAAACATCCCTGTCATAATACTATGTATCTGCTCTGTATTGTAATGATGAACAAAGATGTTTTGTCTTAAGTAAATAATGCTTCAGCTTCAAACACATCTAATTCTGTAGCCTATACAATTTAAGCTCTAGTACAAGTACATGTCAATACGTTCTGTGGTATGAGTGTTACAACTCGGAGGCCATGCACATCACACATCTGCTGCTGTTGAATTCCTGCAAATGCTAGTCAAATGCAACTGTAATGATAGTAACATTAGCTAATCTTCTACTACACCATGCAGAGTCTGTCTACACCAGGGTCCTTAAACTCCAGGCCTCAAGAGCTGCGGCACTGCAACCTTAAGATACACATCTGTTCCAACACACCTCAATCATATGAAATTCCCCTTAATGCTGAGGATTTAATTCAGGTATTTGATTCAGGTTTGATGGAGCAGGGATTCATCTAAAGGTTGAATACTTAATGTGGGCTCCAGCTTACTTTTTGATTAACGATTCAACTAAATATCTGGATGGGGGGGTGGGGGGTGGGGTCGGATCTCTCTCTCTTTCTGAGAACTCTGTCAGTTACTGTCATCCAGGACTTTTTGGGAATTGTTTCCCCCCACCAGGCTGTTAACGAATTATCTTCATTATCACTGAGAGGGAACTTGCAAACAAAGCAGGCAATATTCTCAGAACATTTACCGTGAATGAGTGAGACTATAAGCTGTTAACAGATGCTACTTAGAGCTCTTTTCTTGTGACTTGTATGTTGCGTTTATTGGCAATATTGTTGATGCATGGAAAGAAACAGTCATCAATAAGGTTCATTTCTCAATCATACATCTGATGTTTTCCTAAGTAAAATTCTTCTTCCTGTTTAATCAAATAACAGTTTGCATGTTTAAATGGTAGTCAAAGATTGAGCTAAATATTAGGGGTGGGCCTTTTGACCAAGGCCTGTAGACACACTCTATGACTCAAAGAATCAAAAGCCAATAATCAATGGGATCTTCTGTGTTATTTGTTCAGTGGATAGTGGCTTGTTCCATTTTTCTTGCTTAAGGCCACTAGATGCCACCACATTTCTAAGCAGGAGTGGTGCATTATAAACTCCTTGCACCAATGAGAGATAACTGTATGAAAAAAATGTTTTCCAGACCTCTTGATGATTTTATCTTAAAGTCATATCAAACATGATATTTTTTTTGAATCCACTTGGAGACCACATGCCCTTTCAGTTTCCATTCATAGTTGGTGTGAATGTATTATGATTAGCATGAAAAAATGTATGTACTGTTACTGACTTTGTAATGTTGATTGAATGAACTCAATTAAAAGCCTGCACTGAGGCTCATGTGGGACAAAGATGACCTGGCAGTATCCGTTTCAGCCACCTTCTGTGTGTCAGTGTAATTGTAAATGGTCCTGAGAGGGTGAACGTTGCAGGGAGGGATCCCGTCAAAGCTGCTGTCTCTACCATTCATCTACTGGATTTTCCTCCTGCGGTGCTTTTCTCTCTGCTCCTTTGCAGATTAATCACATTAAATACAAGTGTAGGTTCATTTGAGCCAGAGGACAACAGATGCTAGGTATCTTTATATACAAGGACTTCTAAGCCAAAGGTTATTAAACTGTCTTCATACAGGGGTTGGACAATGAAACTGAAACACCTGGTTTTAGACCACAATAATTCATTAGTATGGTGTAGGGCCTCCTTTTGCGGCCAATACAGCGTCAATTCGTCTTGGGAATGACATATACAAGTCCTGCACAGTGGTCCGAGGGCTTTTAAGTCATTCTTCTTGCAGGATAGTGGCCTAGTCACTACGTGATACTGGTGGAGGAAAACGTTTCCTGACTCGCTCCTCCAAAACACCCCAAAGTGGCTCAATAATATTTAGATCTGGTGACTGTGCAGGCCATAGGAGATGTTCAACTTCACTTTCATGTTCATCAAACCAATCTTTCACCAGTCTTGCTGTGTGTATTGATGCATTGTCATCCTGATACACGGCACCGCCTTCAGGATACAATGTTTGAACCATTGGATGCACATGGTCCTCAAGAATGGTTCGCTAGTCCTTGGCAGTGACGCGCCCATCTGGCACAAGTATTGGGCCAAGGGAATGCCATGATATGGCAGCCCAAACCAACACTGATCCACCCCCATGCTTCACTCTGGGCATGCAACAGTCTGGGTGGTACGCTTCTTTGGAGCTTCTCCACACCGTAACTCTCCCGGATGTGGGGAAAACAGTAAAGGTGGACTCATCAGAGAGCAATACATGTTTCACATTGTCCACAGCCCAAGATTTGCGATCCTTGCACCATTGAAACCGACGTTTGGCATTGGCATGAGTGACCAAAGGTTTGGCTATAGCAGCCCGGTCGTGTATATTGACCCTGTGGAGCTCCCGACGGACAGTTCTGGTGGAAACAGGAGAGTTGAAGTGCACATTTAATTCTGCCGTGATTTGGGCAGCCGTGGTTTTATGTTTTTTGGATACAATCCGGGTTAGCACCCGAACATCCCTTTCAGACAGCTTCCTCTTGCGTCCACAGTTAATCCTGTTGGATGTGGTTCGTCCTTCTTGGTGATATGCTGACATTACCCTGGATACTGTGGCTCTTGATACATCACAAAGACTTGCTGTCTTGGTCACAGATGCGCCAGCAAGATGTGCACCAACAATTTGTCCTCTTTTGAACTCTGGTATATCACCCATAATGTTGTGTGCATTTCAATATTTTGAGCAAAACTGTGCTCTTACCCTGCTAATTGAACCTTCACACTCTGCTTTTACTGGTGCAATGTGCAATCAATGAAGACTGGCTACCAGGCTGGTCCAATTTAGCCATGAAACCTCCCACACTAAAATGACAGGTGTTTCAGTTTCATTGTCCAACCCCTGTAACTAAGAATAAAAAATAAAAAATTATATTTAACATGGCCAGGTTTTTTTTTTAACCTTAAAATCATCTGATCTAAAAGATGTGGGGGACATAATCTCTGTCCCATCTTTAAATATCTGCATTTCATTATATAACCACTTCCTATACTCCTTAATCTCTATTTTTCTGTTTCAGCACCTCATCCTCTTAGTCTCTGCTTTACGTTTTTAAAGCCTAAGATTTTCTCGTCAGTTTTTTCTGCCATTATTCCCCCTCTTACTCAATTTTAACTGGTCTCAGCAAACTGTCACCACACACCAAACGTGATGTCCTATTCACATAACAGAATGCACAATATTGCTGTCAAAAGAGAGTATTAACTGCAAATGAGTTCACATGGAGATAATTAGTAGCATATCCAACGCTATCATTGCCGTTACCTTTCTGGGGGGAAAAAAGCTATGACAGAATGCTTTTTAAATACATTTGTCTTATATTGTAGTAGCACAACCTCACATTGAGAAACAATGAGAACATTTATTAATTTATTAAATAAGGAACTTTACTATTGGAAATAACAGCTTACAACAAAATCAACTGAAGCACAGTTAATGGCACCCCTGCTGCTAACACTTTGTACAACCGCTTTTAGCCAAGAAGACAGACTTAGTCTTCTCTCATAACATTTCACAAGGTTGCATCATACAGAGAACGATCTTTGACCACTACTCTTTACACAATCCCTTCAGATCGTCCAAAGTCTTGGATGCTCGCTTACGGTTTTTCCTCACTTTAGTTCATTCCATAGGTTGTCTCAATATTTAGCTATAGGGACAAGTCAGAACATTGCTTTTTGTGTCCAGAGAACTGTTTGTGTTTATTTGGTTATATGATTTGGATCAATATCCTGCTTTTCAGCAATTTCTTTTGTTTAATGCCAAACCTACTAGGTGTGATTGTTGCCTGAAAGCTCAACCCAAGTTTCATCTAACCAATGTAGACAGTTCTGTAATCGTTTAGCAGACTCCCACTTGTTTATATTTATGCAAACGTTTTTATGCAAGTCTCCCAAAAAACTGACTGTCATGTAAATTGTGTTTAATTGTAGCTATGAAGACTTGGTGACACCAAGATGGCAATCTTTGCTTCAGTTCTTGGTAACGAATTCCTGGCTTATGGGGATCAACACACATCTACCTTCATTGAATGACATGCTCTCTGGACTTTCGTATTTTGAAGAATGTCTAAAAGAAAGGAATCTCTGTCATGCCATATTTACTTTGTGACCTAGGAAAAAGGATACTCATGTATCATGAACAAAATGCTCTCAGTTGTTCTGATCTACTAAAAGTTTCACATTTATTTTATGGGAACTGTTAATGGCACCCATAATTGTAGTGGAAGTTTTGTTAAAACAATTCTACCTTAAACTCTAGTTTTTTCTTCCCACATTGGAATAAAAAGTGCTCTCATGTCAAATTTTATTAATTCGGTAATTAAACCATTCGGTCAGGTAATGCCATTCTGATGTGTTTTTGCACATCTCCAACAGAGATGGCAGTAGATGTTGAAGGTATATTAGTGTTTCTGTCAGAAACATGTATGAAACAAACAAGGCAAATGTGCCATCATGTCCAGTCAAGTCTCAAGTCTAAAGTTTAACTGTGGAAAATAATTACATTTACAATAGTGTAATGCCTGGAATATTCCAGATGCCAAATGGTCTTCACATCAGACAAGATTTGATAATAATTCATATCCAAAAGGATTATGGTTTCAAATAGTGAAATAAATAAATAAACCTGATGTCATGCTCATGTTCGTCAGCTGATTGCTTTGTTGCCCCTAGCAAACACAGCTTACAATGCCACACCAAAACTGCTTTATAACATCCAACACTCACCATTTGACAGATACATGTCGAAGCAACGGCTGACGGGGTCTTTAATTTACATCTCATTGTTGAATTATCTGCTGGTGCCATCTGTTATTATAGCAATTTTATGATTGTTGATTTGGTTTTTAATACTTTAGTAATGTGCCCATTTAGTTATGAGCAATTGCAGCGTGACATTCAAGCACTGAAATTGTGTTAGCAATTCAACTTCACTTGACATTTGCAGTAAGTTTGCCGTCTTAATGGACGTTTGATGCAGGGCCTATAGTCTTTTTCTCCTCTGCTGCCACTTTGTTGGAAGTGTTGAGCTTTTAGACACTATTAAAATGAACTTTTGTGGGAGCATTAATAATAAGCCATTATAAATGTTTTACATGTAACATAAAACATTACTTGATTATAATAGTTTAACTTGAATAAAATCTTTTTTAGTTTTTAAATGCAAGGTTTAATAGTGGTCTAAAATTAACTAATCTTACCTAAACATGTTGCTTAACTATACAGTTTAACTATAGATTTGGCATGAGTCAACTGTTAGCTGTTCTGATTCATCCTGTGCATCCATAAAACCTGTTTGTGCACATTACTGTCTGCAGCTATAAAAACTGTACTTTTATCAGTCAGGTGTAGTTTTTCCTGACTGAAACTTGCAAGTTTCAAAAGGGTTGTTTTGGGTCTGCATTTGGCTGTATTCGTTTCATTCTTACAGTGGTTACCATGAGATGTTTATATATGATGACATTACAGCTCCAATTATGCCTGAAGGTCATAAATCATTAGTAATGTGTGTGTTAATATTAACTGGATATTGCTGCCATAGAGATAAACAATCATTTACATTGTCTGCTGTTTTGTTCTAATCATCGCAGAATAAACATCCCCCGTTTTAAGGTAGCCCATAAAACCATCTAATGGTGTTTTCCATTATACATATGACAATTTGTTCATGTTAACGATCAGTCCTAACATGAAGAAATGCTGGTAAACACACGCTCCAGCAGCATAACAGCATTGTGTCTCCAATTATTTTATGTTGTTATCACACCATATTATTTGGTGCTGGGGATAGTAATGATGTTTTGTACTAATGCATAATTAAACTCAGATACTGTTGCATTTTCACATTTTAATATTTGGAGGGAACAATACAGTTTACATTCTCATCTTTCTCCAATCGAAACCATAAGCACTGCTTCACTAATTTGATTGCAGTCTTGTGACATGTAAAGAATTTATGTTAGATGGATTTGGTGATGAAGAAAGGGCATAAGAGGCGACTGTGGCTCAGTGGGTAGAGAAGTGGTCTTACAGTCGTAAGGTTGTGGGTTTGGTTCCAGCTTTCCCTTGTCACATGTCTTTGTGCCCCTGGGCAAGGCACCTAACCCCAAGTTGCCTACCAATCTGCTTACAGGTGTATAAATGTGTGTGCGTTAGTCATGCTCTTTGATAAAAAAATAATGTGAATGTTGAAAGCCATGAATCACGCAAGCGCAGAAGGTGCTCTGATCAGATGGGACCAAAACTGAGTTTATTGGCCTACATACAAAATGCTGTGTGGTGTAAAACTAACACTGCACAACACACTGAATCCACCATACCCACAGTACAATCTTAAGCGAGCCACTGTGTTCAGGAGGAGGGAGCAGGCAGAGAGCAGCTGCCCATAATCAGGCTGCCTGCATCAGGTCAAACTGGAGGAAGACCCCGCTGAATCCGTGGAGCATGGATATCTAATAGTCAACCTAAAACCAACTTCACTGCAGTCAAAAGTCAGCTGTCTTGCGCTTCAAAGTTATTGCCAAGGCTGAGACAAAAACTTCCTCAGAGCCCAAAATTGCAACTTCTTCAAGCAAACTTTGGAGCATTACCAAACAGCAGTTTTGATGGAAAATAAGAATGGATATAAATGTCAAACAATTCTGGAAGAAAATCTGTTGAAGAAAACCTTCCTGCAGGAATGTCTACATTCTCCTTCTCCACCAGCAGGTTGCTTTGGGGTCGTGAACCATTCAAACTGAAGTCTGATGGCTGTCGCATTTAATTAGTAGTTTGAACCACACACAGAAAAAAAAAAATCGGATTTCAGGAAAAAATCTCAATTGAGCATCAAGACCTGCAGTGTGGAGGTAGCCTAATTAAGACAGAGGGAGCTGAACTCAAAGACACTACAAACAAAGGGGAAAGACTAATACTAAACTGAGAAAAATAGATCTAAATGTATAAAAGCCCAGAACACAAGAACAAACTAAGAAACTAAACACAAAGGAAGGAATTAGTACTTCATCTAAACATGGTTCTAATAAATTGATTCAGAGGCTGAATACATATGAACATTACAGTTTTAAGATTTTTATTTGTAGAAAAAAAAAGTAAATAAAACTATACAATTTAATGCAACAATTTCTGACAACTTCAGACTTATGCACTAGTTTGTGTTGGTCTGTCACCCAAAATCCTGATAAAATCTACTAAAATGTATGCTTGTGACAAAATGTGTACATGGAATATTAATAACTTTACCGCACACTTTATATTTATGCAAATACAGATATGTGCATCAGTGCAGGGACATGTGGCAATATGTGTTTGATTTTAAAGTTCCAGTTGTCCCCATTTGAGTTTGGCACTGCATGTTATTGCATTATGACATGGGGGTCACCACTCTCTGCAGGGTGGATGTGTTCTCTGCCTTTTTCCCTCTCAGTACTACTCTATCCTAATACTACACTTTCCCCTCACACAGATGACTGACAAAGGTTCAAAGCCTGCAGTGAACTCTTCTCTGCCTCCCGCTATCCTGAGGCTACCCTAGACCCGGTCAAAAACTGGAAAAAACAAACTTCAAAAGGTTTAAGTGAAGTCTGTCTCTAGGCCCAGAGCAAAGAAATACAAATCCTATGAATACTCTAAAAAAGATCTGCCTATTAGGTTTCAAATGCACTAAGAAGTTTACACTTGCTAAAAGGGACTTGATAGGAAACTGCCACAAAAAGAACATTTTAAAATAAAATTTTAATTAAATTTAAATATAAATCAAATTTATTGTTGTGGAGAAAAAAGGAAAACAGCAGTCCGTGAACTGGGGTGAAAATTTAATGAAATTTAAATTTTATTAAAATTTCTTTCAGAAAAGTTGAGACTACTAATATGCATCAAGTTTTAGTTTTTGACTACAATTTAGTCACTGAAATTTACCATTTCAATGTCAGCAAAAACAAAATAAGCCTCAAATGTACATATTTGATCTCAGCTCAGTATAAAAATACTTTTAGGTTTAATTTAGTTTAACAGAACTCTAAAAGTCACTTGGCTACAAAAGCAGTTTTCTAGATTTCATATATGTAGTGACAATTATCACACATTAATCAACACAATAGAGTGAGTATGCCTGTTTTTTTCTTTTTTCAGCTCCTGACTCTTGTGGAGGGTGCTTGAAAGCTCATTTGAAATACTCTGTCAGGATGTGCCAAAATGCATTAAGAAAATCAATTTTACATCTAGGCGTCTCTTGGTAACACTGTTTGAGAGGAATTTAACAGAGAGAACCGCCGCTTTGATCATTTAACAGGAAACTAGGGACACAGAAGACGAGAATAATGCATTTTTTACAGTTAATCCGTTTTCATTATTAAATGCAAATTTATAACATGAAGTAAATATATCTGCTTCCAGAAAAATACTGAAGTTTATGCTTCTCATTATTAAAAAAGGCCATTAGCTGTTGTTGGATAGTAATTTTACAGTAAAAAGCCTGAAATTCGGCATTTTTGGATAGTATAGAAAATTAATCATGCTTTAACAGCAGAATACTAGTAAACTATTAAAGTTGACTATAAAGGTTAACTTCTTTCAAGCATTACCTAAAAAACACTTGATATACATGTACATTTCTATGGCCGTTTCAGGTCATTGTCCCTACTTAGCCCAGAAAATATACTTAAAATTTAACCTTAGTCTCTATGTTCTGTTCTAATTTAGCCTAAGCAGAGATGTTGAAGGTCAGGCTCAGTTATCACATTTATTACAATACTTAAGAGTTTTTTTTAACCATATTCAGACATCAGGATGTATCTTTCTGTGGACGAATTGTCAGAAGTATATGAAATTCATTTAGAAATAAGGCAAACTTTAACAAAAGTGATGGTATTTGATGGTATTGATGATATAGTAACCTGTGTTTGTATGACCTTCAACTATTTAGTGTAATTGTGTGTTGGTGCATGGGTCTGTGTGTGTGTTGTGTTGAGTGGGTGTATGTGAGTACGAGTTTGTCACCTGGAAATGTACATTTGTAAGTGTTGCCAGAACGGTAAAAGGCGTGCATTCAACAGCAAAAGACAGGTAGACCTGGCTCCTGAAGGCTGCAACAGTGCCAGATATCCAGGGCAGAAATGTGCCCCCACACAAGAGTAGGTCACCAGTAAAGCACAGGAATAGCAGCCCCCAGGCCAAAGAGGCACGGAGCGAGACACAGTTGACTGAGCCACCACGACCAGGCCACACCACCACCCCTAGTCGCGCAGGCCAAGCCAGGGTTGGTGTTGTGGCTGAGGTATACAAGACCCCACTGCTTGTTGACAGCAGCCT
This sequence comes from Girardinichthys multiradiatus, assembly GCF_021462225.1. Taxonomy (NCBI): domain Eukaryota; kingdom Metazoa; phylum Chordata; class Actinopteri; order Cyprinodontiformes; family Goodeidae; genus Girardinichthys; species Girardinichthys multiradiatus. The sequence goes on from NC_061814.1 coordinate 13,490,085, forward strand.
CCCCCAAACCCATACCCCAAAGCCCTAAGAGTCTCTGGTGCATTAAAATTGAGGTGCAGGACAGGGCCAAATATAGCAGAGGAGGGACATTGCATGGTGCTCTCCCCATGCCCACAAGGCCTATCGTCCCACACCCAAAGACCCTACTGCTGTGTGATGTTACATATGTGATGGAAGAGGGGGTCGGTGCCAGTGCACCAGCATCAATCTTCCTTTGGGGGCCAGCTCCCCAACTGGTTCCCTCTTGTCTTGCCTGCACTCACACCACTTCAGTGCTGACCTAGGCCAAATACCCTCCAGGTGGATTTAGGTTTGAAGACAAAATGAATTATACTTTTATTCAAATACATTTATAGATTTTTTTTTTTGCCCAAAACTTAATCTGAAAAATTAGTATGCGTATTTATGAACACAGCATACAGCGTGCACACAACCTGAAATGGTTCAAGGTAATAAAGATCTATGTTGGGCTCATTTAGCACAGCACCACCAGGTGAGTTCATAAAACAGTCATTAAACACACAAACCAAGTGCAGCCTGAAGACGGTGAGTGTCTGTCTTTGTGTGTCCTTGGAGGTGTGTTTGATCTCCTGATTGTGATAATGTAATATCCAGCCTTAGTCTTTGATCACTATAACCACTGTTGAAGGCTGGTAAATGCACACTGCCATTACCACAATGATGGCACTGAGCTGTGTGTTAAGTGTGTGAGAGAATCAAAAACAAGAAAGCTGCTTTTAATCAGGCTGCAAAGAGGAGCTGAGGTGAGATTAATGGCAAAAACCCCTTTTAGATGGCAAAAGGAGAACAGTAATGGGCTGATTTAACTTGAACCGACTAACATGTTGATTTGTGGCAACGTCAGATAAAATTAGATTTGTTTAACGGCTTATTATACATAAGTTAAAAACCATAAAGTGCCCCCAAGATTACTTTTTCTAATGATTTGCTGCTGTTTAAATAAATTGAGCTGACTTTAACATCAATCATGTATACTATACTTAATATGACTTGATAGGTCTGTATTGCCTATCAGGTTCAGGGGGGTAAGGAATTGTCAAGGTGATCTGTATGAGACAAGATTTTAGCAATGTTTTGAGGAAAAGCAGGAGCATCCCATTTGTTTGAGGGTTTATACAAATAATGTTAAGGTTCTACAAATCAAAGTGTTTTCAAAAATCTGAATCAGTGTGGCATATTCCAAAGCAGGCTGATCAGTCTATACATAAAAAGTAAGGAAAGTTGTGATTTGGTCGATTATTTCTTTGATCAATATTATCTTAAATTGTTGGAAAGTCTGTTTATTTCCCCTTTAAATGGTGTCATGTGTAAAGACAATGCATCTGTGGGTTGAGCAACAAAGTTGAGTATGTGGGTTGCACATCACATTTGCATGTATTGTTGCCAAACAGTGGAGGCAGTGTGATGGCGTTGGGCATTATTTTTTCTCCTCATGGAAATTCAAACCTTGTTATCGTTGGAAGCAATCTCAACGTTAATTGATAGAACTGAGATATGGCAATGAGTGGCAATCCTACACTCACCGGCCACTTTATTAGGTACACCTTGCTAGTACTGGGTTGGACCCCCTTTTGCCTTCAGAACTGCCTTAATCCTTCATGGCATAGATTCAACAAGGTACTGGAAACATTCCTCAGAGAGTTTGGTCCATACTGACATGATTGCATCACACAGCTGCTCATTGTCATGTTCAAGAAACCAGTCTGAGATGATTCCTGTTTTATGACATGGCGCGTTATCCTGCTGGAAGTAACCATCAAAAGATGGGTACACTGTGCTCATAAAGGGATGGACATGGTCAGAAACAATACTCAGGTAGGCTGTGGCATTGAGAAGATGCTCAGTTGGTACTAAGGGGCCCAAAGTGTGCCAAGAAAATATCCCGCACACCATTACACCACCACCACCAGCCTGAACCATTGATACAAGATAGATCCATGCTTTCATGTGGTTGACGCCAAATTCTGACCCTCCCATCCGAATGTCACAGCAGAAATCGAGACTCATCAGGCCAGGCAACGTTTTTCCTATCTTCTATTGTCCAATTTTGGTGAGCCTGTGCAAATTGTAGCCTCAGTTTCCTGTTCTTAGCTGACAGGAGTGGCACCTGGTGTGGTCTTCTGCTGCTCTAGCCCATCCGCCTCAAGGTTCGACATGTTGTGCATTCAGAGATGCTCTTTTACATGCCTTGGTTGTAACGAATGGTTATTTGAGTTACTGTTGCCATTCTATCATCTCAAACCAGTCTGGCCATTCTCCTCTGATATCTGGCATCAACAAGGCATTTGCGCCCACAGAACTGCCGCTCACTGGATATTTTCGGACCATTCTCTGTAAACCCTAGAGATGGTAGTGCATGAAAATCCCAGTAGATCAGCAGTTTCTGAAATACTCAGACCAGCCCATCTGGCACCAACAACCATGCCACATTCAAAGTCACTTAAATCACCTTTCTTCCCCATTCTGATGCTTGGTTTGAACTGCAGTAGATCGTCTTGACCATGTCTACATGCCTAAATGCACTCAGTTGCTGCCATGTGATTGGCTGATTAGAAATGTTTGTTAAACAGTTGAACAGGTGTACCAAATAAAGTGGCCGGTGAGTGTATATCCTAACCTTTAAGGACCAAACATGAACCTCCAGGATGTTAATACTTGCCTCCAAAATGTAGGGATCTGTCAGAGGCTGTACCCAAGAATTTGGGAGTGGAAAAGATTGGTTTGATCTGCCTACATTACTGACCAGTGTGAGGAGGAGGAGAATGGCTGGTGGTTATCTCCCACACACTACTGCGGGCTCCTGTTTGTAAAATAAATAAATTGTTAAATTGCCAATGTTTCTTGTTTCTTCAAAACTCAATCATCCAATCCAATAAATTAGACCAAACAAGAGTCAACAGCAGAATAAGCTGTTTGGCATAAGTGCCAGCGTTAGCCGCTACCGGTTGACCGGATGCATAATTCTTTTTTTTTTCTTCTTCTTTTTTTTTAACCGTGTCCTGTCCAGCAGAGTAACGCTCAAAATTGTTATCTTAGTGCCAAGAAAAAGCCCAACAGATCCACTTTCACAAGTGGAGCATGGCAGCTAAAACTTTACAGCTCTGCTTTATATTTATAAAAGAAACTTTATTAGAAACTGCTTTCGGATTATTTAAATTGTTACGGACACGGAGACAGAAATGAAAAGGAAAAAAATAAGAGGCACAAAAGAGAGAGAGGTGGGGCAAAAAGGAAAAGTGGAGAGAAAGAGAAAAGAATGGGGCAAAGAAAGAAGGATGAAGAGAATACAAGCTAACACCCTGATTGCTTCTACACCTGCAGAAACGTTCATATTAACAGCCCTTTTTTTAGCAAAAAGTCTACGGTTCAAGACACCTTCATGAGGACCACAAAATCGAGGCATGTGACATCGCCCGGTACAGCGGAGCCGGGGTCCCACCCTGGAGCCCGGCCTGGGGTCAGGACTCATCGGAGAGCATCTGGTGGCTGGGTTAACCCTCGTGGGACCCAGCCTGGCCAAGCCCAAAGAAGAGTTGTGAGGCCATCCCCCAGTGGGCCCACCACCTGCAGGGGAAACCATGAGGGACCAGTGCAAAGAGGATTGGGCAGTGGACGAAGGTGGAGACCTCGGCGGCCCGATCTCCGGATGCTTAGGCTTGCTCTAGGGACGTGGAATGTCTCCTAAGCTGGACTCTCTTCTGCTCTAGAGTGGCCCACAGGGAGAGGCGGCAGGCTGCGGTGGGTTCGCTTGTTGCCCCCCAGCTCAGCCACCTGTGGGTCGCATCCCTGCGCCTTCGGGTTGGGGACAGGTCTCCGACTGTCGTTTCGGCCTAAGGGCCTACCGCCTTCTTGGCGCCCCTTTCGGGGGTGCTGCTTAGTGCCCCTCCCGGGGACTCCATTATTCTGCTGGGGGACTTCAACACCCACGTGGGAAACGACAGTGACACCTGGAGAGGCGTGATCGGGAAGAATAACCTCCCCGATCTGAATCACATCTCCGTGGGAGCTCTGACCAGATTCCGGGGGATGTTGGAGACATAGTGTCCGAGTGGACCATATTCTCCGCATCTATTGTGGGTGGAAATCCCCTAACCCAGTGGTGGACACCGGCAGTAAGGGACGCTGCCAAGCTGAAGAAGGAGTCCTATCAGCTGTGGTTGAGTTGTGGGACTCCTGAGGCGGCTGACAGTTACCACGAGGCCAAGCGTGCCGCGGCCCAGTCTGTGGTTGAGGCAAAAGCTTGGGCCTGGGAGGAGTTCAGTAAGGCAATGGAGAAGGACTACTGGTTGGCCTTGAAGAGATTCTAGCAAACCGTCAGGAGGGGGAAACAGTGCTTCCCCTACACTGTCTACAGTGGGGGTGGGGGGCTGCTGACCTCGACTGGGGACATTAGTGGGCGCTGGAAGGGATACTCCTCAATCCTGTTGTCATGCATTTCCTGGTGGAAGCAGAGGCTGGGGACTCGGGGTTAGACTCTTTCATCACCCAGGCTGAAGTCACCGAGGTGGTTAAAAAGCTCCATGGTGGCAGGGCTTCGGGGGTGGATGAGATCCGCCCTGAGTACCTCAAGTCTCAGGATGTTGTGATGCTCTCATGATTGATACTCCTCTTCAACATTGCGTGGCGGTCGGGGACAGTTCCACTGGACTGGCAGACTGGAGTAGTGGTCCCTCTTCATAAGAAGGGTGACCGGAGGGTGTGTTCTGACTATAGGGGGATCACACTCCTCAACCTCCCTGGTAAGGCCTACGCCAGGGTATTGGAGAGAAGAGTTTGGCCAATAGTCGAACCTCGGCTTCAGGAGGAGCAGTGTGGTTTTCGTCCTTGCCGTGGAACACTGGACCAGCTCTACACCCTCTGCAGGGTACTCGAGGGTTCATGGGAGTTTGTCCAACCGGTCCACATGTGTTTTGTGGACCTGGAGAAAGCATTCAACTGTGTCCCTTGTGGTACCCTGTAGGGGGTGAGCCTTTATTAGGGGCCATCTGGTCTCTGTACAAGTGGAGCAGGAGTTTGGTCCGCATTGCCAACACTAAGCGGCTGAAATAAGCCACTTGTATCCGTTAGAGATAGGGTGAGGAGCTCGGCCATCCGAGAGGAGCTTGGAGTAGAGCCGCTGCTCCTCCACATCGAGAGGAGCCAGTTGAGGTGGCTCGGGCATCTATAACAGATGCCTCCTGGACGCCTTCCTCGGGAGGTGTTCCAGGCATGTCCCACCGGAAGGAGGCCCAGGGCATGGCCCAGGACACGCTGGAGGGACTATATCTCTCAGCTTGCCTGGGAATGCCTTGGGCACCCCTGGAGGAGCTGGAGGAAGTGTCTGGGGAGAGGGATGTCTGGGTGTTTCTACTGAATCTGCTGACCCCGCGACCCGGTCCTGGATGAAGCGGATGATGACGAGTACGACAAGTATGAGTACAAGTGCACGGTAGTTATCAATGCAAGATGTATTTAGTGGTAAATGCAGTTCAATATAGAACATTTGTGTATTTGTTAACACCTGAATCTAAACAACTTTCAGTGTGAGCGCACTTGTGTATACAAGGTTTTTCCATAATAATACGCAATAGCGAGTGTGAGGAGCCATAGAGCTGTCCCCCTGGACCCGGGACAGATACGGAGGAGATCCGAGCCATAGACATCCAATGACCCCAGAGACCACAGGAACTCCAGAAGAACCACCGCCAGGACTACCGCAACACCCCAGAAAAGAGCAGGGGAGAGTCCCAAGGGAACCACCCAGCAGCCACAGCGCAGAAGCCCCGGGGAGTTGCAGCGATGAGCCCACAGGCCCCGCCGGCAGCTGTGTACGCCCGAGCAGTTCCAGCCATGGACCCAGAGACCCGAAACCCCGGGACTTATCACTTCACAAGCAGAGGCTCGACAAAGCCCAGGGGTCCAGGCTCCGGCAAGCAGCCACCAGGAGCGAGCCAGCACACACCAAAGCACCCAGCCCTGGACACTGAGAACCACAAGTACACTGGCGGGCATAGACACTAACCATGGGCAGGTAGTGTGGCGGGGAGGAAATAGGCCCCACATTTGATGGAGGCCTAAACTGATGCACGAGAGGGAGCAGCCCAAGACCCAACCTGGCACAAAAAACAGGCTCACACGGTCACAATCACACGTTCCCACCCACATGCGTGCACATAAAAGCACTCAGACCCATGCACCCAACGTAAAGACAAACAACAATGGATGTCGTACACTCACTCACACTCCCCATACATACCCTAAACTCTCAGGTCCAGGTGGCGATACCCCATAGGCAAAACCAGCCCCCAGACCCAGGAGGTGGTCCCCTTCCCTCCGGGGGAGAAGACAGGAAGACTGCCCCAGCACCTGAACCTGGTCCGGGCCAGCCCGGGCTCGTGCCTGAACCTGAGCAACCCTGGCCGCAACAGGGCAGACACCATTGTGCACCGCGCCCACAACGGAACCCCCGACCCCACACCAAGATGGGACAAGCTCACCCGACAAGAGGTCCCCGGCCAGCGGCAAGCAGTCAGGGCCGGCGTCCCCCATCATGCCTCCGCAACCACAGACACACCACATTACTGCCAATGCAACGATAGCCCAGGGAGAAACAGCCGATCCAAATGCCGGTGACCCCACATCCAAGAAGAGGACACAACCCCACTCACGCCACCCTCTAGCCCGACGCCTCGATCTCCCCCTGGACATAACAGCCAGCAGTGAAGCACACCGCCAAGCCCGCCCAACCATTTGGCCAGCGCCAGCAGCCCCAGCCCATTAGTTTATGAAAGGGAAACATGCACCAGCCGGATGCATTATTCTTTGAAGTTACTCACAACACGTCTGTCGCTTTTTAAGAATGAATTTTCTGCTAAGTATAAAAAAGATTTTGGATATTCAACTTTTATACTGCAGGTTGATATACATATTGAAACAAAGGAATTCACCGAGGGCTGTTATCTGACAACTTAGCATATATGATGGGCTGCATGAGAATGTATTCGTTAGTGTTTTATGCTAAACTCCACTTACCTGATGTTTACAGACAGTACAGCACAATATGTTATTGTGGTCAAGTACAATGCTAAACTGAAATGGGGTCCTGAGAGCAGCCATTTGTTCAAGAAAAACTTTGAAAGACCTTCAAAAAGCCTGGGGAGCCATTGTTGAAAACCTCTTTGAAAGATAACAAAAAAGTAAAATATCTTAGAAGTATAATGAAATTAGGCGTGATTTAAAACTTTTGCACAGTTCTGTCCTTTTAAGCCTCAGCTGTTGTGGCACTAGGAGTGCTGTAACAGTTAAATTAGTAGCACAAATAAAACAAATTGAATTATAGTAATGTATAAATAATTAGTCCATGACTCAGAATTAATGCATGAATAATTCTACACAGTTTAATGAGTTTTCCTTGCTTACCATCAATGTAATAAAGCTACTATATTACTGATGTAGACTACATAACAATTCACAGATGGTGAGTTAAGTGCTGTTAATTAGTGATTAGGCAACTCTCCATGTGATAAAAGTTCTGGTGTGCTGCTGACGATGTTCTTTTTTAGGTTGATTCTTTTTCTTTGGCCTCCTCCATTCATATTAGATCAATTTACATGTTGTACATACCTGTTAGGAAGTGCGTATGATCCCTAACCTATGTACAAGATTCTTACTGTATGATAATATTAACTGAAAATACTACAGTTTTACAGTATTTGCACACATTTAAATAAAAGCAATTAGATTATGCTATACATCTTAAAAAAAAAAAAAAACAGAAAAGCAACAGTTGTTCCTAGTCCTGCTAAAATATTTTTGCAATTATTACAGATTTGTTTTCAATATTCATTTCTTTCTCATTATGATAAATACATTTAAGCAAAAATATAGAACACTAATGCCTAAATGTAATAAATTCATAAGTATTGTAGTAGGTTTCAAGTGTTTATTGCACAGAAAATGTTATCTTTTGCCATTCTGCCCTTGACAGAGTAACTTGCGGTGCACATCAAGTTGATATTAGATGGTTAATTAGTTGGGTTATCTACTCTGGCGGCAAGCCTGCATTTGGGTGTTCAACAGACTTGTTGCCTATAGTTTTCAAACTGTGGTTTTAATATAGTGTTAACTTGGTTGGTTTTAGATTATTTCAATTGTAGTCAAGCTGAAGCTTGACTCAAACTAAAATGTTTTCAAAATGTCAATTCATACATTTTGTCCTTCAATGACATGTTGTATTACATTATATAACCTTCAGTCATGTTCTACAGTTAGGGAATCTCTCCACCATCTTAGTGTGTGGAGGTCTATCAGAATGAATGCTCAGCTTTATTTTGGGAAATGAACTCATTCTAGGTTTAGTGAGAGCTAATTGAGTGTCTGATCAATGTTGGTGGCCCATCACACCTGTCTGTTCCTTCCTGTTGCGTCTCCACTCGGGGTTTTCAAGCACAATGTAGAAGGAGGATTCCTTAGTGTACTCCTCTCGGTCTAAGATTCTAACCGTTATGGTCTTCCTGTATGGGACAACACACGCACACACAAACATACAGAAGGAGGTGGTAAATGCATGCATGAAAAACAAAAATGGCAAGACGGGGTACGTAAATTAAAAACACATACAAAACAAATACAAAAACTATGTGGTGGATTTGGTGAGATGAGGTGACCCGCTGCCTGCTGCATGCCCAGGACACGTCAGGAGGAGATTAACACATAAATGGTAAGAATATTTAAAACTAAATCTCCTGTGGAGTTCCTTGGGTTATTTACATGCAGCTACTGCGGTATGGCGGACACTCTGGAGCTTCAAACGGCCAGCTTTCAAAATTGGTCAGGAGGCTCACCCTCTTCCTGACCTTTGGCATCATTGCTGTCCACCAGGCGAGGTTCCGCGATCTCAATGTAGAAGGTTTTGTTCTTCTCATACTCCTCGTCATCAATTATTTTCACCTTGATGGTTTTACTGGGGGAAAAGGAAGGGGTAGGAGGAAGGTGGAAAGGAGAAGAAGAAGAAAAGAAAGCAGAACAGTGAGGACAGGACAAGCCAGAAACTGGAAGAAGAAACTGGAAAAAAGCAGCATTCCCTACAGGCTCACATCATGAGACTGTCTGATTTAAACAGCATGTTGCCTCTTTTACCTATGACATGTTTAAATTGGCTCAAATCAGTATAACAAGATGAATCTCATGAACTCCACTCTATGCTCAGCATACACCCTAATCAAGACTCAGTTCAATTTTAAACTTAAAGCAGATAGCAGGTCCATTTTTCAAGAAAAATACTTTGAATGCTAAAGACAAGCATAAGTAGTTCAACCATTTTTAGCATTTGGGGAAAAAACAAATGGATCAAAATCAAGTTATACCCTCTGCATTTTTATGGATGGTACTTCAATGCCCTTCACACACCAAGACAGAGATAGCTAAGCATATTTGGTCCAAATATGACTCACATTTGCATTAGTCCTTTGACCCATATTTAGTTTAAATAATGATGTTGGTGCAAGGCAAGTCTGACTTCCTAAACTCAGCCAAAGGTCCAGATATGGTGGATTTGTTCATCAATCATCAGAATAGGGTGCACTGTCCCAGAAGGCATCTAGTTAATACAAGACGCTTACCTCTCTATCCATCTATCAAGCAAATTGAGATGAAAAGGATACTTCCTTAACTCTTTTGGATAGTTTTCCCAGGAATCTAGACAAAGCTGAAACATGTGCGTGAATCGTATTAATGTCTCAGCAGTTTTCAATACAGTCCAGCATAATTTCCTCCTGCAGACCCTGTGTGACTTAAAAGTTAGTGGAAGTCTAATTATGTAGGTTTGATAATTATTGAAAGACAGGTCCCAGCGAATCTTCATCAGCAACATCCTCTCTGAACTTCTGTATTTTCAGGACAATGGTCCTTCATGGATTCACCTAGTTCTTTTTGCTTTTTCCATATAAATACAAACTAATTATGATGCAATTGCAGTAACGTCTTATTAAATAGGCAGATGACATTGCCCTATTCACCGGCCTGCAAAACATGAATAGCTCCTCCTACAGCCAGTATGTTTCCACTTGAGTCCTGGTTCGACAGCAAGTTTTTGCCCAAAGAGGTCAAAATTGAAACCTCTCTCCCGCCATAACCTTAAAAATCCCTCTTATTACCTGCTACTGTGTTTGCTTTGTCGACAAAACAGTTTATGAACAGGAGACACATGTCAGGCCACAAAAGATTGGTAAAGATGGCCAAAGCTGGCCACAAAATCTGGACCAAGCTAGCAACAACATGGCAGGTCTGGGTACAGTGAGCCCCGGGACAAGTATGAACACTGCTGGAGTACTGGAGTAAGTCAATAGAGGCTTTGAAGATGGACTTAAAGAGAGACATTACAAAACTACTGACCAACTGGGAGGCCAGCGTGCATCGAGAGCAAGGCCAGCTGGAGGAAGCAACCGAGGCGCTGTGGACCTGCCTTGGGCAGCAGAGGGGGACATCAGCTTAAAGTACATCACCTAGTTTACACTGCAGACAAATGCTGCCCGAATCTGACTTTTTTGCCCATATGCGACCTACCTTTATATGTGATACTAGAGACATTTTAGCAATTTGTTTTGAATAAAAAGCTTTGAAGCATCAATAGCTACTTTAGCTATTTAAGTGATTGAGGTGTCTTCAATGCTTACGATTATTATTGATCAGTCTGATGTCAAGTCGATTACTCAGCCCTGTTCACACAGCAGGGCAACTCAAGAACAGCTTCTGTTTTGGACTTTGAAACAAGAATCTTATACATTGACACAACTGGGTGTTGAGCATAAAGAAAATACCTCCATATCTATGGCTCATACTAGATTACCCTTCACAAGATGATGTCAGGGTGACGGCAACTGGACAGCTATTTATGAGAGACAATTCTGTGACATTTCAAGTTACATCTCTAATAAATCCCATTTAAATATTCATGTGATTTATATTTTGTGCTTCATTACTTATCTTGTATTTAGTATTGTTTATTCCAGTGCTAAAGACATTTAGCTATTTTATTGTACATTTAAAACGGATAATAAAGTAGATTAAATCAGAATAAAATGTGGTTGATGGATGTATGATGCCCTGCACTTTTTAACCAGTCTGTTAAAGGCCAAAAGTGTTTACAAAGTCAAACCGATTAACATTGAGGCATGTGTAGACCTTTAATAAAAATAAAATATCCAAGTATTAACTTGAATGTTAAAGCAGGAAAATGGGAGAAAAAAGAAATAAAGATGTTTGATGCTGCCTTTAACACCATCTGCGACACCTCATCACCACCAGAGGGAGCGAACATTAGCAATGATTTAACACCAGGAAAAACTGGCCACAAAGCAATCAATAGTCAGAAAATATGAATGAGACTGCTACACTTGAAACACCATAACAACCTCTCAAAATCTGTGTTTCTCTGCACTCAGTTGGGGATGCAAGCTAAAATCAATACTTCCACTTAGTGTCATCCCTCTCACAGACATGAATATGATATCAAAACCTCTGATACACACTCGTGACCTTGTTCTGCTGTTGCCCGTCTTCTTATCAATGTAATAATTCCAAAACGGTGACAAACCTGGCTGTTAACTGTAAGTAATGTGTAAAAGTAAATTTCTCTTGGTCCGTTTTCACTGAATAAAAACAAGTGTTGTTTAATTTATTAATCTCCTCACAGTACAGTGTGTGCAACTGAGTGTATTCATTGTTGGAGTTGGCCTCTGTCATCTTTGACAGTGAATTTCATACTCCAGATCACAGTGCCGTGGAGCGGTCCACACTGTGTCTGAGTGTGAATGAGTGCCTGCAGACAGTGTTGTTTATCTTGTGTTTTCAGTCTGGAACAAAACGCTCACTCTGATCCAAATCCACTACAGGCAATGACAAAGAAAGCAGAGAGGAAACTCATAATCCAGCCCACAGGCAAGGAAATGGATGGCAACATGCACTCCCTTCATGAGGATCATCTTTGATCAAAGATCTGGACCCTGTGTTGAACTGTTCATAAAAAATGTTGCATAGGATCCGTTACATTTGAATCGATGCTCATTTTTTAAGTGGTTTACATACAAGCGACCTATTCAAGCAGAAAGTATACTTAGTCCACGAATACTGATGTCCTAGATTACGATTTAATTAATTCAAAAATAGCGTGCGTCAAACTCCACTTGTTTTTCTGATTGAACACAGTGTTCATTCATCCAAGTTTATGCATCACGTTAATCACTCAAATACTGTAAAACGTATTCTAATGCTACAGGCAAATCCAAATAGATGCAAATGTGAGAGGTTAGCTTATTACATTAGAGGGATAACTGCGCCCAGCTTTGTCTCACAGCAGCAGATGGAGAACAGATTTACCCTTCTGCTTCAAAGAATCCCATGACCACCACGCTGATACTAAAGAAATGGAGTTAATTTCTCCCCTCCCACAAGGTGGAGAACTTAATCTTTCTGTTGATAAAATAAAAACACAGAGGCTCTCATGATGGTGAAATGTCACATCTTCTTCTATCAATAGCAAACATAACGACTGATAGGGCTTTACCTCACGCATATCTTTCTAGTACCACTACCTTGAATTTAAATAAAGAAAATTCATTGACAAGAATATCATGATAACAGTCATGAAAGCAGCAAGAAAAGTTCTTGATAGAAATGATTTCAGATCTTGTTGCCTTCATTTCAACAGGACAGATCTGAAAAGAGCAAAGAGGTCTTAGATAACACAAACCACAGAGGGACTCAAAGGAACAACAGTCAACATGAGAGTAGAGTTTTGGGCTGCATTTGTCTTCAAATGAAAACAATTTCAATCAAATCAGCCACATAATAAATTTTTTGCGTGATTAACCTAATTTTTCAGAGACTGTGTGAAACACACATTTGAAGCCGGTTTTGTTTCTGACTAGGGAAAAGCATTGAGAGTTGATGCCTAGATCTCCATACAATGCCCTGGAAAGGTATTTGCTCCCCTTGAGGGAGTTGAAGACAAAAGGCACAATTTTCAGCTTTCTATTTGTAAAGAACTTTGAAACCATGCAATATCTTCTTCCCACTTTACAATTATGCACTATTTTGCATTGTCTATCACATAACACCCCTAAAGGAAGATACTCAGGTTTGTGATTATAACATTACAAAAAGTTCAAACAGCATGAATTCTATTGCAAGAAACTATATTCAAAGTATAAACTACATATATTTCCCAACGTTTTTTGTCCCTTTTGTCTTTTATGAGACTGTCAATTCACAGATGATCGCCAAGGAGATGAGAGATAGGTGCAAGTATACAGACTTCATTCCTTCAGTAAAGAAGGAATTCTCAATTATAGAGAGGATGTATGCATCTTTATCCCACACATACATTCACTTAACATAAATTAACTCAAGAACACTAGTACATCCCACCACTACATAAAAAATATACACCGGAAAGGCATTTTTTGTATACCCTACAGCTGCAGAAAAGATTGTTTCCAGGTCAGAAATATGCATTTGTGTCTTTCTACTGCAAGTGAATCTCTTTAAGACCATGCATGTGGCATTTACACAGGTTTGCATGATACTCAGGTTTAAATTCGGAATTGTGTGACTGATAAAACACAAAAATACACATCCTCATAGGCAGAACCCTGTATGCAACTGTACTTTAATCTATGATGCAGAAACTAACTGTTGTTTAACAGGTTACTTCTGTGCATTAATATGTTCAAAATAAATGCACGAAATTTACTAAAATATGTGATGGTGAACCAACTGAAGGTAAAAATATCTAAACTTTTTTTCCTTTAGCTAAATATTTTTAACCTAGGTGAGCTCACACAGAAAAACATCCTTAGTTTTCAAGAATCATCACCACTCATATGGCCTTAAAGTCACATTTGTCCTCACAAGTAGATAAACACAATGGAGCTCTCAGAGGTGGTATCACACTTGCATGGCAGCATTCACGCAATTTTCACACCCACACATGAGCACACTAAAGGAATTTTGGCTGCAGAAATTCAAATATGCACACAGCCACACAGAAAAGTTACTCTAGGGATCACAATGTGTGTATTTCTGTCTTTCTACAGAGATGTCCTCCATCTGACTTTGCTAAAAAGCAGAAAAAAAAGCAAGTCTGAGCAGCTGTGACAGACCTCCACTCCAGTGCTTCTCTATTACATGCATCTCCTCTCATTTGCTACCTCCATTTCATCTTTAGTTTCTGTTACTGATCCTTTATACATAAAGTTTTGGAATGTTTGGAAAACACTTCTCAGAAACACTTCAACAGAGAAAGATCGCAAAAAACTATTTAGATAAATAGAAGATGGTAATATACACAGTCAAAAAACTACGCTCCACACAGTCACATGAACAACAAATGGGAACTCTGTCAGCAGGCGTAAGATTGGACAAAAATACAGTGTCCCTGCATCTGTTGTTTTTGTTCAGCGATTGATTCAGCCCACCAACTTTTCCGTCAACACACTCTTCCAAACTCGCCTTGTAAGAAACTAAAAGATTCTCTTGGTTTTGACTGCTACCGTTGCAAAACAGACACTAAGTAATGGACAAACCTGGTAATTTTGTAATAAAAGTAAATTACAAGATTAGTTTTTCATTAAACAGATGTTTTCTGATTATTTCAGAATTGTCTTTACAGTGGAGGGTATATAATTGTAACAGTTTCAATTTATAGAATCATTTGTATATATCCCAGCGCCCTTGTTGAAGAAAATTGTGTTATTGTGTTATTTTGGAAATATTAAACTGAACTTTGTGAAAATGCAGATAGTTCCACTCATTAGGGAGCCTTTTCTCCTCCTACAAGAGTCCAATATAATGTTTTCACCTTGGTGACGGTTTTAAATTCATATTTTGTCATTTTCAAAAAACTGAACATTGCTAGATTCCCAAATATTGCCACAGAACAGGTCACTACGAGAGAGTAGCACCATTGGTCCACCATGGGCAGCTGCACCAGTGGTCCCCATCTCTAGCTCTCCTTAACTAATATGCAAAAAGCACAACCATCCTGGAACCACACGTGAGTCTTTTTTTTTCTTCACAGTACAATAATAGTAACAATGATACACCAGTTCAATGTTTTACAGCCTGCGCTGGGAGTTTACAATTTTGTGATCTCAAAACAAAAATCTAGTGACTCAGCACTTTAGCATGAAAGATGGGAACTGAGTCGCAGTTGTGAAACTTTTTATTTTCTTTGTTGTGTTTAACAGAGGTGCAAGCACAAGGCCTTCCTTTCCCAGCTGATTTGAAAATAAATAGTTTTACGTTTAAGTGCGTCTCTTATGCGCTTTCAATTAAAAATACAACAATAATTTGAAAAAAAAGGTAGAAATGGATTTTTACAGTTTCTGTTAACATTTAAATCACAATCGTATGTGAACTGTTACCCACTCTTACTAATTAGACTTGACAGAAGAACACAATGAAAGCCAAAAACACTTTAGTGCATCGTTTTTAAATTGATGTAGAAACCAAATTTTATTGCAAAATAAGTAGTGATGCAAAAAGCTCTCGTGTACATGGCACATTTGATTCTGACAGAGGACTTTCTCTGGCATAAAACACAGACGGATACAGAAATGGACAGGAAGTTGTTAAACACAACAGGCAGCAATGTGGGTACTTCCCCTGTTTTAGGCAGCCAGCCTTGACGTATTTGGATCGGAAAATTGGAGTTTGGGAATCACCACTTTATTTTTATGTTGAGAAGAAAAATGCTGCTGTTGTGTAAGTGGGCCTGTGTATGTGTGTGTATGTGCGTCAGTGGGTGCGTGTGTGTGTGTGCAGCTGGAATATGAGAACATCTCATTATTAGAACAAACCAAAATACTCATGTCTTAATGTGTACAACTGATTAAAACCCTGGCACTCCAGATTGCTTGTAGGAATGACATTTATATAACTATAGCCAATGTGTGAGCATATTCTTTTATGTATGCATTTGCATAAATAGCTGTCGTCCAAACTGTTTATGAATGTGGGCGTTATCTGTCTGTTTTTGTAAACAACTGGCCTTTCAAGCTTGAATGTGTTTGTGTGGAACAGATTGCTAGTAGGTTGATTTCAGTTAGACTAAACAAAACATGGGTACATGTTATGTCACTTTGTGGCTGGAATAAAGAGTCCCTATGGGTGTCTGTTGCTATGTAAAACTCTTGTTTGTTCAACTCAACTATGAAGAGCCTCTGAATATCATTTAACAAAACGTAAGACAAGGCTAAGTTTTTTACGAGTTATGATTTATGTTTTTCAAAGTGACAGTGGAGAGAAATGTTTGTCGGCTACATTGTAGGCTTGACACAGTTTTATACAAGACAGCAACAAATGTACAAGTGTGGTTTCGTGTCATGCTGGCTTTTATACGACTAAGACGATAATGATGCTAACCAGAGCTGGAAACCACAACAACAGACGAGCAGCACTCAGCCAGACGTCTGCTAATAAGATCCATTCTGCTCACTAACAGGCCTACAAATAATACTGACTTCATTAAGGCTAAAGGAAACAAAACAGAGGCCAAAACCTTTGCAACAGCGCTGCTGTTGGATCCACATAGACTATAGAGATTAAAGGATATATATATATTTTGGTTTTCCTGTGTCTTTGATTATTGCCAATAGCTTAAGAAAAATGTTTTGTCTGTTTAGTGTTTGATAGCTGCTTCCAGTAGGATGTTCAGTCATTTATTTCATATTATGTCTCACATCTGCAGTGTTATATACAAGTACAATCAATTAATGACATTTCCGTTTATTTAGTCTTAGATCTAAATATAAAAAAATATATATTAATTCTTGTGCGATGTACCCTATATCACCATAAGAACCTCTGGCATTACATTTCATTAGGGAATCCTAATGAATTGGTGATCTGATGTTTGCTTGTGTTTTGGTGGGAATATATTGCAGTAACTATATCCAATGAAACTCTAAGCAGTTTATAGCCAACTTTACCAGTGCTTTAACATTTAATTATATTTGAACCTCAACTTTATTTTTATTTTTCTACTTAAATGCATTAACAAATGGTCCATCATGCTACATTTAAATATGGTTTAAGTAACTATAGCATTTATTGGCACCCCTGGTACAAAGCTGAAAGAAAATCCTTAAATTATTTAAGAAATAGATTTTTATCTTGCAGAAGCACAACCTTACACAGAAAAAATATAAATAATCCAAGCCTTTATCTGAGAACGTTTATTAACTTACGGAAGAATTCCATGTTAAAAGGTATGTTTTCTATTTAAAATCCCTGTTTCCACAATTTGCGGCACTCCTAACAAATATAGTAAGATAAATGCAACTGCAGACTTTGTGTGTGTGTCTTGATGTTGATCATAGTCTAAAAAAAAACTGGATTAGTAATCCATGACTTCTGAATATTGATTATTGTATAAAAATTAAACAGAATTCAAGCTTAGTTGCACACTTAAAAAAAAAGTACCACAATCTGTTCTGGTTCCACTTTTTAAATGTTCTTAGCTGGGTTAAAAGTTTGGCGAGGAGCTACAGCAACTTGTTTTCATTGCTGTGAGGCACTTTATCAGTATGAAACTGAACTGGGTTCTCAAAACACTGTTTACAGTGAGTCGTTTTTATTTGACAGGAATACACAGATCCGTGGACAAAAGCATAAACAGCAGCCACTCTTTTTTATGTAACTAGTGAAAGCCAGTGTATATGTAGTAGTGTTTATCTGTCAATGTGTGTTTGCATCAGATTAAACTATTTCCTATAATCCCTGGGAATTCCCCCCTATCTTCTCTTAGACTTTCTCCACATTATGCCTGGCTCTCCCCCATCATTCCTCTCTGCGGTGAAGCTTGTTAACCAAATAAGGAGTTTGGAAAATCCGTGGGACTCCCTCTCAGACACTCAGACAGACCTTACACAGGAAATGTCTTTAGAGAGCTTGTAAATTGAATTGAAAAAAAAAAACATAACAAGAATGAGTGTGTGCTTGTGGTGCTTGCATTTGGAGGGAAATGAAAAAAATCTGTGGGGACATATTGTGGAGACATGGAAGGCTATACCTGTAATGCATATCACTGCATTTAAGGGGGTAAAACAAAAACTAAAGTGTACTGTTAAGTTAAGAGACTGGAAAAGAGCTCTATTTAAGGTAAAGTCCTCGGAGGCAGTGGAAATATGACAGTAATATGAGTGTAAAAGCCTCATGCTGTTTTTGAAGTTTCAACAGAGTTATTGTATATAGTCAGGATTGACTTATTAATGGTGATTCCATCATGAAAATACTAGTCAAACTCACACATGCACAAAATGTACAAACTGCAAGCTATATTAGAGATAGCTAACCAAGCTTAGTAAAGCAGAGATGCAAAGAACAAAAAAAAAAGTCTGTAAATAGCAGCACATATTGGCACTAGGGGGTGAAATGGCAAGACGCTATATGAATACTAATCAGCTGATGCTGCCAAACCAGCTGCAGTGCATCATTTCTAGGCCATTTATGAGATCTCAGATGCATGATGGAAGCAGAGAACATGGAGACTGACACATAGTCAAGTGGACCGATTAGCCTCTGGAGCCATGACTGCAGCAGTAAAAACTGCTCATTTCTACCGGCCTTGCCTTGAAGTACACTTTCATAAAAAGTTTATGTAGCATCCCATCAGAGGTAATGGATTGTTCTCTCATTTCATTTAAATGTTGTCTTAGTCCATATTTTTAACTTTAAATATGTATGATTGTATCTGTAATATCTTAAAAGAACTGTAACCATCAATGACAGTATTTCCTCTATCAAGCACAAAAAGGACTTGTGAAGTTGATCCTACAGGTTGACTACAAAATTCCAAAAATCTGTAAATCCAGCCTGTTGAAACGTTTATCTATCTAGTTTATCAGCATTTAGATTCTTCAGATTTATCAAACAAGCTATTTACTTCCCATTATATGAACCTAAACCAGCACATCTATTTTGCATTTCTACAGCTGTGTGTTAAATCTGTATCTCATTCTCTTGTATCCAAAACAGAATCTAATTATAAATTATTTTCTGTCTAGATGTCATTCAGAAGCTTATTCCTCCACCTACAGTACCGCCTCCATTGCGGTTATCTTTAGCATTTTGCTTCTCACAAACATCCACTTCCACCACTTTAAACAACAGGATATACAAAGAGCACTCAGGAAACCCACGCACGGAATCATAAAGGAGAAATATGGCTACATGAAGAGAAAGTTGAAGATAAAATGTCACTTTATTCTATCATTCCAAGTATGATAAATCTGTTCATTTTTAGACAGGAACATTTAGTCATGGGTAGAGCTTGTGTTGCACACCTTTTTCTAGAAGAACATTGCCACCACAGGCTTACTTTCTTTCCATAGTGCACTTCATTGCCACTTGTTTCCCAGGTAAGCACTTCTGTTCCTTCCTTGGTCGATTTGATAAATACCGACCACTAAAGACTGGGAACAGCCCCACAAGAGCTGTAGTTTGGGAGATTCTCTGACTAGTTTTCTAGCCATCATAATTTGTCCTTTATCCTACTAAACACTCACACTTGCCCACTTTTCTTTCTTTTTTTTAACCACATGAACATTGAGGAGAAAATATTTACTTGCGGCCAAATATACCCCACCCACTAACAACTGCCATGATACAGAAATAAGTGTTTTTCTCTTTACCTGTCAGTAGTCATAATTTTATGTCTGATGTATCTAGAAATACTATACTGTTGCAGATGGGAAAAAATGACAGTGACAGAAAAGACAAAAACAATTGTAAACGATTACCTGCTGATGATGCCAAAGTTTCTATCGGCACCAAATATATTTCAATGTTTTACTAAAAGGTCTGTACTGCATTTGATTATCTCTCATTCTTACTCTAAAATACATACATTCTATTGGCAAAAACACAAAGAGGAAACATCACTGGTATTAGGACTTGCAGGATCTTCCCAGAAAACTAAGAGTTTCTAGTAAACAACAGCCATTTAAAACAAAATGTTTCCATGCAGTTTTAGCCCGAGCCAGACCTTGACCCCATGCCAGGAATAAGGAATGGACAAATTCCACTACATTTCCTCTAGCAATTACAAAGTTGACTTCCTTCCGTACACTGAAGGTAAGGGAAGATTACTCCCTTACCTTTATTGCTTTCAGGATTTACTCCATTGATCTCTAATGCATTTGAACAATAAAACCCATTTCACTCCTCAATCTTTATTTGGCTCATTTTACCCTCATTTAACCTCTTTGCTTGTGTTTGATGCATGCTCCTCTGTTTGACAACCTTCTCCATTCCCCTTCTCATACCCTCTTCTGTTTTCTTTGAATACATGCTCAAATGCTTTGCAAGTCAGCAGCAAACTGAAAGTACAACACAGGTCAAGACCCTTTAAAAAAATAAATGCAGGCAACTGGTAGAAGAAGTATTAAGAGTAGTAGTATAACAGATTGCTTTTAAATCGCTTATGACAAGCACAAAAATGACATTCTGAAAAATGAATATTTAAAATACATATACATATATTTCTTTACAATGAAATTTAGAGTTTACTTCCCTCATATTTTCAATTAATTTACCGCTACCATTACTGCTAGAAATGGATCAATACAGCCAATATCACCATATTAGCTATATTTCTTAGTGTTAGGTGAGTATATTTGTTTGTTGGACAAGAAGGATTTGCAGGTGTTAAGGTGACCACAACACTGATGGCTTACCTATGTTGGATCCCCTATAAATCAAATCAAGAGTCTATTCTTATGTTACACCAAGAAACCTACTGAAATAACAACTCGAACTCTCCCAGCGCCAATGATATAGAAAGATGTTTAGTTAAAAAAAATTGGCTGGCAAAAGGATTCGACCGATTTTCAGTTTGACGGTCCTTGATCATCCTTGCCTGGTAATTGAAAATATAAACCTTTTCCAGTGAATGCACAATAACACACACTACCAGAGCAGGCTGTCAACACTCTTTAATTTGGACACCATTACTTATGGAGAAACACTAAATGTCAGCTAGGGTGTTGAAAAACTAAGTGTTTTCTACAGTGTGTTGAGACACTAAGTCTTTGTTTTAAAAATATTTGCAAAAACTTACCCCACCTGCTCTCTGATAAAAGGCAGAGTAACATTTCCTCTTCAAAGAATATAAATAATAACCACTGGAAACAGATAAAATCTGTTCACATTTTCAGTGTGCTCTTGTTCTTAAAGAGAAATCAGAAATCAAATTTAAAATTGGCATTAGTAGGTGTCACCGACACCAAAAATTATTTTCTGTTTCAAAAAGCAACTTTGAAAAACATTATGTCAACATGTAAAACACTGAGCCCTCATTTGTTCTCAGAAAACAGCATTTTGAACAGTTTGCCAGGAAAGGTCTGACAGCGCAAAAAGCTACATGGGAAAAGTAAAAAGCGGCACTATTCGAGATGGAAACAATACAATAAACCTCAATGCCCCTCTGTGCCCCAGGCTCTTTGCCATTATCCTCAAGCTTCTAAGAGGTAATGAGACAAGCAAAAAGCCCCCTTTTTTGTTGCTGACATTTCTGTTCAGAGCCCCTTTGTCCCCCTATTGTCAGAGTTCATTTTGCAGTGGCACACTATCCCAGTAAGCAGTGCCACTCTATGATCCTCTCCTGCCACTTACACACCAGCTCCAAATTTTTTAAATAAAGGGCAGCCCTAGAAGAAAGCCATTAGAGGCTGCAGCCTACAGTAGGTTCAGCCAACAATAAGATTACCACCCAAAACATACAACTAGAGCTACAATGGTATGGTTTAGATCCAAGTATATTCATATATCAGAATGGCCCAGTCAAAGTTCGAAACTAAATCAAATTAAGAATCTATGGCACAACCTGAAAATGGATGTTCACAGATAGTCTCCATATAATCTGACTGAGCTTGAACCATTTTGCAAAGAATAATGAGCAAAATAATCACTCTTCAGATGTTCAAAGCTGGCAGAGACATACCTTATGTTGGTTCGACATAGAAAATCTGAAAATACACTCAAGTTTGTTGTAACAAAATCTAGAAAGGTCCTGGGGATCTGAATACTTTTGAAATCCACTGATCTGCCAGGTCTGACTAGTTATGATGTGAATCTTATTGGGAAAGAGCTGCATGCTGACCCTCATGTATCGTTGACCCTCATACCACACCTACATATTTGTACACACAAATCAACCCCCCCAAACGTTTCCCTACAGCAGCAGCGTGACCTCAGCAGGGGAGCAATTTGTCCTACAAATGATTCTGGTCCACAGATTCTGGTCCACAGCAAAACATATGACATATGAATGCTGTGGCAAATCAACGTAAATGCATGCCTTCTTTTAAATCAGTGTTATTAATCTTAGCTTCCTAATAAATTCCTTGGTTTTCTTAAGGCCTTTGTTTCTTTCTCTTCTCCCATATTTTCTCTGCTCTTTTCAACATTGACACAGAGATGCATCTAACTGTGTTTAGAGCTTTCAAATTAATTAAAACACATACATTTAGTCAGTTATAGCCAGCCCTATGTTCTCCTTTACATCACGTTGGGAACGGGAGAGATGAATTGGAATGTTACTGTGGCAACACGAGGCCAGGGCAAAACGGTTTCCGAGACGGTATAATGGGTCTGCTGTGAGTTCTCCTTCATGGCTTAGCCTACGGCTGCCCTTTGGCAGGACAAGATATTTAGAGAGATGATTAGACACAAAGAGGTGTATGATAATAGAATGAAGGTTGTTTGATTATGCCTCAGGTAAAAGTTAGACCTAGAATGACTGGGAGTTCATACCCAGGTGTCCTCCCCATGTGGACATCGAAGAGGATGACTTATCTGCCTTCTAGCTAAATGAGGTTTAAGCATCAAATTTGAACCTTTTCAACCTGAAAATGCTGGTTCCAATTTCAGATCTTATATTGAGATGTAATGTTATTTTTAAACACATCATAGATTGCACCAGATCTCTGTGTGGCTTTGAACCTAAGACTTTAAATCTTTGCATTTTAGAAAATACAGATAATAACTGCAAGATGTGCAACACAGCCTTCATTTCTGTAGAGCATGCAACTAATGCGATTCACTATTTATAAATAGTAACTATGATCTTTTCGGTCCTCCTTGTAAAGACATGCGTCTACAGATAAATGTGCACATCAGTCTGACAAATGGAGGGGAAGAAGACACATAATATACATTGTTCCCTATTGACCATTCTCCTCCTTAATCTTTTTAGCCAAATATGGATGAATCATGCTGAATATGAATGTCCAGGTAGGTAAGTGTTGGAGGAAGTATGCTCATCTCATATTTTCAGAATGGAAAATGCTCAAAAGCATTTGGGAATAAACTGAAGATTTTATGCTATTCTTGCTGGATAGAAAACCAGTGTTAAAATGTAATAAAGATGAGCCTTCTTTTGCTTACAAGGATTACAAATAAAGATTAGAGCTTTTTCTAAATTCTCCTCCTGCTGTGTCCCAGTAACAACAGTCAAATCTTACTTTGTGCATCAGATAGCTCTGCAGACAGGAAATTTCCGCAGACTGTGACACAAATATTGCTGAAAGTTTTCTGCTTTTTGAAGATGTCAGATGAGGTGAAATGCACATCTTCTGCTAAGAGGGCAGAGTTGACCAGACACTGCTGAGTCATAGGAGGACACAAATGGTACAACTAACGAGCCAAAGACACACAGACATACATAAAGAAAGACAGTCAAACCCAAGTCTTTATATACATCTGGAAAACAGCACTATTAGGTTTGTACATTCATGTACAAATATATTTAGCTTTTTCCTATTTCAGCAGTTTCAAAACCACTATATGTCTCATTTATTCTCACTACTATTGTAGTAACTGTAAAACAAGAAAGACTTCTGAGAGGACATGCCAGACACTTGGCAGAAAACACTCAAATGTAAGCTTGTGCTCACATTAGGTCACACACTAAAATATACAAATATATTCAGAATTTAGACAAATGTATTTTTTCCTTATTCTGGGCTGCCAGAGTAACCTGAATTCAGAAAGCATTGTATAGTTTTAAATGAAATGAGCATAAGCTTGCCACTTTTAAATCATTGTAAAGGGTTCTGGATTGTTAAGTCTCCAAAAATAGCATTCCCGTGTCTGCAGACTTCCTCCTCTTTACTGAATAATTCACAAATTTAAATCTTTCCAATGATTTTAAATTTAAGTTAGAAACATTGTCACTACTAACCCATTGGGTTAGTTGAGGGTGAGTTTGGTATCCTAAATGTAACATCACTCCTCAGTAACTCATGGCAGGACTATATATATCCTTAATTACTTTAATATTATTGTGGTAGTAATTAAAGAGGGTTCATCCTTGTGTAGAATGTAAATAAGTGGAAACAATGACTAAGGTGTTTGCATTATAACAACATAAATACCGATATGGATGGTAGTGCTGGAAATATGTATCTTCTATCAGATATCAATATCTAAAAATAGTTTAAACAAGCATGGATTTCTTTGACAAAAGCAAATGGAAATGCACTCACAGGTGACAACAGCCGAAAAGGATGAAAATTGAGATATTTTGACTCAAGTCAGTTAACGTTGGCAAGCCAATGTTTGACCCTGGTGGAGCATGTAAGCTGCTGGGTTTCAGGAAAAGCTCATCCAATCACAGGCAAGCATTTGAAACACCTACATAAGCAGCACATATTTTGTCCCATTAATCTGCAGTCTTCTGTCCAGGGACATGATGGATAGAATGCAGCTTTCTAGGACAGAAGCAAAATATAAAGCCTTTTGCTGAAGTCAATAAAATAAATTGTTACAATGTAAAAGTTAACAAAATCCTCGACTAAAATTTTGAAATAGTGAAATGCAGAGGGAAAACATCAACTTGTTTGGACATACATAACTGTATTACTATGCTAGAATGTGAATTTAGCACTGCAAATGCAAAATACCAATGGCTTTACCATATCTGTAGCTGATCTAAATGAATAAACCAGTACAAGATGGGAGAAGATGGGAGACATTTAGTAATTCAACAGATCTGCAGTAATTCCTGACCCCTTGGCGATATGGACCGAGCAGAGAACTGAAGTGCAGACGTTCTGAGGGAATCAAGTACATCTGACAGCCGATATGTCAATGTCAGGCAGAAACGTCTCTTGACAGATGCGACACTTTACCTTCCATTGTCACAACTGTGTGCAAAGGCACACACTTCGCCACCATGTGCTTAAATAGTAAGATGCATTACACTCCAGGCACCAACTTTTCCAGACTCATATCTCACAACCACGCTCAGCCTCCCTGACGTTTAAAGGATCAAAGTCTTATCAGTAAGCCACAGGAGTGACCAGCTCTGCTTTCATAGCCTCAAATGCCTTTGCTGAACAGAATACAAAAAGGAAGCTATGGAGTCATCCAAGTTCTTGTGGTACAAATACATTTTTGAATCACAAAAACAAAAGAGAGGCTTGGAAAAATAAGCTCTGACACTCAAGATAGTTGAGTAAGGCCATGAACTTATATAAAATGACAAAAATTCAAAAGATCTACATTTACATGATCTAAATTACACTTAATAAATTGAAAACTTCAAGAATTCAGCTGTCAGCTCTAAAGGAATTGTACCAATTATTTCATGTACAAATAAGGAATGGAAGACTGGAACGGAATTCACTGTCTGCTTTACGGTTTCCAAATGAGGTTTGCAATCCCTTTAAAACACAACTCTCTTTACTAATATATTATTGGGAGATACCTGGAGCAGTAATATACGGCTCCCTTTGTCTCAAAATATATATATTTATATAATGTTAAAAACAGTTTTCCCCACTTGTCTTGAATGGTTTTGTTTTCAGAATTTCAGATGTCTATTCACAATTAAATTAGAATTTTTACAGTTCCAAAGACAGCACAGTGTCCTCTGCATACAGTGCACAGCAAGATGTAGACGACATCATGGAATGATACTCTTAATCGCAAGGTTATAAAGAAATGAGCTAAATGTCAATACTTATGGATCAGAAACAAATACCCTGCACATATTGGTCTAAAGAACTGAAATGTGGTCATCATTACATGAATTAACATTTTTAAATGTCCTCCTCTGTATTAAACACTCATCCAGTATGGCAGTAAAATCATTGGGAATGAAATATTGATCTGATGCCATCTTACTTTCAACAACCAAGCAGTCAAGCGAGTATGATACTTTTAGAGTGTTAAAGTGCCTGTGACATTGAATTGTTATGATAAATCCAATTACATTTATGGAAGCAAAACATTCATACAATATTTCAAAAAGTAAATTCAAGCCGCTGAAATGAACAGTTGTTGAGGTACAGGGGTTGGACAATGAAACTGAAACACCTGTCATTTTAGTGTGGGAGGTTTCATGGCTAAATTGGACCAGCCTGGTAACCAGTCTTCATTGATTGCACATTGCACCAGTAAGAGCAGAGTGTGAAGGTTCAATTAGCAGGGTAAGAGCACAGTTTTGCTCAAAATATTAAAATGCACACAACATTATGGGTGACATACCAGAGTTCAAAAGAGGACAAATTGTTGATGCACGTCTTGCTGGCGCATCTGTGACCAAGACAGCAGGTCTTTGTGATGTATCAAGAGCCACAGTATCCAGGGTAATGTCAGCATACCACCAAGGAGGACGAACCACATCCAACAGGATTAACTGTGGACGCAAGAGGAAGCTGCCTGAAAGGGATGATCGGGTGCTAACCCGGATTGTATCCAAAAAACATAAAACAATGGCTGCCCAAATCACGGCAGAATTAAATGTGCACCTCAGCTCTCCTGTTTCCACCAGAACTGTCCGTCGGGAGCTCCACAGGGTCAATATACAAGGCCGGGCTGCTATAGCCACACCTTTGGTCACTCTTGCCAATGCCAAACGTCGGTTTCAATGGTGCAAAGAGCGCAAATCTTGGGCTGTGGACAATGTGAAACATGTATTGTTCTCTGATGAGTCCACCTTTACTGTTTTCCCCACATCCGAGAGAGTTACGGTGTGGATAAGCCCCAAAGAAGAGTACCACCCAGACTGTTGCATGCCCAGAGTGAAGCATGGGGGTGGATCAGTGATGGTTTGGGCTGCCATATCATGGCATTCCCTTGGCCCAATACTTGTGCTAGATGGGCGCGTCAATGCCAAGGACTACCGAACCATTCTTGAGGACCATGTGCATCCAATGGTTCAAACATTGTATCCTGAAGGCAGTGCCGTGTATCAGGATGACAATGCACCAATACACACAGCAAGACTGGTGAAAGATTGGTTTGATGAACATGAAAGTGAAGTTGAACATCTCCCATGGCCTGCACAGTCACCAGATCTAAATATTATTGAGCCACTTTGGGGTGTTTTGGAGGAGCGAGTCAGGAAACGTTTTCCTCCACCAGTATCACGTAGTGACCTGGCCACTATCCTGCAAGAAGAATGGCTTAAAATCCCTCTGACCACTGTGCGGTACTTGCATAAGTCATTCCCAAGACGAATTGACGCTGTATTGGCCGGAAAAGGAGGCCCACACCATCCTAATAAATTATTGTGGTCTAAAACCAGGTGTTTCAGTTTCATTGTCCAACCCCTGTGTATATATACAATATATATATATATATACAATATATATATATATATATATATATATATATATATATATATATTGTATATATATATATATATATATATTGTATATATATATATATATATATATATATATATACACAGGTGCTTCTCAAAATATTAGCATATTGTGATAAAGTTCATTATTTTCATATATTTTAGATTCATTGCACACTAACTGAAATATTTCAGGTCTTTTATTGTCTTAATACGGATGATTTTGGCATACAGCTCATGAAAACCCAAAATTCCTATCTCACAAAATTAGCATATCATTAAAAGGGTCTCTAAACGAGCTATGAACCTAATCATCTGAATCAACGAGTTAACTCTAAACACCTGCAATAGATTCCTGAGGCCTTTAAAACTCCCAGCCTGGTTTATCACTCAAAACCCCAATCATGGGTAAGACTGCCGACCTGACTGCTGTCCAGAAGGCCACTATTGACACCCTCAAGCAAGAGGGTAAGACACAGAAAGAAATTTCTGAACGAATAGGCTGTTCCCAGAGTGCTGTATCAAGGCACCTCAGTGGGAAGTCTGTGGGAAGGAAAAAGTGTGGCAGAAAACGCTGCACAACGAGAAGAGGTGACTGGACCCTGAGGAAGATTGTGGAGAAGGGCCGATTCCAGACCTTGGGGGACCTGCGGAAGCAGTGGACTGAGTCTGGAGTAGAAACATCCAGAGCCACCGTGCACAGGCGTGTGCAGAAAATGGGCTACAGGTGCCGCATTCCCCAGGTCAAGCCACTTTTGAACCAGAAACAGCGGCAGAAGCGCCTGACCTGGGCTACAGAGAAGCAGCACTGGACTGTTGCTCAGTGGTCCAAAGTACTTTTTTCGGATGAAAGCAAATTCTGCATGTCATTCGGAAATCAAGGTGCCACAGTCTGGAGGAAGACTGGGGAGAAGGAAATGCCAAAATGCCAGAAGTCCAGTGTCAAGTACCCACAGTCAGTGATGGTCTGGGGTGCCGTGTCAGCTGCTGGTGTTGGTCCACTGTGTTTTATCAAGGGCATGGTCAATGCAGCTAGCTATCGGGAGATTTTGGAGCACTTCATGCTTCCATCTGCTGAAAAGCTTTATGGAGATGAAGATTTCATTTTTCAGCACGACCTGGCACCTGCTCACAGTGCCAAAACCACTGGTAAATGGTTTACTGACCATGGTATCACTGTGCTCAATTGGCCTGCCAACTCTCCTGACCTGAACCCCATAGAGAATCTGTGGGATATTGTGAAGAGAACGTTGAGAGACTCAAGACCCAACACCCTGGATGAGCTAAAGGCCGCTATCGAAGCATCCTGGGCCTCCATAAGACCTCAGCAGTGCCACAGGCTGATTGCCTCCATGCCACGCCGCATTGAAGCAGTCATTTCTGCAAAAGGATTCCCGACCAAGTATTGAGTGCATAACTGTACATGATTATTTGAAGGTTGACGTTTTTTGTATTAAAAACACTTTTCTTTTATTGGTCGGATGAAATATGCTAATTTTGTGAGATAGGAATTTTGGGTTTTCATGAGCTGTATGCCAAAATCATCCGTATTAAGACAATAAAAGACCT
Organism: Girardinichthys multiradiatus; assembly: GCF_021462225.1. Classification (NCBI taxonomy): domain Eukaryota; kingdom Metazoa; phylum Chordata; class Actinopteri; order Cyprinodontiformes; family Goodeidae; genus Girardinichthys; species Girardinichthys multiradiatus. The sequence goes on from NC_061814.1 coordinate 13,519,303, forward strand.
GAAATATTTCAGTTAGTGTGCAATGAATCTAAAATATATGAATGTTATATTTTCATGATGACATTATGGAAAATAATGAACTTTATCACAATATGCTAATATTTTGAGAAGCACCTGTATATATATATGAATTCCTTCAAGACTGTTGGAAAACCAGGTGACTACTTCTTGAAGCTCATCAAAAGAATGCCAAGAGTTTGCAGAGCAGTAATCAAAGAAAAAGGTGGCTACTTTGAAGAACCTAGAATATAAGACATATTTTCAGTTGTTTCACACTTTTTTGTTCAGTATATAATTCCTCATGTGTTAATTCAAAGCTTTGATTCCTTCAGTGTGAAGCTACAATATTCATAGTCATGAAAATAAAGAAAACTCTTTGAATGAGAAGGCGTGTCCAAACTTTTGGTCTGTACTGTATTTCAAGTCTTTTTTAGTTCATTATGAATATAAGACAACAGTTTATAGACCACTGCTATCAACCAAGCGCAACATTAATTAACGTAAGGATCAGAAAAATGGTAAAAAAACTGTTCGCATTTAGATTTATTTAATTTACAAAAACTAGCGATTTACAGCATGACAGTATGAAATAAGTTGAAACTGAAGGTGACCATAGTGTCCATTCAATGAAAACAGTTGCTCTGACAATTTCCGTAATGTTCTTGAGAAAAATGGAGATTTTTCCCTTCCATGGTTTAGCACCACTGACAGCACACAAGAAGATATTTTTTGAAATCCAGTTTTACTAAGAGATTTTTAACCATGCCATCACTTAATGTTGTACACAGTGTGTTTGTTAAAATTGGAAACACCATGATCAAAGACCAATGTTTGACATGTATGACAACCTTTATGCTAGTTAGAGAACAGACAGTTAAAACCTACCTATGAATCAAAACAGGACAAAAACACACAACTGCATGGAGGAAAACAAGCAGGGAACAATTAAAGCTGCACAAATTGAGACTGTATTGAATCAGAATTGTCATAATATAAATGTATGCATTATCGCAATCAAACAAATGCTCGGATTCAGTATTTGTTACGCTATTATATTTCAGGTACCATGAATTCACACTCTGAATGTCAGTAATACATATATACTCTATTAATGTCTTTGCGTTGGTCAACTATTTAGGAATCTATTTTAAAATGTAGACTTTAACTTTCAGGTCAGGTTCATTCCTATGTAACTGAATTGTTAAAGCCACATACCCCAAATCCAGCACTCGGGTCCTCTACCCAAAATCTACTTGTACTAGCAAACAAAACACAAAAAAGGAGCTTCATGAGTGTTCTCCCAGTTTTATCCATCACATTACAGTATTACACTGTGCATGCACTCTATTACGCTCATCACGTTTGATTTAATAGAGGACAAAGGAACAGAACAGTGAGGAGTCACATTAGATTACCGAAAATCACTGGTGGGCTGTTTAAAACTAAGGGAAAACATTACACAAAATATGAAAACATAACATTACTTTAACATCTCAAAGGAAAGGACCAGGTGAGCACATCCAGTAAGGAGAGCAGAACCAACAGAAAAATAGTTCCACATTACCACTTTAGTTTAAATCAGCCTGAATGTTGGTTGGTAGACATCAGCGATGTGCCAAGGCAAATTCAGAACGTTAAATCTCAAGTTAGTCAAACTGATTTGCTTCCAGATTTTGTGTGGTAAAAATTAACCCATCCAGCCATATAACTATTATTTATAATTTACCAATTCATGTTTTGAGGAGCAATCTAGCTTAAATGTAAATGTTATTTTTCTTATGAGTTAAACAGTATCTACGGTTACAAATTTGCATTCAAATTTATATTTGTGCTTCATACTTTTTCTAAATAGTATGTTCTAAACTGTAGTGGTGGTGGGTAATATGGTACATACATCCAAAATGGAAATTTTGAACAGTAAAAATAATAAATTAATTACTTAGGTAAAATCATGACTTAGCGGAAAAAAAGACAATCAAACAACATGATTTCAATTTGTTTGTGGAGGCTTGGAAGCTCTTTTCCAAGTACCTTTGACATTTAAATGCTCTTCATACTTCACTCTGCCTCAGACTGTTTGGCCAAACTCAACAACTATATTTTCATTTTGAGGGTAAACAACAACACCACTCAGATAAAGAGCACACTTGCTGAAAGAAATCTTTTGAGGCCAAAATGGTTAAAATAAAAATTTGATCTCTTTGCACAAGATTATAGGACTATAATAATTCAGAGCAATAAGAAACAGAATGTACCTTACAGATCATATCAAGATCTCCCTGTTTTGGCTGATTTTCAACACGTTCTAATATATCAGACTCAATTTGAGGTAATAGTGATAAATCCTAACATATTGAAAAAGCATACTTCAGATGTATTTCTTTTGTCATTTTCTTTGATCCAAGGATAGCTAATTGTGGCAGCACACGCACGCACACACTTTGCATGTTTCATTTTTGAACACCTACCATCATCACTATGTGACAGTGACGGGTTCATGTTGTGACAAAGCAATGGTTCCTTTGGTGATATCCTCAGACACCTGCCAATCACAACACAGTGGCAACCTGGCAGAGGGGCAGTCACTCACTACACACACACTCACCGGGGCCAACTGTCTGTCTCCATTACACTTCATTGAAGGTCGAAGGGTAGTTAGGTGCACACGGTGTCAAGTCGCTTCTCACACACAGCCAAGGTAATTACATCGGAGATGACACATGGACATAATATTTTATGTTGAAATTCTTAGTGTTGAAATATTTATCACCTAGATGAAAATGTTGCAGTAAGGTTACATCATCTAACCTTGGGACATTCAAAACCCAGTAATTTAGATATTGTATTCCACTTTGCTTTTCATTATCCTTAAAAACATTTTCCCTCATATTAAAAAAATCTTAGTTTTAATATGAAATCCCACAACTTATTAGAAATATTATCTGAGCTCCAGGTCTTGAAATCAATGTATACATTTCAATTTTGGCAATGCATTCCTGTGACATGCGTGCCTTTGTCAGCTTAGTGTCTGCATACCAACTGAAGTAAACTGTGAAAATTGATGCAACACGGAGGGACGAGAAACAGAAAAAACCAATATGATCAAATTCAGAACTGTGAGTAAAAACCTGCAATCATAAAACATGCATGTATGTTAGCATGTAGTGCTTAGACAGGAGCATGTAGAGTGTAATGTACAGGGTTTGAGCTTGCTGACAAAAAATCATGCATTGGAAACTCTTTTTGCATGAATTCCACCTTGTCTTCCTCTTTGTAAAAACAATGTATACATATTTACAAAAATATATAGATTTTATTGCACTTTTTAAATATTTACATGTAAAATGTCTTCATTGAGAGCAGGGTAGAACTGAAATCACATCCCTAGTTGATGTTCACAAACTTGGATATAAAGCCAATTCTGAATCCTATTCTGAATGAAGACAAACACTTACTTGTGTCAGTCTTAGGTTTTATTTTTCAGCGCAAACACCTACTTTAAATGACAGGATTTGAAAAAGGACAACAATCGAACATAATCACTAGAATTGCTTTATACTAGACAACTGCTTGCATCTGTTTTCAGTTTTTCTACTTAGAGGGAGGAAACAAGTCCACTAAAGACGTGCACATCTCTCTGCCTTTATCTTCCTTTTTCGATTTGTCACAGCAATCATGCAGAAGCTTTCAGTTCTTGTTTTGTGATGTCAAGTGTATTTGATCTGCATTTGAACGTAGACTGATGTACCAGACATATTTTGTATTTATTACTGGAGGGGACTATGGCTCAGTGGGAAGAGTAGCCGTTTTGCAATCCAAAAATTATGACGCTTCCTCTTGTCACATATCAGTGTGCCCCTGGGCAAGGCACTTAACCTCAAGTTTGCTACCGATCGGTGGATCGGGACATCACTGTGTGCACCTTTGTTAGTGCAGCTTGGTGAATGTGGCTCTAGTGTAAAGTGCTTTGAGTGGTATGTATGACTGGGACAACGCTATTCCAATAAAAGTCACTGAAGCATTTTTTTGGGGCACTAGTGGCCTCCGCCGACAGCCACCAGACAGGAAACCGGCAGAGAGAGGAATGGAAGGCACAGTAAAGTTCTCAAGGCTGGGAACCGAACCCAGAACGGCCATGCCAAGGACCACAGCCCCCAGCACATGGGGCTCCCACCCCATGGCCACACCTTGCAGCACAATAAATATGACATGACAAAGCTCATTTCTAATAGACATTCTTCAAAATGGGAAGGGAAATAGAACGTACCATGAAGGGTAAAGCAGATGTGTGGTGATTTCCAAAGTATGTCAATGTCAAAGATTAACAATAAAACACTACTACTACTACTCCTACTACTACTACTACCACAAAACCGATTACAACATTGACAATCAAGGCGGGATCACGACCCAAGTTAATCTTAATCTCCGTGGTGACTGTGAATCATGGTATGCTTCTGCAATAAAAGATACTTTTTCAAAATTTTGTTTTGTATGCATTTTACCCGGGAAACCAATTATTGCAATTGGCATTGCATTATACATAGGCGTAGCTTTATATAAAAAATATTGTTAAATTGTTTATAAAACTGTAATCAGAAGGAAATGGTTAAAAACTATTTTTTCACTCAACCGTTATCATGTTTTTACTTTTATAGTGCAGTTATCAGATTCATACTGTGTAAAGCTCATTTTCACTTTCCAATTACAAATCCAGCAGTGGTCATACTGAATAAAAGTGTGTGCACACCTGAAATGTGTACTGTTTGTGTTGCATATGTATGCATATGCATGATTGTGAGCATGCAACCGAGAAATTGTTTCCTCTTGTTCCGTTTCATCGGTGGAGCTGTCGTCATTGTACCATATGCTCCAGAGTTGAACTCAAACACTTTGTGGTTACATTTCGCTAAATGTGAACTTCCCAAAGAAAGAACAGCCAGGAGCATCATCAGGTAGTACATTAATCATACCAATGCACAGCTCGGAGTGTGGCATCTTCCACACTCCTTTTATGGTCTATAGGCTAATTGCAATTGATCCAACCAGCTTCTGCAAGATCTTCATAATAATTGAGGTTAAGGACACCAGCCTGAAATCATTCAGGGCCCTCGGAAAGTTGCCCTTATGGACCAAGAAAATGATTTTAGTACAGAGGTGTGTCTGTGGATTAGTGATCAAAGTCACATTTTGGGGATTTTATGAATCCGTGATTGATACAGAAACCAGAATTCAACTGATTCGGACATTAATCATACCCTGTTTCTGCAGTTATAAATGTGGCAAGAAGCAGATCAGCTACAAATGTTAAAATAGCTTTGCATTTACCAAACACTTTCTCACATAGCACACCAAACACACTGGCATCGTTTTCCAGGCAGCAAAGAATCAGTGGCATCAAACATCCCAGAATAGAAAAGCTGAGGTTTCAGAAGCGAAACCTGAGTTTTCCAGCCGATTGATGGAACTGGGTGGCTTTAAACCTGTGCAGAAGGAAGCTTTGATTACAGACCTCCCAGGGATGCCTTTTAAACAAATCTACTACTTGGACATGAATCTGAGCTGTGCAGGTTACAACAGAAGTTCTCAACAACAATCCCCTGACAGGTACATGGCAGAGTTTGTTAAATAAAAGACTTTAAATATTTTTTCTGTCAATGGCAATGCCTAAACATCACAAAGAGGGGAAGCTCTGCACAACAGACACATTTTCTCATCTAAGAAGGGTCTGGTAATTCATTAATGGTTTAAGGACAGTATATTATGGTCTGATGCATTGTAGTGATTCGATTTGTACTTCTCCATTCAAAGGATTGTTGGTATCCTGGAAGAGTATAGGGTCAAGCTTAATATTTAGACAATTTCTGTAGTGTAATGAGGAAATATCCAAACAGGATGCCCAGTTAATGTCATATTAAACGCTTATGTTAATAGTTGTTTTGTGCAACTTTGATTACATCCTGCTGCTCATCACAGTCACAAAACTCCAGGTAGCACTTCTTAGACAATGCTTGGGAAAAAATGAGGTGCAGTCTCTGCATTGATGGTTCTTTCAATACAAATTGACACTCCTCGGGGGAAATATTCAGCAAACTTTCCAATGATTTATGAGTTCTAATAAGACTAAACCGATTTTAATGTTGAAGCATCAAATTAGGTTGCTGGGTTATACTGCAGAAGCAATATTACTGAAAGCAAACCAACAGGTTTGCTGTTATTTTTAACAGTCTGGTGCTCACGGCACAAAATGTAACTGGTTAGTCTGCCAGGTATAACTGCTGCACACATGCCTGACCCAGCTATGGCTTTACAGGCACCATCTGTCTTCAGATGGCTATAAAGAGTCACCAGAGGACAATAAGGACCTTCAGTATGTAGAATAAAATCCTTTATGGATTTCAGAGCCACATGGATAACTTAGTCTTTGTTATGTCTCTCTGGCATTGACACAATTATAAATGCTACTCTGTGATGAAAGGATGGCTGGATGAAAACAAAATGGTGGATTAAAGTGTGTGACCTGAAGAGTTTCATAAGGTAAACTATGTGTTTTGGAACATAGAAATGTGAAGAAGTCAGTTTAATGATTAAATGTGCAATGACCTAGCTAAAACATGTCCATTTTAGCACCAGAACACCACACTTTCAACCAATGCCAACTTAGCGTAAGTAAATGCAACAAATAAAACAAACCCTTTCAAGCACACCACATAAATAGCATTAAAAATCCATATTACAGTACACCAACATATACAAAATTTTGAAATTATGCCAATTCAATGATCATGTAATGAAGAGTTGAAATACCTGGGAACTGCAACAACTTTTTGGAAGAGGCGGCGTGACATAATTTGTTTCTATTAATGCCAGGAAAATAAAATGTCTACCTATTAGGGCTGTAACAATATATCCAGTGTGCAAGATAAGGCTATACTGGGATTTATTCTAGGTTCATAAGAATGAGACCAGATTCTACCAATATTTTTGGGAAAACTAAAAATCCCCATTTACGGCTGAAAGTTTCACAAATAAAAAAGGACTTTAATCAGTATAGTGTAATCCAGTCTAGGTTTGATTGATCTATATTGTGTTTATTTTTAATGCATCTCTTATTCTAAGGTGGTCCAAGTACAAAAATAATCTGGTAAAAATTCTCAGTTTTTTGTGTTTTCATAAATCAAAAAAGTGTTTCATAAATCTCAGACTGTCCCTTAACAAATCTGTTCATGGTAATCTAGTCTGCTTCTTCTTTCACATTTAATTATAATAATTTATCAGTTTCCATCATAATTAAGGACATTTCTGGACAATTCCAACAGTTATCAATATCCTTCAAAACAGTTTAATGATTCTGTAATTTTCAGTTTCCAGTATTTGTAAAAACAACTTTCAACCCTAAAACATATTTTGAAAAAGAAAATGATAATTATGGCCTAGTGGTTAGAGAGCAGGGCATTTGCATCCTGGAGAGGCCACAAGTACCCTGGTTCGAATCCCACAGCCTGCTGCTCTGGGTCCCTGAGCAAAACTTTTAGCCTCTGAATGCTCCCGGGCGCCGCACAATGGCAGCCCACTGCTCCCAAAGGGATGGCTTAAATGCAGAGGACAATTTCTCAATTGTGAGATCAATAAAGTCTAATTTATTTATCATTTTATTTATTATACAAGGTCAACTTTAAATGGAAGTTTTCTACTGGCAAAGTACTGACTTTCAATTTCTTTTTTAAAATAACATTTTAACATTTCTTCCCCAGACTAAGCTACATAAGACAGTAGCCATTGTCTACCAGTCATAGCTGCTAACATTTAAAGCTGTTACCTGCTGTCGGCCTGGTGCTCAATCATACCTTATACCAATTGTAATACTACAAAAGCAGATGAGACCTGCTCCACCATTTTGCATGTAACATCTGCGATAGCTGATCAATTCTGTCCTAGACTGTGAATGGTCCTCTGGAAAAAAAATTGCAATTCCCCAGACATGCTCTTCATTTCAGATTTTTCTAATACATTACTAAACATTTTATAAATAAAACAACCTTGCTTGTAAAAGATTAGAGGCAGATGTCCGTTTCTTATAATGCAGTCTGGTGCTGTTATGCTTTAAACACTGCCATTAGGCAAGAACATTTATAAGAACTGATATCTGGTGGTCAGTCTTGCAAGAGAAATAAACCCAAATTCTCAGCTGACAATCAATACCGTATAATGGGAATCTGGCTACTGAGGTTTTACTGGTTAGGGATCAATGAGCTGGAATCAAGACTTGCTGGATTGTACAAACCTAAGAGATTTACACACATGTACAGACAGCCATGGTTTTATTTCAAAAGGCCTATGGGGTTTCTTTAGAATATCAAATAGACTGTTATTTAAAACATCTACCATCTCCTTCCTCTGGTTCAATAGGATTATAAGTCATTGCAGCTTGATACACACACACACATATGTTCGCACCTACAGCCATGAAGTGTACAACAGGTTATAGAGAACATTTTCAGAGATATAAGAACAATGTCTTTTTTTTTTTTTTCTGTTTAATAGCATTACAGAGACGTTCTGTTTCAAATATTGTTATTACTGCATAATGCTGTATATCCAAGATAGGTATGTTGTATAAGTCGGTTTGTATGCTTGTGTCTGTGACAGAAGCTGCTGCAGTGTAAAATCCTCAGGTTTGACAGATGACTTCTGGAAGAACGACAGGGGTTGTACCAACAGTGAGGTCGACTAAATTCTGCTGTGAACTCAGCTTGGTGTGACCTTTGATAAACAGCAGCTTGTATTTACACCACAGCAAGACTGATAGCCTCTGCTTTCTCTGACATTTACAGAATGGGGTTTTGGGTTACCTCAGGCAAGTAAGCCATATGTACATTGAAAAAGAGAGCTTTACACCAAGGAAATTATATGCCTTACAATGTCCATATTTACTTTTTACTTAAAGACTGAATTCCAAATTGTTTACTGAAAAGTATCAAATTATCATTAATCTTATCAATAATCATAAAAACAAATACTACAAATTACAGTTGGATTAAAAGTCTGTTTGCAATAAAAGAAAATATAATAAACCAGCCTTGGATTCTAATTGAACTCTAATAAAAGGGAAATTATCTGGCGACTGCTTCTGTGATAATGCCACTGTGAAAAGGTACTTGCCCCTTGACAGATTACTTCTGGTCTTGCTCTTTAGGAAACTTAAATATTTCAGTTTAACAAAATTGAAGATCAGACAAAGCTCATCTGAGAAAATATAATATGAAATTGATGTTTGGAGTTTGCATGTTCTCCCCGTGCATGCGTGGGTTCTCACCGGGTACTCCGGCTTCCTCCCACAGTCCAAAGACATGCCTGTTAGGTTAATTGGTCACTCTAAAATTGACCTTAGGTGTGTGAACGAGTGTGTGCATGGTTGTTTGTGTGTTGCCCTGCGATGGACTGGCGACCTGTCCAGGGTGTACCCCGCCTCTCGCCCATAGACTGCTGGAGATAGGCACCAGCTCCCCCGCGACCCACTATGGAATAAGCGGTAGAAAATGACTGACTGACTGTTTGATATTCAATGATGTTTCATACTCAATGACATCTGTTTTTCTTGCTGATAAATATTTTGTCCCAACAGAAGTTTCTGCGAGGCAGCTGTTTCTAAAGACGTATCAGACTCAACACATCCAGTTACATAAGGACAACATAAGAAAAAAAAAAAATCAGGTTTCCAGAGTCGGAGCCCCTGTGTGGTGAGTGGCAGCAATACTTTCATTTTTGTTTTTACTATAAATACAGTAGGTCTTCTTGAAATTACACCAATAAGAGCAAGAACATTTATGCATTACTAGGAGAATCAGCACCTAGCAGCATCGGCTGAAGGTGAGTTGTGAGTTAACCTGTCTTCAAAGTACTTTGATGTACAGCTGGAAGTCAATAACAGCAAAAAGAACAAGTGGAGTAACATACAAAAAACAAAGACATTAGTTGCAATTTAGTATTAAATTGCTTTTCCTGCAGCGTTAGTTAAATTGAATATTTTAAATAAATAGAAATATGAAACTCTAATTTACTACCCATTCTGCCCTTAAACTTTCACTGTTTTCATCTTTTACTTTGAGTGCCTTTTTCCATTTATCTCCCATCTGAAACATTAGAACTTGAACGCATCAGTTGTGTACAGGCACATTGAATGTCCTTTTTTGTTTTACAAGGATTTCCTTTTTTTCTAGATCCTATATTGAAAGCCATGTAGATTAAGTCCGAGCCTCAACAGAAATCTTAGGAAGCCTATTTTGGAGAGTACAGGTGGTCAAGTCAACAAAATGTCTGCAATGAATACCTGCAGGGACAATAAGATGGCACGAGAGGCAGCTTTGAGAAAAATGAATTTAAAAAAAAGGGTTTTTAGATAAAGAAAATGCCTCCCTATCTGCAGTTTAGACAACCTGTGGAATCCATTTTGGCTTTAAATTTTATTCTTGCAGGGTACACTTTAGCTATTTTGAAATAGTAAAACAAAAATAATCTGGAAAAATGATGTTGGTGTTGCTAACAATACCAGCTAGACATTAAAATGATGCCTACTTACCATCTGCAATACTGGGAGTTGCTGCTTAAGGACATTGCTGGGTACAATCTGCATATTAATTTCACTCAGAATGTGCTGCAATTTACAAGTCACAGATTGATCTTACAAGACCACAAAAACTCCCTCTGGCGATGCCCTTGCTTTTAGATCAAAGCCTCCTCTCATTCTGTGTTTTATCAAGATGTATGTGTTTGTTTCACAAATACCCCTAGAAACAGTCCACCATAATATCTGCTAATAACTGTTACTAGATATGCTAACATGTGCTCTGCCTGGGTGCACATTTAAATATTTGTACACTCCTGCTTTCAAACCAGATTGCACCATCATAATAAACTTTGGTTGTAGCAAATTCTTTGCAGCTTTTCAATATTTTTCAATCCAAGCATCCTAAAGGAAAATGTTAACCCAAATCTGTCTGAGCAGATCTAGAGCAGGTTTTCCATAGAGAACAATAGTTAACCTTTCCTCTACATGCACCTGCTGCAGCACTTCAACGGGCAAAATGTTTGATGTCATGTTCAATAGATGAAGCAACTTCTTTTGGAAAAAAAGAGGAAAGCAGTTGTATGTCCATCAATGCTATTGCAGAGATAACATCTTGAATGTTAGAGTCTTTAAAACCCCAACATTAAGTATTTCTAGCCTTGTCCACACTAACCCAGGCATTTTGCAAAACAGAGATTTTCTCCTGTTTGCATCTTTTGTCTACAGATTTTGGTGTGCTTTGAAAAATTGATTTTAGTTTTCTTTTCTACAATCCACAATAACCTGAAGCAGTTTATTGTTCATCTGTTTTGATCTGTATGGAATCTGCTTCTCATTAAGCTTCAGTTATAAGCCGATAAAAAAAGAATTTAAAGGTAAACACAAGTAACAATTGTTAAAGAAAGAACCTTGCCTTGCCATGGATTTAGCCATTATTAGGATCCTTTGAATATGGATAAAAAGGGATTTTTTTAAAAGCAAGGTTGTGTAAAGTTATAATTTCTTTATACGTAATAGACTGATGTCATATGGCAGTGAAGAAATCTAGATAGGTGGAATTCTAACAGCTTGTTGTTCGTTTACTTTTCCGGGAAACGTTTAGGTTTCTGATGTTTTCTCAGATGAACAACATCTGGGGTACTGCATCAAAGGTGGAGTAAACCTTCTGATTTTGAAACAAACAAAAGTTCAGGGTTTCTGTGTCCTTTAAGGGAAACTTAGATCTTAACTGCTCTGCTTTTGTGTCAACTTACATATACGCAGACATAACTGTTATTTGGTGTTGTTCATCCCCACTTACAAATGGAGTATACTGTATAATATGTAAAAATATACAATGCTGTACCCATATATTACTATTTATTTTGCTCAAGCTGTAAACTCAAGTACTCATTGTACCTTTAGTGTAGTAATGTGGATGTTGTTCAGGTGGGAAAACGACAACAATCTTATCAGTCTCATTAACAGCGCTATGGGCGTGAACGTCTTCGGCTGGAGTCATTTTAAACAACTAAAATCAGCTAAAACGAGAGTCCATTGGATGAGCTGTTAGCCTTCCACTGCTCGGAGGATTTATCCTAGTTTCTGCAAACTCAATGCAGTATGACATCTGTCTACTACCTTTAAGGGAACTATCACTGATAACTTCACGCAGTCTGACTTTCAACATTTTCGTCACCTGCCGGTGGAGAACATTTATTGCAGCTTTTTGATTGGAATCTCACAGACTTCGTAGCTGCAAACGTTTCAAAAACAACAGCAAAAAATATCCTGTTTAGAAAAACAAACATCCAGTGTAGTGCAGCTGGGGCTCCAATATGATGGAAACATCTACTGAACATCAGCTCATTTTGCAGCAAATCAAATCTGTCAGCTCTATTACTTCTGCTGGACAAATGGCTGAAAGAAAAGCATTGTTTGAGCACCACATCACACAAATCAGTTTACCCAATTTCATTATGTAATTGTACTAACCTAACAAAATAATCTGTCAGAGTTTTAACATATGCACAATAAGAAAAAAACCTACATGCTGTAAATAAGGTTAGAAACTGAGCACACTGGAAAATATTCCAGAAGGGAAAATGTCATTTGTTTAAATGTGCAAATGTTTCCCTACAAATTTTCCATCTATAAATGGTTATCAGTATCTTTTAGCACTTTTTTTCCTCAAAGTCATAAAAACATTTTTAAAAAGTTCGAGCATGCGCATACTACAGTATAGCAGTCAACATCTGTCATGTTAAGCAAAGCATGGAAAATTCTTCCCTCCCCAGAGTGTCTGTGCGTACGAGAATGTGCGTCTTATATGGAAGCACTTAACGTATAACTACTGCAGGCGCACATACATACTAACACAAGCGATGGAAAGGAAATTGAGATAAGCTCCACATGTGGTTTTGTTTGATTTAATTTTGTTAGGGATTCCCTTTCCTTTTTTTTTTTTCTCTTTTGTGTACACTGTGCGCACAGAAGACAACCCCTGTATGTCCCTGCCACTCACTTTTCCAGTATAATTTAATTTTAAATAACTCAAGGAGGAAACAAAGGCTAACTATCCAACCATCTATCATACTTAAACCAGTGGTTTTACTTACCCCAAACCACCCTGCTCAATTATTCATGCAACTGGAGAGAAGAACAGATGGCAAGGGATAGAAGAAAATGCAGAAAAGGTGGCCAAAAACAGGGAATGAAAACAAGATTTTGGATTTTGAAGCAGAAAGAATGAAGACCTGTGCGTCGCTCCCAAGCCTTGTCTGTTTCTGTGCATGTATGTACTAATGTAGTTTTCATTGCAAATAAATTGCACAATGAAAGAACACATACAGAGCTCAATTTGTGGTTAAAATGAGCATGCTGCAACTTAAAAAAATGCAGATAAAAGCAACAACACATGCATGCAAGGACAAAAGCACACAACAATTAAAGGACCCACCCAAAGAAATTATTTTCCCATTTCATTATAGCACCACAGTTTAATTTAATTCTTACGTTAATAGGCTGGACAGTGACATGCGCAGCAGAGACTTTGCTGCAGTGAAATGATGCAGCAGTCTCAGCATGCTGCACATGTGATGTGGGGAAATGAGTTTGGTTCGTGCAACTGAATCCCCTCCTAGGCAAGAAAGGGGATGTTTCCGCATGTGTGTGCGTGTGTGTGTGAGCGAGGGGGGTGGTGAGTGATGATACAATATTAATGCTCCCTGATGTGGTGTTGCACCAGTTCCACATCAGAGAAATGCAGAGTGCAGATACAAGCTTCTTACACAGCACAACTAAATGCTGCAGGGATTTGGACGTGTGAGCCGTTTCTATGAGTAATGACTGCACGTCATTGTGGGGTTAAGGAGGATTTGTATGGCATGCTGATTAATGACACTTTAAATCTTCCACAAGTTGCCAACTTTTTATACACTATAGTCTTAGTGCTCTCATACAGAAAGCTGTCAGTTTTCATGTATTTTTTTTGTTTTTGTCATCTACTAGACGCTTCGCACACATTCTTACTGGCGTCTTTCAATTGACGTCTTTCACAAAGTAAGTCAAATTGGTAAATTACGTTACTAAACCTATAAAAGCCAACTTCCGGGTTCAGGGAAATTCCTGGTCAGCAGCCATTCAGTGATGTTTTGTGTATTCCTCCACAGGAAAACTAATTTTGTTATTGGATGACTATGTTGCCATCAGCAGAGGAAAATCTTTTATTTCTGTTGGATCCAATTACTTGGACTCTTACCTGCTCCTAAAACTACTCTACTCTATCCCTGTGCCTTTTTCTTTCTGTTGCTGACTTGTAGTACAACAGATGTATTTGACATCACCTGGTGTTTTGGCCAAAAGTATGGTGAGAAATCTCTAAGCTGTTTTCTGGGATGGTGCCACTAGCTACATTAATTGAATGATGTTGAAACTGTCTGGAATTTCTTTGCTGAATTTTCAAATGTACTGCGTCCAAACCAGAAATGGACATGTCTGGTAAAAGGGGTTAAATAGAGTTTAAATACTTGGTGAATTCTTGCACTTATTTAATGTTCTTTTTTCTGCAGTTATAATTAATAAACATGGAAGGTAATGACTCAGCAAGATTTATTTCTTCAGGTGTGATCTTAAAATTCTTTGTTTAAAATACCATAGTAAAACAAACTAAAGCATCAGCTTAGGTAAGCTGGTCAGCTGAAGGTAAAGAACCTGAAAATGCAGAAAATTATGATTTAATTATTTATTAAAAAACAAATCAAAATTGGCATTTAAACCATGTTCAAATTAGGTAATTTAAAAACACTCCTGACACTAAGAGTCTTTGGATCCATGGAAAAGTAATACCAGATATGGATGACAACGTATCATCTGGAAATGTATTGTAATTATTGCTATAAGCAGAACACATTTTTTGTTTCTTGACAGAAGGCCATTCTACAGAAATGGACACACTGAGCTGTCTTTCCCCAAAGCTCTTTTACGCTGGAAACGTGTGAGCTTTGATAAGTAAATAAAAGCAACAAAAATACATTTAAAAAAAGTCTGGTCGAAACAGGTTAATAAGATCACTGAAGATTTTTCTTTAAGAAAAAGAACAAGCCAAAACTGAAGGATACAGATACAACACGGCTCATGACATGGGACCATCAATAAAATGTTTGACTTTTGCTGCAATCAAGTGTTTTAGGCTCCCTTTCAACCACCAAATGGGACAAAATGGCATCTTGTAAGAAAACTAACTACAGACAGACTTAGAGTCTCAGAGGCATCTGCATTACTGTACTGCGTTTAAACCCCAATTAATGAAATACATGTTAAGTGTAGAAAAGTGAGACCTCCAGCTGCTTCTATTCACTTCTATTCATGCTATGTTTTACACAAAGTAAAGTAGGATAGCCTGATAATGGTTGTTGTGGAATATGAGTGCAGATGGCTACCCATGACCACCATGGCCACCACAGCTTCCAACCCCCTTAGACAAACTCAGGGACAGAAGTGTCTCCTTTTAGTACACGTGCAATACAGGAACTGAATAACGTTCCAGCCTGTGATATGTCGTCACACAAATGCTATCACTTCTTTGTATTGACACAGTGCATGAGCTCGGTAAACATTCGAAAAAGTCTGACTTCACAATTCCGATGTGCTCCATTTAAAACGACACCGTAAAACTCTGATTGTACTCTTACATATTTGTTTTATGTGTGCAAAGTACCGTGTCAGGTTTTCAACAGTGAAAGCCTGAAGTAATGGAAAATATTCAGCTAGTTTACCCTGGTTCTCTAAACAATGAGACCTTTAGAGTGTGTCTGTGTGTGTGTGTGTGTGTGTGTGTGTGTGTGCGTGTGCGCGCGCACGCATGTGCGTGCGTTAGAGAGAGTAGCAGCAAGAGTGAGCAAAAAAGTGTGTGTTATGTGAAGGGAAAAAATGGGGAGTCAGAGGATGAGAGTGATGCAGAGGAAAACATCTTTTTTTCTTCTTTAAATCGGCTTTGTCTGCCCTTCGTTGGCTAGGAAATTCATGTTTCCGTTGAAGCATGTGTGTGTTTGTCTTTTGTTAGTCAGCAGAAAGGGCCAGGAAAAGATCTTGAGTCATATTTTAATATTTCTCCAAATGTTCCACAGCTTTTGGGAAACTAACAACTTTTTGGGGCACGACTGAAAAGGTCATTTACATCATTAAGTGTGAATACAACTTAGTTTGGAATTAGTTACATTTGACAAACAAAAAAGCAATTGTGATGACAATGTTCTGGACAATTACAATGATTTAACACAAGAACCTTTGAAAAAGAACCAAATAAAGAAGAAGCAGCAAATGAGAGCCCCTCAATGACTCAAAGGCCAATCAGACATGAGTCCGATACGGTTAAAATGTAGCCCCTGCTTAATGATTACTGCTTCAAATTGAGACAGTTGGCCATTTGCAATAGAAAGAAATGTAAAGCACAGAATAAAGAAAGTCAGAAAGTCAGGGCTCCTAAAAACTGCAAGAACAGCAATATTTAAAAAGTGTCTCAACTCAGTCAAAGGCAGAGTTGCACCACACCAAGTTACACCACATGTTGGTCTTATGTTTTTGAAGTCAGAAAGTACAGGAGTCACCAGAGTATTCTACGGCTGCATGAGGTGTAGAGTATTGAAGCACTCCCCCTCCTTCACGTGTTGCTACACAAATTCATGGTTTAACATTAACCTCAATTACAAGAAGGACAAAATGGCAAAAGCAAACTGGAAATATTTCCATTCTCAAAAGACACGGACAGTCATGGTATAGAAACTAGAAGAGTATCACCCAATACTCCTGTTAAGGAAACAAAACTGTAGTTGGTAAACTAGTAGCACTGTTAAGCAGTTCACTGCAGACTGGCTACCCAAGGCATACAATTTTGCACAAAACACTTAAAAACTATATATATATTATTATATTATACATACAGGGGTTGGACAATGAAACTGAAACACCTGTCATTTTAGTGTGGGAGGTTTCATGGCTAAATTGGACCAGCCTGGTAACCAGTCTTCATTGATTGCACATTGCACCAGTAAGAGCAGAGTGTGAAGGTTCAATTAGCAGGGTAAGAGCACAGTTTTGCTCAAAATATTGAAATGCACACAACATTATGGGTGACATACCAAAGTTCAAAAGAGGACAAATTGTTGGTGCATGTCTTGCTGGCGCATCTGTGACCAAGACAGCAAGTCTTTGTGATGTATCAAGAGCCACGGTATCCAGGGTAATGTCAGCATACCACCAAGAAGGATGAACCACATCCAACAGGATTAACTGTGGACGCAAGAGGAAGCTGTCTGAAAGGGATGTTCTGGTGCTAACCCGGATTGTATCCAAAAAACATGAAACCACGGCTGCCCAAATCACGGCAGAATTAAATGTGCACCTCAACTCTCCTGTTTCCACCAGAACTGTCCGTCAGGAGCTCCACAGAGTCAATATACACGGCCGAGCTGCTATAGCCA
The DNA here is from genome assembly GCF_021462225.1 of Girardinichthys multiradiatus. NCBI lineage: Eukaryota > Metazoa > Chordata > Actinopteri > Cyprinodontiformes > Goodeidae > Girardinichthys > Girardinichthys multiradiatus. The sequence continues at coordinate 13,536,829 of NC_061814.1, forward strand.
AACCTTTGGTCACACATGCCAATGCCAAACGTCAGTTTCAATGGTGCAAGGAGCGCAAATCTTGGGCTGTGGACAATGTGAAACATGTATTGTTCCCTGATGAGTCCACCTTTACTGTTTTCCCCACATCCGGGAGAGTTACGGTGTGGAGAAGCCCCAAAGAAGCGTACCACCCAGACTGTTGCATGCCCAGAGTGAAGCATGGGGGTGGATCAGTGATGGTTTGGGCTGCCATATCATGGCATTCCCTTGGCCCAATACTTGTGCTAGATGGGCTAAGGACTAGCGAACCATTCTTGAGGACCATGTGCATCCAATGGTTCAAACATTGTATCCTGAAGGGGGTGCCGTGTATCAGGATGACAATGCACCAATAGACACAGCAAGACTGGTGAAAGATTGGTTTGATGAACATGAAAGTGAAGTTGAACATCTCCCATGGCCTGCACACCCACCAGATCTAAATATTATTGAGCCACTTTGGGGTGTTTTGGAGGAGCGAGTCAGGAAACGTTTTCCTCCACCAGTATCACGTAGTGACCTGGCCACTATCCTGCAAGAAGAATGGCTTAAAATCCCTCTGACCACTGTGCAGGACTTGTATATGTCATTCCCAAGACGAATTGACGGTGTATTGGCCGCAAAAGGAGGCCCTACACCATACTAATAAATTATTGTGGTCTAAAACCAGGTGTTTCAGTTTCATTGTCCAACCCCTGTATATTTGAGAGATGAGACATTTCTCCACGTCTCCAACTTATTTTAGATTTTCAACTTTAAACTGCTTCTGCCTAAACAAATAGGTTAGGATTCATACTTCTAGTAGCATAATTTGCTTACTCAAATCTAATGGGAGGTTAGTTTTGGCACTTTTATAAACATGTCATTTCTTTATTGTCACCAGACAAATGCACCTGGCTAGCAGTGAAAAGCTCTGCTACTCAAATTCTCTAGTTTCCCAAAAAAATCCTTTTGGTTAATGTTACCCCTGCTTCTGAAGGACCCATCTGGAGCCTTCCAACTCGGCTGCCCGTCTGCATGAACAGCCTTCACTGACAACAGCTGCCAATCATCCTGCCAGGCCATTGGCCAATTAGGACATGGTTGCCATGGCTACCTGCACACTCACACGCTCAATTCTCACCTTCGATGGTTACCGCCTACTCATGGCAAAGAGAAAGATGGAAGAAAGATGAAAAGAGAGTGAGAAACAGGGTGGGGGAGAAGACATAAAACACTTCAAACATTCGTAGAGATGACAGAAAGATAAAGAACCAATGGTAAAGATGAACAGGAGATCAGAATATACAGGATGAACACAGAGGCCATTAGTGCACTGATACAATGTGCTAATGTGAGCTTTGCGACTGTCCAACCTTAGTTCTTTTCTCCTTGAAAAGATTTATATTTTATTGGACTTCTTGCATTCCTAAAAGATTTTGCAAGCTGAACAGCAGGAAATAATGATTACCTCTACTGAAATCATAGCCAGTTGAATTCTTCAAACAGAATAATAGGAATAGCATTAAAGCTCATGAAGATGTGTTTAAAAGATGAATTTGCATTTTATAGTGCTAATGTAGCTAGAATCCTGTAAAACGTAGATCAGCAAAGGAGATCAATAGAGATGCAATGATGAATCAGCGGGTGATCGTAATAACATGTTCAGAAAGAACAAATAAAGGAACTGTTTTCCATAGAGGCAAGAAATGAACTCAATAAGAATACTACAGAAAGCTAGACTTGGCAGTTGTTGGTCATTTAGCTCCTTAATCATTTCATATTTTTCTGGTTTTAATTGTTTTATACCCAACTCTCAGCGTGAAAAACACTGTCTGCCACAGGACATCAGGTAGTGTGGGATGGAGATGTTTGGTCGAATTGGCAGGGCTTTAAACCTCTTGGATTTAAAAATGATGGCAGCCTTTTGCAAGTCTCAGGTTTAGCTAAATGTCTGCATTATTTACAGAATACCCACAGAGACTGATAATTACTGTTAGCAACACTAACTAAACTAATCATTAACATAATATGCTAAAGTCACTTTAAAAACTCTAAATCAATGTTTCTTAAGTTAGTAAAACCCCAAATTTCCAGCAACTGCTCTTTGCGAGGTCCTGCCCATACAAACAATAACTGCTGATGGCACGAAGGCTAGAAAGAAGGATTTTGGATTGTGTTTTTCAAAATTAAAATTGCTAAAATCTCTGATTGATGCATTTCTGCGGATAATACCCTCCAAAGTTTTGGAGAAGCAATATTTGTGCAATAATTAATTCTTAGCTCAGGGACAAGAAAGAATGTGTGAGCTGGTGCTGGAGGATCTACAACCTTGGGACTGATCTAATTATTTATACACCCTGCTTTAAACATTGTAAATGAGCAACATGCAAAATGCACATCACTGGAGAATATCAATGACAAAGCTTAGTGGCAGTAAGAAGCACACTACGTCAGTGTCCTTTCCAATTCTTATTTACAGTTACTCCCCAACCCTACCTTTTTTCCAGTGAGTTCATTGAAAATAATATAATGGACAATGTCGCTTTATATATGATAAAGAAAACCTCCTCTGTTGAGACTTATCAATCCAGAAGAACATGTGAAATATAAATGAATGATTTACTTTCCCAAATAATGTGTAATTACACTAAGTCATTCTTACAAAAGAAGGACTGCACGAGTACTGGGACATTGTTAAACTAGATATACAGAAGGGGAGTCATCTGCATCTGCTGCTAATCCAGTAAGCACCAATATGTACAGAAGCACACAAACACACTCTGACCAGCCAGTATTACAGGGCATGAACATAATCCTGCAGTACCAGCACTGGATTCCAAACACACACACACACATATACACACATCCATTCTCTTCTCTGAACACTGCCTTGAAGAAACAATCAATAAAATGCTTCTTAAATTCCTCAGCTTCCACGAGAGCCAGGCAGAGAGGTAGAGACCTTGTCTGTACGATGTTCCCACTCAATGTTCATCCAACCTTTAATCAGCATGAAGGAATGAATGTTGGACTGTTAGACTGGAATGTTATGGTTACTAAAGGCAACAAAAGGATGAAATGGAGGGATGGCTACAACAAGCGCTAGGGTGGAAGAACAGCAAAAATGGAGAAACAAATCTACAATAAATTATGGTAGAGATGAAAAGTGTGTAGAAAAAGCATAGAGCTGGCATGAGGCAACGGTGTACTGCAAATAACTATTTACAAGGCATTGCATATTGCTACCACATGTGGGGCATTATCAGGAATATGTGGAAAATTCTGGTATAGGCTACACGTAAAGCACTGCTTTAAAACCAGATCTCGTCTTGGGTGGATTTATTCAAAAAAAGCACATGCAGGTGGTTGATGACGACTGGGGCAGACTGAAATGGCCTCATTTCACTAAGATCAGCAGAGACCATTTAAAGTCAAGATGGCAAACATATGGCCTGGTCGAAGCCTGGAAGGAAAATGGGAATAAAAGATGATTTTCAAATTCTTATGATTGGGGCTTATGATAACCCCAATCCCACCAGTTAGCCTCACCGTCGCTCCAGCACCATTTCAGTGAGCACATCATTATACAGTCAGAGGGAGAGTTATTCAGGCAAACCATATTGGTAAAGGTTCTGCGTTGACCAATATTGAATTGTTCACAAAGACTTTTATGTATTCTGTATACAATATATTTGAATGTATTCTAAAACTGGATGCACTGCCAAGTAACTAGCTGAGGCACAACAAGCAGTTTTGGCTTTACAGATTGTGAGCATGCAGGGAAGCCAGTGCCATTGAAATAATTCAAAAAGGAGTTTTTAACAAATTTATGCAAATTTAAGTTCTGAAGACAATCACTGTCCTTGTTACTCTTTGCTTCAGCTTTGCCATCATCATCTGTTGTGGCATCAGGGATTGGCAACATTAAAACGGGTATAAATAATGTATAGCTGAACTCCTTCCAGCTTGACCTTTTGCTTTCTCTGACTCGTATTTTTCATCTGAGTCATGTTTTTCAGGGCAAGATACAAACAGGCTGGATAAAAATGGTCAACAATTTAGACAGGAATCTTTATACATTTTGTTGCCCACCACAGTGTTTACTTGAGCCAGCTGATCATCATGATCCTTGCTGCCTAGACCGACATCATCAACTGAATATGAAAAGTGTGGCATTAGCAGGATGGGGATTTTTTTTCATGGTTTAAAATGCTTTATTTGAATGAAATCCTGAACTGGATATCCATACTTTATTGCAGTTGTTAGTGAAACGAAATTGCTAGTATCTTTGGACCCTAAGGAAAATTGAGGACATACAAAACAGACAGTGCAACAAAGGCAAAATTAAAGTAGTATGATGGAGTTGTGGCTATGAAATGAATGATGAACTGGATGGATAGGATTAATAAATGAGACATACTGCAGGTTCTACAAAAGAATTTAGGACAGATGGAAAGGACAAGGCCTGGGAATGAAAGAACAAGAGATTAGAGGCAGAAACAAGCAGCAAGGTCTTAAGGATAGAAAAGATTGCAACAAGAACTGACAGAGGACAGACAGGGACAAAGAGAAAGAAGAGTAAAGCAGACAGACTGAGGGAGAGAGGAGAGGAAAAAAAAAACAGGCTTTCCGGCACCAAAAAGGAATAATGTAAGAACAGAAAAACAAGAAACAAAACTGAATAAATAAATATTCCAACGATTAGTGGACATAAGAAAGACACAAATATGTTTGAAGCAAGAAAAAGAAACCTAAGATGTGTAAAAGGACCATGGGACCCGAAACAAGCATAAGGGCATCAATAGTGATTAAGTTGCCGGAAAGAAGCATTTAAGCTGAGGCACAGATAAATGAAAAAGACCATCTCAAGCAGTACTGTTGGATACCGGTCATTAATCTAGCTCATCTCAGGATTTCCGCAGTCATAAAATCAGACGAGACAAGAATCTTTATAAATTCTAGTATCAGCCACTTGACCTTTTAGCTATTAAACCTTGTCTATTCTAATTCAATTTAGCTTATAAACTGCATCAATGTTGAGCTTCAGAAAGCTTCCACAGACCTCTGGTTTGAAGATTTTAATATAGCCATGTATTGATCTTCAACAGATTTCTTTAGTACGTGTAAAGATAAAAAAAACAAAAACTGTTATATCCACACTAAGAGCAGTTTGACTACTAAACCAGCAACTGTTTAGCATTTCAACATTTAGAATTTTTTTTTGTCCATTGCAAATTTTATTGAAGGTAACACCAGAAAAAGCAATACTTACTAATATACAATATTCTCATGCTCAGAGTACTGGGCAGAAGTATAAACTTATATTTACCCATCCCGTCTCCTGCAATATCGTTCTCACCACTTATCAAGAAAACATACCCAATTTAATACAAAATTTGTATTGCAAAATAAAAAGATGACAAACAAAATAACATGTATTCCATAAACCCCCATAACTATCATACTAAGACAATAACACAATGTACAGTAATATAAAAGGTAATAATGACAGTAATAATAATAATTATTATTATTTAACTCTGATCATCTTTTTATACTGTGTTTTGAACAGTTTCATGTTTGGACATTGCTTAAGCTCCATATTCTCCTGCTGATTGCTGGTCAGCTGGCTAAGAGGCTCCAGCAATGTTAAGGCAATGTTGTTTTAAAACTACAGCTGTCAAGCTGTGAACAAACCAGCTAATCCAAATGATACATTTGTGTTACTATAGAAAGCGCAGAACAGCAAAAAGAAAAGACATTCTGTGCAATAAAAACAAAATTTTGTAGGTGTTTATGTCATGTTATTGTTTAAGCTTATGTTTCAAACTCAAAATAATAAACAAATTTTATTACAATATAATGTATATTTTGTTTATGTATTAATATGTATTACTAGGTGTTATTACATTGTAATATTGGTTAATTTCAGCAGCAGTTGAAAAATGTGTTGGCTTATCTGTTTTAAATAAAAGCAATAAGATCAAGTTAAACATCCTGTATCATGATAATGTGGTAATTTTACTCAAATCAGCCTGCAAGTGGTTATAGGGACGTCAAAATTATGAACTACTATGTTCTGAACCAGTTGTTCTTCACAAGCATACTACATGCCGTAAACATCAGTTCAGTGAAACATTTTGAAGATCAGCAACTTCGCGTCTGCCCTCAAACAAATACTCGAGTCTGCGAATTAAGGCGTCCTGTTGACTAGCTTAATCAAATAACCATGTTATGCCTCTGTACAGGTACCTTTAAAACAAACACACCAATCAGATGACTAACTGGATATAGAAAAACTGAAGATGTCTGAACACATCTCAGCAAACATTAATGGTTTCTTTTTATCTATCACTCACACAGTTGTAGTCATACATCCATGCACTGTGTTTTTTTCCTAAAGTAACTTTTAACGTCATTTGCCACACACATTCCCCATCTGTGCATGGCTCACACAAATGTGCCCACACTCGATGGGGGAGCTAATTTGTGGTTAATCGCTTCTTCATTGATGGTGCTGATTGGTCAATAAATGAAACGCTCCAGTTTTCAGTGATTAGCGCTGCTCTGTGCTCATTTATCACGTTCCAAGTCAGAGCATCAACATTAAGGGCCGTGACGCTTGTATGACACACCTTTACACGCCTTTCATCTAACAAGCTTTAGATGATAAAATTACTTGGATCATGCAGAGCATATCTCAATTCATCATGTCTGATCACAGAGACATCTTTACCTCCATATCTGTAAAAATTGACTAAATCATCTTAACTGTATAAAAACAATGAGAACACGAGGAACCAGGAACAAAAATAAGCCAAACGGATTTTATTGTATCTGTGAGGCAGTAAGATCCATAGAAACATATTTACACACAGATACTTCCACACCTCTGGATATGAAATGTAAATTCACAAATTGCAAGATAAATAAAAGATGACTGCACCCGCAAAGGTGGGTGGCCTCCACTGTCAAATGTTGGTAAAATCAAATCCTAGTTGAGATTTCCTTTGTCTCCCCGTGTTTATGGGCAAAACGTCAAAAAAGCAGACAGTCTAGCTTCAGCTTGCCTGATTGTCAGGTAGCTGTATTCCTTATCTGGCTGATCAAACAGATCTGAGAATGCCTGAGGGCAAGTTCGACATTTTTCACCCTTAACTCCTTCACCAATACAGGAAAGGTATGAAAACATTGAGCTACCACTCGTTGCCCTGGAGTAATGGCCTTCTGGTTTTCCTTTGCAATGTGACTAGGATGATAAAAGCAGGGGAGGAACTGATACCTGAACAATTTTCTAATTTATAATGGTAAGACATAAGAAATAACACAGACAGAACAAAACATAAATAAAGGCAAAATCTGAACTGCGGTTTGTAAATTGTGCAAATACTGTGCATGTATTGTTGCTCAGAAGCACATCAGGACAGGCAGAGCAGTCCCAATGGCCATTGTAGAGAAGAACTCAGGGCTGGTAACCATACAGGTTCCTAAGAATACCACAGTAGCAGCGAGGATTGACCTCTGTGATGTGGTCCCCTGTGAAGGTCATGACAGTTGGTTTCGGAATGCAGATGTGTACATTTGTGTCCTAGCAATTGGAAAGTGGGGTCTCAACCCGTGTCTGGACTGGACTTATGTGTACTGGAATTCAAATCCAAAAGGTTATGTCAACCCAAACTCTAACTATGTTCCCCAGGGCCTGCGGCAACGCATCAGTTTGATTAGAGACAGATCTACCCAACGAGCTGACAACACTAGATATAATCCACTGGTAATAACTGTCAGGGGAATGTGGAAGAATCCCTGGCCTACTGTCAAACATGCAGATCTTAATGAACTTGTTTTGATTTTAGGAGCTGATGTTTCTGGAAGAGACCCACAGGGATTGTTTCGAATTCAGTTTGTGGATCAGCCTAAACCTCCTGATGAAAATCTAGATATTTCTGGTGTTAGCACTTCTCCTAGCCCAACCACACCTCCTCAAGCATTGGTGACTTATACTTAAATGTCTCATCACCTGAAGTAATGTTACAAGTTGAAACGGGATTTTCTGATAAAAACATCTGGTTAGAATGGATTACATTTACTGCAAAAACCAATAACATGACAGAGTGTATTGTCTGTTCTTCAGCTAGACCACAACTTTTCACTACTCCTGCTCCATTGTTATATAACACAGACCGCCCTGGGTTTGACTGCATGTTAGCTCTACACATGACTCCTTCACCTAAACATTGTTCCAATTTGAGTGACCTTTTCCCACCTGCTAACAACCACACCATCCCTCCGGTTTTCACTCCTAGAGCAGGAAATTATACATGCCTTACCAGGCGGAATTACAGCTTTTTGGGTCACATGTCTAAGTCTTGGTGTTCAGATACCATAAATGTTACAACCTGGGATAATGCTAGTTCACTCCTTCATGCACATGCTGACCTCTTCTGGTATTGTGGTGGGAAGACAATGTTTAATTATTTGCCTTCGTCTTGGTCAGGAACATGTACTTTAGTTAGATTAGCTCTACCAGTGGCTTTGCTTGGACATCTGCCAACTTCTCCATCCTCAATTCTTCGTCACAAACGTGCAGTGGATTTTTCTTTCAGACATAACAATCCCACTTATTTCGATGCTATTGGGGTTCCACGTGGTGTTCCAGATGAATATAAGTTAGCCAATCCTATAGCCAATGGGTTGGAATCAACATTTCTTTGGATTACTCCTAACAAAAATGTTGATCGCATTAAATATGTCCACTATAATATACAGCGCTTAGCAAACATTACCAGAGATGTAATAGTAGGTGTAACTGACCAATTATCCTCCAGTTCTCTTATGTCTTGGCAAAACAGAATGGCCTTAGACATGTTGTTAGCTGAAAAGGGAGGTGTTTGTGCCATGTTTGGTTCTTTATGCTGTACCTTTATTCCAAATAATACAGCTCCTGGTGGTTCAGTAGCCAGAGCCCTAGATGAATTGCGCATCCTGGCTCATCATCTGCTAAAGATTTGTTTTGTTTTTGCATTGACATGCTTATCAGAAACAGAATCCACTTTATTCGCCAGGTTTGTGCACACAAAAAAGGAATAAGACTTTGGTTCCATGTTGCTCTCAACGTAGATATATAAACTATAAATATATAAGAGGGAAAAAAAAAGGTCCCAAGGACGGAATCGAACCCCAGCCAGCCTTGTCGAGGACTTATAAACTCCATATGTGGGGTGCATGCTCTACTTCTACACCAAGTGCTGCCAGTTGTGTGCTAGTTTTGACAAAAAATATTCTTGAATTAGTGCAAATATGCATGGTATCGATCTGGGCACTCTGACTGTTAGATGTTTATCAGAGAGAGAGCCCGGGGGAAGAAACTGTCTCTGTGGCGGCTCATTTTTGTGAATAGCGCTGACCTGTAGGAACTGGAATTGATTCACAGTAGATACAGTGTTGAGAATGGTGAGAGGAGGCAGTGTGGAGGGTGTTCTCTAGAAATCCACAATCACCTCCACTGTGTTAAATGCGTAAATCTCAAATGGTTCTGACCACACCAGTGGTTCAGTTAATCCAATCCATCTTGCCCTGGATCACAGACGCATCCGCTGAAGTGCAGTCATTTGAGTACAGAGAGAAGAGGAGTGAGGAGAGAACACACCCCTGAGGGGTGCCAGCCTGATGGTTCTTGTGCAGGAGAAAATGCTCCCCAGTCTCACTACCTGACTGACCGGCAGCAGCAGGTGAGATGCTCCCCAGTCTCACCTGCTGCTGCCGGATGGCAGGAGGTTGGTGATCCACTGACAGGTGGAGGCAGGCACTCGAGGTGGTGTTGTCCCAAAGTGACTGCATCATTTACCAACCCGTTTACTTGGTAAGGAAACTACAGGACGGTCCAGCAGGAGGCCTGTGATGTCTAGATGCTTCAACACCAGTCGCTCAAAGGCTTTCATAAACTGGACTGGGATGATGGTGGAACGCTTAAAGTAGAAAGGAACCTCCCAGAGCTCCAGAGACTTGTTGAAGATCTGTGAAGAAGGGGGCCAGTTGGTCAGCACAGATTATATGTGAAAACTCACATACAATCTTAATTGTATGTTTTCTGAACATTTTAGTCTTTACTGTGTTAAAGATAATTTTTTTAATAAAATCTTGTCTCCATTTTAAAATTGTGGTCCTCACGGTTCATTTACATTCATTAACCTAATTAATCTGGCGGCAAAAATCGCAACATATAATATAAAAGTACATTAATTTCTTTAGTTTTAATTTTGATGCATATTAACATGTTTGAAAGTGAAGTGATGTTAAGCTTTCTAAAATGTAAACTTCAAAATATCTTAACCATTCTGAAGGATTAGAATTTATTAAAGGGAGAGTGGTGGCCTAGTGGTTAGAACAGGAAGTGTGTGTTCCAGAGGGGACACAAGGGGCCAGGTTTGTATCCCACAGATTGCCACTCTGGGTCCATGAGCAAGACCCTTAGCCCCAGAATGCTCCCCGGGCGCCGCACAATGGCAGTCCACTGCTCCCTATAAGGGATGGGTTAAATGCAGAGGACAAATTTTTTTGTAATGTACATGTGCAATGACCAATAAAGATGATTATGATTATAAAATAAATGATCTACAGTAACATAGATAAAGTTTACTTAATTTGTCCAAAACTTCAGCTTTGAATTGAACTTGACTCAATGTGATACATTTAATTTCCACTAAACCAATATGTCAAGTTTCTAAACTTGAAAGTTAGATCAACTTTATAAAAAGGCCGACACAATTAGTACCATATTTGTTTTTTTTAATATGTTTTTTGTATTTTCTGTGTATTTTTCTTTAGCCTGTGTTCTCTGTTAAATGCTACCGAGGGCCTTAAGCTATCAAACAGCTGAAATTTGCCATACTGGTCAATCTTCAAGCAGTTATAAAGCCTTGTGTCATTTAAATATTCTAATTTAATTTCTCAGCTATTTTTAATAGACTACCAAACAATTGTTCTAAAGAGCAGTAGAACCTATGACTAACTACTGAGTATAGGTTTGAAAAGTATTTATTATTTACAGCCTATTTTCTTGCTTGCTCAGTCTCAGTTTTGAGTTGAACACGAGTTCTCCGATGCCAAATGACTAATTTTCTCCATGGGTGAATAAACCTCAACATACCACTACATATCTTCACTATACAGTAGATTACCTATTTATTGTGTGTAGGGACTTCGCCACAGTTCACAACATGTTTTCACGACGAGATCTGACAAATGTACCCAAACATTTCACATGTCCACATACATACATGGAAGTATGGAGCCACCTGATCCAGTGACCTAAGCCCAAGCTCACACACCGTGCGCACACATTGTTTTTGCCTCAATGACTATATGAAAATGTTAATTTGACAAAAAAAAATCTACATTTTCTAACTTATAGCAGGGTGGAAATTAGAAATAGATGACACTTAGGAGTAGCTCAAGAGGGGAGCCTAACAAAGCTCATATATCAGCAGATCTTAATAGACTGTGAGTTTAGGAATGGGGAATATTTGCCTTATTTCTGCACAAGCCCACAAAGAAAGAAATGTGCTTTACTTTAGTACTTTTCATCATAGTAATTGGGGATTTTCAAACACTTTCAGCAGCTTTGACTTGGACTGCGACACATAGCTAAGCTCATTACAGTGTGGTCCACCATAAGAACCAGTACCAGCTAGAGGTAAGTGTTTTATTTATTTGCCCTAATTTGCTTGTAACACCAGAATAGTGCTTGTTAGTCCTTAAAAGTTTGAAACGTTTCCCCAACACAACCAGCTAATGCAGACTTACTCTCATTTACTCGCCCACATTTGAATTTCTTCATCTTCAACAGCCTTCGAATGAGATCTCTTCATTCGTCACACAAAACCTCAGTCGCATATTCTGACAATTTAAATGACTTATGTGCGCAGAGAGAAATCAAGTGGGAAATGAGAATAGGGAAAAACAGCGAACTAATTGTGGTCCTGTGGGAATTATCAGAGCGTAACACACACACACACACACACACACACACACACACACACACACACACACACACACTCACTACACTTGCTGTAGTTCAGTGTACGCAGATACCCTGTAGAAATGTGTGTGTGTGTGTTTATGTTTGTGTTACAGGATGTAAGTATCTCTCCATTTCCAGTTTATATTTCATTTGTCTACACATGTATAAGATAAGAGCCCTGCAGTGCTGCTGTGACCCTGCTGTGTCTCTGCACAAACACGGCTTTGATAGTTGAAAAAAGCATAGCTCTACAGAGGAATAAAAAAGATTGAATGCCGGTGCAGCCGAGATCATCAGAAATGAGAACATGAGCACCATGTAGCAAGGCCTCAGAGTGCAAATTCAGCAAAAGGCCAAAAAGTTTGTAAGCGTTAGAGAACAGAAACTACTGGAGTAAAAAAAGGAGAGAAGGTGTACATAAACAAGGATGGAGGAAAAGTGAAGATGAACTTCAGTTTTTTTTGGTTTTCTGTACTATAATACAGCATAATTACTAGGGGTGATACATTCAGCTTATATGGCAAAATGATTAATGAGATCAGTTTATGAGAAAGACAGCAACAATATTTTTGGGTAAGCAAAGAATCCCCACACTTTGTTTTCACAAGGAGATTAGTTTTTCATAATTTGCATACTGTGTTTTTAAGAATCTATTCAGTGGAGAATAAGCCAGTTCAGGTTTATTTAGTTATATGTTGCAGTTTTTATGCTTGTCTAATTATAAGGTTTTCCAAATGCCAAAACCAGACTGAAAATGCTCAGATTTAGTGTTTTCACATATTGAGTAACAGTTTTATAAGTTTTATGCTGTGTTTTAGGGTAGTTCTGTTCAGCGGAGGAAGTGAAGAATTGTGAAGGTTTTGACCAGTCAAACACTTTTAGACTTTTAATTAAATGTGGCCTGCAAATAAATAAATATATATACGAAATGTTGCTGCATTAACTTTTTTAATAATTTTGTTGTACGACAAGATGTCGGTGCTTTAAATCAACTGGCAACACAGGAGGCAAATGGAAAACTACTTTGTCAACAACTTAACTCACCTTCATAACTATGGTGTATAACAGTTCACATGTACTTTAGATGAAGTCTCATGGTGACAGCAAAAGTTTAGCTTTTTACAAGACACTTTGTATCGACAAGAAATCAAGCTGTTTAATGTCATTAAGCACCTGGTAATTTCAATTTAAAGCCTTGGGAAAGTTGAATTTTTGCTCATTGGGTCCCTATTTATTAGGTGGCTTATTTCTTTTACCTGCTTTTTTGGTTAGAAAATATGTAATATAAACTCTTTGGGGTAAATGTTTCCTAATTAGGATTTCTTTCATTTTGTCTTATGTTGTACTTATTCTACATGCCTGCCTCTCTCAATGTGTTTTATCCTACTCACTTTGGAAGATCGCCATACAGTATGCAGAAAATTTATTTTTACAGTGTGGATTAGGATATTTTTTAAACCTTTCCTTGGATCAACCAGAACACCCACATCTATTGTCATCGAAGCAGCAGGGGAAGCTGCCCTAAACGATCAGTGTTCCTGGGTCAGCAATGTCTCTCCTTCAGCCTGTATTCAGTCTCTATAATTACCAGGCTATTGGCTATGCTGGTGCTAGTCTTCTCTGTTCCATTACTGCTTCTAATTTTATTCCCCACAGTGGGCTTAACAGCAGACCCTCTGCCTTATTATCTATTAACATAGGATGTTAACTACTAGCAGATGTCTAGTAGGATTCAGAGATGTTGCTATGGAGTTGGTCAAAAAGATGAATGCAGTAGTCTCCTAGTTGAAAATGTATGTGCAGTATGTGTACTTGCAGCTGTAAATAATCCAACCTGATATTGAAAGAATGAACATTAGTGGGAAAAGCAGTGGTGAGAATGTTTTGACGGAGGTCAGGTCAAATGTACTCAGCTAACAGTTTTGGCATCCAGCCACCATTTCCAAGTACACCTCAGTCAGGCTGTCAGCGCTTGATCAGTTTGGCTTGGTTAGTTGTTAATTTAGTAGTTTATCATGGCAGCTAATTACATAAAATACATGACTGGATAACCTGTAGGCTTTGTTGTTACGTAGAGACGGGGTTTACATTTTCATTTCCATTTACAATTCCACAACATTTTTTTCTTGTAATTGTCACTTTTTTGCAGGAAAACGTTTAATAACACAGCTCTAAATATAAATATTTTAGCACACAGAAACAGATTTTTATCAAAACTAAATCAGCAGTTCACTAAATCGCATTCACCCAATTGCACTCACTAATGCTCACACCTTCATACACGGATGCACACATCAGTAGGCAACTTGGGGTTAAGTGCCTTGCCCACGGGCACATCGGCATGTAACAGGAGGAAGCTAGAATGGAACCCACAGCTTTTGGATTGCAAGACAACTGCTTTTCCCATTGTGCCACAGTAAAGTGAAATGCATATAGAACTGTGCACACACACTTTTACTGCAGCCTTTACACCGAGTACCATCACTTTATCTGATTAAAATGTGCAAATAGTTGCTTTGCAGAAGTGATTATGAAATGTTTTGTGTGTGTGTTTGTGTGCATTTATCTTGCAAACACCCTTGGCATCCAGAGAATTATCATATTAGAGGTCAAATCCATAATATACTAAGGAAGCTGGAGGGGGTGTGTGTGCATGTGCACAGTAGAGTCTGCTTTGCTTTTTAACTCTTCTTTTTCATATGAACTTTGCTCTAAAGATTCCTGCCTGGAGGAAAATGAGTGCATTTCTGTGTGCAGCCATAACTCTGGGACCCTTGCTAATGATACCCATGTTGCATCAAACATACACGCATGTGTGATCCATTCATGCACACATGTGCTGTAAAACACAGAAAGGCAGTCTCCCTAAGGAGTTGACTTCAGTTGTGGAAAACATTTTAAAGTGACATCAAAAAGTTTATGTATGCAATTAGGACTGCTTGTGGTTAACAATATATTGCTCATAGGACTAATTATCAAAACAAAGTATTAGATTCAATAGATCCCAGTATCAGATTAAATATACGCAATGTATCAGAGGTTACCTTGTGTGTCATTGTTATTTGTCTTCCATCCATTTTCTATACCTGCTTAATCAAGAACGCCCATAGCAAGGACTTAAACCCAGGACTCACTTGCTGCAAGCAAAAGTGCTGTCTGTGATATCATTCCAGTGTTTTCCCTGTAGTTTAAGTGGAGACCTACCCTTAGCTGAAACTTTCAAAAGCTTGCCAATATTTCCAAATCTAACATGTCTCAAGTCAGGCAGACTTAGACTCTTCAAAGGATAAAACAGAGCAACCTTGTTAAACTTCCTATTATCTGTTCACAGCTGTGGAAGCCTGATTAAATAGCCATGGGAATGTAAGAAATACAGTTTGCTGTTTAGAAGCTTCTTACAGTGTTTGTGTTTTCTCCAATTTAATTCCTAAACAGCTTGATGATACTGAAAATAGCTAACTTTAAGTCTTTCTCTCTGTGTAATAACCTGTACACCATTAAGTGTTGTCAATGCGACCTAGTAATGTCTATCACTATGGTTCCCTTGACCTAGAGTCATAGACACTGATTGGTTCACTGACTGGTTTAAAGTTGGATTTTTATGACCCACCTTTCTGATTTCTTAGTTCAAATTTGTTAAATTATCATGTTAGACGACAATTTCGGAGCTGCATCTTCCGTAGTATTTCAAATAAAATTGAATCCACTGGCTTTAAATGGCATGCAACACACATGCACTCTCAGACACTGGAGTAGGTAGTGGCTATTAATATGCTGACTGAACCAGGACAGTAGAAGTGGGGAACGGAAGCAGGCCGGTATCCACTGGGAAGCAAATTGCTGACCCTTTTTTTAGCTAGAATACAGCTGGGATTGTCAGTGGGATTGACCCACGGGAATAACGAACGGGAAGGCCACTCATTCTGAGAAAGTCTGACACATAGACTAGTTAGATTTCCATAAGAGACTTCCATCCAACACTTAGAGCTGCCGGTTTAACAATGCTTAGCCTCACGTGTTAAGAGAACAATGACGGCCCTTGGTTAAAAATAAAGGCAATATAGCAACAACTTGTAAAGGAAAACTATATTAAAAAGGTTATAGGAAAGGCTACATACAAGTCAGGAGGGAGAAATGATAGGATTTTCAAAGGAAAAGCCTTTAACTGAAAGGATGGCATTTATTAGCTGCTATGGACAATAAGTCCTGCTGCACTGCTCTGTGTCATTGTGTGCTTGTGTGTGCGTACAGTGTGTATGTGTGTAGCAGCTTGTGTTATGACAGATGTTGTACCATGCTGTTTTACAGCAGAGGGCGGGCTTAAAGTTCATTAGAAAGGCCTTCACATTAAGCCTCTGTTACGAAACGCTTCCAAAAACACTGGGGACTGCTGGTAAAATAATAAATAAATGAACAACCCCCATGTTCAGGACCGTTTTGGCCAAGCAAGTTAAACACCACCTCTATGGACCAAATGAGTACAAAACATACATGCATATTCATTATAAACTGAATTCAGAGCTATAAATGATACAGCTTCTTTCAGAAGTATTTATATACCTTTAAGTTTTTCACAACAGAAAGCTTTTCATTTATTAGCCATGCACTTGACAAATCTATGAACTATGTAGGGGACACAGCAAACATGTGAAACACGGTGCTC
This sequence comes from Girardinichthys multiradiatus, assembly GCF_021462225.1. Lineage (NCBI taxonomy): Eukaryota > Metazoa > Chordata > Actinopteri > Cyprinodontiformes > Goodeidae > Girardinichthys > Girardinichthys multiradiatus. The sequence continues at coordinate 13,553,514 of NC_061814.1, forward strand.
TGGTCAAATGAGACCAAAAATAAAATGTTGTCCTACATGCAAAGTCCTATGTTTAGTGGAAAATTAACATTGCACATCCCCCAAGAACCCAATCTCCTCCATGCCTAAAAACGTTGCTGGGAGCATCATGCTGTGGGGATGCTTTAATTTAGCAGGGACAGGCAATGTGGTCCAATTTAACAGAGATGGATGGCGCTAAATACACGGCAATCCCGGAAGACAAAACGTTGAGACTGGGCCTGAGGTTCACCATCCTGCAGTACAACAACCTTACAACATCCAGTCAGAGCTATGAAACAGTTTGGACAGAAGCACATTGGTACGTTAGAATGCCACACGTAAAGTGCAGACCTAAATACAAGAGATAATATGTGGTCTTTAAAACTAATGTTCACAGATGTGCATTCCATCAAGTCTGACGGAGCTTGAGTGATTTTGCAAAAAAGAATGGGCAAGAAAAGTTCAGTCCCAAGATGTACAAAACTGGTAGAGACACACCTCTGAAGGACTTGCATGGAAAAGTCCTGACTAGGTGGCTAAACACATTAGCACTCTACACATTTGTTTTATATTTGTAATAATTTGAAAACTATGTATGATTTTCATCACACTGCACAATTTTGCCCTACTTATTGTTGGTCTGTCACATAAAACACCAATAAATTGTATTAAAGCGTTTATGTGTGACATGAAAAAGATGTGAAAAGTGCAAGTAGTATGAATATTATAAGTCATTGTATATTACCACACCTTTTAAACCAGAACCTTTTATTCAGGGCATTTGGATGTTCAGCAAAAGGTTTAAAGCCACAGACTGTGAAACGTTTGATCATAAATCTATTTTAATAAGGTAAACTGACCCAAGGGAAAGAAAAATAGTCAAAGGAGCAGAGCTGTACATGTATCTAATGTTAGCCATTGTATTTAATGAACAGAGTCTAATTCATTCTGAAACCACCAGAGAGACCAGAAATGACCTTTTGGCAGCGCACTATGATAAAGCAAAACTTTTAGATCAGAGCAGACCTTTAGCAGAATAATCTAATAATCTAATGTCCCAGGACAGGAACTCATTTAAATGCAAGTCTGGTTTACTAAAAAATTTTACATGGCATCATGAGGAATTGTTAAGACTCATACAAGAAGTCATATCAGCTTTACTGTACGGTATATTTCAGAAGAACATAACTATTTGCAATCTAAATCAGGGTTTGTTAAGTTATCAATCTATCTGCTCCAGTGTCAACAAAACTTTAAAACCTTATAACAGAATTCACCAATTGATTTAAGGGGAACACAGCGGGTGCGTCACGTCAATTATGTGGCGTCAACTGGAACCTTTAATTCACACTTGACCTGTTTTGCTGATATATGCAAAGATAAAACTGATTTCAGGAACTTAAATGGTTTAAATAAGGAGTACCGCTGATTCGTGTTACCCTTATATAACTGTAGTTTTCCATAACTTATCAATACAAGATGTTGGCTTGTGTGGTCTCAACCTTTTGGAGTCCCTTGATGGTTTTAATGTTATTTTAACTTCTTTCTGTTGTCTCCAAGAAGTCTCTTGAAGAAATAGAACATATATCTTAAATATACTACAGTCCCTAAAACAAAACCCCCCTTTTTGTCTCATGACATCATTTAAAGACCTAGAACCAACTGCTGTTATCTTAACTGACTTGCAAATAGCAGCTGTTTGCACGGATGCTCTAAACATTTTGCCATCTTCTGTTGATTGCAGAAAGCATGAACAACATTGTAGCCTATAAGTGCTCACCTTAAATCATATTTCCTGTTTCTGTGTCTCATCATTGGGCGGTCATATTTTCCTTTAGAATCAGATCAGCATCTGGGTGTATTCAGCCTTTTACAGGGAAGACATGTCTTCATGGATTCTACTGTGCATTAGGACCCCTTGTCTTTTCTATGTTTATCATGCATGAAAACCGCCTGCTGTCTTTAGAGTCACCTGAACGTTAAAGCTTCCTGCTGCTGCCAAAGTAGACAGACTGAGACAGCCTCCAGCTGGTTCCATACAGTCCCCTAAATGAAGTCTACAGCAACTCTCTAATCCTCTAAATGGTAGAATATGCTCCTTTATTCCAAGGAACCAAGATGTTTTAACTTTTTTCAGTGTCATTTTTCTGTCATAGGCAACCAAACAGGTTTCATCTTCCAGAGAGCATAACAGAGGCTTAAGTCTTGTTGTCTGACTACAAGTTTCTAAAGATATAAAATCTCTAAAGTTTAATTTGATTATCTCTTAATGTTAAAAGAAGCATAATGGGCTCAGCTAACCTTATTTTTCCACAACATATTACCTGGTCCTCAGTGGCATTCACAAAATAAGTAGACATTCTTACTTTTTATTCAACATTTATTTCCATTTTAATCTTTTACTTATTTCATGAAAGACAGAAGTACAGGTCTAATATTTTTGGTCTTTAAAGTTCTGTGTAGATTTTGATTCTCTTTCCTCTATGGCCCATTATCTCACAATTTATTCTGACAATTACTCTCTTTGAACATTATTATTTTATTTTATTTTTAAATAGAGGTACAACACACTGCATTGCTGAGTGTTGCTAGATGTTGTTACTCTTAATTCATCTCCAATATCAACTTCTCTGCCACATAGAATTTGATTTAGATGAATTTCTGTTGCAATGATACATCTCATTTAATATGTTAAATGATCTCTAGTGTCTAAATTTCAATCTATTCCTTTTACCGTGGCCGAGTTAAAAATGCTAATTTAACAACAACACAATGTCTGCATTTCCCTCAATCTTACAATCACCAGTGTTTAGAGCAGAAAACTACTGCAGGCTATGATTGATTTTCACATTAAATACACTTCATATCTGCAGGAGAACTGAAAGGCTGAACAACGAGGTTGACGGACACCAGGGATGAGGGACAAGGTGCATTTGCCAAAACCATGCAACTGCTTGGCTTTTTATACAACAGTCTTTCTCCTGCTCTGCTCCATAAAAAAACATTTGTGGAGTGCACAACTAAAATTACTATTTGTCCTAGATCAGCGGCCATGGCTTGTTAGGTTTGTAGTTGTGTCGTACTCTTTCCATTTTCAGATTTTCAAATTAAACAAAGTTTAGAGATCTTCAAATCTTGGGATATAGTTTCATAACCTAACCTTTCTCTAAACCTCTCCAGATTCTCATTCGTCTTCATGCTCTTCTCTGTTCATCAATGTTCTCTAACAACCCTCTGAGGCCATCGCTGAACAGATGGATTTATACTGAGATTAAATTAAGCACAGGTAAACTCAGTTTACCAAAGATTTTACTTCTGAAGGCATCTAGTTGACTTGGACTTTACGTACATCAGAGTAAAGGGAACTAAATACAAATGCTCTAAGTCCATCACAAAATCACAATAAAATTAATTGATGTTTGTTGTTATGTGATAAAATATGTGTGATTCATTTTGCATGCCATTGTGTGTGTGTGTGTGTGGCCATTTAAAAGTCATATTTTCCAGATTGTAAAAGTTAGGCAAAAATTTAGTTATGAAACAGTTTTTGTTAAAGAATAATGTACTGAACCAATTTGCTTAAAAAACCATCAGCTATCATTATAGTTTCTGGATACTTCCAGTCATGTGGATTCACAAAGCCTCCTTTGATTATGATTTTATTAAAAAATAAAAAATAAAACTCTGCTATGAGAGCGTAAAAGAAGTCAGTAGGAGAGCCCGTTGGGACACAGCAACATGAAGTTGGCCTGCTGCTGTGTCTGATACCCAATGATCAAAAACACACATGAGAACCCAAGCTCCTTTTTACTCAGCTCTTCACAAAGGCAAAACATAAACACACCCTCTGACCCTTGTAATGTTGCCTTTTTGAGTGCTTGGGAATGGAAACATTCCTATAAGGGTCCCCAGAGAGAAGAAAAGCAGGATGGAAAAGGAGAGAGGATAGGGGAGTGGAATGCCACTCTGTAGTGGTTTAACACATTCCAAAAATTAGGATTTCCTCTACAGAGCACACAAAGCCTTCCCCTTTTAACCACCTCCAGCTTGTTTCAGAGCAACAATGACTTCATCTTTATTTCATCATTTTGATTAACTTGTTATTCTATAAAAACTCAATGCGTCTCACTTTTTTAGCCTCGTATATTCTTTTCATTTCAGCACTGGTCTTAAAATAGAACTGGTACGGTGGAAACTGCTTACACACACACACACACACTGCAAAGAACACATGCACATAAACACAAAGAAATCCATCAGCCCTTTGCTTTTTTTCTTCGTTTCCAGCCCTAAGTTAAAGCACCAATACATCTTCCTAATTAAATATCTGCTTAAGCTTGTGCCATGTTGATGCCTGTGTGTACGTCTGTGTTTATATGAGCATCTTTTGCCAGCAGAAAAGCTGAGGAAAAAGAAAGGTGTGGCCATCTACATTTTAGTGGGACACCAATCCACAACAGATGCTCCTGTAACATAATAGATTGATTAAATGGATGGTGAAATATAAGAGAATGGCATTAAAAAGTAAGACAACAAGGAGAAGGTAACAAATGGAAGTAGGGGTGGGAATATTTCAGCATTTTTAGTGGTGAAATCATAACAGATAAAAAGTTGCAGTAAATAATTTTTACTAAAAATAATAATAATAAAAGGTTACCAAACACCAGATAGACTAATCTCAGCTAGAAAACAAGTTATAGTTTTGGGATATTTCCTTCTTTCAGCTGCCTAAATTTAAAAATGATAGCTGCAGAGCAAGGACGAAGAAACAAGGATAAGAAATTAGTTTTCTGATGTCTCTCCCTGAAGCATGAGCGTTTCTGAATCTGTGTCAAGATATCCGCTCATTCAAACCTCCTAAATCAATACCTCAAAGGTGAATTGGTAGAAAAACAACATTTCTTGCCAAGAACAGACATATTGAGCTACAACTGTCATATGGAGCAGTCTTTTGTTCTCGACAAAGTTATTCTTGCAACTGACATGAGAGGTTGAGATGGTTTAGGAACACTGCTGAAAAGAAATTTGAAAAAAAACAACTAACCGGAACCGCAGCAAAACAAGATTAGAGAAATTCGAGTAAACAATACATCACTGAATTTGCTGCTGCAGAAAATAAACCGAAGCCTGCAGGAACTCTGCAAAACCAGCACTCTCTTATTTTTTTTTTTCATTTTAATTTTTAATCATTATTTCGTGTCATCAAAAGAATAAAAAGCTTGTTCTGTTTTATGTGACACTTATCACAATGAAAGGAGAAAATGTGAACCAGGTTAATTAAAAAGAAAACTAATTTAGTCACCCCAAGTGTCAGGTGCATTTGTAACAGTAATGAAGTGTTTCAATAAGTGTTACCAAGAAAACAAAATTAGCACTTGTCAATACTTGAGGCTTGTTCCCCCACTGTCTGCATGTCAAGAGATGTGTCAGGGACTGCTGATATACTGTTTACCCTGTTGGCTTAGGAGCAATATTCACTTATAGTTGCAGAAAAGTAGTAAAGTAGTGAAGTTTTAAATCCTGAATCAAGTCAATTTAACTGCCTACTTTTTCCCCCATTATACTTAGAACAGGCAGTTCTAAGTACCTGTCGGGGCTGAACTCAGTGTGACATTGAGGTGTATAGGAACAAGGCTAACCACACAGTCGCTAGTCTTGGATCAATTCACTGAACTATAAGAGATTCAACATCTCATCTCAATATAGCCGTTTAGCTGACCTCTTTCTCTTTCACTTTCTGACCCTCTGTGGGAGGGCTGCAGTTTTCCCATGGATCCACTGATATGTTTTACACACTTAAATAATCTTTACCAGATAGCACACTAATGCAAGAATCCATTCCATCCCTAAACCAATGCCTGTTGCAAGAACATGAGAGAAACACAAACCCATAGTGCATGTCATGCTAGCCCGCACACACGTACTCACTAAAATACTCAGTGAAATGACTGATGTCATTTGAAGTTTCCAAAGATACACAAGAAGCCAAGTCCAACAGAACTGTCTGGGAGAAATGATTTCAGACCCCAGTAATTACCGTTTTAATTACATATAATACTCTCCCTCTTTTTCTTCCTTCATCCCTCCCTCTGCAGACCACTCTCCTCTTGGCTTCAGTTTGGGGCTAGACATTTGTCACTTTGCCATCTTATGGCCTCCTCTTCCCTTCTCTCGGTGAAGCAATGGAAACATGATTTCTCTCAACTCTTCCTTTCCGAACTTCTTTCATTTGCACACAGCACATTTCTTGGTGATCTTCTCCTTCAAATCCTTAATAAGCCATGCAATTCTCAAGAATGCTTGTATACACAAAAGTATGTTTATACCTGGGTGTGACTGTACACAAAATATAGCTCAAATTTCCTTCAAGGGGAAATCCTGTGTCTGTGGAGTAAGTTCCACTGCTTGCAAGTACATAAATGGGGATAAACTCTCAGGAGAAAATTAAATAATTTAAATGATGCACAGCTTCTTTGAGCCGAACCACAAGCTTAGCGGCTATTTGGAGGGACTCTGGATAAACTCTCACATTACCACTTCATCTTGTGCATCGTTTCATTTTAATCCTATATTAAATATGCGGTAAACAAGTGTGATTCTTTGGCCTGTGTCCAGATTGGATTTTGCCAGAGGCTAAAACTGATAGCTAGTCCGATAGGGGCCAAGACGTTTACCGTTTTAAAACGACTGGCTGTCATAAAGGTTGGCGTGAATGCTGTTTTCTGACCCTCAAAGCTGTTGTCACGATTGTGTTGAGCAGCTATTTACCACAGAAGCTGATCATTATTTACACACTAAATGGGTGTAGGAGTTGGTGAGCCACCAGTGATGGGTACAGGGAACAGAACATATAAAGTGACGGAAAATGCAGAAGTATTACAACGATTAAAAGAATGCCATTTTATTGGTGGTGTATCTTCACCTGGATTTTCCATGTAATTAAGCAACAACTGTGTATACAAGTATCCAATGGAACTGGTACAATGACTCAAATGTTCTTAAATTAGTGTTGACATTAACTACGATGACTTTTGACTGAAGTTGTTTAAAGACAATAGAAGTTCGATTTTGGCCTCACCCCCTGTCAGACTAGTCTCCCAGACCAAATAATCTGGATTTTGTACGAAAAAAACAACAAAAAAAACACCAAGAGATCAACTAATTATAACCTTTAACGCAACCTCCATTAAATGTACAGTTTATATTTTTTTAGTTTAGATTTTGAATCAAAACTGAATTTACAATAGTAATGAGACTGATGTACACAATCCTTATTTTATTTTATTTTATTTACAGATTGAAGTCAATCTTTTGAATAATTCTGCTAACTGGGCATTATGTGGGTTAATATGCAGCTAAGATCTGCTTCTCAGAATTACTGTCACAAATGTTCATGATCATCTGAGATATTTGTATTCAGTAATGAGTATTCCTGTTACACTTTGTAATAAGAGACCAATGTCAAGTATAAACCAACAGGTATTTTCAGTTCAGTTCAAAAAAGCGACATCAACAATAAGTACCCTAAAAACCTGTTCGTGAGCAGAAGTCAGCTCAAAGGAAATGTAAATGAAGGTTGTAGAGAATAAAAAGAAGTAGAGCAAGAGCTGACTCTTGTAGAACCCCAACCGAGTACATCTTTTTGCAGATCTGCATTATAGCTATAAATTCAGAACTGAAGGTCATTTAAAAAAACTGGATGGAATCAAACACAAATATATGTTCTTTTCAAAAAGGTAGCACCCTGGGAAATTTGGAGAATGTTGAAGAATAGAGGATATAGAGTAGGAGGCAGCTGGTTGTACACTGTGTTTATGTGTGTGTGGTTCTTGTGGGGTGAGGGTGGGGGGCTGGTTATTAAATGTTTAGTTTTGTTGCAAGTACAAGAGGAGGGCAGACTGATAGAGGATGGTTTTAAGGGCTTGAAAGAGACATCAAGTGACAGACTTGCACACAAACAGCTTTAGGACTTTAATGTTTGTGCTCTAAATGCAACAGAGGAAAGATCCAGAGACTAGAGGCTCATTTGGAAACTGTTGATGAGACATGCCAAACAGCAGGGGCTTTAACACACACACACACACACAGGGATCAGCGTATAAACAGCAGGGCATGGCCAGTGTCTGCTAGTTCCTGTTTGTTCTCTGTGTGACATACAGCAGAGAAACGTGCAACTGTAGGCTAATCAGTGTGTTGCAGAGTGTGTATCTTTTAATGTTTGTGGCTAAACCTTTCATGGCCCTGCGTCACCTGCTGCCTGGCTGCTGCTCACACTGTTAGGTTGCATACAAGAGTTTGTAAGGAGAGTAAGAGACAGATTGGACTGTGCTTTAATAATAGATTGTGCTTGACTGGCTAATTAATGGAATACTACAAGTGATAGAAATGAGAATAGACTGTAAAACATGTAGTTAAAGCTATTTGTATGGTGCATTGGGTTCTAAATCGTTCTTAAGCTCTAAAATTAGTATGAATCTATTTTCCATTTCGATTTCGCCCTTGCTGGATACCATCAGCAGACCTTCCACAAGCCTTCTCTTCAGCCACTTACTCTCCCTCCCTTTTCATTCACTTCTATTCATAACATGTTGGTTGTTTTATATTTTGTTGACGCTGTGCTTGCTTAGTATTGATTGTCATTTACTCCCACCTGCTTGCTAAGTGGTGCCAGCAATTCGACCTGCTTCAGGCTGGTTACTTTTGAATCAAATTTAGGCAAAATTTGCAAGCAGAACATAAAAACATCTCCACGTCAAAGACACCCACAACCACCTACACCGATTCATGTAGGGACAGTAGTCCAGCTGATACCCAGATCTCATAAGAAAAATATAAAATAAAATGTCAGGGGGTGGAAAAAAAAACTGCAATACAGAAAAATAAACAGTTTTTTTTTGCCCACTCAGTTTTGACAAGTATCTCTTGGATTTGTTTAATGTTCACAAGCAGCCCCTGTGAGATAATCGGCAGTAGCATGTTTCATGTGTTAATGTCATTAGACAGTGATTAATGTATGAATAAAAACAGGTTTGGTGCGAAGCTTGTAGCTTTATAACTTTTTAAGTGCTTAACTCCGTAAAACCTTATTTTTCCATTTTATCTACCACTTAACTCCAAGTTACGTGCACCCATTTATTAAAAGGGATAGGTTGGATTTTTAAAGTGTGGTCATCATCAGTAATAGTTCCCTTACCTTTAGCTGAAAGACATACTACCTTGAGCTTGTTGGATAGGAAAATAAGCAAACACTTTTAGTGGTAGAAGGTAACAAGTTAAGCAGACAGACCCAGTATGAAATGACCTCATCAGCCTATTGGGTGAATCAGCAGATTGCCCACCCCCATATATCTTTTTTTAAATAAGGATGGGACCTGAGAATAAAGGAACATGTAATCTTTGATGCTACTGCACAACTTCTGCAAATTCCAGACGTTTATTTGGTTCTTGGTGGAGCCAGAGTTGACTGACAAGTATCAACTGATTTGGCAGGCTAAACCAACGTAACTCCACATAAAACATATCATAATGGGTGGTTAAATTTAAGAATCTCTCTTCTTTAACAAAAATGGTAGAACTTACACGTGTCTCCAAAAACACAAACAACGACATGGAGCAGGGAAGTTAACAGGAGGACCGAGTGAAGAACAATGAAAATAACCAAACATATATACTGAGGGAGAAAGGAGTGTGAACCAATGAAAATGGGTGACAGGTAATCAGAGGAAATATGAAACACGTGTTGAACAGGGATACAGAGGAGCTGAGGGGAATAGACTAATGACACACAGGTGAGGCTGACAGCAGGGAAGGTAAACAAGAAACTAGACTAATAAACAGAATCTGGGGAAATACTAATCTAAAAGAAAACCAAACACATGAACCCAAAAAATGAAGAAACCAACAGCCACTATAGTTGCCGTCCTAAATAGGTACTCTTAAAAGAAATTTATCATTTAGCATGGTAAATATATTTATTATTGCATTAGGCAATCCCTTAAAGCCTAAAATGCAAACTGGGGATATATACAAATGTAGAAAATGCATCTGTTTGAAACATGCATCAGTTTGAAACATATGTTTTCCATCCTGCAGATGAAAGGCATTTTTAGAGTTTAATGTTCACACTTCATCTAGGGTAGGACTGGGCTATTCTGGTGCTTTAGAGCCAGTGTCCTTCAGGTTTTAGATCCTTCCCTGTGTGAACTGGAATCAGTAGATTAAAATTACCGGATCAATGGAGGGGCACATATAAAACATGTAGGACATTGTTCCTCGAGGGCTGGAGCCATCAAACTATGATTTGGGGAGAAATTCCTGCTTGAACTAGCCCAGACAGACACGTCTGCCGCTCTACAACAGATAGAAAGCAGAATGGGGAGAGAAGACATGTCTCTGAATTTAATGCTTTGTTTCTGCAGTCCGTACACACCATCTACCTTTGCAGAGTTACAATAGCAGCAAAAGTACAAAAAAGTAGAGGAAAATCTGTTAAAAATTTCAACAAAATCTTATAAAAGAAGTTGAGTTATGAAAGACGGTATGCGTCTCATAAAATGAGGGTAAAACTGTGATAGAATTACATACTATGAGAAATGAAGAGGGAAAAAAAAGGAAAGGAAGCTGGAGGCCTTTGTCTTTCCGTCTCCCGTCTTCCAAGGCATCATGGGAGTCGGTGTGCTATTTTAGGAACAGGATCAGCTGATATCCCAAACTCAGAGGTGCTTTATGCTACAGCACATGCTGGTGTTTCTTGAACCACTATGTAAATGTTAACTGACCATATTAGCAAAGGAATATAATTAAGTTCATACAATGCTTCAAAGTGTCTAGCAGGGCTTACAGAAATCCTTCCTTAAGCAAAACTCTATAAAATTTTCATTTTAATTTTAAAAATGCAAGGATCCTGCAACACACCAGCTCATTACTGCAGTGGCTTTCCCTTCCAAAACAGCTCATGCAATATCTTTTATCTAAACGACTGATTTCTACTATAGCTATAAAATCTTTGCACAGGATGAAAAATGCCAACAGTTCATGAATTTCTAAAGAATAGCAAAAACATTGCCGCAGACCTGTTTTAGTTAGTCATGCTTTAAGTAATATCCAGTTCTAAATATGCTATATTAGATATGTGAGTAGAAAAGACTAATTAAAATGCTAAATGGTAGAGGTGTAACAATACATCCAGCCAACTACAACAAAATAAGAATAATGTCTGTGGAAATGAAGAATATACTTTTTTGTTTGTTGTCCTAAATACAGTAAAGATTTCAGAGTAATTAAAAAAGAAAAATCTGTAAATGGTGTAGAATAATTTAATCCAGGCTTATCGTGTCTACATTTTGAGTTATTTGTGTGTGTATCAACCCAAGGTGTTTCTAATGCCAAAAAAAATAAACAGCTTCTGTGTTTTTTAAAATAAAATAAAGGTTTCATAAACTTTAAATCTTCTTTTTTAAGAGTCTCTTCAGTGTATAATAAAATTTTCACGGTTGATCAGTAGGATTATTTAAAATGTTGAACTCTGGGCAAACAATCTACGCTGTCTGAAACAGTCATTTAGTTTAACGCCAACGTGAAGCTGCAACGCAGATGCAAACTTTACCGCCATGAATGGCTAATGGTTAGTTAGTGGAGATATTGTTAAAAATTGCAAACCTTCAATATCATGTTTCTTTAAAAAAATAAAAATGTTGCAAGATAAATGTTTTAAAGTTGGAAGTTTGTTTGTCCAATGTGTAGGTTTTATTAGCCGACTGACTATGACTGGACGGCAACTCTCAAACTACTTCCAGTCTTACTTCGGGGTGTCATTCATGAAGGGCTCACCTTCATACTTGATACTCAGGAGGATTTAAACTAAAACAACAGCTAGATAGTACCTTCAAGACAGGTTTCATGTTGGCAAGAAATGTCATGGAGCTCTTATACTGCATGATCATGCAACACTCCAACTGAATGGCTAAAAATACGTATTTATAATACAGCACATATACTGGTCTAATCAATGCAAAATAATGACTTATTAGGAAAGGTCAAATACAGGTCCTTCTCAAAATATTAGCATATTGTGATAAAGTTCATTATTTTCCATAATGTCATGATGAAAATTTAACATTCATATGTTTTAGATTCATTGCACACTAACTGAAATATTTCAGGTCTTTTATTGTCTTAATACGGATGATTTTGGCATACAGCTCATGAAAACCCAAAATTCCTATCTCACAAAATTAGCATATTTCATCCGACCATTAAAAGAAAAGTGTTTTTAATACAAAAACGTCAACCTTCAAATAATCATGTACAGTTATGCACTCAATACTTGGTCGGGAATCCTTTTGCAGAAATGATTGCTTTAATGCAGCGTGGCATGGAGGCAATCAGCCTGTGGCACTGCTGAGGTCTTATGGAGGCCCAGGATGCTTCGATAGCGGCCTTTAGCTTATCCAGAGTGTTGGGTCTTGAGTCTCTCAACGTTCTCTTCACAATATCCCACAGATTCTCTATGGGGTTCAGGTCAGGAGAGTTGGCAGGCCAATTGAGCACAGTGATACCATGGTCAGTAAACCAGTGGTTTTGGCACTGTGAGCAGGTGCCAGGTCGTGCTGAAAAATGAAATCTTCATCTCCATAAAGCTTTTCAGCAGATGGAAGCATGAAGTGCTCCAAAATCTCCTGATAGCTAGCTGCATTGACCCTGCCCTTGATAAAACACAGTGGACCAACACCAGCAGCTGACACGGCACCCCAGACCATCACTGACTGTGGGTACTTGACACTGAACTTCTGGCATTTTGGCATTTCCTTCTCCCCAGTCTTCCTCCAGACTCTGGCACCTTGATTTCCGAATGACATGCAGAATTTGCTTTCATCCGAAAAAAGTACTTTGGATCACTGAGCAACAGTCCAGTGCTGCTTCTCTGTAGCCCATGTCAGGCGCTTCTGCCGCTGTTTCTGATTCAAAAGTGGCTTGACCTGGGGAATGCGGCACCTGTAGCCCATTTCCTGCACACGCCTGTGCACGGTGGCTCTGGATGTTTCTACTCCAGACTCAGTCCACTGCTTCCGCACGTCCCCCAAGGTCTGGAATCGGCCCTTCTCCACAATCTTCCTCAGGGTCCGGTCACCTCTTCTCGTTGTGCAGCGTTTTCTGCCACACTTTTTCCTTCCCACAGACTTCCCACTGAGGTGCCTTGATACAGCACTCTGGGAACAGCCTATTCGTTCAGAAATTTCTTTCTGTGTCTTACCCTCTTGCTTGAGGGTGTCAATAGTGGCCTTCTGGACAGCAGTCAGGTCGGCAGTCTTACCCATGATTGGGGTTTTGAGTGATGAACCAGGCTGGGAGTTTTAAAGGCCTCAGGAATCTTTTGCAGGTGTTTAGAGTTAACTCGTTGATTCAGATGATTAGGTTCATAGCTCGTTTAGAGACCCTTTTAATGATATGCTAATTTTGTGAGATAGGAATTTTGGGCTTTCATGAGCTGTATGCCAAAATCATCCGTATTAAGACAATAAAAGACCTGAAATATTTCAGTTAGTGTGCAATGAATCTAAAATATACGAATGTTAAATTTTCATCATGACATTATGGAAAATAATGAACTTTATCACAATATGCTAATATTTCGAGAAGGACCTGTATGTGAGAACCCACATATTACTTACCTCTCTCATTCCTTTCCTTGATCATAGTGTCCCCACCACTGTCTCTAAACTTAAACATCTCAGCTAGAGAGTATGTTACTGGCATGTAAACATTGCACTTTAAATATATCAAATATTGCATCCAATGAGTCTTTTGCAAGTGCTATGTGCACAATGACTTATGTGATTTGTTATATCGTGCAGCTGCATTCCCACCCCATAAGTTCGGTCCTTTGCAACCACATTTTCCGTCTTTTGCGTCATATTGAATTTAAATTCTCATTGTGGTCCTACCAGGCTGAGTTGTTTTCACCCTTCTGTTTTCAGCCCTGGCTATTAGCCTGCATGTCTTCAGCTAAAATCATTTGCTGTATAGTCAGAGGAAAAAAAAACACCTGTGTGTTTTGTAAGCAGGAGGAGAGAGTATGAGAGAGTACATGAGTGCAAAGTACACATGAAGGCATTTCTCACTGTCACCATGTGAAGTCATAAATAATTATTCGAGCATACACACACATTGGGGGCCTCTGCTTACTGACAATCCGTTCGACCAATCATGACTCATTGGGGAGATGCCTGTCACCACGGAGACAGGGAGCAGGGCCACTAGGGCACTTTGGTCCAGCTCAGTCCTTTAACATGTAGACAATCTGCCATTACTGATGAATGAGACAGTGGATTTTCTTTCCTCTCCAAATCTGACTCCTTTCATTTTATTCAACGTGTTTCACAGCTGCCTCCTCACTGTCTGCTGCTTTCCTCTTCCTTTTTCCAAGCTGTATTAGTTGTGTCATTCTAACAGACCCAGGGAGTCGTTTACTTGCAATAAATATTCACCATGCAAGGATGTTTAGTCACAAGAGTTCATTCATCATTTATCTTGAAATCCAGTAAATTATCTGCAGTTTCCTGATTATGTAATTGGCAATTCTGCCCAAAAAGCTTATAATAGGGAAAGAATTTTGGTGGCCTGGATTTCCATGAAGAAGTTTGGTGAGGATTTTATTGCTATTATAGCGTTTTTCCAACTAAGAAAAAAGTGTCAGCAGCTTTGCCTCCATTTCTCTAATGTATAATTTAAAACAAGTGTACCCACTATAACCCCATTTCTCTTAATCAGGTGGGCTGCCCTTGCTAATGTTGAACGTCCGGCCTGTATCAGTTACAATTTATCTAAATAAAGACTTTTGGGGGGGCGCTGAAAACTGGTCCGATTTCAGCTTCATTGATTGTAACCCTTGGTCAGAATCTCAAAAATCTGTCCTTTCACGCAGCTAGAGAGCAAAGGACTTTAGGCAGATAACATGAAGGCTGAACTTATTACAGCAAAGATGCTAACTTATACCCATTTGAGCTTTACCTCTGTTATTGAGCTTGCCGGATTTGAAAAGGTTGGCAGCCTTTTGGAAAGGTAGGAATCTACATTCTTTAGGATATACACACATGCTGATGTGCCCACATCAACTGCTCTTTTTAATATCACAAAACAGTTTAAGATGTCAAATCATTTTGTGTTTGTTTAAAAATAGCAAAATACTATTTTACATTAAATGCTGCCTCAAACAATAGCGATACTTCGCCTCTGCTCCTAATCTAAACACTCAATGACCGCTCACAACAGAAAGCCTAGAAAAGAATAAGATTACTGCTGTTGTAATAATATAATCAGAATCAGCTAAAAGCAGGAAAAATCTTTACACAACACTAGAGTCTGAAAACTCAGACACCTGTAATCTTCTACTTTAACAACTTAAATTGTACAGCAACACTGTGGATGCTCAATATCCAGATTCAAGGTTACAAAAACTGTCTGCAGGCACCCAACGACACGAAGACCTAAAGGTAGAGCTTACATGCATGTAAGAACCAAATGCCTCAGCTGGATCAAAACTACTGGGGGAATTCCCTGCTGAAATTCCAAATTACATTTTTATGCCTGGGAACATGGGAGAACTAGTAGGGTCAGATCCCACAAGACTTAAACTGACATTAAGAGTTTGAATAATTATCAGCAGCATTAACACACACCCTATAGACTCTTTAAGAAATTTCAATTTTTGGAGTTTGTCTATTTAACATGTTCATATATTTACCATGTCAGAGATTAAGCTGTTTAATTTAGTTTTAAGGGTTTAATAATTATGGTATGTGAAAAATTAATTTTTCAATGTACTCAGAAAAAAATTAAATAGAATTAAACTGGTTTTAAAATGTTTTTTTAGAAGTTGTTTGAACTTTGGCAGCTAGTTGCAACCCCTGATGTATTCAGGGACAATGTTTTAAAAGGGCAGGGGAAGCTATAGAAAATAGCCTGTCACCACAGGTCATAAAATTGGTACTTAGTGGTAGAGACATAGTTATAACAGACGGAGAAAAGTCTACGGGATGAGCAGTGGTAGAGCTGGAAAGCAAATTTTTCTGAAGGCATGTGTACACTGTATTCTGAAGACCAGTTTTGAGGGCAACAGAGAGAAAAATGCTTTGAGGATGCCATCATAGTGCACTTACGAGACACAGGAGTTGCTAGAGATATCGAAATGCTACTATGGTTAAAATAATTTCTCATTCTAAACTTATTTTTTTTTCTTTCAAGAAACTGCCAATAAGGCTCTGAACAACCTTGTCATCCCTTTAAGACACCACATGTAAATTGTACTGTATATGTAAATTCACTGCAGATGAGTTGAACTAAAGCTTTGTCTCCATCTTAGATCAGGTCTCTTCCTGGTATATTCTCATCTGGTTGGACTGATTGCAACCGTCCATCTCAGTTGTATGCACAACCACACTTAAAGCCATCTATAACATATCTACTGAAACAGTGAATGAGGGTAGATGGAAGGTTTTGTTTACCAATGAATTTAGCACAGCTATGCACATTTGTTAATTAAGAACAAAACTAAAGTTATCAGAATTTTAGCATGCATTAACCCACTGCCAACACTGCAATCGCATAAGTTTCCTAAAACATGAACTCCACAGGCCAAAGGTTTAGAAGCAAGATCAAAATAGTAAGAAAAAATACTCTTTCATTGGTATACTTTACAACAAAAGAAATGTGATTATTATATAGAGTATCCGAATATAATTTTACCAAAAATTATCGGGTACTTTGTTTTTTCTTGCTTTCAAAGTCAAAGTAACCTCCTCTGATCATAACAGCAGGCCAATATAAAATCTGCAAACTGATTTGGTTTTTACTTTTACAATGAAGTTGTGACCTTTGCAAATCTGCTCAACCTTAAAACTAAACCCTTTTCTGTTGTTAACATTTGTTTAGCCTGGTCTGGTTGCATCATTATGTGCCTAAAGTTAATCTGAGGCAAATGGTCAATCAATAACAACACCTGATAATGCGACAAATATATCCCAAAATCCGTAGGACTCATCTTTTATTTTTTTTAAAAGGCATAGTGAATAGAAAATGTTCACTATGTCTGGCACGCATTAGCCTCGAGTCTAAACTTTTGGCCTGTAGTGTATTTTTCTTGTCTGGCAAGTATCAATCAAAAAACATTTGTAAGATAAATAACATCTTTAATATCTCTTAATGCCAAAGAAGCATTGGGACTTGCCTAAGAATTCACTCTTTGGTCAGCAATGTCTGTTCAATTCAATTCAGTTTATTTATATGGCACCAATTCACAACACATGTCGTCTCAAGGCACTTCACAAAGTCAGGTACATATGTTCCAATTAATCCTAACCATTGAACAGTGCAGTCAGATTCAGTTATTTATTCAAATTGGATAAAAAGTTATTCTATCTAAGGAAACCCAGCAGATTGCATCGAGTCAGAGACTTGTAGCAGTCACCCCTCCTGGATGAGCATGTAGAGACAGTGGACAGTCACTTGCGTTGACTTTGCAGCAATCCCTCATACTGAGCATGCATGTAATGACAGTGGAGAGGAAAAACTCCCTTTTAACAGGAAGTAACCTCCAGCAGAACCAAGCTATGTGTGAGGGGCCTCTGCCACAACCGACTGGGGATTTGAGAGTTCACCAGTCTCTGTTCAGTTGCAATGGTAACGAAATGTTTTACTGATTGGTGGGAGGTGATAATTACTTCCATTACTGCCTCAGGTTTTAACTTTGGTATATAGCACAGCATCAGGATTTAGAGTTCACAGCACCCCCACCTCTATGTTGATGATGTTTTAGTTGGAGAATTTTGAGACAGAGCTTCATGGATGGGCAAATCTTGCAGACCTTGGAAACAGTAAAGTCAACATTCAACCTTCATTAAAAGGTGTAATTGCTGCTCTTGAAACACCTCTCGATGATAGTTTGCCGTTAGTTGGGCAACCCTACAAGTGATCTGATAACATTGGATTTCTAGTGGTACTGTGGTGACATTTTCACATTAAAAGCTTATGTTACAGTTTGTTTTTTTATTTTTTATAAAGAAAGAAATAGGTCCACAAATAAAAGCTATGAAAAGAACCAAAACTTCCTAAAGGCAAATTTAGATATTTGATTCTGTTCACTCTGGTGTTATAAGCTCAGCCTTGTTTAATGAGGGAGGTTTGGGAGAGAAAAGGAGATCAAAATGACTTGAAACGATTTGTGTGTTTTTCTGCAAGAGCCCTAGATCTAGATACTGAAACAGACAAAGTGAGGCATCAAGTCATCATACATTGCATAGAAAACCTGTCTTGTAGTATGACAAGGCTTTTATATTATTAAAGAATATTACCTCTTAAACTTGCAATCCAAGATTGATGTACAACAATGCTTTTAAACCTTTATGAATAGTGGTGTTTCATATTAAATCCCAGATAATGATGATACTGTATTGAAGGCAAATTTAAGGTGAAACTGGTCCAAATTACAGATTTAGCTATTTTGCAGCCTTACACCCACTAGCTATCTCTACCTATTTGTCCAAATCCTCCCAACATCTTGACCGGATATAAAGGGTGAAATCTATTACAGATCAGTGCCTAAATTCTTCTAACCAGCTTTCTTCAATGAGAAAGGATGAAGACATATTATACAGTATGTACAGCTTTGTATCCTACAGATAGAGGGGGAGAAGAGATGAAAAAGAGATGGATAAATAATCACTGTAAGTCCAGGATTCTGCAAAGTAGAGCTTGTAAAGATTAGCTCTCACTGCAGTCGCTGCAGCAAATGTGTGTAGGTCTGTGTGTGTGTGTGTGTTTTCAGTCCAGGGCTGCACTTAACTGGAGGGCATGCTGCGTCTTTTCTCTCGGTGAAGCTTGCAGTGCCTCTATCACAGAAGTGACGATTGTGCCTGCGTGTGTGACTGCCATCAGATATATATTCTGTTCTGCATCAAGTCTCTTGCAGTGATAGGGGCCACTAAGATCCACAAATCAGTTTAACTTTCACTTGGTAATCACAGTTCTCGGCTCACCCTGCAGTTTTTCTGCATTGAGTGTTTACCTGAATCATACAATAGTTCAAGTTTCCAATTCTGGACCACACCGAGGTTTAAAAGATAAAAGGTTAGAAATGCCATGAGAAAATGGCTGATCATCGAAGTTGCTAATTTCAAGCTTGACTGGTTCTGAGAGGTGACTGGCTGGTCATAAACTCCAAAATAAAACCTTTTTCCAATTAGTGTACGTGCCCTGCTAAGTGTTACAAGGTCAAAGTAACAACTCTTCAGTGTGGAAGCTGCTACAAAGTAAGAAGACTCAAAGTTAACCATTTTCAGTAGCAGTAATGGTTTTGAAAATGAAGCCAGAGGAAGGACAGATTTTATGGCTTTTTAAAAGTAATTACTGTTTTTGATTTATTTGGGCTGTACAAGATGTATAGCTTATAACAGGGAGGCTAAGTGGTACACAGCAAACATACACCATTTTATCTTTTGAGCTTTCCACCTTCATCTGCCAAAGAAGGTGCTCGACTTGAAAATGTTGGCAGCTTTTTGGAAATACAGTTAACGTTGTTATCTACATTTTCTCAGGTACAAACACAGAGACTGCAATTTTATCAGTGCTAGCTATCTCAACAGCACCTATTTGTTAATACATGATGCTAAGGATTTTAAATATCAGTAAAACCCTTCTTTACAGTCGCTGGTCTCTCAAACAGCACAGTGGCATCAATTCACCTCTGCATTGAATCTAAAAAAAATAGCTTATAGCAGGAAGTCAAGAAAAAAAAATTGAATATCATTTTTATATTATAATAGAGTTCAAGAAAATAGATATTGGCTGAAAAAAAAAATTATATATATACATACATACATACATACACACACACTCGTACTCGTCGTCTTCTGCGCTTATCTGGGACCGGGTCGCGGGAGCAGCGTACTCAGTAGAGACACCCAGACGTCCCTCTCCCAAGACACCTCCTCCAGCTCCTCTGAGGGGAGCCCAAGACGTTCCCAGGCCAGCGGAGAGACATTGTCCCTCCAGCGTGTCCTGGGCGGTCCCCTGGGCTTCCTCCCAGTGGGACATGCCTGGAACACCTCCTGAGGAGGCATCCGGTATAGATGACCGAGCCACCTCAACTGGCTCCTCTCGATGTGGAGGAGCAGCGGCTCTACTCCAAGCCCCTCTCGGCTGACCGAGCTCCTCACCCTATCTCTTAGGGAGTCCCCGGCCACCCAACAGGGGAAGCTCATTTCAGCCGCTTGTATCTGGGATCTTGTTCTTTCGGTCATGACCCAAAGTTCATGACCATAGGTGAGGGCAGGAACGTAGACCAACCGGTAAATCGAGAGCTTTGCTTTTCGGCTCAGCTCTCTCTTTCCCACAACGGACCAGCACAGTGCCCCCATCACTGCGGCAGCCACTCCGATCCGTCTGTCGATATCCCGCACCATTCTTCCCTCAGTTGTGAACAAGACCCCGAGATACTTGGACTCCTCCACTTCAGGCAGGAACTCCCCTCCAACCTGAAGAGGACAAGCCACCCTTTTCCGGTCGAGTACCATGGCCTCTGACTTGGAGAAGCTGATCATCTCAGCCGCTTCACACTTGGCTGCGAACCACCCCAGTGCATGCTGTAGGTCTTGGCTAGAGGGGGCCAGCAAGACCACGCCATCTGCAAAAAGAAGAGACAAAATCCACTGGTCCCCAAACCAGACCCCCTCCGGACCTTGGCTATGTCTAGAAATCCTCTCCATAAAAGTTATGAACAGGACCGGTGACAAAGGGCAGCCCTGCCGAAGTCCAACATGCACCGGGAACAGGTCCGACTTAGTGGCGGCAAGGCGGACCAAACTCCTGCTCCGCTTGTAGAGGGACCGGATGGCCCCTAATAAAGGGCCCCCAATTCCATACTCCTAGAGCACCCCCCACAGGGCATCATGAGGGACACAGTCGAATGCCTTCTCCAGGTCCACAAAACACAAGTGGACTGGCAAACTCCCATGAACCCTCGAGTACCCTGTAGAGGATGTAGAGCTGGTCCAGTGTTCCACGGCTGGGACAAAAACCACACTGCTCCTCCTGAAGCCTAGGTTCGACTATCGGTCGGACTCTCCTCTCCAATACCCTGGCGTAGGCCTTACCAGGGAGGCTGAGGAGTGTGATCCCCCTGTAGTTGGAACACACCCTCCGGTCACCATCTGCCAGTCCAGAGGCACTGTCCCCGACCGCCACGCAATATTGAAGAGGCGTGTCAACCATGACAGCCCCACAAAATCCAGAGATTTGAGGTCAGGGCGATCTCATCTACCCCCGAAGCCCTGCCACCGCGGAGCTTTTTAACCACCTCGGTGACTTCAGCCTGGGTGATGAAAGAGTCAACCCTGAGTCCCCAGCCTCTGTTTCCACCAGGGAACGTGTGATGGCAGGATTGAAGAGATCCTCAAAGTACTCCTTCTACTGCCCAATAATGTCCCCAGTCGAGGTCAGCAGGCTCCCACTCCCACTGTAAACAGTGTTGCCAGAATCGCTTTGAGGCCAACCACTAGTCCTTCTCCATGGCCTCATCGAACTCCTCCCAGGCCCGAGTTTTTGCCTCTGTCACAGCCTGGGCCGTGGCACGCTTGGCCTCACGGTACCCGTCAGCCGCTTCAGGAGTCCCACAAGCCAACCACAGCTGATAGGACTCCTTCAGCTTGACAGCGTCCCTTACTGCCGGTGTCCACCACCGGGTTCTGGGATTGCCGCCGCGACAGGGACCGCAGACCTTATGGTCACAGCTACGGGCAGCAGCATCGCCAATAGATGCAGAGAACATGGTCCACTCAAACTCTATGTCTCCAACATCCCCTGGAATCTGGTCAAAGCTCTCCCAGAGATGGGAGTTGAATACATCCCTGGCCGAGGGCTCCGCCAGACGTTCCCAGCAGACCGTCACTATGCGCTTGGGCCTGCCAAGTCTGTCCAGCTTTCTCATCTTCCAGCAGAGCCTGGGAGATAATGGCAAATGATGTGATAGTATAACAAAGCTGTCAGGTCAGGGAGAAAGTTGTGGAGATGTTTTAATCTTGGTTAGGTCATAAAAAAACATACCAGTATGCGCTTGGGCCTGCCAAGTCTGTCCGGCTTTCTCCTCCTCCAGCGGATCCAACTCATCACCAGGTGGTGATCAGTGGACAGCTCAGCCCCTCTCTTCACCCGAGTGTCCAAAACATGCGGCCGAAGGTCTGATGATACGTCAACAAAGTCGATCATTGACCTCCTGCCTAGGGTGTCCTGGTGCCAAGTGCACTGATAGACACCTTTATGTTTGAACATTGTGCTCATTATGGACAATCCGTGACTATCACAGAAGTCCAATAACAAAGCACCACTCTGATTCAGACTGGGGAGGCCATTCCTCCCTATCACGCCTCTCCAGGTGTCAATGTCGTTTCCAATGTGTGTGTTGAAGTCCCCCAGCAGAATAATGGAGTCCCCAGGAGGGGCACTATCCAGCACCCCCGACAGGGACACCAAGAAGGCCAGGTACTCCGCACTACCGCTCGACCTGTAGGCCGAAACGACAGAGAGAGACCTGTCCCCAACCCGAAGGCGCAGGGATGCGACCCTCTCATCCACTGGGGTGAACCCCAACACGAGACGGCTGAGCTGGGGGGCAACAAGCAAACCCACCCCAGCCCGCCGCCTCTCCCTTCAGGCCACTCCAAAAGAGAAGAGAGTCCTGGAGGAGGAGATGGGCCTCTGAGGTCTCGACCTTCAACCGCCGACCAATCCTCTTTGCACATATATATATATATATATATATATATACACAGACAGTACAGACCAAAGGTTTGCCCCCCCCACTCATTCAAAGAGTTGTCTTTTCTTTATTTTCATGACTATGAATATTGTAGCTTCACAATGAAGGAATCAAAACTATGAATTAACACGTGGAATTATATACTGAACAAAAAAGTGTGAAACAACTGAAAATATGTCTTATATTCTAGGTTCTTCAAAGTAGCCACCTTTTGTTTGATTACTGCTACACACACTCTTGGCATTCTGTTGATGAGCTTCAAGAGGTACTCACCGGAAATTTGTATTATGGCAAAATAAAAGCAGCTAAGTAAAGAAAAACGAGTGGCCATCATTACTTTAAGAAATGAAGGTCAGTCAGTCCGAACAATTGGGAAAACTTTGAAAGTGTCCCCAAGTGCAGTCGCAAAAACCATCAAGCGCTACAAAGAAACTGGCTCACATGAGGACCGCCCCAGGAAAGGAAGACCAAGAGTCATCTCTGCTGCAGACAACAAGTTCCTCCGAGTCACCAGCCTCAGAAATCGCAGGTTAACAGCAGCTCAGATTAGAGAACAGGTCAATGCCACACAGAGTTCTAGCAGCAGACACATCTCTAGAACAACTGTTAAGAGGAGACTGTGTGAATCAGGCCTTCATGGTAAAATAGCTGCTAGGAAACCACTGCTGAGGACAGGCAACAAGCAGAAGAGACTTGCTTGGGCTAAAGAACACAAGGAATGGACATTAGACCAGTGGAAATCTGTGCTTTGGTCTGATGAGTCCAAGTTTGAGATCTTTGGTTCCAACCACCGTGTCTTTGTGCGGCGCAGAAGAGGTGAACGGATGGACTCTACATGCCTGGTTCCCACCGTGAAGCATGGAGGAGGAGGTGTGATGGTTTGGGGGTGCTTTGCTGGTGACAGTGTTGGGAATTTATTCAAAATTGAAGGCATATTGAACCAGCATGGCTACCACTGCATCTTGCAGTGGCATGCTATTCCATCTGGTTTGCGTTTAGTTGGACCATCATTTATTTTTCAACAGGACAATGACCCCAAACACACCTCCAGACTGTGTAAGGGCTATTTGACCAAGAAGGAGAGTGATGGGGTGCTGCGCCAGATGACCTGGCCTCCACAGTCTCCGGACCTGAACCCAATCGAGATGGTTTGGGGTGAGCTGGACCGCAGAGTGAAGGCAAAAGGGCCAACAAGTGCTAAGCATCTCTGGGAACTCCTTCAAGACTGTTGGAAAACCATTTCAGGTGACTACCTCTTGAAGCTCATCAACAGAATGAGCTTCGAGTGTTTTGTTCAGTATATAATTCCACGTGTTAATTCAGTTTTGACCCCTTCAGTGTGAAGCTACAATATTCATAGTCATGAAAATAAAGAAAACTCTTTGAATGAGAAGGTGTGTCCAAACTTTTGATCTGTACTGTATATATTGCCAAGAACAGAAATCGACTACAAAATTTTGACATCTCAAGTAAAAGATAAATAAGCAAAAGACAAAATTACTTGTATTCTTGTAATGCAGGCTGAAGAGGCAGGACTGATCTTGATTTAAGGGTCCAAGTGCACACATTTATTTAAAGAATTATTAAGCAGGCTTCATGAGATGAATACATAAAATATCCAATAAATTTGGCCTAAATTGGTCGGATTAAACTACATTCGAAGATCCCAACATCATCCTCATTAGTTTTCCAACAGAAACTTAATATCACAAACATTTGATCTGGATAAAGGGGTACATTATGCATTATGTGGATCTCAAATGCCTGATAATTTATCTGCAAAGTGAGGATCATAGTTGAATAATGGAACATAACATGAAATTTACTTTTGAAATAACAATCCCCGTTTTTGATAGGATAATTTTAACGTTTGAATTGAATAAAATATCCAAATACACAAACACCACCACATCCATAGATCAGAGTAAAAAGTGAGATCCTATTTGAAAAAAACTTGAGCTACTAAATATACATTTCTGTAAACTTTATAACATTGAATAAGACCACCAATAGCAAATGTAAAGCTATATATGAAAGGACAACATTGACACAGCTGCTCCATCTTTTACATAGCTAATTCAGGGCTTTAATATGTCGCTGCCTATTTGCCATTTCCTATGCACGGGTTGCCATTTCATCCCAATTTACTTTCATTTTGTTCCCATAAGAAAACCATTGCATATAAATTCAATACATTCAAAATATTGATGAATTATGGAGATGATAGTATAAATGCCCAAATTACATAAACTAATCCTTTGTTGAGTCGTTACCTGGTCTGAATGCTTCTTTTGTGCCTGAAAGTGTTAAAACTGCCAAAGTACAAATGGAGAAGGGGGAAAATGACCAGTAAAACCCACACCAATCCTTTAGAACTTGTCAAAATAGTCGTCATGGGTTACTTATTTCCGGTTCTGGGGTCCTTTAACAAGGAAAAAAAAAAAAACACTTGCCAACTTTAAACAAGTTGCAAATGCAAACACCCAACTGATGTTGGGTAGTTGTCCGTCTGCAGTTTTGCCAGAGTAACTGATTTTGAGAATTTTTATCTTGTTCGTATTGTTTATTTGGCTTGCTTTTGCTTTTTCCAAGGGGTACTTTGTGGGGACTATCAGGTCATTCAGATGTTTATCCTCAACATCTACAGCAGCACTCAACTATTTACACAGTGAATCTTATCTATATATCAGTACACTTCCAACTTAGCTAATCCTTTTTTGGAAATGTTCCCCTTGTTGCCATTTGTCCAAATCTATGCTGACTACATTTAAATGCGGTAAACAGAAAATGATCAAACTGGGTGCATGAGAGGGAGGCAAGGAACAAGAAAAGTGCTTTTAGGCACTGGAGAGATGGGACGCACTTGAGAATACTCCATCGTGTAGATGACTTAAGAATCTTTTTCAGACCAAAGATAGGTGAAGTGTACAAAGGAAGCTATAGCAGATGTCTGGCTAAGTGATTTAATCCATCATTCATTACACGTGGTTATATTGGAGCAGATATATTAGCCTTGTTGGATCCCCGCGCTTGCTCATAGCTCTATTTATCAAAATGGAAGAAGAGTATGAAATTAGGTATAGAAAATGATTTATATATCTGAAACAATGAATACATGTGTAAAATATTAATGCAGTCCATGGCTGTTATCAAGCTTTACTTAAAATTATAGATAGTCCTGACAAATCATCCAGTGGGGCTGAGGCTGTCAAACCCTGGTACAAATGCCACTGGTGGTAATAATGGTACTCAGAAGAAATATAATTATTTGCATAATAAATATAACATGTTAACTGTAATGCAGAGGATGGCAGTACACCAGGAGGAAGTGCTGGTGGCTACATATGCTGTGCTCCTGTGAAGTCCAAACTTTCGTCTTGGAATAATTTCAGTTCGAAGTTTGAAAACCAATCGGCATTAGCTGCACAGGCATCAAGGTGACCAAGTAACCATCATCCACAAACTCAAGGAATAATTTGTCAGACTACTGTTCATTTTTCCCCTTTACCATTTTCACCATAGTTTTGCAGTTTTAGTCCCTTCTGGACAGACTTTTTCATGCTAGAAAAGAAATAATCTGTGAACTGACATTTTGTTCCAACCATGTGTGAATTTATGCCTGCCTTGGAAACAGTTTGCACCTGCTTTTACAACCAATGACATATTTTTCAAATAATCTATTATATAATAAAGAAATATGGGTATGTGACTGATAAATATTGACCAATAGGTTGCTAAGTGTTTTTTGGATTTTATCAGGGGTCATAATGACTAACCCACAAAGGGAGCTACAATAAATGCTAATTGGTTGTTGGTTATTCGTTTCCATGATTGTTCAAAAATATTGAACTACGAAGAGAAATATATTGATATACAATGTTCAAGTGTATTAGTATGAGAGGTACAGATTTGATCCTGTTTGGGACTAATTGCTACTCTTGGCTACAAAATGAGGGTAGAAATTGGAGAATGTGTGAACTGACCTGAAGACTTCTCCTTACCTGTTTGCTTAAGTTATGGAGACAATGACAATCATGAAAGATGACAAATTCTTAAAGCAGCAGGAAATAGTAAAACACACATAGACTATGGTTCTGTAATGAACAAAAGCAGAGAGAGTGGAGAAACTTTGTAAAGAGATTGACCTGATCTTAAAACCCAGGAGCATTCAGTCGTTCCTATGATTTGTTTCAAGTTTACCTTTTTTTTTCCTGAAATCACTTTGCCTTCATAGTCTCAATGCTCCCAATTTTCCTTTTTAATTTATTCATAATTTTTTTCTATACATCCATTAATTTTTAGCCATGTCTTAAATCCCTCTTCACACATCACTCCCTCTTTCTGTAAAGTACAATAAGTGGAGGACAAAAAGAAAGCCATGGAAAGAGAGGACTATTGGAGCGTGAAATGGTTCAAGCTTTACTACAACTGGGAGTGTTTGACCGCATAGCAAACCAGTCATTGGAGTGGTTACCTACGGTAACAGGGTGCTAACAGAATGGCATTCTGAGGAGGGAAAGAAGAAAAAAAACAAGTTGAGCTGAAGTGTTCATGTGTTAATGAGTAAATCCAAAAACATGCATGAGTTCATACAGACACAAACAAGAGACTGTCTGCAGGAAATGTGGTCCTGATTTTGTGCAAACTAGTATAATGTGCCTCTTAACCAAGTTACTTAAATGCATGCAAATGACACACAGCAATATGAAACACAAACACACACACACACAAAAAAAAACAGATTTTCTTTGAATATTCCTAACTCTAAAATCCTAAACCAAAACTAAGACCTACCATTGTTTAATATGGTACAGCAACATTTTATGATATCTGATAATTGACAGTTTAAATTACAAACAAAAACATTGGTTGGCATTCTTTATGAGAAACTTTAAACTCATAATATTCTCTGTGAATTTGTTTAGATAACTATAATTTTGCACATTTAGAGTCCTGCATTGCTGGGAAAAAAAGGGGGCCAAAGCCAATAATTAATCTACCACTCAATTCTATCATCACTCATGAACAAGACAAAGATCCTTAAACTTCTCTGCCGGTGGCAGAAACTGACCCTGAGCCTGGAAAAAGCAATTCATCTATTTCCAATTGTCAACCATAACATCAGACTAAGAAAATTATTTTCTTGGCTGCTGCAAACCATGGCTTGAAGAGGCCAACAAAACAGTATAGCTCACAAAAAGCAAAGATCAGACCATGAAGGTGCAAAACCATAAACCTTCCTCAATACACCTTGAGATCCTGTCTGTCAACATAACAAACGGGAGCTATAATAAGGGTTCAGCCCTGCGGGAGTCCAACCACAATTAAAAACAATATGTACTTAAGAGTGCCAAGAATGGCAAAATTCAAGAATGTGGACCGCAGTAACTGGATATTCCTTTAAAGCATCAATGATCCCCCCCAAATAAATGCATAAAACCCCCTCAAAAGGCTGTGTCCTAATTCCCCACAGCTGTTAT
Organism: Girardinichthys multiradiatus; assembly: GCF_021462225.1. Classification (NCBI taxonomy): domain Eukaryota; kingdom Metazoa; phylum Chordata; class Actinopteri; order Cyprinodontiformes; family Goodeidae; genus Girardinichthys; species Girardinichthys multiradiatus. The sequence goes on from NC_061814.1 coordinate 13,581,801, forward strand.
GCAGGAGTAAAGATCTAAACCACAGTTCTACTTATATTCTTTTTATGTTCTTCTAATTAATGAGGTAAACATGTGGTACAAGTATTTGTAACACTTACTATAATCTGCCATTTGTCTTAACACCAAAACTATAACAATATTATTCAAACAGCTGGTTTATATAATGATCAGTTTTCATTTAACCAATCGGTTCTACACACACAGGGTAGTCTCAGCCTCTGATAAAATGGAGGACTTTTGTCTGGTAAAATTCAGATCCAATGTCCTAGACCGGGCACGCCAAAATAATTAGCATTGGCACAATACTATTAACCTGCTCAAATCCGGCCATTAAAACTTAGTCACTGCAGACAGGCAGCCAGGCCAGGGATGTCAGAAGCACTCCTATTGGAGTACTTATTTTGATGAGATAAGCTACACATTGCAAACAATAAACCTATCAACCACACGCAGTCTTTGTGTGAGCAAACATGGGCACATTGGCCTTGTTTGTTTATAGTCCGATTTATAGCCTTCTCTTGGTTTCAGCAGTCCCACCTGCCTCTCTAGAGCTCTAGATTACCATGTTCCGAATGTACAGTATTTCTCAGTTGATATGTAGGTTGCAACTCCCGTTAACCGGGCTAAACATTTTAAAAGTAAAGACTTTAAAGACATTGAAAAAAAAGGAAAAAAAAAGAATGTATGTATTCTTGTAGACATATATTTATGTCTGGCCAGCAAGGCTGATTCTCATAACACAAACATGGATGATGTTGCAAAGAACAATAATATTTCCTCAGATGAGTGTCACCAAATCAGACTGTAAACCACTATGTCTTCTCATGTAGTCAGAAAAGGGACTGATTATATTTGATCTGAGATGTACAGACTGAATCCTTTTTATAATTTCATTTTCCTAGGTGTGTCTGAAGAGGACTTCTAGGTTATTGGGTTGTGAGTACAAACTATTTGTAAATTTGTATAATTAGAACTCAGGCCTTTTCTTGCACACTGACATCTCTGTGTGTTTTGAATAATGTATCAATGACATGAGAACCCACTGGATTAAAACTTCAACAGGCGAAGAAGAACTGTTAACCTGATTGCACTTTTGTCATTTAGAATTGGTTAGGTAAATGATTTTATAGAAAACAAAAAGAAAAATTGCTCATCACAGCAAAAGGTGGACGTTAACCCTAACTTTCAATCTCAAGGTTCATTTTGAATTAAGTTCTTACAGCACAAACATTTTTTAGCTGTGATTATGATATGACAGTTCAAACCTTTGGTTTTATTTGATTCAAATCTTTCTAGACTAAATGAGAGATAGTGATAAAAACTGACAAAGAATAACAATGAAAAACAATGACTTTACATTTAGTAGTGTACATGATTTGATCAATAAACAAACCAGGTTTCCAACTGTAAAGAAATTCTGACAAGACTGCCACAGCTCTCACGTGTGCACCACTGCTACAGAATTGATGTAAATGCGACTCAACTGTGCAATGGACAAATAAAATTAATATCACTTAATATCATGCAAGATTGTGCTGTTTTCACTGAAGATTCACTTCACCTCAGCATACAGGATACTTGAAAATGAAAGGCACCGATTGTCCTGCTTCTCTGATTCATTCGCTAAACATTTGGAAAACTACGTGGCATTGAGCATTAAAAATTGTTTTCCAGATAGTCATTTGATCCACATGTATGAATAAAACACAAGACTGACATCACAGGATCAGTAATATACCCAGTCTTGATCCCAATACATGTGCATAATTCAAAGCAGGAACCTATTAAATGTGATGCTAACTTTAAAGATGTGATAATATTGGATGCTCCTCTTTATCCCCTTCATTTCCCCAGGTTTAGAGCTGCATAACATGCATTTTTCACTACGCCAGCATACGTTACTACTAAACCGAGTCAGAAACCTTTTTGCAACTCATTGCTGCAGGTGAAATTGTGAATATAAAAATTTCAAAGCTCACTTTTTTATTTCAGAGAGGAAAAAATGCCATCAAATTGTGCAGTAAAATAAATTCATGCAAAAGTGGCTAAAAAACCTACAAAAATATTTGCAACATTTAATAATTTTCAAGTGAGTATTCTGAAAAATATTATGCTATTTTGCCCTTCTACTAAAGTGCAACAAATAATCAGACTATCGGCTCGGTTAGAACTGGTGAGTAGACTTGGTTACCAAAAGCACCCTCATCTGAAGAGTGATATACTGTGCTTCATTTTCAGGAATATAAATATTTTCAAACATCTAAATTTGTCCACCATGTAAGCAAGGGTACAGTGTAGTAGATTTCCTTCCACAGCTGAATGGCAGAGCGCAGTAATGATTGGCGAAAGGAATTTACTGAAGTACTCAATGCTCTATCAAGCTGGAAAAGACTCAGGTAACTGGCACTTTCTCTAGCATCTCATTAAAAAGGCCTTGAAAGATAAGAAACAGTAGCATGGTTTTGAAAAACAAAAGTCACCCTTTAAACATTGATATCAGTAACTGCATATTCTGAGATTAAACAGTCCAGGAGTACTGGATGAATAACTTTAGAGTATAAGTTCTCCCACCCCAGCATCAAACTCTGAGATTGCTTTTGATATCATACATGCTTCAGTATCCAAATTTCTGAACTGGAATAACAAACCAAATTTAGCTCAATCAATTACATGGCAAACTTGTGACTGGGAAAGGTTGCACAAATCCACTACTAAAATCTGAGATTGGTCTTGGCCAAAGGGAGAATGTAAGAATGAAGACAGAGTTAACATTTCACTCAAGCAGATCAGAAACTGTGAATGATATTGTAACACAGGAATTCTCTCAAAAGAGCAACCAGTTTGTTCGTTGGACCTGAAAAGAAAATGCGCCACGTCCTGTACCTTTCACAAATCTGAAAACAATTTGCTTAAGAGTGTGGTGCAACAGGGCATCAAGTGCTTGTTCAGCATCCTCATTTAATTATTGCAAAGCACTCTTCTTCTCACCGATAAATCCAAATCAGCAAATAAATAAGATGGCACATCTGGCAGCAGTTGGAATAAATAATGAGAAATTGGCTCCCCATCTGGTCTCTGGATCCATCCCTCTCTTATTTTTCCATCTCTTCACACCACCTTTGACACATCTTACTCTTCCATCTTTCACCCCTCCGCATCATTGTGGCTCTCTTTCTGAGTGACTCTTTCCTCCCTCATCCAAGCAGTTTCCAAGGTAATAGTGTTTTGTGGAGGCAGCTGGTCAGGCCTGCTGACCTGCCCTCCTTTTTCTTTCTCTCGCTTCCTCTTTCCCTCTTTTTCTCATTTGTCATACTGAAAAAAGGCTAAAGGGGCTAAAATCCAATGGCAAACGTGATAGAAAGGCACATATCAGTCCGTTCCGGCGTCCGTTTAATAAGGTGGATTTTTTTTTTCCTGTTTTAGCTTAAATTTTAATGCTTATTTACTGCTGTATACAGTAAACTGGCATTGCCAAATGATCTTTATATCAAAGTATGCAACAGTATTGTTTGTCTTTGGAACCGGAAACCAACTTTTGGGTCTAGAAGGGTGGAGCATAATATCAGCTAAACGTTTCATTCCTTAGGGTAACACCTTGTCTCAGCATTTAAAATGGCCTCAGCATAATTTTTCTTCATAGAGACGTTACCATTTTAATTATTCATTATGATCTATATATTTTATATGGGTCAACTTCTACAACTATAGTATGATTTCTTTAAATTGGCAAAACGATTACTTGAGAAGGTATTAATTAAATAAAAGAACTATCTGGATATTAAAAGGTAGTTTGTTCCAGTTAAAACATAAGTCACTTAATAAGAAAAACATCAGATCAACACCATTGACCTTAAGATTTCTGTCATTCACGCGCGCGCACACACACACACACACACCCTATAACAGGTGTGAGCTTCTTGCCAAGAAAGGTGTTGTTTAACAATGTTCCCTGTAACATGAGAGCAACCTTCACACCTCCTAAAGCACAGCTTGTGTGGGTTAGTGTGTCTGTGCTTCAAGCAGATTCTGGCTGGCTTCGTTCTCCAGTGCCAAACAAATGAATCAAAGACGCTGCACAATCTGGGAAAACTGTACAGATTTAAGTCTGTCCACTGCTTGTCAGGAAGGATAATATGGTGCTATGCAAAAGTATTTATACTCCTCAACATTTTTCACATTTAGTCACATTTAACCCCAAACATCAGTGTATTATATTCAGGTGGGAGATTCTATGTGACTGGCCAACACAAAGCAGGGCATAAAGGAAAAAGTAAGGAAAAGGATATGAAAAATATGTTGTGCATTTAAATTTAGACCCCCTGAATCGATCCTCGTTTCTCTACAGCCGCTGCTGCAAGTCTTTAAGGACATGCCTCCACCAGCTTTGCACATTTAGAGACTGATATTTTTGACAGTTCTTTGCAAAATAATTCAAGCTAACTCAGATTGGATGAAGGTCTTGGAAAGTTTTAGTCCTGTCTCATAGTTGATTCTAAATTATCCTACAACTGATCGGGCAGATCAGCTGATTTAGCCAGACTGATGCAACTTCCAGGTTCAATTAAGGTAACCCCTCATTGAAAGATTGATGTTCGGCTCAAGAAAATATGAAATGTAGGACTGGGCGATGAGACAAATATATATCCGGATTTTTATTTTATTTTATTTTTTTACAGTAAATCAGATTGCTCACTTTTGCCAACTTGTGTGAATCAGAATTAAGATTTCAGAAATATGTTTCCATTTTAACACATACGCTACTCAAACTGTTTTATAATACTACACTTCTAGCAAGGGATCACTCAAAATGAAAAATATCATTTAGGTAGCTGGGATGAAATGGTGACTGGTTTAAACTGTAGGAAAAGGAGGAAAACTCAAATTATGTATCTGAGCAATAGCATAGAACTGCAATGCATAGAATGTGCCTTATACACAACCTCATGATCTGTTCGATTTGGCAGCTTGTCAGCATTTTCTAATTCTTCACAATCTAATTTCCCCATATTGCCCACCCCTAACTAGACCAAATAATTGTCTCTTGTGAAATTGTAGACTGTTAATATTTTCCAGCATATGGTAATATCCTACTGATATGAACAATTTCGGTTTAAGATGTTTTAACTGCTAAAGTCAGGTAAAACAAACAATGTACATCTGACTAGCTGTTAGCATGTACCACTCTGATTTCATTGCCAACTAGCTTGAAGTGATTAGATTGTTGTAATATAGGTAAAGAAACTATTAATAATACAGAATTACAGAACCTGAAAAAAAAAAAAAAAAAAAATCCAAACCAACATACAGCAATGATTTCTATCTCCATTAAAATTCCAACATGCCTCTATACCTTTAACTTTTCATGGGCATTGTTTTATTCATATTTGGACAAATAATGGATAATTTCACAATCATATTGAAATTAATTGAAATGTAGTTCCACCATTAATGCCAAGGCTCAGTCAGTGATCAGCGATGACTAGTTGCTTATACGAAATTGAAGGATAATCTCAATTAAAGAACATATAACGTTTGAGGCTACCTAATAAACAGCATGCTGTGTTTAGTATGTCTTGACCTTCAACAACACCTGCTCTGTGGGAAACCTGTGCTTACTACTCTGCAGACGCCTGCTTGATAGGATTCCAATGCTTATTAGATGTCTAAATTGATTGAATAAAAAAAAAACTGTTTAGGTCCAACAAGGTGACCAAGTAAAAGCTGACCTATCTGAATATAAAACACAGTTTCTAAAATCAGACATACAGTTCGAATAGACATTTTTTTTCTCATTAAAAATGTGTGCATGTCACATGGCCAATTTATGCTGGTTACTGGAGTGTGAGGTCACAGTCTGCTCGCTGCGTGTGTGCTTGTGTGTGTAGGAGGGAGCATAATTTGATTTTCAACTTTACCGTGGTTCTCTACAGGCTGCCTGATTATGCAAATTATATAACTTGTGCTACTTAAAAGATATTTACTACATTAGGGGGTGAAAAATATGACTAGTGCTTTTCAAATGTTTGGTGTAAGGTTGGCAGAGGATTAGTAATGCAAATAAAAGTAAAGATTGTATTTTATGCAAATAAAAAAAGCAGATTTAAGATGTTGCTTTTGTCTTGTTTGTGCGGTAGCTATTGCTTACCCTTTTTACCACAGAGACAAACCCACTGCACGATTGTTTTCCGTGAATGCCAGTCAACGCACTCCAACCTTTCCTGAAACAAATTGCACCGGATCTCTTACAGGCACAATGGAAGATAGACACAAAGTGAGAAAAAAGGCAATAAAGAATATTCAAACTTTAGGAGGGCCGAAACTTTTCTCCATCTATTTTTTCCTGCCCAATCTCCAATCTACACCTCCAGTCAAACTCTAATCTTTCACAATTGTCTTCCTATATTAATCTTCCAATCTGTCCCTCTCATGTTTTGTCAGCATGCAGGCAATCTTATTTAGATTAGGCTACACTGGTTTTTCAACTCAAGTTAGTGCATGTTATTTTGAGAACTTGCCAATCTAACCTGAAAAAAAGCCATTAAAATAAACTTGGGTATTTCCCCTTTGAATCCATATAATTGGGGCCTGCCATAGCAATGCATAGGAGGCATTGAATGCATTGCATGGAGGCACCTATTACTATTCACCTCTAAACTGGACTCTTTATTATTATTTTTCTTCCGTCCAGATTAATGTGGCCCGAACCGCAGCGTTTATTGGCGTTTCGAGTTACCATGGCGACGTAATTAACGAAAAACCGAGCCCCAAAATCCCATAGGAATGAATGGAGTCAGGGGCGGAAAAAATCCTCAAAATTCACTGTTTTTGAGCCTCTACTGTATTGCCATACTTTCACCTAGAAACACAGTTTGACTTTCAGTTTGTAGGAAAATCTGCCGGCTCTTCAGAAATGAAAACGGTTTGTTGATAACTGCTACGGTTTCTCTAAAATTAGACTCCAAGCGACACAAAGTTTGCAAGAAAATCACACTCTTAACAGTGGAGATGGCAGTTACTACAGTGTAGAAAGAGGGGATTTTTTCAGGAAAAATGAGTTTCAACTGGCACTCACGGCCACAGATTTCGCTCTAAAGTCACAATTTTCCGTCAGTTTGTAGGGCCGGGCCTCTGCTTTCACACAATAACTTCAAAATTGTTCTAAGTCTCATAGATTTCTGTCAAACACCCCTCGATCACCTAGAGTCAGTAGTTTTCTGTAGGCCTTCTCCCATGTATTTTCAATGAGAGCTTTACCTGTAATCCATGAGTGACACCATTTATTTCCATAATCATATTTTATACTGTGAATGACATAGAGCTATGAAAATCTCCATGATTGGGGACGAGGGATGGCTGTCGGCCACAGTTTAAAAATTATTAAAATACCTTGTACGGTTTCCGAGATATTAGACTTTGTTCGGGAGCATATTCAGGCATTTTGGTCTTTTTCTCCATTTTCCCTCTCTTTTCACCTTGTGTTGTGCCTTTATTATTATATTTTCAACAAAAATGTGTTAATATTCTCGATCCCCTGTCCGTTCTGATAAAAACGGTCCTAGAATGACATTGATCGCCCCTACGGTTTCCAAGTTATGGCCAGTCGTTCGGGAGCATGCGCCTCCATGTTATAAAGCCAGGCCAGAGGGAGACAGAGAGAGAGGTGCTGCGTGAGTGAGAAACAGCAGGTGTCAAGTTATACTGACGCTCTTTGCTGATTGGCTGATTCATTCCTCACTGTTCTATTTATAGCTCTGTGTATCTCCTACTGTATATGTCTGGATGGGATTCTGTCTTTCTTTCTGCCTCTCTGTGTCTCACACTGGGACACACACCCACACACACACCCACCCACACACAGACACACACCCACACACACACACACACACAGACACACACACCCACACACAGACACACTCCCACACACACATGCATGGATTACTATCCTTCTGAGGACTTTGCATTTACTTTCATTGATATTCATTCATTTCTATGGCTTAAACATGACCCGACCCCTAACCCTTTGTCCATCTTCATAGGAGGCAACTACATGGCGGCCATTTTGTGCATGTACTGCTGTTTCAACACCCAGACAACTGTGATTAACACCTAAAGGGCAATTTATTTAATCAACCCTCCATGCTTACTAATGATTATTTAAAGCTTATAACATACACAATGGTTTTAGAATAGCAAGCATGTTCTATATAACTAATACAAATAACCCAGACCTGAAAGGACAACCATACTTGATTTTCAAAATAAGACAAAACATGATCTACAAAATAAAAGCCTTTAAACAATACATGATTGCAGGAGTGGGGCTTAACACTACTCTTGGAGCTCACCCAGTATTGGAAATAGGACCATGTTGGCCTTTTAAAATAAAGCCTACTGAAACTTTCAAAATAAAAGCCTCAACCCCCCCCCATACTTACTATGGATTTTGAGAGCTGAAAAGAGCATAGAAAATTATTTTTAAATAGCAAACAGGTTCTATTTAACTAATGAAACTAACCCAGACCTGACGGGACAACCATGCTGGACTTTCAAAATAAGACAAAACATGCTCTACAAAATAAAAGCCTTTGCATTTTAAACAATAGATCATTTCAGGACTGGGCTTCACACTAATGTTGGAGCTCACCCAGTGTTGCCCATTTAAATTAAGTTTACTGAAAATTTCAAAATAAAAGCCTCAGTCTTCCAGAGTCACCAGTAATATTTTAAGCTGATAATAGCATAGACAATAAAAAAATAGCAAGCTCTGGTCGGAGCAAAACGCACCAAGAGGCAGGCCCCGTCTAAATTTCTTCCGAAATTTTCTAGTTCTTGGCATACTATATTTGATTTAGCTCAACCTTAATTCATGTTTTTGCAATAACTAATACTAAATTAAAAGATAGAAAAAGGTCAAACTCTTCATAACTAAAATAAGCAATGCCAATTATGTTTCCTAATATGTTGGAGCCATTACATTACTCATTCTGTGCACATACAGGTCCTTCTCAAAATATTAGCATATTGTGATAAAGTTCATTATTTTCCATAATGTAATGATGAAAATTTAACATTCATATATTTTAGATTCATTGCACACTAACTGAAATATTTCAGGTCTTTTATTGTCTTAATACGGATGATTTTGGCATACAGCTCATGAAAACCCAAAATTCCTATCTCACAAAATTAGCATATTTCATCCGACCAATAAAAGAAAAGTGTTTTTAATACAAAAAACGTCAACCTTCAAATAATCATGTACAGTTATGCACTCAATACTTGGTAGGGAATCCTTTTGCAGAAATGACTGCTTCAATGCAGCGTGGCATGGAGGCAATCAGCCTGTGGCAGGAGAGGTCAGGAGAGTTGGCAGGCCAATTGAGCACAGTGATACCATGGTCAGTAAACCATTTACCAGTGGTTTTGGCACTGTGAGCAGGTGCCAGGTCGTGCTGAAAAATGAAATCTTCATCTCCATAAAGCTTTTCAGCAGATGGAAGCATGAAGTGCTCCAAAATCTCCTGATAGCTAGCTGCATTGACCCTGCCCTTGATAAAACACAGTGGACCAACACCAGCAGCTGACACGGCACCCCAGACCATCACTGACTGTGGGTACTTGACACTGGACTTCTGGCATTTTGGCATTTCCTTCTCCCCAGTCTTCCTCCAGACTCAGGCACCTTGATTTCTGAATGACATGCAGAATTTGCTTTCATCCGAAAAAAGTACTTTGGACCACTGAGCAACAGTCCAGTGCTGCTTCTCTGTAGCCCAGGTCAGGCGCTTCTGCCGCTGTTTCTGATTCAAAAGTGGCTTGACCTGGGGAATGCGGCACCTGTAGCCCATTTCCTGCACACGCCTGTGCACGGTGGCTCTGGATGTTTCTACTCCAGACTCAGTCCACTGCTTCCGCAAGTCCCCCACGGTCTGGAATCGGCCCTTCTCCACAATCTTCCTCAGGGTCCTGTCACCTCTTCTCGTTGTGCAGCGTTTTCTGCCACACTTTTTCCTTCCCACAGACTTCCCACTGAGGTGCCTTGATTCAGCACTCTGGGAACAGCCTATTCGTTCAGAAATTTCTTTCTGTGTCTTACCCTCTTGCTTGAGGGTGTCAATAGTGGCCTTCTGGACAGCAGTCAGGTCGGCAGTCTTACCCATGATTAGGGTTTTGAGTGATGAACCAGGCTGGGAGTTTTAAAGGCCTCAGGAATCTTTTGCAGGTGTTTAGAGTTAACTCGTTGATTCAGATGATTAGGTTCATAGCTCGTTTAGAGACCCTTTTTATGATATGCTAATTTTGTGAGATAGGAATTTTGGGTTTTCATGAGCTGTATGCCAAAATAATCCGTATTAAGACAATAAAAGACCCGAAACATTTTAGTTAGTGTGCAATGAATCTAAAATATATGAATGTAAAATTTTCATCATGACATTATGGAAAATAATGAACTTCATCACAATATGCTAATATTTTGAGAAGGACCTGTATTCTACGTATACATTTTTATAGTTTTTCCAGGACTAAATCCTTTTTGTGTTACCTATGTTTTTTGATGCAATACAGTACACTCATATTTAGTAAAGAATATGTGTTCCAATGAGGGGCGTTTGTCAGAATAAAAGTACTTTTTGAAAATTACCTTTAAGTAGATATTGCACATTTTCAGTAGGCCAATACTTCTGTATTAAAATGTTTATTGGTCTGATGATATTTCCAAATTCTGTCATGTTTTCATTAGGTGCAAGATGAAAGTCATTATAACAGAAATAAAGGGTTTAAAACATCAGTCTGTGTGTAATTAATCTATATAATCTGTTTAGAATATTGGTAAAAATAAACTTTTCAAAAATAATAATATATTGACTGTAGTTGCTAGAGGTTAACACTGAAGAAAATATTACAAATGCTGCAAGACTCATGTTTTGTTTTATTACACATTGTTTATTTCTCAGTCTTTTGATCCTTTTCTGAGCTCTCACCATCAGGTATCTGGCTTAGTTTAATTAAAATAGCTGCTCTTGGGATAAACCATGTTAAAAATGTTATGTGTATGTACTATACCTCAGTTTAATTTTTTGTAAGAATGAAAAGGTAGAATTTCCCAAGCAACCCAAAGCTGACTGTCAGCCTTTTGACAGAACCAAAAAATAGCCTAAGTAAGTTGACCAAATTTCTTTCTTAAAATATTCATCACAATGTCTATTGTTGTTTACCAAATTGTCCTTTGTGCCCAATATCGTTAAGAAGAAACTATAAAATTAGCTTTTCATTTTTTTGTTGTTGTTAATAGTAGCTAAACAAGCTGTTTTATTTACTAACTGAATGTCATGTCTCATCAAACATGGCCTGGATAAACAGGCTCTGTGAAGACCAGGACCACCAGGACTGAATGCTGCAGGTGTTTTAAAATAACCTTTAGATCAGTGGCGGAGCCAGAAAGGTTTTATTGGGGTGGCCAGACTGAGACCATTGCTCAGTGAGGGGCGGCACTAGTGGCCTCTATGTTTATTGTTATCTAAAAGTAGGGTAAAGAAAGGGGGAAGACATGTAGTTCAGGTTGCCAGGCTCAGGACTCAAACCAGGGACAGCTGCATCAAGGACTAAAGCCTCTGTATATGGATAGTGCATTCTACCGCTACGCTACATGCCGTGCCCTTCTTTTTGTGGTTTGAGCAGTGACACATGACAAACTTTGTCTTCTTCCCCTTAATTAAGAAAAAAATACACAAAACGTAGTTCCAACAAGTCATCTTTCATGTTAGTATATCATCAATGTGGATAATTCACCTTAATTTAACTTATAATAATAAAACTGCATTTTTCTTCTTCTAAACAGCAGTTTTACCATGAAATCGTTTACAGCATTTATGGAAAAGTCCTTAAATAAAAGAATAATAATGGAGGACAGCACTTGGGCACATTATTCCTCTTTCAAAAGAAAAAGAGGTCTCTTCCACTTATGTTAGTTCAGAGGCTGTTTATGATCTAACAAGCATACACACAATACACACATTGCCCTTTCACAATTGCAGTTATGTGCAGTGCACATAACACGGTAGTGAACGTTGTCTCATTTTTCCTCTTTCATAGGAAACCAGCCATTTTTATTTTCATTATTTTATTTTTAATTAAGATAGGAAACTTTTGAAAGTAAATACATGTTGTTGCTTTTTAACTTAAGTCAGAGTCTGACCTCTTCTGCAGCAGAGGAAAATGAGAGAAAAATGAGACCACAAAGTCCTTCTGTACATGTTGCCTTTAAATGATGTGAACTTGAACCAAAATCACTTCTTCTATTATAATTGTGTTAGAGGTTGAGAGCATTACTGCTGCCACCATCTGTTTTGGAGGGGAACTACTTGTTCTGGAGGTGTGTTTTGCTGGTGAATTATGTTACCAGGGAAACAACAAATCACTTGGGGTGGGCTCCACCCCTGTTTGAGATTATATCTATGAGTGAGCTGTTCACTGCTATCTCTGCCAAAACATGCTTGCATGTGAATATGAACCCTTAGTAGCAAATTTAATCATTTTCATTTCAGTGGCTTTCTAATTTCTCCTGCGTTTTGCATTCAAAAATGTTATTAAAAGTTATGTTTGAGTACGCTTTTGGTTGTTGTGGAGTTTAATGTATCCTTTTTAACTCTAAAGGCCATGACAAATTAAAATCCATAGCAAACAGCAGGTTTTGGAGACAGTGCGGATGCACCCACCTTGCATGTGACAAATGTAAACGATCATGACAGAGATCAACATCTTGTTAAGATGTACAGAAAACAATTTTGCACAAAGAGTTGAGCACCAGGGAACCGTTTTGCTCCTTGTGAAAATGACATAGAAAGTACATGTGCAACAGTCTTCATCTAGGTTAAAACCTTTTTCAGCTCTAATCACCTCTTTCCAGCATGATTTTATTGAATCAACGTTAGCAAAAATAACTTTTATTATGAAATATACAAGATAACTTGGTGAAACTTAATGTTGAAAATCACTGTGTAAGTAAAAAACGGTTAAAAGAAAATCAAGGTTGCTATGTTACATCAACTAGTTGATATTTGGATCAAGTTTCCCACACTGAGTGGTTCACAATGAAGATTACAGATGCCGAATTTGACCACGGAGCCTTCCTCTAATGTGGTCCAACAGCAATTACAAAGCTCACCATGAGTCACCATCAAATAAGCACTCTGTTAAATAAAGCTTTGAACAGCAGATTCATCCTTCCACTGCAGGGATTCTTGAAATAAGGTCTGAGCCCTTTTTCACTGACTAAACAACAAAAAAGCCACTAGCCTGCTACAATTAGTTGCACTGGGAGGTTTTCACAAGGTATAAGGCCACCTAAAAGAGCAACTTGATTTATGGCTTAAAAGGCTTTTGTGCTTAAGAATTAAGTCAACAAAACACATGTTCTTTCTTCGCATTTAAGGACATCCTGCTGTTGGAATTCTTAACCCCTTTTCAGCAACCAGCTATTCCTAGTTTTCCTTTGCACATCTTACTCAAAGCATTGTCAAAGATTGTCATTCGGTTTCCACACAAGGGCAATGCATCTAATCAAAATTCAAACTAACCACCACCAAGCTAGTAAATCCATTATCCAAAGGAGTGGATCCCGGAACCTTAAAAGTGAGAGCTATTGTGCTGACTGTGCAAAACTAAAGGGTGAAGAAATCAGAATGCTCTCAGGAAGACCTAAAGAGCAGCATGAAACATAACATTCTTAGAAATTTTAATGAACATAAATGAGAAGAAATTAGAAAAAAGGAAATGAAAGAAGGAGAGGGCAAAAGCTAACAGGTATGGGATTGTTGAATCTCTTGAATACTGATGCAGAAATGTCCGCCATTCCGCTTTACCTGGCCACCACATCAAACCAACATGTCTGCTTTTTACATCTTTACCAATGCAAAAAAAAAAAAAAAAAAATCAATCCTCTGAGTTATGAATTATGGTTCTAAATGTCATTTCAAAGGTTAAATTCAAATAAAGATCAAAGCTACTTACAAGATTTCGTCGTTTTGAAATTCAAGGACACCATGAGTGTCTTCAAAGTCCTCTCCGCTGCCTCGAGCAGTCCCTTCCACCGTCTTGTATGGCAGCATGACCACACCACGAGCTCCAGACGTTCTCAGCACTTTCACCTCCATTGTACCCACGCTCTCACTGACATGGCAAACAGGTTCCTCAAACGTAAAGATGCCGGCATGGTCATCATCAAATATGGTAACGGTGGCCGTCGATGGTATGCCAATACACGCTACAGAGTCCACATGATTAGCTGATTCATTTTCCTCTGGCCCTTCCCCTTCTGAGGTCAACACCTTCACATTGGAAAGATGAATAAGGAAGTTTTCATCCTCTTCAAAGATGTCATCATCGATGATCCCTACACGAATTTCCTTCATGGTCTCGCCTGGCTTGAACACCACAACGCCCTCCGTGAACTCATAGTCAGAACCGGCGTTAGCAGTGCCATCTTCTGTCCGGTACTCCACAGAAACAGTTTTGCCCAGATCACCGCCTCTCCGCACCACATTCACAGCCACTGTGCCACAGTTCTCAAGACACTGGTAGGAGCCCGGCTCAAAAAAGATCTTGGAGATGGGATCATTATCACCAGCGTCAGAGCGGACCTCGTGCATGCTGACAGCCTTTCGTGCCTGATCTGCAGCATGTTTCTTCAGAATATTGCCAGCACCTGTCATAAGTCGGGTGGCCTGGCACCGATAGAAAGCTCGGCTTTTCTGCTGCTGGCTCAGAACTTGGTAGTTGGCAAGTTCAATAAGTTGTTCCACCTGGTAAAAAGAAAATATTAAATTCTATTACAAATTTTCCAAAGCAATTAAAGACGAGGTTTTGGTTTTATTTTATTTTATTTTTAGTCCCTCATTACTGCAGGATTATTTAACCATTACCCACAATGTAAGTGACTCAAAGATAGCAAACTAGTGTGTAAAGCCTTATCTTCACATTTGTTGTGTCGATATCACCTAACAAATCTGGGGGGTTTCCATAAAAAGAAAGTTTTTGCAACCTTTACAATGTTTAAAATGAAAGAATTGAAACTCTAGTTCTTAAAAGAATAACATTTATGAACCTAGAAAATCTCCTTTCTGTAAGTTTAGCCCACAATATATTGGCTTCAACCCTTACAAAACCATTTATAAGTCAATATATCAAAGAGTCAAATCAATGCAGAGAATAAGCTTTATTGTTAGCATACTACTTCAGCAAACTCATCTATGAATATCTTGTTTGTTGCCTTCTAACATTAAGCTAATCTTTCCACAAACCGCCGAAATAAAGCAACTTCAGATACTTTGCATGTTAATCAAAGTGACAATGTAAGAAGGAGAAACTTAAGGTGCAACTGACCAAGTGAACCACAAACAGTGTTATAGCTATCCTATTATGTAGTGTTAAGACTAACATGGAAACATCTCAAAGCACAGGCGGTTGGCTATCACAATAGGTTTCTTTTCATTATTCTTAAACCAACATGTCATAGCCACTTTGTTTCCTTGCTTTAAGATTCACTATGTCAGTATAATCTAAAAATGTATGAGATAATACCCATTTATCACTACATTAGAGCTGGACATTAGAGCGGTATATCCTTTATTCCAGATTTTTGGCATTTTATTTCCAACAGAGAGAAATAACTAAAAACAAAATTCCAAGTGGGATAGCTGTAACATTGAATGACTTCAACTTTGTTACCAACCTCCTTGTCAGGGTGTTTCTGTTTGAGTTCCTTCAGGATCTTAGCCATGTCTCTGCGGGTCTCCTCCTCATCCAAATCCTTCTCGTCTATATCCAAACCCAGTGTACCATCCAGGAAGTCAACACCATGAGAGTTCAGCATCTTTCCATCCATCTCAATGTCCACCTTAAAACAAATAAAAATAAAAGTACTATCAGTAATTCAAGGCAATAAATTCTCAATGTTTTACAAAACCAGTAAATGTTCTTTCCTTGTTTGTAATATAGCTTGTTTAGTGGAGACATTTTCATAATTGTTCACATACTCTGATAATAGGTATAAATGTTTTCATTATTTAAATTAGTTGACCACAGTACACTTCTACAGTGAAAGAACTAACTAAATATTGGTGAATTTGGATAGAAAAGTATCACTTGTGAAACTTTGTTTACTGTAGAAGTACTCTAAATGAATTTAGGTATCAAGCACTTTTAAAAAGGTTAAAGAAAATATACTTATAACTATGATGGTAGCAAAAATAGTCAACAAAGAGTTGTGAAATCAAGAAATAATGCTTGCTTCAAACAGAAACTATGCAACAGTGCAGAGGAGGATATTTAAAGAACTCCAAGTTTACAGAGATGGGTTTTCAAACCAGTTTTGAACAGTGAGAAAGAAGTGATGTTTCGTAGGTCAGTGGGCAGACAGTTCCAGAGTTGAGTAGCAGAGTAACTGAATGCCCTGCTCCCCATGGTGGTGAGGTGGGCAGAAGGTACAGAGAGCAGTGGAAGGAGACATGTAGAAGATCAGATAGATATAGAGGGGCTAGATTGTGGGTGGCCTTAAAGATGAAAAGAAGGATTTTGAAAATGATACGAGCAGTGAACCTGCTGCAGGGTGGGAGTGGTGTGATTGTGGGAGGGCTTTTAAGCAGCTGAGTTCCAAACTATCTGTGGCTTGTAAAGGGGGGTTATTGGGAAGACCAAAAAGGAGTTACAATAATTGATCTGGGATGTTAAAAGACTGTAGACAACGATGGCAGTGGAATGAGGGGTGAGAGAGGGACAGACACACTTAATATTAAGAAGGTAAAAATAAGCAGATCAAGTAACATTATTGATGTGGGATGCGAAGGAAAGTGTACTATTGAGGATGACACTCAGACTCTTGACCTGAGGAGAGGGGGAAAGCATAGAGCTGTTAAATGGGAAGAAAAAGCAATCCGTTTTGAAGAGTTTATAGTACCGACAAAGATGACCTCTATGTTTTCACTGTTCAGTTATAGAAAATTATTAGGAAGCCAGTAATTCAGCTCACTGAGACAATCCGTGAGGTTGGACAGTGGAACTGTAGAGTTAAGGGGGGGACAGCAAAAACTGAAGTTGAATGAACTGAGTGCAGCCAGACGTATGATTTGAGTCAATCGAAAGGACTACCAAGTAATGCCAAATGAGGTTAGTCTGCTAAGAAGGATGGAGTGATTGATGGTGTCAAAGGCCAAAATCACATCGTGGAGAATGAGGATGGACAAAAGACCAGAGTCAGCAGCGAGAAGAAGATTGATTGTAAATTTTATGAGAGTAGTTTCCAAGCCGGGGTGCGGGCGAAAACCTGATTGAAACTGTTCATACAAGCTATTTGATGAATGTGAGGAAAGTTGACTGCCGAAAACTTTAAGAACTTTGGAGAGGAAGAGTAGGTTGGAAATATGTCTAACCAATCTAACCCTGTTTTTTGAAGATACAATAGGAGGAGTAATGGCAGCAGATTTAAAAACTGTGGGGACAAAACCAGAAGACAGAAAGAAGTAGATAATGCCAGTAATTAGAGGGACCAGAGAGGAGAGACAGGATTTAACAAGGACTGTGGGGAAGGCATCAAGCAGACAGAAAGAGGGCTTAGACTGACGAATAAGGTCCGAGATGTTAGCAACAGGGGAGGTACGAAGAAGGGGAGAAAGGGGGGTGAGAGTGACATCATCAAATTACAGAAGGCTGGGGACAACATGTGAGAGGGTAAAGAGTTTGGAGATTTGACTACGTTGGAACAGATGATGTTAGATGTGGAGATGGATTGAGCAACACTATCCTTGTACTGGAGGATGTGGCTTTTATAAAGTTCTTTGCGAACCAGGAAACCAGATTTCTTAAACAGTCACTCCAGCCTACGACCCGTAGTTTTCATGGAGAAAAATCTGGAGGTGAACCAAGGTGCAGAGTTGTAGGAGGATATATGCTGGGCTTTCAAAGTAGCAAGGGAATTAGGGATGTTGGTGAGACAGTTATTATAGAAGGAAACCAAGTCATCTGGGTCTGAAGTATAAGTGGAGATATTAGCATCAATATAAGATAGAAGATCATCATGATTAATATTCTTAATAATATGAAAGAAAATTGTGAAGGTTTAGAGGTAGAGAATTTAGGGTTAACACTGAAAGGGAACAACAGTTCTAGGGGTGAATTATTGCAAGACCCCTCCACGTTCAAAGTTGCGGGATTTAGAGATGGACTCATTAAGTCATTCTGTTGTTGCCAAGTTTCTGTCAAGCAAAGAAAATCTGTAGGCGAACTACAGTGAACCAAAGCTGACGGTTAGTGCCTTTTCATTTATGTCTACAATCAGACATAGGCATAACATTAAATCCAAATAAATTTCATTTCCCTGATAAATTGGAAAAACAGTAAGATGTGCCAACATTTGTGGTAAGGGATCAGCTGACTACTTTTGGTGTTTTGACATTTTATTGAACACACTATTTTTCTTTGAAATTTATTGAACACGTGTTAAATTGAAACATATTAACTAACAGAGGCTCTCTAATAAGGTTCTTGTGAAATGTTAAACTTAAATACAAACAATTAGAAGAGCAAATAGGTATGTTCTTGCAGCAGCGTTCACATTTTAAATGCACACCAGCCATACTGGATAAGGTTGGCATTAGAGAGAAATTCCGACATTAGAGGACTTTCTTATTTATTTTTCCAACACATAACTTGCACGTTTCAACAATAAGGCTGTATGTCAGGGACTGACTTCAAATTAGCTTAGGCTAGAAATGTGCATGTGAAAATAAAATGAAAAATTAAATCCTTCAATTGAATAACAAGTTTGTTTTTTGTCTAAAACTGAAAACTTCCAATTTTTGCTGCTTATCTGTCCAACACTATGGTGACACCTACATATTTTTCAGAGGTGGGACCAAGTCACTGCATTGCAAGCCGCTAGTAAGTCTCAAGTCTTTTCACCCATATCTCAAGTCCCAAGGAATGGTATTAAAGATCCAAGTCAAGTCAAAGCAGCCAGTCTCAAGTTGAAGGCAACTCTTTGATTTCGAGTATTAGGCAAGTCATTTGACCAAATACATAATTGTATCAGTTATAATAATTATAAGGTTTTTCAGTCATTTCAAAAGGTGTCTCATTTGCCATAACAACCAACAAGAGAAAATTAACTTGGAAGTGTTGTTTCTTACAGTAAATATTGACTAAAAACAAATGAGACATCCAGTACATAAAAAAAATTATAAACTGATCCATAGACACTTTTACAAAGCTTGAGACAAATTCACATTTCAGAAAACTATTTAACAATACATGAAACACTTTTACAAGTCCCGAAACAAATGTACATTTGAGAAATGTACATTTGAGGAAAGAAATGTACATTTTAGAAAACATTTCTAAAACACTTTATAACAACATGTGAAACACAAGTCCTGAAACACATTTACAAATGACAAAATCTAACGAAAAGGGAATGTACCGACTCCGAGACTGACCCGGAAGTGATAATGGGAGCACTCATGGTTATCCACAATGGACAGCAATCGAGTTGCCTGTTTTCTCAACTACCCCTTCAGTTGTTAAGATGCTGTACTGCAATAGGTGTTACAATTGCAGATAGCACTTGAAATATGTTTGAAGGATGACTAAGAGATCACAAATGATCTGACAATAAAACATGATACCATGAATATATTTGTCAACTTAGATAGATAGGAAATGTCTAAAACTGACAGGCTTTAATCTTAAATTTCCAAATCAGATCTTGATGAAATTCGATGAGTGGAGTCTTGAAGTGTTCTCTCGTCATCCTGAAGTGAGAGTAATCACTGGAAACAACTACAGGAGAAGCTCTCCCAGCTGAGTGTGCCCGACTCCACCTGCAGGTGGATCACTGACTTCCTGTCTGACAGGAAGCAGCGCGTGAGGCTGGGGAAGCACGTCTCTGACTCCCTGACCATCAGCACCGGTTCCCCCCAAGGCTGTGTTCTCTCTCCTCTGCTCTTCTCCCTGTACACCAACAGCTGCACCTCCAGTCACCAGTCTGTCAAGCTTCTGAAGTTTGCGGACGACACCACCCTGATCGGACTCATCTCTGATGGTGACGAGTCCGCGTACAGATGGGAGGTGGACCATCTGTTGGACTGGTGCAGCCAGAACAACCTTGAGCTCAACGCTCTAAAGACAGTGGAGATGGTTGTGGACTTCAGGCAGAACCCAGCCCCACCTGCCCCCATCACCCTCTGTGACTCCACAATTGACACTGTGGAATCTTTCCGCTTCCTGGGAACCATCATCTCCCAGGATCTCAAGTGGGAGCCAAACATCAGCTCCCTCATCAAGAAAGCCCAGCAGAGGATGTTCTTCCTGCGGCAGCTGAAGAAATTCAACCTGCCAAAGACTATGATGGTGCACTTCTACACAGCCATCATTTAGTCCATCCTCACCTCCTCCATCACCATCTGGTACGCCGCTGCTACAGCCAAGGATAAGGGCAGGCTGCAGCGTGTCATTCGGTCTGCTGAGAAGGTGATTGGCTGCAGTCTACTGTCGCTCCTGGAACTGTACACCTCCAGGACCCTGAAGCGGGCAGGGAAGATTCTGGCTGATCCCTCCCACCCCGGTCACAGACTCTTTGAAACTCTCCCGTCTGGCAGGAGGCTGCGGTCCATCCGGACCAAAACCTCACGCCACAAGAACAGTTTTTTCCCATCTGCCACCAGCCTGGTTAACAAAGCCCGGAAACCACCCTGACACTCATATCATGTCTGAGTCAAGTTTAAATGTAGTCATGAGTCATTGGTGTAAGTCCGAGTCAAGTCCAAAGTCTTTTATGATCTCATCAAGTGGAGTCTAAGGTCATTAAATTTGAGACTCAAGTCTGACTCAATTCTAAGTTACATGACTCGAGTCCACACTTCTGGTATTTTCTAAGGGGGTACTTGCAAAGTTTGATAACCACAAAATTAATTAAGCCAGGTTTTCCAACAAAAACTAAGTTATCTAACCTTTACAATGACATTCACAATGAAAGAGCAGGCACTGATGGACTGTATTGGTTGCTGCAGCTTCTGGATCATCTGTGTGACTCAAACTGCTCAGCTGAGGAGTTATAAGCAAACAGTTTATCAACTGCTAGGTAGAAATACTTCCTGCAAGTTTGGTCAGCCTTAAATTTACTATAAAATTAATGCAGAGAAGAAAGTTAGAATTAGCCTTCTACTTTAGCAAACTCCTCCATATACAAAGGCCCCTTCAGATGTAGATTTACTTAAGACTTTTTAGCTGTTTATGCACACTCCGGTATTACCCTACAATCAAACTAAACAAAATCACTTAATACAATAATACGGCAGTTTTCCTCAAACCTTGTGAACCCAGTTTTGGAGCAGAGAACAACATTTCGCAGAAATACCAATGGGGACAAAAATACAAATTGCTATCATAAAAGCAGAAGGGACCTTTTGACCAGTATCTGAAAATTTTTGGTTCCTTAAAAATCGGACAAAATCACACAAATGTGAAATACATTTATGCTACATTTCTTTTACTTTACAAAAATGTAAATAACAAATAACAATACATTTTATTTATAGGTGCCTTTCTTGACACTCAAGGTCATCTTACATAATAAAAGAAAAAACGTACACGATTAATATATTATATTGTTATTGAATGAACTAAAACAAATGGCTATGTTTTTATTAATATTTGATTTTTTATAAATAATTAGATTTTAATTGTAAAAATATTGTACTTTAACCATATCATGTAAAACAGATTAGGAAAAAACAGACATTTTAATCCAACAAAAGACATCCTATAATATTTCAGAATTTTGAAATAACATTCTTACAATAAATACTGATAGTTTCTGTCGACATTATAGAGCTCTAAACAACAATAAAGAAATCTGAGACAATTAAGTTTGACTTTATTATAACTTTATTATTGTGTGTCATGTGTTGTGCGTTTTAGTTATTTTGGATGCCTGTTCTTGTTGAACGCAATTATCAGAACAGCTAACCAGTAAAAAACAACAAAGTAGAGTAATTGTCCCTCAACTGGGAAATCTAGTTTATCAGCAGCAAAGTGACAGGTAAATGGGATGCACACAAAAACATAAAAATGGGTAATTAAAATAAAACAGAGATTGTTCTTACTTTGTATTTGACATTACTGTACAATCAGTCTGTCCCTATTCAGTGACATATAGGGGAAAAGATTACATGCTCTTTATAGGCTGCCGTGAGTTCATGAGTGTTTTGTATTTGTAACAATAAATGGCATTATCGTATTAAACGCTGTCAAGGTAAACCGATTAAATCACAAAAAAAACACAAATAACCTGTGATGTAATTCCATTTGTTTGTTTCCTGTGTTGACTGTGATCAGATGCGTTGTGTGAGGACACAATGCATTTATGTAATTATATCTCTGTTGTTGTAGTGGAGACTGTACTTTTAGTCTTAGTCTGAAGTCTGAATTTGTTTTTCCTGAAGACTTACCTTGGAAGGAAGTGGACGATCTCCCTCCGTCTCAATGATCATGCCACGCTGCTTCCCCGTGCGGTAGCGCTTGTACACGTACTTGTAGAAGAGCAGCCGGCGGTCTGCCACCCAGGCAAACACGACACAGATGGGGAAGAAGAGGAAAGTGAGCAGGCCTTCCCAGACCTGCACAACGCCAGGGGAGATGACTGACAGGATCAGGTAGAGCCAAATGTAGGCAAAGATACTCCAGGCGGCCGTGACGAAGAAGACACGAAGGTGCTTGACCCTCCTTGTCTCTCCGTCAGGCACAACGTACACACAGATCCCGATGATGACAAACATGTTAAATGCTGCGGAACCCACAATAGTAGAGGGGCCCAGTGTCCCAGCGTTGAACCCATGACCCACTATTTCTATGACAGAGAGTAGGATTTCAGGAGCAGATGAGCCCAGAGCCATTAGGGTGAGATTAGAGACGGTCTCGTTCCAGATCCGTACCGTCGTTTTGGTGGTTTCTCCATTGGGCTTCTTAATAGTGATCTCTTTTTCTTGCGATGTGATGACCTCTATCGATGCCATGAAACGGTCTGCAATGATTGACACACCCAGGAACATGTAGACCAGAGCCACAAAGTAAACTGTTGCCCTGGCAACCTTGTCTCCAAATGATGGATTTTGGGGTTCCCAGACGGGTAGCACCACCCCATTTGTACACTGTTCAGCCTTGCTGCATTCCGTTTTATTTGTAGACACAGCCAAAACAGAGCTGCCCAGGCTTTGCTCAGGAGCGGCACCAGCCAGTGTGGTCTGGGGCTCAAGGAGGAGAATCACAGCAACAACTGCTAGTCTCAGTGCAGGAGACCAAACAGTAGAGTGATACCTGTAGTCCATGTTGATGGTAAAACCAGGACTGTGAGTTCAGGTTTATTTGGGATGTTGAACCTTAGGAGACAGAAAAAGAGAAAGTTTAGGTTGTTAGTCAAATAGTTAAGAAATTTAACGCTACATTTGACTGACAAAAAGTACCGGTATGTACGATTTGGGTCTAATTCCTTTCCAAAAGTCTGAAGCAACTGAAGTTCTGTTGTTCATCTAAAGATGCACAACTAACCACAAAAAAAACCTCTATGGCCAAGTCAAAGAACACACACAAATATTTTGACTCTACTCTAAACAAGCTTTCTGTTGCTTCTTTACATGTTCAGTCAGTCAATGGCAGTTCCCCCTGATGTTTGCAAAATGTAAGCCTTTAAAGAAAATACAGTTGTACATTGTGTCTGGCTAAAGATGATGAAGATGGTGTCTGATTCACACTAAATCATAGGGCTTGTTTGCCTTTAAGGTGTACCATTTAAAATGGGTTCGGGTAAACCTAAACTGGATTGTTCAGCAGTGAACAGAGATTTATGAAACTTTTATTTTATTTGTGAAAGACACACTAAAATAGCATTTACTATATATATATATTTAACAATAGGACAACCTTGTATAGAGACATATCAAACAAGTATAATTGGATCATCCATAAAATTAAATAACTTTTAACTGATCACCTGCAGTTACGTTAATTAATGGACTGCATCCTCTTCCTATGCTCTGTTCCACTCCTGACCTGGTGTCTAATGGACATACTTTTTTTATACAGTGCTGTAGTTTAACATCTTGACCGCAAGTATTTTATTCATTTTATAATTTTTTTTGCTTTGTCTTAAATAAGTAGTTTTAAAATGATATTTTTTGGGGGGTCGGAGGCCAGGAGAGGGAGCTGACTTTCTGGTCGGGGTCTGGGCTGGGGTTGGAGTGAGGTCTTGGGGGTCAATGGGCTTCTTCTTGGCACTCAGACAACAATCATGAGTGCTACTCTGCTGGACAGGGCACGTAAAACAAGACAAATCAAAAAAAGACATTTTATTATTATTTATTTATTTCACGTTGTCTGTGTTCCTATACATGTTACCAGCCTGGGGGAACTCATTTTCAAACAAAGTAATCTTGAATATTTTTCCAGTAAGTTGCATCATATTGCAAATTGATTTTTTTATTTTCTTGAGGGAGTGGGTGCATGTTTTTTTTTATACATGGGAACTGTGGAGAGCAGGGTGTGCTAAAGGAAGGGCTCGTCCAGGTTGGCATTCTTGCAATAACTGCCATTTACTTCAACTATCAAAATTGAATCCCAAGATTTGGAAATTCTCTTGTATATGACCTGAATACAAACAGTAGCATATAAATTAAGGAACAGCATTTTTTTTAAACAAAGAAAAACAAAACTTTGTAAATTTTATTTTAGTTTTCCTATTCAGATCAGCTATACCATTCACAGTATCATAACTGGCCAGGTAATTAAAATGATGCCAAAGTAAAATCATGCAAACATAGAAGTAACGGTAATACCTGTGCATTTGCTGACAATTAGGCAATAGAATTGTACATTTTGTAGATGTTTTCCTTGAGCACTGACCATTTAAAAAAATATTCAGGTAAAACAGAACAACCCTCTGCGTCTGGTCAAAGGGCAACTAAACCTCGCCTCTAAATCAATTTTTGTTCTGCTTAAACTAGGGCCTCATACTCCCTCTTCCTCGTGTATTTTACTGCTGGCAGCATCCTTCTTTTAAATTAGTGGATTAGAAGAAGTAAAGGTAGGTTGAACACTTCTTTTGAGAATAGATTTCACAGATGGCTGTTGCTACAGATGCCCAATATTCAAAATCTAAAGCAAGAGAATATCTAGGGTGGATTGAGGCATCCTGACAAGGTGAGAAGAAAAAAAAAAACTCAAAACAGCTAAAAATGAGTTACTGATGCAATGCCAGCATGCTTTTAATCCAAAAGGTTTGTCAGTTTTTTCTTAATTGCCGTTTGGTTCAGACCGGGGAGTGAGGTGTTACTAAAAAAATTGTACATTTAGCAGATTTAAAGAAAAAAAATATATCACATTTCTATAAAAGGCAGTGACGGTAAAGAGTGATACAGAGAGATGTTAAACATTTCTGAATGTACAATTAAATGACAGAAACCGTGCTCGATAAAATACACAAGTACTTAACTTTTTTCCCCGACATAATTGCATGATTTGGAAGAGAATAAAGTGTAAACCTGCTGGTTTAATAAAACTAAGACATTTTCAATTTAACTGTATCTAGAGCTGGATAAACCACTGCATCCAAACAAAAATAATAACATTCCAGTTTGCTCTATTTTGGTAAAACAGCAAAATCCATATTTTACATCCATTTAAAATGTCATTAATGAAAATGAATTTCAATTGGAAAAACTATAAAAATAATAGAAATGTATACTTTTTTTTATACTACTATCTATAAATAAATGCAGTTAATCACAATTATTCAAAGCCTAGAGGAGTTAGATTTTTTTCTTTATTGCCTCCCACCACTAATTTAAACAATTTAGGATTATTTCCTGGTGCAAGACTCCAATTTATTAATAAAAAGAATAAAATGTATTGTTTTATTTTGGTGTAAATTCTAAGCAACATACCCCAATGAGCAACATATTCAGCATAGTTCTCACATAAGGAAATTGCACCTTGCTAAGTCATTGCCTTCAGAATACATTTTCTCCATAAATAACCTAGTAGGTAATAAGTGTGGACTGGTAGATGCAATGAGGGCTCTGTTAACTCGTGTAATCAAGGCTTTTGGTGTATGTATGCATTTATACACGTGTATCCAATAAGGCTAACTAATAAGATTTATTTTAAACTTTATATGGCATGATTCCAAGTATATTCGACAAAGTACTTCCCAAGCAACAGAAACAGATGTTTTATTTTATAACTGATCTAGTTTGCACTATATTTCTAAAGAGATTTCAATACTGATGAAATTTAGGGGTAATATATCATAAATGATTCACTGAATACCAGCCAGAGGAACCCCACATGAAAAGCAGCATCTGCACTGAGGCTCACAGGACATCAAAGTCACTCCTTGAACTTGGAGTGCAGTAAAAGTTCAGCAGACACTGAAAATCTGTCGATTTTGAGCATGATTCAAAATGTTTACAAGATTTGTGAGGGGAAACTAATCTGCAAAACAAGTGAGGTTCTTGTCTGAAGGACTATCTCCTATTCTGTAGATAAACATAAAATGAGTTTTAAATTATGTAAAAAAATTCTATATAAACCCTGAATTAAATAGCTTTCCTCCGGGGCCGGTGCCCTGTGGATTTTATCAAATAATTAAGTGATTAGACTTTATAGAACTTGACTGGATGCTGAAGAGGCAATTAAACTATGTAAACAACTGTTATAAATAGTTATAACAAGTATTCAAGAGTGAGAGCTCTACAGTTTAATAATTTGAGACAGTAACTAATGAAAAGATTTAGACTTTAGGTTGTGAACTAAATGTTGACGTTAAGCTGTCTTTGACCTATCTTCATCTCTGTCAAGTTACACAGAAAAGATTTTATAGAAATATGAAGTGCTCTGCTATGGAGAGCTGTTTTATTAAAAATTTTAAAAAACAAAATTAAATACTACTATTGATAAATTATTAATAAATATTCCATGAAATAAATAAATATCCCCATTAAATGTAATAAAATAATTATGTTGAAAGAAATTTTCATCTTATTTTATTTAATTCATTTGAAGATTTATTTAATTTACTTAAAGATTTATTTATTTATTTCACAATGCAGTTTTGTTTTGTGACACTTTTATTTTGTAAAGCTACTTTACGTATTTCAGTTACCTTTACTTTTTAACCCCGTTTTTCATTTTAAGCTCGTTTTATTTCATGTTCTTATATTCAAATGAGGGGGCGGCGCTGGGGCAGCAGGGCCGAGCTCAATTTGTGGCTGTGGTCGGCAGAAGCATGCCGCTTCCTGCCGGAAGCCAGGGGATTCCGGAGCCAGACCGGCTGTAAAAGCCTGCCACGGCGGTTGCTGCTGTTTTTGTGGAAACCAATGCTGATTAACGGCAAACAGGATGTCATTATTGTTATAGCCTGTTACTTTTAAATGATAATGTTTTATTGGTTTTTATTTAATAAACAGCGTTAGACCCATAACATAAGGTGGCTGTATTTACTTGAGATGGAAAATAAATAGCACTATGTGTGTGTATGACGTGCTGAAAGGATGACCAAGACTTATTGCACAAACAACTTCCACAAAAACAGCGGCCACCGCCGTGGCAGGCTTCTACGGCCGGTCTGACACCTTCTGGCATCCCCAGGTTACCTCCCGCATGCTGTCTTCTGGCAGGCAGCGGCATGCTTCTGCCGGCCACAGCCACAAATTGTGCTCGGCCCTGCTGCCCCAGCGCCGCCCCAAGTAAATTAAATAAATATTTACGTAAATTAAATAAATCTTGAAATGAATTAAATAAAATAAGATGAAAATTTCTTTTAACATAATTATTTTGTTTTATATCATGGTGATATTTATTAATAATTTATCAATAGCAGTACTTATTTATTTAATTTTGAATAAAACGGCTCTCCAAACTCTGCTGCACACGTACCAGAGCAAGAACTTTCCTTTTGCACATTTTATATATAAATAAGCAATCGGCGTATACAATAATAGAGTCCAGATTTCACCAGACTCTTGGGGTGTATTCACACTTGCCACTTTTGGTCCGCTTTAAACGGACCAGAGTTTCGTTTCCCCCCTTGGACCTTTTGTGTAGGTGTGAATACACTCAAGCGAACCCTGGTCCGGACCAAACAACCGGACCGAGACTCACTTTTTGAGGTGGTCATGGTCCGCTTCCAAACGGACTCTGGTGCAGTTCGCTTATGGTCTGAATACAAACCGGCCCCAATCCGAACCAACTACAAAAAGCGTACGTCTCTTTGGACATAAAAAGCCACCGTAGCCGGTAGCAAAGGTGTGTGTTGTAAGGTAATCATACCTGATAAGTTGTCTGTTGCTTAGCAACGCTACCGGCTTGTTCTGGGACAAGGCACATAGAGAATGTTGGCGTTCAGCACGCATTCTCCGACGGGGTTCCAGAATTATAAATGGAGCGTCTCAAAGTCTGTGTTGAATGAGCTGCTCTTCAGCCTCACCATAATATTGCAGCTGTAATAACAGCACAATTATGCAGAACAGAGGTGCTGCACGCAGCACGTCTACAGCTGTTTTCCTCAATTTCCGGGTCTATGCTCTGTCCCGAATCCCCTCAATTCGGTCCAATGGGAACAATGATCGTCACCCGCGTGGCTTTGTTTACAAGCAATAGTTCACTTGCAAAAAGTACAATGTGAAAACAAACCGCACCAAATGAAAAAAATAAAGTTCGCTTTTGGTCCGGACCAAATAAGCGGACCAAAGACCTTTCCTGGTGTGAATACACCCTTAATCTACCTAGCAGTTATTACACTTCTCTCATAGCAAAATGGACCTAATGTGTAAAAAAAAATAATAATAAGTGCATGCTTTCACAACTTGAATACAGGTTTCATAACTCTCAAAACATATAAGATCTCCAAATCTTTGTCCCTGTAAAACATTCTAGCTCAGTGGTACCCAGTTACAGTATTTTAGATTTTGAAGTAGAAATACTGAAATGCAAGCCAGCATTCTTAAAAAAAAGAAATCAAAACAAAGCTTAGAATCAGATGCCTTCTTCATTATCATTGGCTAGTCACTGTGCATTGCCATATTTTCGTAGTGCCTACAATGTTGTAAACAAGCAAAAGAAACTGATGAGTAAATCCTTGTACCACTCCAGATGGAAGGGCGCCTAAGGCATTTGTTTCACCAAAGCTGAATTAAGACACTCAAGGGCATTTGGGCATAGAAACTTAAAAGCATGGACATACCATGGCGACATATCGCATGGAAAATCTACCAAATAAACAACTGCATTTCCTTTGATCAGGTAGAGTATGTTAGAACCTAGTGCCAAATCATTCACAGTAAAAGCCCTGTAAATTTTCCGTAAATGTAACTTGACTTCAGACTCAAGCAATATATAATGCCTTAGAAAAATTAAAATAATATACATCTTTAAGATTCAATTGTTCTATGTATTCTGTATGTATGGTGTAATTCATTTTCAGAGCATTAACTTTGAACTAATCATTATGTATATTGACATGGTGGAATCTTGTGTTTTTGTAGATTTAAGATTGGGATTTAAATATTTCCAGATCAGACCAGATGGTTTAATTAATTAAACCCTGGGGACTATCATTAAGGGCCCCTGGCTATTAGTCACTTATGAAAGATCAGGGTTAACATTCAGCTTGTATCAAAATCATCCATTGCTGCCAGTTACAGATGTAACATAATGCAAAACCTTAAAAATACTCTCCAGACAAGCTTCCCCCACATTCCCTCTTGCCAGCATCCATTTACCAATAATTAACTATTCTCTTACATACTGACAGTGCACAATTTATAAAGCATCAGTAGTAAAATCGGTACATTCCTACCACACAACTCATGAATAACTAAGTCTTGGACAAGTCAGACTATTTGTAGCTAAATAAAAAGTGACATAGCCAAACCAATAATCCTTATAAAAACACATATGTGGGTCTTGTGGGTGTTTGCATTATATAATGCTGAATTCAGTCCAATGAGAATTTAAACATTTGCGTGGAATAATCCAAGTGAGAAAATGTTTGCTGGCCTAACATACTCACACATTAGGAAATGCACCTCACAAATATAAACCTAATCAGTTTAAATTTAAGTCAATAATATTAGAAGCAAACATTTCCCTCCAGGGCAGGCAGCCTCTAGGATTGCTCCTGGTGCTGTGTTGTGTGGTCAAACATAGCTATGTGTGACATTTTGAAATGATAAATAATTTACAGAGCTTTGGGAATACATGTTTTCACTTAGGGATGTCATTTTTGCCACAGCCTAATGACTACTGCAAACCACACTACGTCCACTGTTCTAAATGTCTACAAGGGTTAACTGTTTTGCATGCGTCGAATTAGCTTACCCTGAGTTCTGCATTTCTAGATCATGATCGAACAGGACTGTGGATACTTAACACATTTACATTTAAATGTATGAAGAAAAAGATGTGTTAAAATATGCGGAATATGGTGCTAAGCATAAATGTTTTTTGAATCCTGAGAGAAATACAGCTTGATGCACAACACCTAATTTTAACATAGCAAGCAAATATAATGTTAAGCATTAGTTTTTCCACAACATCAGCTGTAGTCAATAGTTGATAAATACATGACTTATTTGTCACATTAAACGTTTTATTCACTCATGGGAGTTCTAATAATTGGTTTCAATTCACACTATTAAGTCAACAAAAAACGAAAAAACCCTAAATGAATCAAGAAAATTTCTCCACATTGATGAAAGTATTACTAAATCTTCCTGGCTAATGTGCAATTCTGTCCTCCTAAATGAGCCAGTGACAAATCCATCCATGTCTTCCAAAGCTATTCCACAAAAGGATAGATTTTGGTTTCAGAAAGAAAAAAAAAAACACATTAAAATAAGACAGTGCCAGTTTGGGTCAAATCTTTTCTTCTTCCTTTCAGTCATCTCACACAGCAGATAACAGAAGGAGTATACAAAACAGCCTTCATTAGTTTTTCCCAATGGTCGTTTTAAGTATTGGCTGTTCTATGTGCCATTAAAGACCTGGGAATAGAGCATGAAAAATATTTCTTTATTGCAAGTAATTTTATATGAAACAGCTAATGGAAACAGTCTTCTGAGAACACCAGCATTATGCAATCGAGAAATAAATTCTAGCCCTGTCTTAAAAATGTTTCATACATATTTACACTACAGTGACATTCACGATATTAACAGATTATAATAAGGAAGGTAAAAAAGCACAATGTAATGGGTTAAATTTGTATTAGAATATACGAATTAATGTAGTGCCTTGTAAGTATTGCAAGTATTTATGCCAGACATAAGAAATGCTCCTTTAAGACTGCCATAGAATTTGTTTTAATATAACTTTTTTCATGAATACCATTATTACATTTATTCCTCAACATACATAACATTCCAAATTTTCTACATTTTTAAACTCATTCAATGCCAATTTCAGCAAATAAAGACCCTTTTGAGGAAAAAAAAAAAAACTACACTGTTCCACATTGGCAAAGGGGAATTTCTTTTAGGGTATGGGGATATATTATTCAAGCAAGTGTAAAAACATTGGTAACAACGATCTTTCTGGTTGTTTTGAATTTTTTGTGCAAACCTGTTAAGTTTTGCACAAAAAAAGTTTATTTTTCTTTCCCTCAAACTGATGTATGGAATTTGGTAGATTTACAGTATTACTTTCACCTACAGAAAAACACAAACATTAACTTTTGAAGATTTCAAAATCAATAAAAAAAATGAAAAACCCTTTTGCAGTGGTATTGTATTTGAATATGGAATATGTAATGGTTAGGAACAAAAGGATGCCACATAAATAAAAATGAAACTTGTCAACCCGCAGAGGGCTTAATCCGTAGTCACTGAGAAATTTCAACTGAAAATCTTATGCTACAGACTAGTCCAATTTGCTGAAATGCCACTGCAGCTACTCAAAATAGTACTCAGTTTGTATGGCCCCACGTGCTTGTATACATGCATGAAAATGTCAAAGCATGCTCCTTATGAGATGATGGATGGTGTCCTGGGGCATCTCCTCCCCAATCCTGACCAGGGTATCACTGAGCTCCTCTACAGTGAGGTGCAACCTGGTGGCAACAGATTATCCTAAACATGATGCCACAGAAATGTTCAATTTGATTTAGGTCAGAAGAGCATAGAGGGCATTCAATAGTATGAATTCCTTCATCCTTCAGGAACTGCCTACAGACTTATGCACCAGGAGGAATCCAGGACCCACTGCACCAGTGCAGGATCTAACATTGAGTTTAAGGATTTCATCCTGATACCTGTCATAACTGATAGCATTCAGGGTGCCATCAGTTATGCTGTACAGGTCTGTGTGTCCCTCCATGGATATTCCTTCCCTGACCAACACTGACCCACCACCAAACCGATCATGCTGAACAATGTTGCAGGCAGCATAAGGTTCACTACAGCTTCTCCAGACCATTTCATGTCTGTTACATGAGCTCAGAGTGAATCTGCTCTCATCTTTAAAAAGCACAGGGCACCAGTCCCAAACACAGCAATTTTGGTGTTCTCTGGCAATGCCAATCAAGCTTCATGTTGCTGGGAAGTGAGAACAGGGCCTACAAGGGGATGTCAAGCCTCAGCCCAGCCTCATGAAGTCTGTTTCTAATGGTTTGGTCACAGACATTAACACCAGTGGCCTGCTAGAGGTCACTTTGTAGGGCTCTGGCAGTATTTATGCTTTTCCTCTTTGCACAAAAAGCAGATTCTGATCCTGCTGATGGATTAAGGACCTCCGACAGCCCTGTCCAGCTCTCCTAAGGTAACTTCCTGTCTCCTAGAATCTCCTCCAGCTCTTCAGACAGTGCTGGGAGACACAGCAAACCTTCAGGTAGTGACACAAATTGATATGCCATCCTAGTGGCGTTGGACTGCCTGTGCAACCTGAATGGGGTCCAGGTATCGCATCCGGTAGAGACACTGACTCTGGTCAAATGCAAAACTACTAAAAAGCAGTCAAACAAAATAGGGAAAATGTCTGCGGCCTCCACCTCCAAAACCATTCCTGTTTTTCAGGTCATCTCATCTCATCGTTGTCCCTTTAATGCACCTGTTGTCAATTTTATTAATACTAAAACACTACAAAAATCCACAACCTGATCACATTTTATGAAATTTGCTTTAACACAGCCGAAGTTATCCCAAAATAAAACAATTATGTCCTGAGACTCTGAAAATCTTTTTCAAAACCTGGTACTCTTATCCTTAGTGGGATGATTTAAATTCAACCCATTATTCCAAAGAATAAGTCTTACTTCTTTTCCTCCATAACCTGAGCACACAAGGTTTTCCAAAATAAAAGCATTATATTCCAATTAACACTTCGTATATGTTTGATTTCAGATTTTCACGCAGACCGTTGGGAATATTCAAAGGGCCAGATGTGGCCTGGGAGATGTACTCGTACTCGTTGTCTTCCGCTTTATCTGGGAACGGGTCGCGGGGGCAGCAGACTCAGCAGAGACACCCAGACATCCCTCTCCATAGACACCTCCTCTAGCTCCTCCGGGGGGAGCCCAAGGCGTTCCCAGGCCAGCCGGGAGACATGGTCCCTCCAGCGTGTCCTGGGCCGTCCCCTGGGCCTCCTCCTGGTGGGACATGCCTGGAACAACTCCCAAGGAAGGCGTCCAGGAGGCATCCGGCATAGATGCCCGAGCCACCTCAACTGGCTCCTCTTGATGTGGGGGAGCACCGTCTCTACTCCAAGCCCCTCCCGGATGGCTGAGCTCGTCACCCTATCTCTTAGGGAGTGCCCGGCCACCCTACGGGGGACGATCGTTTCAGCAACTGACCGGCACAGTGCCCCCATTACTGCGGCAATCACACCGATCCATCTGTCGATCTCCTGCTCCATTCTTCCACCACTCGTGAACAAGACCCCGAGATACTTGAACTCCTCCGCTTGAGGCAGGGATTCCCCTGCAAACTGAAGAGGACAAGCCACCCTTTTCCGGTTGAGAACCATGGCCTTGGAGGACCTGATCCTCATCCCAGCTGCTTTACACTCGGCTGCGAACTGCCCCAGCTCATGCTGTAGGTCTTGGCTAGATGGGACCAGCAGGACCACGTCATCTGCAAAAAGAAGAGATGAAATCCTCTGGTCCCCCAAACCAGACCCCCTCCGGCCCTTGGCTGCACCTAGAAATCCTGTCCATAAAAGTTATGAAGAGGACCGGTGACAAAGGGCAGCCCTGCCGGAGTCCAACATGCACCGGGAACAGGTCCTACTTAGTGCCGGCAATGCAGACCAAACTCCTGCTCCGGTTGTACAGAGATTGGATGACCCCTAATAAAGGGCCCCCAATTCCATACTCCTGGAGCACCCCCCACAGGGCATCATGAGGGACACAGTCGAATGCTTTCTCCAGGTCCACAAAACGCATGTAGACTGGTTGGGCAAACATCTGTGAATCCTCGAGTACCCTGTAGAGGGTATAGAGCTGGTCCAGTGTTCCACGGACGAGACAAAAACCACACTGCTCCTCCTGAAGCCGAGGTTCGACTATCGGCTGGACTCTCCTCTCCAATACCCTGGCGTAGGGTTTACCAGGGAGGCTGAGAAGTGTGATCCCCCTGTAGTTGGACACACCCTCCGGTCACCCTTCTTAGGACGGGGACCACCACCCCAGTCTGCCAGTCCAGAGGCACTGTCTCCGACCGCCACGCAATGTTGAAGAGGCTTGTCAACCCCACAACATCCAGAGATGAGACTCAGGGCGGATCTCATCCGCCCCCGAAGCCCTGCCACCACGGAGCTTTTTAACCACCTCGGTGATTTCAGCCTAGGTGATGAAAGAGTCTAACCCCGAGTCCCCAGCCTCCATGTCCACCAGGGAATACATGATGGCAAGATTGAGGAGATCCTCGAAGTACTCCTTCCACTGCCCGATAATGTCCCCAGTCAAGGTCAGCAGCCTTCCACCCCCACTGTAAACAGTGTTTGCGAAGCACTGCTTCCCCTTCATGAGGCACCGGACTGTTTGTCAGAATAGCTTCGAGGCCAACCGGTAGTCCATCTCCATGGCCTCACCGAACTCCTCCCAGGCCCGAGTTTTTGCCTCTACCTCAGCCCGGGCCGTGGCACGCTTGGCCTCACGGTACCTGTCAGCAGCCTCAGGAGTCCCACAAGCCAACCACAGCTGATAGGACTCCTTCAGTTTGACAGCGTCCCTTACTGGCGGTGTCCACCTGGTTCGGGGATTGCCACCGCGACAGGCACCGCAGACCTTACGGTCGCAGCTACGGGCAGCAGCATCGACAATACATGCGGAGAACATGGTCCACTCAGACTCTATGTCTCCAACATCCCCCGGAATCTGGTCAAAGCTCTCCAAGGAGGTGGGAGCTGAAAACATCCCTGGCCGAGGGCTCCGCCAGACGTTCCCAGCAGACCCTCACTATGCGCTTGAGCCTGCCAAGTCTGTCCGGCTTTCTCCTCTTCCAGCGGAGCCTGGGAGATAATGGCAAATTCTGTGATAGTATAACATAAAGCTGTCAGGTCAGGGAGAAAGTTGTGGAGATGTTTTAATCTTGGTTAGGTTATAAAACAATATACCAAGCTTAAAACATCTTGCAGAACACTGTTTAATCCATTATCTATAAATGGAAAGAGTATAGTACATTCAGAAACCTACCAAGACAGGGTTATCCACCTAAACTGACAGCCGGGCAAGAACAGCATTAATCAGAAGCAGCCAAGAAGCCCATGATAACAGTCAAACTGTTTCTCTAAACACTAATGGTTAAAGTTTAAAAACAAAACTCTTTCAGAAAACCCCTTATACAATGTTAGATACTTTACACTTTAAGAAGACTTCAATTTCTTTTAAATGAGAATCAGCATGTGGCTGATTCTTGAATGATTTAACACAAAAACCATCAAGGATACTTAGCTTATGAAAAGGTATTGCCCTTATCTGCCTCAAACTGAAAACAGTATATTTATTGCCCTTTTGGCACAAAATAAGCATTGTCACTGCATGGTGGAAGCTACTTAGAATGTTTTAGGCTGAAATGAATATTTCAAAACATGTCACAGGTTTTCTTCCTGGCACCATAAAAAGAAGACAAGTCAACTCATTAAAAAAAAAACCAACACACCCAGAAACTGGACTGGTGAAGTATGTTCCCCAGGGGCACAAAGAGTCGGAAAACAATGTTGAGGAAACTAAAACCATGTGCTGCAGTGAGGCGACATTCTCCTTCAGTCCCAATGCTGCCATTTGTCAGAGGCCTCTGAAGAAAACACCCCGAGGTGGCAAAACAAGGGAAAGGGAGGTAGATATAAGTGCACAAAACATAAACCCACTTTCTACATAAAATAACTATTTTTAAATGATAACCAGGTGATGTTCTAGTAGAATAATCCCAAGAAAAATAAGTTGTGAAAATCAGTGTTCCAGATTAAGAAAAGTCATAATTATCAGGCACTCTGACCAAAATGCATTTTCAACAGAATGAAGTGAGAAGCACCTATTAAACATTTTAAAAATTTGCCTGAAACCACACAAATTATTGGAAGAAGGAACAATGTGGAGGAAAATGAAAGGCTAGAGTAGGGGCACAAATGTAAAAAACAAAGCTGTGAAAAGGGATATTAAAAAAAACAGTCTAACAAGTCTGTATGTTTTGCAAATAGTAAAAGAATGAAATTTCTTAGTTTTTGTGTAAGACCACAACAAAAAGGAAACACGCATACACAAAATAGCCCCAGCAGGCAACTGAAGATAAATTGTCCACATTTACCACTATTAGGACTGATGTAGAGCTTTTAGTCTAGATCTGCCCAGAACATATTCCTCAAGCCAAGCCATCCTCGTGTTATAACACCTAAAGAAAAGAAAGTGATCAGTCTGGCACACTGATGAAAATAATTTCTGTAGTTTCCACTCACTGGATTTGTGTCCATCTGTCTAGTGATATATGAACACAAGTCTTACACACACACAACAATTTCAAGGACAATGGCAAACAAAAACCACAATGGCAAGGTTTCTTCAACCACCAATAAATGGCTTTACTATGCGGCTGCATACAGTGCATGCACACAGATTGGGTTCCTTTAAGAATTCTGATTACTTTTATGCGCATTTTCTATAGATCTCTATAGAAACTTCAGTGTTTTCTAGGCAACCCCTTCTCTCCTATTATTACATTTTTAGCAAAATGAGTTAAATTATAAAAGCTTTTTCATAAATCAAGTAGACATCAACATGGACCATGTTAGAGCACCATAATCCAAAAATGCAAAAGAACATTACTAATGAATACTAAAAATGCACATTATTTTAGATATTTTTCTTTAATTTAGTTGCTAGCCATTCTTCTTCCAATTCTGTTGTTGAATAACTTCACAAAGCAGCAGCAAACCAATAGATGCTGTTGCCCTCATCAGGCAATCACATAACCACCGGTTGTCCTCAACACCGAGCTGGTACTGTCAGCTGAAATAAACCTATGTGGTAAACCATGGTGGCTCAAGACTGCTCAACCATTCTGCTTAATTTTATATCAATGTTCTCTTACTCTCGCTTATATTCAGATTTCTCTATTTTCTTTTTGTCTCATTGCAATCATTATATATGTAAAATGTGTGAGTGTTTTAATAATCTCTGCACACCTGCTTTGTAGGAGTAGGAGCTTTGGTCTCCATGTGGTCTCATCAGGATCAGAACTAAACCTAAGCTGAAACCTAGAGACCTTCGTCTAAGCCTAGCTTTAGTCTAAGCCTAGCTTTAGTCATTGTGGCACACTGCAACTTCAAATTATAAAAAGGTAACTGTCAAATGTTGTCGCAATAAAACATGTCTTAAAAATCATGAACAAGCTGCTTTTATACCTATGATTTTATACCTAATGTTCAAATTGGAGAAACTGAGATTTAACATTTAATTGAAGTCAACTTTATTCTAACATTTCCTAAAAAATAAAATGGAATTTTGGTCATCTATGTGTAATGGCTGTTTGATGAAATTATGCCTCTTAATCATTTTGATTTAGGAAATTAAAAATCTTAAAATATGTTGAAAACTTTAGTGTCCAACATAATATAAAAATATAAGAATAAATTTCTTTTTCAACCTGATTTGCTTTGTCAGAAACTCCAGAAGACTCAGGTGGAGGCCTCAACAATCTCCTGGATTAAAGACTACCTGACAAACAGACCACAGTTTGTGAGACTGAAGGGTTGTGTGTCAAACCAGGTAGTCAGCAGCACAAGAGCACCACAGGGGACTGTACTCTCACCATTCCTTTTCACTCTGTACACCTCAGACTTCCAGTACAAGACAGACTCCTGTCATCTGCAGAAATACTCGGATGATTCTGCAGTCGTGGGGTGGATCAGAGATGGACAAGAAGTTGAGTACAGGAAGGTGGTGGACCGCTTTGTGGCATGGTGTGGAAACAATCATCTCATGTTGAACGTGACTAAAACAAAGGAGATGATTGTAGATTTTAAGAGAAACAGGAATAAGTCAAACACTATTTCTATCATGGGAGAAGAAGTGGAGGTGGTGGAGGAGTATAAATACCTCGGTGTTCACCTGGACAACAGACTAGAGTGGAGATGCAACTGTGAAGCCATCTACAAGAAGGGACAGAGCACACTGTACTTCTTGAGGAAGCATAGGTCATTTGGTGTTTGCAGCAAGATGCTGCATATCTTCTATAAGTCTGTTGTGGAAAGTGTGATCTCTTCTACCATCATATCCTGGGGAAGCAGCATCAGAACCAGAGACTTAAAAAAGCTCAACAAGCTGATAAGAAATGCTGGCTCTGTTCTGGGGACTCCTCTGGAACCTCTGGAGATCATTGTGGAAAGACAGATTCTTCATAAAATGAAGAACATTATGGAGAACCCTGAGCATCCTCTTCATGAGACTATCCTACAGCAACAGAGTGTCTTCAGTCAGAGGCTTCTTCAGATCTGCTGTAAGACGGAGCGCTACAGGAGATCCTTCCTGCCCACAGCCATCAGCATCTACAACGGCTCTTTGAAGAAACCTACATAATATGAGCTATAACAACATTTAATTTCCCTTTGGGATTAATAAAGTATTTTTGAATTGAATTGAATTTAACAAAATGACAATAGTTCTTACTTGCTAATGGGCAGTTAGAGGATAGCTAGTACATCAATAAATGACTTTAAAAAAAGGACAGCAGCCAATAAGTTTTATTTCTGGCAAATTTTATTTCGATAATCTCTTAAAAGAAACGTCCTTCTTAACTTTGGAGGATTAGTGAGTGGATTTGGTTTGAGTTTTTCTTGTTGTGGCTTATACAAAGCTACATCACTCACTACCAGACAGAACAGGCAGCAAATCAGGTAGGCCAAGTCTGCACTCCATGTCCATGTCTCAGTTGCACATATCCAGGATGACCAACTCAGAACCAGAGGCAAGATTGGCAGATATTCATATTATTTAAGTAGCCGATAACCTGATAAGATGATCTGCATTATGAAAATATTTCCTAAATGAATTAAGTCAATAAATGAGTTAAACCCCATAAATGCCAGGCTGTACATTAATCAGCAGTGTACATGAAGCATATTTACATTGATAAGCACTTAATGTAGTAGTAAATTCTGATTGCTGCAACAGATCTTCCCTGATTTAAAGGTGCCATCTGATCCTGCCAGCAACTTGTCCTCCATAAAAGAATAAAACTCCTCACTTTTCTGTTTTTTTTATAACTTCACTCAAATAGCTGCTGATGGGCAACATTAGTCCACATTTTCCATAAACACTTTCTTACAAGGGTAATATTACTACTGACCTTGTTTGTCAGGGATAAAACACATGACTCTTGCTGATTAAAGCTGCTTGTGTTAGTCTGGAGGCCTGTTATGAAATATTCCTTTGCTTCCATCAAAACATAGCCTATACTGTGTTACCTAATGAAGAAACCCCCAATGAAGAGTTTTCCCTATTAACTTTAATAAAAAAAAAAGAAAAAAGAATTGCTTGACGGATGTTTATTCTCCATCTTACAAGTGCCAATGTGGTTTAAAAGAATCTTGGTAATCGATAACACAGATGTGCTAAATTTGACAGTTAAAGGAATCATTTGGACTTAAGAAATGAGGTTGTGTGACGTTACCAGATGCTGCTTTCGAAATATTTTAGATTATAATTTGTAGAGAAGTAGAGTGATGGAATGGTAGTCAGACAGTTATATAATTTTAGGTCTACAGTCATTTAAAAGCAACTTGCACTAAAAAAACATTCATATCCCTAGGATACAACTGCCTACATTTCACAAGAGATCACTGACAAGTTTGTTTTAGTTTCCATATTTCCACACAGAAGTACACTGGTGGAAACCGAAGGCCTATCAATAAACCTGATTGAGAACTAAGGCAAAAAATAAATAAATAATAGGACAAGAACAAACAAACTTAGATGCCGATAAATAAATGCCTGCCTGTTGTAAAATCCAAAGGCACTTTTGTCCTAATCAGCTGCTGCTCCACTACTGCTCGAACAGCCAGCAGTAATGTGGTTGTTTTTCAGTCATGAAAACAGAAACAAATGTAAAGGTATCTTGTTAATGCAGATATATTTTGTGTATGTGTATACATTTTTTTTTTGGTGTTTCTAAATGTGAAAATCTAAAGGCCAACAGTTAGCTTTGCACTTCTGAGGATTTATTTGTTTTTTATGCATTTTTACAAACTCAGTGTTTTATGTCTACTTAAACACAAACATGTGTCAGCTTTATACCAGCTCCCCTTTATCAGATCACTCTGTTTATAAGTCATAGGCTGCATCAAACAATCTTCAGACAAGAAAAAGGTTTTTACAAAAGGCATAATTTTGAATACTGCAAACTGAAGTATAGCTTCTTCAAAGAGTTGTAGCAAAATCACCCTCTCCCACAAAAAAAAGATTGAATTTATTTTCTTGTCCTCTTAAGGTTGGAGGGGAGTTCCTGTCTCAAGTAGAGGGGTTCAAATATCTTGTGATCTTGTTCTTGAGTGAGGGGAGAATGGAGCGGGAGATCCAGGACACGCTGGAGGGACTATGTCTCTCGGCTGGCCTGGGAACGTCTTGGGCTCCCCCCGGAGGAGCTGGAGGAGGTATCTGGGGAGAGAGACTTCTGGGTGTCTCTACTGAGTCTGCTGCCCCCGCAACCCGGTTCCAGAAGAAGCGGAAGACGATGACGAGAATTTTTTTCTCTTTTCTTTTCCAATAACCTACATATCTTGTAACGTGATGTCTTCCAACAACCAAAGGTCTCTGCTTAGACACAGTCATTTCCCACTGTTTCCTTTGACCAATCCGTTGTAGCACTGCAGTGGCT
The DNA here is from genome assembly GCF_021462225.1 of Girardinichthys multiradiatus. Classification (NCBI taxonomy): domain Eukaryota; kingdom Metazoa; phylum Chordata; class Actinopteri; order Cyprinodontiformes; family Goodeidae; genus Girardinichthys; species Girardinichthys multiradiatus. Next base: position 13,623,203 of record NC_061814.1, read on the forward strand.
ACAAGCCTGGAAAAAGTTGCGATACATTCTCAGCTTAAAAAAAAAAAAAAAAAAAAGGGGAACTGCTTGATGCGGAGCCACCTAAACCTCAATTAATATCTAGAAAGCAGCTTTTAATCATTTGGAAACACTTTTCTGAAACCCATCTCACTGCCTAAAATGAAGCATGACTGTTAAATCACAAGATCTTAAATTCTATCAGCTTCTAACAGCATCACATCTGATGGAGGGACAAAAAACGCAGCTTAAGACCCATGGCAGCATTTCACTTTTTCCCGTTCAGCGTTGTAAATATTTCACACTTCATATCTGATGTCCCACATTGCTTTGTGTTATACCCATAAAAATCCAAAACTGAAGTCAGTTGGAAAAAGCAGTGCTTAGAAACCCCTTTATTGAAAAGGAGAAGTATGTATTTATGTGTTTGACCTTTATATTGTGCATGGCAGGCTAGTAGACAACCTGAACTGCTACAACCCATAAAACCCATTTTCGAAATTACATTTTGCAGATAAGCCAGTCATCTTATATAGGCTTTTACATTTACATAAAAATTCGGCTGATCCAATGGAACCCATTCATACTTCAGCTGTTCATTCCCACCTAATGTAGACTAAAGCGCACAGGCACTCCAACAGCCCAAACAGAACAAGCCCGTGCCGTTTGGCGCAAAGGATGCAAGGCCTGCAGGATTGTGCAAAAGTGCCTCTCAGTGCGCATTCATCCGTAATAGGCACTGCGCATGTTTGTCACCCAACTTCCACCCTGAACGCATATAAAGAGGCGAGAGCGCTGCGATCCGAACGTGCTCTGAATCCTTTACCATCGCTCCTCTATAAATAGGTGAGGTAGGCGGCTGAGCTTAAACATGAGGGAAAAGGAGGAATGAATGGGATAACAGGGTGGACATGAATAATGGAAAGAAAACTATGTTCCTTAAGCAGTTCCACTCCTTACAACGTAAGCCATCAGTTATACATATACAAACCACGAGGTCTGTTTTTCAAAAATCAAAGATGAAAAGCGCAGTGTGGAAAAGCGCAGTGAATAAGGATGGCGTGAAGAAACGCATCCACATCCAGATCTATCTGACGCATGGTGCATCCAAGTCTCTCTTCGGGTCTCTGAGATTGTCCCCCTTCTTCCGTCCCATTTACTCCACCCCCTCCCCAAAAAACTTACTTACACCAACACAATGGACCCCCGCAATGATAATCAAATAAGAAGCACGCAAGAAACTGCACCGTGTCCTACCTTTTCAATCCGGTGTTGACGGCTCGTAGTTTGGTAGTAATATAGCTCTTCTTGCAATGCAAGCAAGTAGAAGGAGTTATAGGAGAAGGAGGAGTGGTGGCAGAGGTAGAGCCCGTAGTGAGGAATGGTTATGGAGACGCAGGGAGCTCTTATACGCTAGTCAAGAGAGCGTATCCAACCACAAAGACGCACAAAGGGAGGGAAGAGCAGTCCGGATTCCCATGCACACACAGTTTTTTGCCTTTATTTGTTGCCTTTATCTTTTGCTATTCTTGCCTACTCCTTGTTTCCATGCAGCGCGACCTGAGTGACCTGTATGATCGGATGACCGGAGCGGCGCTTCATCAGCAAACCCGCATTTGCAGATAGGAGGCGCGCAGCGCAGCGGACCTCTTCCTCATTCTTCCCTTCCCGGTTCTTCCCCGGCTCCGTGAAATAGAGAGAAAGAGAGCGAGAGTGTGTGTGAGGGGGTGAGAGTGTCCATGTGTGAGCAGGTCTCTCTTTCTTCTGTTCTTTCCTCACACACACACACACACTATCAGCTCACCCTCCGCCCTTTCTTCTTTTTCCCCTCCCCGTGTTGTAGGAGCGCCTGCCTCACTTCTCAGTCAATATGTTACCTCTTCAGATTCATGTCCCACCACAGGTTTTAGTGTCAGTCTACCGCTGTCTTCAAGAAACCAAATGTATTAGCCAATATCCATTTTTTTTAATCCATTGTATTAGACCGACACCTTATGTGGTTGAAAGCATTATCATCTAAATCAGTTATTATGCAAATGTTGGGGTTTAAGCCTCCTGCTTAAATACTCCTCCAATGCAATCAGCAGATCAGTTGCACCTGTCACCCAGCACACCTGAGAAACTCCAGCACCATCTGGAAACTGAAAACAAAAAGTGCAGACAAAACACAAACACATACACCGAACCCAAAACCCCAACAACCGCAACTCACCTGGGAACATTTTCAAACTAGTACAGGTACATCTAAAAACATTAGAGTATCATGAAAATGTCAATATTTTATACACTCATTTAAGAAAGTAAAACTGATATAGATTCATTACACAGTAAAATATTTCAAGCTTTTTTTTGCTTTGTAATGTTGATTATTGCTTACAGATATTAAAAACCAAATATTCAGTGTCTCAGAAAATTCTAATAATGCACAAAAGTAAAATACTGAAAACGCATGGTGTCACACCCAATCAGCTAATTAACTCAAAACATCTTTAAAGATTTCGTCAGCCACTCAATGGTCTCTCAGTCTTGGTCTTTTGGCTACACAGTTATGGGGAAGACTGCTGACTGGACAGATGCCCAGAACAGTTTTTGACCACCCTCTGCAAGAAGGGTAAGCCACAAAAGATCATTGCTAAGGAAGATGGTTGTTCACAGAGTGCTGCATCCAAGCATTCTCATAGACAGTTGAGTGGAAAGAAAAAGTGTGGCAGCACATATGCACCAGCAACAGGGACACCCACAGCCTTGAGAGGATTTTAAAGCAAAATCCATTCAAGAATTTGCAGGAGCTTCACATGGAGTGTATTGAGACTGAAGTCAACGCATCAAGAGCTGCTAAGCACAGACCAATCCTACACATGGGCTCTAAATGTCACATTACTCATGTCAAGCTACTGCTGAACCAGAGACATCAGATGCATCTTACCTGAGCTAAGGAGAAAAAGAACTGGACTGTTGCTCAGTGATCATCTAAAAAAAGTAATTTTTTTAGATGAAAGTAAAGTATGCATTTCATTTGGAAATCAAGGTCCTGAGAGCCTGGAGGATGAATGCCACTGTGGGACAATAAAGGATATTTCTATTCTATTCTTCCCAAAAATGTTAGAGTTCTCTTCATGTGTCCGCCTGCTGTCAAGCAGATGTTGATTTAATTTTCCTGCAGGACATGGGACCTCCCCACACTGCCAATGGTACCAAAAGCTGGTTTAATGACCATGGAGTTACTGTGCTGCAATGGCCAGCAAACTGGCCTGATCTCAACCTTGCAGAGAGTCTATGGAGTATTTTCAAGAGAAAGATCAGATACACCAGACCCAGCAATGCAAATGACCTGAGGATTGCTATTGAAACAACCTGGGCTTCCATTACACCTCAGCAGTGCCACAGGCTGATCTCATCCATGCCACACCACACTGATGCAGTAATTCATGCAAAATGAGCCCAACCAAGTGTTGAGTGCAAAAAAATGAATGTACTTTTTTAGAAGCCTGACACATCTGTTTTATTTACAAGAAATAAAAGGTTTGTACATCACTCTACATGTATTGAATCTATATAAGATAGGAGTTTCACTTTCTGAAATCAGGCAAAATATTGAACTTGTTCATGATATTCTAATGTTTTGAAATGTGCCTGTATATCTGGAAAGCACAGAAACATAAAATCTTTCATGCTGTTGCACAACTGATGCAAAAGTTTTTTCAGATGAATGCAGCATGCGGTTTCAACGAAAGTAAATCCACATAGAAACACAGGCAATATTCATCTGAACAAAACAGTATCGAATGTAACAGTTTTTTTTTTGAAAGACTAACACTGCGTTATAGCCCGCTGTTATGGACATTTTTAGAGCCTGTCTTGCTATTTCTGCAAGGTAACAGCAGTCAATTTTAGATTATCTGCAAAGGGTAATTTTTAACAACTACTTATGCTTGCTTATTTCATTTCAGACAATAATTTAATCACTTTAGCCAGCATGGAAACCCAAATATTAAATGGAACTTCATAGACATAACTTAATATTGCTCTTCTCTGGTCAGACAGGGTGCAGCTAACATTAAACAGCCTGGTGTTTTCGCTAGCGTCGCAGCGTGGGCTTGTACAGTTCTGCCCTTCCTTTCCATTTCATATTATCCTAAGGATTTGTTTGAGCAGCTACACACTGAAGTACAGTTAAAATGCATTCTAAAAGGCAGACTCTTCTGGTGTTTACGTAAGGTCACATAGCACAGCTAAACTATTTCCGACTCATCTGAAAAAAAAGCGAGAGGACAGATGTATGTTTTTATTTTCAAACAAAGCAAGAAACACTCTTTTAAATCATGGTGTCTTTCACAACTGGCCTAAATTATATGTGGTTTAATAATTTGTACTTTTTTTTTTTAAATATACTGCTAGTGATGGATCGAATGTCGAATGTCTGCATGGCTGTGGGTTGCTTTTGTACTGCTTTAATTTTGGTAATCATTTTAACTGACAAGGGGATAAATACATACATGGCACAAATTAAGGGGAAGAGCTGTTGCATATTCATATGGAGCTCAGAGTATAATCATAGTGGTTATACAGCTTATCCATCCTCGTCTCTGCACACTCTCCCTCTGACAGTATCTTTAGTTGCGATGCACTGTTCAATTCTGATACTTAAGTTGTATTGATGTCACATAGTTGAAATTGGTTAGGAAACAATGCATTCAATATGCCTCAAAGTATGACTCTATGCTCTTTTTCTGGTGCTCCTGTGTAAAAACTCAGTGCATCTGACTACCTTACCCAGATCTCACAACATATCCCTAGTTTTAGTATCTATAAAGTTTTCTCAAGACTGTACAACCTGTAATCCTTAACTATTTCAAATTCACCACTAGTTATTTAACACAAAGTGAAAATGCTACAGGACCTTGCTATAGTATTCATACCCCTTGCTCTTTTGCCATATTTTGTCATTTTGCAGTCATAAGTTTTCATATATTTTATTGGGAATTTATTATAGACCAACATAGAGTATAGCTGTGGAAAATGAACACATGGTTCAATATTTTTCACCAATCAAAAATCTGAAACATGTAGTAGCATGTCTATGTATTCACTCCTATTTACTCCAATACTCTTTATAGAATCCATTGTAAGTACACTGCTCAAATAAAGAAAGGGAACACTCAAATAACACATCCTAGATCTGAATGAATGAAATATTCTCATTGAATTCTTTGTTCTGTACAAAGTAGAATGTACTGACAACAAAATCACACAAAAATCATCAATGGAAATCAATTTTATTAACCAATGGAGGCCTGGATTTGGAGTCACACACAAAATTAAAGTGGAAAAACACACTACAGGCTGATCCAATTTTGATGTAATGTCCTTAAAACAAGTCAAAATGAGGCTCAGTATTGTGTGTGGCCTCCATGTGCCTGTATGACCTCCCTACAACGCCTAGGCATGCTCCTGATGAGACGGCGGATGGTCTCCTGAGGGATCTTCTCCCAGAACTGGACTAAAGCATCCACCAACTCCTGGACAGTCTGTGGTGCAACGTGACGTTGGTGGATGGAGCGAGACATGATGTTCCAGATGTGCTCAATCGGTTTCAGGTCTGGGGAACAGGCGGGCCAGTCCATAGCTTCAATGTCTTCATCTTGCAGGAACTGCTGACACACTCCAGCCACATGAGGTCTAGCATCGTCCTGGATTAGGAGGAACCCAGGGTCAACTGTACCAGCATATGGTCTCACAAGGCGTCTGAGGATCTCATCTCAGTACCTAATGGCAGTCAGGCTACCTCTGGCGAGCACATGGAGGGCCATGCGGCCCTCCAAAGAAATGCCACCCCACACCATTACTGACCCACTGTCAAACTGGTCATGCTGAAGGATGTTGCAGGCAGCAGATCGCTCTCCACAGTGTCTCCAGAATCTGTCAAGTCTGTCACATGTGCTCAGTGTGAACCTGCTTTCATCTGTGAAGAGCACAAGGCGCCAGTGGCGAATTTGCCAATCCTGGTGTTCTCTGGAAAATGCCAAGCATCCTGCACGGTGTTTATGGACGTCGGGCCGTCATACAATCCTCATGGAGTTGGTTTCTAACCGTTTGTGCAAACACATGCACATTTGTGGCCTGCTGCAGGTCACTTTGCAGTGCTCCTGTTCCTCCATGCACAAAGGTGGACACAGCAAACCTTCTTGCCACAGCTCGCATTGATGTGCCATCCTGGATGAGCTGCACTACCTGAGCCACTTGTATGGGTTGTAGAGTCCGTCTCATGCTACCACGAGAGTGAAAGCACCACCAACGTTCAAAAATGACCAAAACATCAGCCAGAAAGCATAGGTACTGAGAAGTGGTCTGTGGTCCCCACCTGCAGAACCCCTCCTTTATTGAGTGTGTCCCGCCAAAGATTTCCCCCTGTTGTCTATTCCATCTGCACAACAGCATGTGAAATTGATTGTCAATCAGTGTTGCTTTCTAGGTGGACAGTTTGATTTCACAGAAGTTTGATTTACTTGGAGTTATATTGTGTTGTTTAAGTGTTCTCCTTATTTTCTTGAGCAGTGTAATTGCCTTCAGAAGAACCCAAGCCAGTAAATGGAGTCCAGCTGTGTGTAATTTAATCTCAGTGTAAATATTTCTGTGGATAAGATCAGTAGGAAAAAGACTGCTATGACACATATTGGATTCTAGTTCAATCTTCCAAATGTTTCCCACTGGTTAGTCTTGGAAAAAACTGGGGGTCAAAGTCAAATAATTTAGGGACCAGCCTCCAGGCAATGAAACTGTGCCCAAACAGCTGATACAAGTTACAGACATGTCTCAGGTGTGGACCATTTATAATTCAAAGAAAAGCAAAGAATCTCACTTACATATTTTAGTTAAAAACCGCTGTTCTAGTTTCTTCTGACTAGTTTCAGCAAATGCTGTTTTTACAAGAGGTTTAATATCAACTGATCTCACTCAGCACTTTATTAAATTCATGAAAACTTGACATTTGGTAATGTCACCTCACATATTGTTTCATAGAAACTGTTTCTAATTTTACCTTCCAAACGACAAAATGCTCAAAAACATGTAGATCATGTCGCAGCAAGGTTTTACCAATGTAATTCTTTCATCCCATTTACCCACTCCCATCATTGATGGCTTTTAGATGTAGCTGCAGCAAGCCTCCTGGGTGTTTTGTGAGCACACTCAACATGCTTCACAAGCTATTCTCTCAGCCCATACTCGGAGGTAATTTTGACACGTTTGGCCATATTTTATTTAACACACTCTTCCAAAAACCCTTATTAGGCCACATTAAAAGGATCACAGCTATCTCAAATGTCTCCACACAAGCAGCAGAGATTCCACCAGGGTTTTTTCCCCCCACACCTTTCCCATTTCAAATAAAAAGTTCTTAAAAAAATTAACCACAAAATGTATGGAGGAGGCCTTCTGTAAAAAATGTTTCCTAAGAGTTTAGATGTTGTTTTACCAGCAACTAAACAACAAAGTAGTTGCAAAAGCAACACCAATACTGATTGTTTCTGTTGATACTGGAACTGACATTTAAATGTGCTTTGTCATGTGTATTTGGAGTGAAATTAAACATTTCTGCCATTGCAATTGTAACAAATAACTTTTAACTTTCAGTAAACATATTTTGATGGCAGTTTTAAATTTGATTAAAAAAAATGTCACTTTCCCTCTTTATCCCACATGATGTACTTGATAGGAAAAAAACAGAACCAAATCATTATATAGAGATGACCTGTCAGAGTAATACAAAGTCATTACCTGTGTCAACATACTCGGGGAACAATTACCCAAATAACAAAAATAAACAAATTTTTTGTTGACACTTTCCTTGCCCCTGAAAAGTTTGTGTTCATGCTTTAAAATGGATGTATAATCTGGGTGCCATTTGAATATTTAGTTTAGGCAATTTCAAATGAATTGCTTTATTTAAGCAATAAACCCCTGTTGGAAAAAGTTTAGGCAATTTTTGTGCAAGGTATCCCACAGCTGGGTAATGCTGATTTAGTTGAGAAAACAACAGCCTTATGCTATGAATCAGAAAAAGGCGGACCCAAGATTAGGCCAGACACAGTACGGAAAGTTTAAAAGGTTTATTCAGCCACAGGAAAACGTCACACAGGTAACACTCCTCACAGCTTCCAGGAATCACTGAGGCAGAAAGAGGGATTAGTGACTCGTAGTCTCTCCAGATTTTGCAGGGATCAGAAAAGCCACTAACCTGCTTTTGTCTTGAGTGGAACTTGAAACCCAGAGGGGAAACCTCAGTGGGCGGCAGGCAGTGATCTCCACAGCACAGGTAAGAAGTGACTCCAGGCTTAATAATCCGAGGACAGAAACAGGGTCAACGATCGGAACAAGAGGCGTCAGGCCAGGGGCAGGCAGAGGCCTAAACCAGATGCAGGAAACAAGGTCGACAACCAAAATCCAAATAGTCTGACAGGGAGCAGGAAGAGGCATAAGTCCAAAAGGCAAGGCAAGGTCAAGAACAATGATCAGACAGGAAGGAACGCTGGATATCTACTCACACAATGGCTTTCAAAAATATGGCACCATCTGCTTGTCAGAGTCAGTATATATCAGGGAAGACACAGGTGCTTGGCATTCCACAGATTGCTCTACACAGCAGCAGCCACCAGGTGCATCTAATCTGCTGATTGCAGCCAGGGAGACAGGGAAGAGCAGACGTGCCAGAATCATAACAGTACCCCCCCTCTAAGGTCCGGCTCCTGACGGACCACGAGGCTGATCAGGATGGAGACAATGAAACTCACGAATTAGGTCCAAGTCGGGGCTCCACGAAAGGCTTGACCTGAGAAACGTGGAACATGGGGTGAATGCTCATGGAGTTGGGTAATCTCAGTCATACAGCGACAGGGTTGATGATCTTGGAGATTGGGAAAGGTCCAACAAATCGGGGTGCCAATTTCCGGGATTCTACCATTAATGGGAGGTCCTTGGTGGAGAGCCAACCTTTCTGCCCCACTTGGTACGTAGGGGCAGGGATCCGTCTCCGGTTGGCTGTTCTTGACTGAACCAGTTAAATTCTGATCATCAACCTCCTGGCCTTTCTCCATATTCTTTGGCACCTTAGGGCAGCTGCTTGGGCTGACGGAACATTAGCTTCTCTCTCCTGAACTGAAAACATGGGTGGCTGGAAACCAAACACAACATGAAAAGGAGACAAACCAGTGGCACTTGATTGCATAGAGTTCATGGCGTATTCAACCCAGGGCAAATTTTGTGACCACTTGGTCGGGTCAGACTCACATAATATACGAAGTTTGGTTTCAGCTTCTTGGTTGGCTTTCTCGGTTTGGCCATCAGACTGAGGATGAAACCCTGAGGAAAGACTAACAGAAATTCCCAACAACGAACAAAACTCCTTCCAGAAACGTGACACAAATTGGGGTCCTCTATCGGAAACAATGTCATTTGGAATTCCATGGAGCCTGAAAACGTCTCGGGTCAATATCTCACCCATCTCCTTAGCAGATGGAAGCTTCTCCAAGGGCACCAGATGAACCATTTTGAAAATCTGTCAATTATAGTTAGTAGTACAGAGTGACCATTAGAAACTGGTAGACCTGTCACAAAATCCATCGCAATATGTGACCATGGGCGAGGGGGAATTGACAAAAGGTGCAACAACCCCGCAGGGGGGCGACAAAAAGGCTTGGCTCGACAACATTGAGTGCATTCAGCAACAAAGTCTTTGACATCCTTGACCAGCGATGGCCACCAAAACTGAGTTCGAACTGTCTGAATGGTTCTGCTGATTCCTGGATGACAAACTAAACAAGAGCAATGACAAGACTCCAGTACCTTAGGCACAAGGCGTTCAGGGACAAAACAGCGATCAGGTGGACATGATGGTGGGATAGGCAGATCTCTAATGGCTTCCTGGACCTCCCTTTCCACCTCCACTTGGGACACAGACAACCTGATGGTTTCAGGAAGGATAAACTCCTCTTCACCCGCAGACTGAGATTCTTCAGGGTTTTGAATCCGGGATAGGGCGTCAGGTTTGCCATTTTTACTCCCTGGCCTGTAAGATAGGGAGAAATTAAAACGACCAAAAAACAAAGCCCACCTAGCCTGTCTGGGGTTTAGCCGTTTTACTGATTTCAGGTACTCCAAGTTTTTATGGTCAGTCCACATCATAAACGGCTCCTTAGTCCCCTCCAGCCAATGTCTCCACTCTGTCAACGCCAACTTGATACCCAATAACTCTCTGTCTCCCACATCATAATTCCGCTCAGCCTGTGACAGAGTCCTTGAAAAGAAGGCACATGGGTGAACACGATCATCCTCACCTCTTTGGCTTAATACAGCTCCGACCCCAGTGCTTGAGGCATCCACCTCCACGATAAACAGTCTCTCTGGGTCAAAAGACCGTAACAATGGAGCTGACGTGAAGAGTTCCTTTAACCTAGTGAAGGCCTTTTCTGCATCCTTATTCCACACAAATTTCACCTTGGAAGAGGTAAGAGCATTTAGGGGAGTAGCAACCAGGCTGTAATTTCTAATAAACCTCCTATAGAAGTTTGCGAAGCCCAGAAATCTTTGAAGCTGCTTGCGATCAGTTGGAACAGGCCATTCCAATATGGCCTTAACCTTGGAGGGGTCGACAAGCACTTGATCTGGGGAAATGATGAAGCCCAAAAAGGAAGTGGTAGTTATGTGGAACTCACATTTCTCTGCCTTGACGAACAACTGGTTTTTGGAGAAGACGCCGGAGAACAGCTCTGACATGTTTTCTGTGGGTTTCCAGATCTTGAGAATAAATCAGTATGTCATCAAGATAAACAAATACGAATTGACCCACCATGTCCCTTAGAACGTCATTGACCAATGACTGAAAAACTGCAGGAGCGTTAGTAAGTCCAAATGGCATGACCTTGTATTCATAATGGCCCGTAGGCGTGTTGAAAGCCGTTTTCCACTCATCTCCTTCTCTGATTCGGACCAGATGATATGCATTCCTTAGATCCAGCTTAGAAAATATCTTGGCTCCCTGGATCTGATCAAAAGCTGTGTTCATGAGTGGTAAGGGATATCTATTTTTAACTGTTATTCTCATTAAGATCTCTACAGGTCCTTCTCAAAATATTAGCATATTGTGATAAAGTTCATTATTTTCCAAAATGTAATGATGAAAATTTAACATTCATATATTTTAGATTCATTGCACACTAACTGAAATATTTCAGGTCTTTTATTGTCTTAATATGGATGATTTTGGCATACAGCTCATGAAAACCCAAAATTCCTATCTCACAAAATTAGCATATTTCATCCGACCAAAAAAAAAAGTGTTTTTAATACAAAAAACGTCAACCTTCAAATAATCATGTACAGTTATGCACTCAATACTTGGTCGGGAATCCTTTGGCAGAAATGACTGCTTCATTGCGGCGTGGCATGGAGGCAATCAGCCTGTGGCACTGCTGAGGTCTTATGGAGGCCCAGGATGCTTTGATAGCGGCCTTTAGCTCATCCAGAGTGTTGGGTCTTGAGTCTCTCAACGTTCTCTTCACAATATCCCACAGTTTCTCTATGGGGTTCAGGTCAGGAGAGTTGACAGGCCAATTGAGCACAGTGATACCATGGTCAGTAAACCATTTACCAGTGGTTTTGGCACTGTGAGCAGGTGCCAGGTCGTGCTGAAAAATGAAATCTTCATCTCCATAAAGCTTTTCAGCAGATGGAAGCATGAAGTGCTCCAAAATCTCCTGATAGCTAGCTGCATTGACCCTGCCCTTGATAAAACACAGTGGACCAACACCAGCAGCTGACACGGCAACCCAGACCATCACTGACTGTGGCTACTTGACACTGGACTTCTGGCATTTTGGCATTTCCTTCTCCCCAGTCTTCCTCCAGACTCTGGCACCTTGATTTCCGAATGACATGCAGAATTTGCTTTCATCCGAAAAAAGTACTTTGGATCACTGAGCAACAGTCCAGTGCTGCTTCTCTGTAGCCCAGGTCAGGCGCTTCTGCCGCTGTTTCTGGTTCAAAAGTGGCTTGACCTGGGGAATGCGGCACCTGTAGCCCATTTCCTGCACACGCCTGTGCACGGTGGCTCTGGATGTTTCTACTCCAGACTCAGTCCACTGCTTCCGCAGGTCCCCTAAGGTCTGGAATCGGCCCTTCTCCACAATCTTCCTCAGGGTCCGGTCACCTCTTCTCGTTGTGCAGCGTTTTCTGCCACACTTTTTCCTTCTCACAGACTTCCCACTGAGGTGCCTTGATACAGCACTCTGGGAACAGCCTATTCGTTCAGAAATATCTTTCTGTGTCTTACCCTCTTGCTTGAGGGTGTCAATAGTGGCCTTCTGGACAGCAGTCAGGTCAGCAGTCTTACCCATGATTGGAGTTTTGAGTGATGAACCAGGCTGGTCGGATGAAATATGCTAATTTTGTGAGATAGGAATTTTGGGTTTTCATGAGCTGTATGCCAAAATCATCCGTATTAAGACAATAAAAGACCTGAAATATTTCAGTTAGTGTGCAATGAATCTAAAATATATGAATGTTAAATTTTCATTATGACATTATAGAAAATAATGAACTTTATCACAATATGCTAATATTTTGAGAAGGACCTGTATAGTCAATGCATGGTCTCAATGAGCCATCCTTCTTCCCAACAAAAAAGAAACCAGCACCTGCAGGAGAGGAAGAGGGCTGAATGTGTCCTGCCTTTAATGCCTCATCAACATAACTCTTCATGGCCCTGTGCTCTGGACCAGACAATGAATAGGTTCTGCCTTTAAGGAGTGATGTGCCAGGAAGCAAATCAATAGCACAATCATAAGGTCTATGGGGTGGCAGAGCTGTGGCCTTGATTTTATTAAATACTTCATTTAAATCATGGTATTCTTGCGGTATCTTGGATAAATCCAGATAGGTCTCCTCAACCTCATTCTCCACACTGACCTCCGTAGCAGCAGACAAAAGACAGTCAGCGGAACATGACTCAGACCAACCCAGAACTTCTTTTTTCTTCCAGTCGATGTGAGGGTTGTGTTTCTGCAACCAATAGGCCCCTAGGACTACAGGAAGTTCAGGTGAATTAATGATCATGAAAGTTACCTTTTCTTGATGATTACCTCCAACTGGTAATCTCCTCCGTCCTGAGATGTGAATTGTTCATGCTGTGACCATCCAAAGCTAGCACGTTTCTTGTGTCAGCTGACAGAATAAGTTTTATGCCGTTCTTCTTTGCAAATGTTTCGACCATGAATTCAGTATCTGCTCCTCAATCAATAAAAACGGCCCCCTGGAGAGACAAAGAAGGGGTTTGAAAATGGGCAGGAAACAAGAAGGAGGAGGCAGATAGTTGACATCGGCTCAGAAGAGACCTCCCTTCCTCTGCTGAGCCTGTCCTTTTAGTGGACACCTGAGTGCTAAATATCCCTTCTCTCCACAATAAAAACAGAGCTTGAATCTTCTCCGACGAGCTTTCTCCTCAGGGGTAATCTTGGTTCTGCCCAATTGCATGGGCTCACAATTATCATTTTCCTCAGTGAGAGGTGACCGGCTCCTTCTCTCATACCGGTGTGCAGAAACCTGAGTTAATGATGAGTGACCCTTCTCATGGCGCTTCTCCTTCCTTCTCTCTGCCAGCCGAATATCAATGCCAGCAGCCAAATCCTCGAGTTGTTTCAAGGAAGAAGGATAGTCATGGGTCGCTAGCTCATCCTTGATGTCTTCGTTTAATCCTTTCATGAATGCATCCATTTGTGCTGCCTCATTCCAACGGCTCTCTGCAGCCAAATGAAAGTCAATTATATAGGTCGAGACAGGTTGATCACCCTGTTTGAAGGACAATAATCCTCTTGCGGCCTCACAACTTAGAATGACCGGGTCAAAAACTCGAACAGTGATAGTGATGCATCGCAGGGTTTTAGGAGAATTAACTGAAGCTGTTGTGGTTTATGAATTTGTAGAAGGACCAAAGTACAGCCAGGAATTTGTGATAAGCATGAGAACAGTAAAACAGAAAACCTATAGGTCTGACATGAGGAGGGAAGGAGCAAGGGTAAAGTAACAGGCAGTCTAACACAGCCATTGAAGAATCCAACAATGCACAGTGAAAAACCAAGAAATAATGAAATCACAAAATAAAAAACGTAACACAAACTTATAAGGCTTGTAACAGAAACAGGGAAGCAGTGTTGTCATTTTTAGTATTGGTAAATCGGCCATATTGCCAATATTAATATCAGGCATAAATATCAGTCCAAATCTTCATATCGATTCATCCCTAGTTTTAAATATTAATGCGCTTTTAAATGTTTGTTCATGAAAAATAAATACACCACTGAATGGTATATTTAATGAAGATGAATTAATCAAACCCAATTTCAAAAAAGAGCACATAGGTCTGCCTTTATGGTGCCCAATGCAGAATAATGCTCTACCGTAATTTTCTTGCAAGTGAGTCTTAAAAAAATATTTATTTGGGATACTGTAAGGGATACTTGCATCCTGGTGATGAGGATCATGAGAGAAGCTTGTAGATCCTCAGGAGGCTCCACCTTCCTGCACTACATCATGATGAAATGATATCCATGTCATGGGAAGAGATAATGAATAGCAGCCTGAGACGGGTGTATTCCTGAGCAAAGACACACCCTCAGAATGAGAAAAAAAGGGTGTGAGCTTGGTATTGTGTCAGGCAGAGAGAAGACATGCTAGCATACTGCATAGTTGTGGAGAAGGGGGCAAGGTGGCATCATTGTTACAGAATTCAGCAGAAATGCCAAAATAGTCAAGAGTTTGGTTTACAAAGACAAACTAAGCATGACTCAACAGGGAAGTCATAACAGTTTGACTGGGCTGACAATTCTGTGCTGGTAAGGGCTTAGTAATCAGGCCATCAGCAAGGAAAAACAAACATAGTGACTGTAGCGTTTTAGCAAAATGGCCAGATTTTAGCAGACAGTACAATTTCTTTGGACAACCAGGCAAAGTGAAACAAGATGTTTTGGACAGTTAAATTCTGCAGTTTAAACAGACACCACTGACAGTGTTAGAGGAAAAGTTTTAAAACAGAAATAGCAGACACAGCAATATGGAAAGTTTAAACTTGTCATTTACAAACCTTTAGGCCGTAGTCCAAAAAGAATGTCAGGGTACTTGTACATGTATGTACTGCAATACCCCTGGAATATACATTTTAGGCAACAGCCAGTATAAGATTCTGATGGTATGATGATTAAAAATATCACAGTATCAACATCAAAAATAAAAAAAGAGATATGTAACATTATCTTTGATGGCAATTTACTGTTATATTTACTGTTATTTTGATAAATAGGCAGACTGAGAGAACAACAATGTTTACCATCTTGTGTGTTTAAAATGAGGTTAAGCTGTTTCATGTGCTCATGACATTGATTTACCAATCGTTTGTTTTTAGCTGAAGATATTTTGAAAAATCAGGGATTTACTGAACTAAAACATTAGGTAATTTAAAATATACAGGTCCTTCTCATAATATTAGCATATTGTGATAAAGTTCATTATTTTCCATAATGTAATGATGAAAATTTAACATTCATATATTTTAGATTCATTGCACACTAACTGAAATATTTCAGGTCTTTTATTGTCTTAATACGGATGATTTTGGCATACAGCTCATGAAAACCCAAAATTCCTATCTCACAAAATTAGCATATGATTAAAAAGGTCTCTAAACGAGCTATGAACCTAATCATCTGAATCAACGAGTTAACTCTAAACACCTGCAAAAGATTCCTGAGGCCTTTAAAACTCCCAGCCTGGTTCATCACTCAAAACCCCAATCATGGGTAAGACTGCCGACCTGACTGCTGTCCAGAAGGCCACTATTGACACCCTCAAGCAAGAGGGTAAGACACAGAAAGACATTTCTGAACGAATAGGCTGTTCCCAGAGTGCTGTATCAAGGCACCTCAGTGGGAAGTCTGTGGGAAGGAAAAAGTGTGGCAGAAAACGCTGCACAACGAGAAGAGGTGACCGGACCCTGAGGAAGATTGTGGAGAAGGGCCGATTCCAGACCTTGGGGTACCTGCGGAAGCAGTGGACTGAGTCTGGAGTAGAAACATCCAGAGCCACCGTGCACAGGCGTGTGCAGGAAATGGGCTACAGGTGCCGCATTCCCCAGGTCAAGCCACTTTTGAACCAGAAACAGCGGCAGAAGCGCCTGACCTGGGCTACAGAGAAGCAGCACTGGACTGTTGCTCAGTGGTCCAAAGTACTTTTTTCAGATGAGAGCAAATTCTGCATGTCATTCGGAAATCAAGGTGCCAGAGTCTGGAGGAAGACTGGGGAGAAGGAAATGCCAAAATGCCAGAAGTCCAGTGTCAAGTACCCACAATCAGTGATGGTCTGGGGTGCCGTGTCAGCTGCTGGTGTTGGTCCACTGTGTTTTATCAAGGGCAGGGTCAATGCAGCTAGCTATCAGGAGATTTTGGAGCACTTCATGCTTCCATCTGCTGAAAAGCTTTATGGAGATGAAAATTTCATTTTTCAGCACGACCTGGCACCTGCTCACAGTGCCAAAACCACTGGTAAATGGTTTACTGACCATGGTATCACTGTGCTCAATTGGCCTGCCAACTCTCCTGACCTGAACCCCATAGAGAATCTGTGGGATATTGTGAAGAGAACGTTGAGAGACTCAAGACCCAACACTCTGGATGAGCTAAAGGCTGCTATCGAAGCATCCTGGGCCTCCATAAGACCTCAGCAGTGCCACAGGCTGATTGCCTCCATGCCACGCCGCATTGAAGCAGTCATTTCTGCCAAAGGATTCCCGACCAAGTATTGAGTGCATAACTGTACATGATTATTTGAAGGTTGACGTTTTTTGTATTAAAAACACTTTTCTTTTATTGGTCGGATGAAATATGCTAATTTTGTGAGATAGAAATTTTGGGTTTTCATGAGCTGTATGCCAAAATCATCCGTATTAAGACAATAAAAGACCTGAAATATTTCAGTTAGTGTGCAATGAATCTAAAATATATGAATGTTAAATTTTCATCATGACATTATGGAAAATAATTAACTTTATCACAATATGCTAATATTTTGAGAAGGACCTGTATATCTACTTATTTTTTGATAGGTTTACACAGTGGTAAAAAAAACAAAGCAAAATATGCAATAAACCCCCTTTGAATTTTGTAGATGTTTTCAAGTGAATGTGCTTATTGTGCTGAATATTATCGCTTGATGTCATCCTTCTGTTGATATACTAACAGTGGGAGCCCAATTAACTAATATTATACTTTAAAAACATCAACACCTAATAACACTAATGGGTGCTGCTTCTTAAGTGTGGCACATGGGTTTAAATGCATAATCCTCAAGAGCTACTAGCATCCATCTATGTGAAAAAGCAATTTCCTCCTAAGGCTAAAAACTGGTTCTGCCACCTTTGCAACAAGTCCCATCAAGCATTTTGACTGTCTTTTACTTTCTATAGTGACATTTTGGCCTACTCCTCTTTGCAGAATTTTTTTTTTTTTTAATTTAACCACATCTGAGTATTTTCCAGCATGAACAGACTGTGTCAGGTCGCACCACTGCATCTTGATTGAATTTAAGTCTAAACTTTGAGTAGGCCCCTTCAAAACCTTTTTATGTAGCCATTTTGAAGTGGACTTGCTAGTGTACTTTGTATCATTGTCCTGCTACACATCCCAAGTGAGCTTTTTTTAAAGGTCATAAACTGATGGCCGGATATTCTCCTTCAGGATTGTTTGCAATGTATGCCAAGTTGTCCAGGTTCTGAATTAGCACGGAAGCACCAGACCATCACACTACCACCACCACATTTAATCGAGGAATTATGTCCTTTTTTCTGAAATGCAGGCAATTATTTCAATTTCAGACGTAATGGGATGCCTGCCTTCCAAAACATTCCAAAAAGTCTCATTAGACCACAAAATATTTACCCAAAATTCTTAGGGATTTCCAACGTATTTTTATGTGGGAAAATGTGAGATGGGCTTTTGTGCTGTTTTTGGTCAGCATGGGGTTTAGCCTTGGATCTCTTATATGCTCCAATTCCTTCACAGCCTCTTTATTTTCATTGAATCATAAACACACTGATTATAATTGAGGGAATAGTGATCTGCAGCGATTTTAATGTTTTTTTGAGTTCTTTTGTTGACCTTAGACGTCAATGTGATCTTAGAGTAATTTTAATAGGTCGGACTCTTCTCGAACGGTTCACAACTGTTCCATGTTTTCTCCATTTGTGGTTGATGCCTATCACTTTGGTTTGCTGGACTTCCAAAGTCTTTGAAATAACTTTGAAACATTTTCCAGAATGATAGATGTAAATGATTTTGACTCTATTATGGTTCTATTTAAGTAATTTCTTGATTGTGCAGGTCTGGCAGTAATCAAGCCTGGGTGTGGCTGGCTTGTGTAATTAATCACAAGCCAGTGATATAGAGCTGTCAGAGAGAATGACATATATGATGGCTGATGAGGGCCTTAGAAGTCACAGGAACACTTCTGGGACTAAAAGGTTGATTAGTTTATGTTCCTGAGATGACAACTCAAGACCCAACGGTTTTACCTTGCTGTTTCATTCAGCAAACTCCTGACTTATTCAGTTGGTATGGTGGTGGCTCAGTATGAGGCAAAAAAATATGACAGATGATGGTTTTGAGACCAGATATTGTGGCTGTCGGAAGGTATATAAGCTCTGACTGGCGATTACATTTATTCAGTGCGTTATGGGTCAGATTTTGGGTCAACTTTCTTGGCTCTACATGGAAAAAGCTTGTTTTAACCAGTTGTTTTTAAAGTATGACACTTTTACAATTCTTCCTGTTAATTTGCATCTTTTGTTTAGTAGATTACTCACTATATTTCACCCGTGCTTCTACTATATGGCAAAGTCTTACATTATCTCAGAAAAACACATTGAAATCATATCCAAAATGGGTAGGGGAAGGAGGAAGAGACTTGAAACTGACAAAGGTTTTTGCCTGTCAACTCAGAATTCACAAGAGGTGAGCACAGAACGCTTACTTAGAGCACAACCATTATCTCATCTGTCAATCAAACATGGCTGTTGACAACACAGGAGCTCAGCAAAATAAGCATGTGAAAAAAGCTAAGGATCATTTAGCTGGAAACTGTGAGCAATGATGCAGTCAGAAAAGCATATTCTCTGCCAACTCAACTGCCTTGCATCATGTTTTCAGACATGTTCATTCACTGAGCCACTGTTTATTGTAAAAGTTAGAGTTTTGTGACTGCCTAGAAAAATTAAAAGTTGCATTTTGAGTTTATACGACTTTACTTAGAATAAATCACTTTAAGGTGTAAACTAATAGATAAGATATTTCTATTGGAAGAGCACTTCCAATAGAGCACAATTGTATTCTGCAGCTGTAAAAGTAAACATTTAACCCTTACTCATTCAATGAACAGCCTCCCATTAAACCAGGAATATCAAATTCAATCACACAAGGGACCGTATTAATGCTAATTTGTGAAACAAAAATAGTCTGAATTCTTCACGGTGAACTAACCTTTAAAAATAAAAAATTAAACTATGTTGTTCTTGAGTTAAGTAAAGAGTAAAGTTTATACATAGACAGATTTTCTGTTCTTTGCTCTTTATGATATTTAGTTAGAGAAGCATCCTGGCATAGTTTCTTAGCAACATGTTAATTAATGTTTGATGTTAAGTTCTGAGCTGTGGAGACACTGAGAATACTTTGGAGGGCAACATCTTGGAGATGGGAGGGTATACAGGACACACAAAGTCATGATTTGCCTTGACTGTGCTTTTGCAAAACAGTTCTATACGATGCATTGAGGTGCCTTCATCATGAAAGAAATGTGGTTAGAAGAAAGAGAGTGACCATATGTCTCTCTACTTTTTTTTCATTCTTTCAAAACTGTAATAGTAAAATAAATCAGTGGTGTTGACCAAGAAAATGCTTCAAATGAAAAATATTTATTTATATGTATCCTTCCTTTTACTCTGCTTGTCAGAAATTGCAACCCCAAATCCAATGAAGCTGAGACTTTGTGTGAAATGTAAATAAAAGCAGAATACAATCATTTGCAAATCCTGTTCAACATATATGCAACTGAATACACTACAAAGGCAAGATATTTAATGTTCAAACTTGTTCAATGATAAACCTTTTATGATACATTTTTTTAAGGCAAATATTCACTCATTTTGAATATGATGCTAGCGACACGTTCCAAAAAAGTTGGGACAGAGCCTTGTTTACACCTGTGTTACATCACCTTTCCTTTGTAGTTGCTCAACAGTCCGTGGTCTCCGTTTTTGTATTTTGCGCTTCATAATGTGGCACATATTTTCAATGGGTGACCGGTCTGGGCTGCAGGAAGCCAGTCTAGAACCAGCACTCTTTTACTATGAAGCCACACTGTTGTAACACATACAGAATGTGACTTAGCATTGTCTTGCTGAAAAAAGTAGGGATGCCCCTGAAAAAGACGTTGCTTGGATGGCAGAATTTGTTGCGCCAAAACCTGTATGTACGTTTCAGCATTAATGGTGCCTTCACAGATATGTATGTTACCCATGCCATGGGCACTAACACGCCCCCAATTCCATCACAGATGCTGGCTTTTGAACATTGCACAATTCGGAGAGTCCTTTTCCTATTTGGCCCAAAGGACACAAGGACCATGTTTTCCAAAAACAATTTGAAATGCAGACTCATCAGACCACAACACACTTTTCCACTTTGTGTTAGTCCATCTCAGATGAGCTCAGGCCCGGAGAAGCTGGGTGCGTTTCTGGGTGTTGTTGTTATATGGCTTTTACTTTGTATGGTAGAGCTTTAACTTGTACTCGTAGATGTAGTGACAAGCTGTGTTAACTGTCAATGATTTCTGAGCCCATGTGGAAATATCCATGTTGGAAAAATGTATGAAAAAGTAACATTGTTTAGTTTAAACAAGGTTTATGTTTTAAGTTCTACTCTAGTGAAGATGATTCCTGTGATTGGTTTTAGTGTGGACAAAGGGTTTGTGGAAAGTTAAGGAATGTGGTCCGGAGTGGATCACTCTCTGGACATGACATGCTTATACCATATATAGGAATGACCACTCTTCTATGTTGAAATCTCTGTAAGAATTGGCTGAACCGATTCCCGCTTTTTACTTGTAAGAATGTGAGTTGGAAATAAAAGACTGGTGCAAGGACTTCTTCCTTTGTGAGAAGGAAGTCGCTGTTCTGCAGAGGACTGTCTCTCCCTTGCCAGTCAAACTTACTTGGTTCACCTTGTGTCTTATGTTACATTTGTCTGTATTTATCAGCTTTTTAACTCTAACATTTGTTTGGTCCTTCGAGTCAGATCGCTAGAAATCTGACGCCTGGGGTGTGTGGGGTTCCAGTCTGCGCAGCCTCCAGAACGTCTGGACAACAAAAATCCTGCACACTGAATTCTGTGTTGGTAACCGCTGAATTGGCCGAGGGGCACTG
This sequence comes from Girardinichthys multiradiatus, assembly GCF_021462225.1. NCBI lineage: Eukaryota > Metazoa > Chordata > Actinopteri > Cyprinodontiformes > Goodeidae > Girardinichthys > Girardinichthys multiradiatus. Next base: position 13,644,711 of record NC_061814.1, read on the forward strand.
GGAAGGTGGATCAATGCGTTTCGACAGACAATGTGAACGAATGCACAGGTAAGACGGAATCAACTAAGTATATTAGAAAAATAAGAATAAATAGGAGTTTTGAGTTTAGAGGTACTCGTAATTTCCTGTAAGGAGATTCAAAAGCAAACCAACTCTGTGGAAAAAACTCTGAGTTTAAACAGAAAAGCGCATAAAAAACAGAAAACCTAGTCTAGGTGATTTAGGCCTATAAGTGATTGTGTGTTCCTGCATGTCTGTACGGTGGCCGGGGGGTGCAAAACATTTTACAAGTACCGAAACAAATTTACATTTCAGAAAACAAATTTACATTTCAGAAAACACTTTTACATTTCAGAAAACAAATTTACATTTCATAAAACAATTTAACAAGATGCGAAACAAATTTACATTTCAGAAAACAAATTTACATTTCAGAAAACAAATTTACATTTCAGAAAACACTTTTACATTTCAGAAAATCAACCGGAAAGGGAATGTACCAACGCCGAGGCTGACCCGGAAGTCAGCCTCAGGGGCTGCATCCTTCGAAGGCCGTATTTGTAGGCCGATTATGTTACAGCGCGGCGACGAAGGCTGTCCCAATTCATGGATCATTCCGAGCAAATGCTGCCGACAAATGTGTCCTTATTTTGCCCAATTTGAAGGATGCGTTGTGAGTATCCTTCGCGGCCCATCATTTCCCATCATTCATTGCGGGTCGAAGCGGATTGGTCAAGCAGGGGAAGCCATGGCGGACCATAGCAACAAAAGCTGTGTGTAAATTGTGGAAAATTACACTTTCTGTGACACAAATTAACTTCTACAATGTTTTTAGTGCGGGAATATAATTATGTAGACGTGAAATATCTGCTTGCTTTATCTAGACATCGCTTAATTTCAAATGTGGTCTGACGTGTTCGGAGTTTTCTGTTCCCACCGTAGTAACCGGACTATCGGCACTAAGCTCCCGCTGGCAGTCATCACAGTGAACGTTTAACACAAGTGATTTCTAACAGTTTATGTTATTATTTTAATTGTTACTGAAAATCGATTTAATATTTCAGGTGATATTAAGGTTAACCAGAATAAATGGTAAGTTTTATGTAATCCAACTGTATCGCTGGAGAGTGTGATTGAGAATAAATAAGCTTTACAATATGAATTTTTAATGAAGAAATGTGCTATATGTTTTAAAAGTTTATTTATAATTCAGTTAGCATTATAATTTTTGATTCCAGGTACAATCCAGAGACAATCATGTTCAGGTAAAAAAGATGTTTGATTTAACTAGCCAATAAACAAAGAGATAGCAACTTTATGGCTAATGTATGTCGACATATTTTATTTATATATATATATATATACATATATATAAACAACTTAAAATTTTAAGATAGATGGGAATTATAAAGTATTTGATCCCCTCTGGCTGTTCTTAGATAATTATATAATAATGCAGTGTTTTTGGTGTATTGGTATCTACTTGCTTTGATCACTTAAAATATCCAGAAGCATGCCTTAAAAATAATGTGTTTTTCCATCTCCATTCTTCCCTTTTCTAGACCAGACCCCTTTACTGCAGGATCAACCTGAGTGTCCCAGTCCTGAAACGCTTCTTCAACCAGGAGGACACCAGGCCTGATTTTCGGCTGAGCAGGGAATCTCTGGCAGTGCTACTTAATCTTTTGCACCAGGATAGGCAACATGTTTGGGTGCTACTATTGAGACCTTGGTTTTTCTTTTCCTGGTGGCAAGTGGCACATCCTACAGAGTGGTCTGCAGAGTGTTTGGGATGCCTCGCTCTACTGTCCATCGCATCGTCCACAGAGTTACAGAGGAGATCGTGGCTATTCATCACGAGGTCATCTACCTTCTAAAGACCCCTGAGGACTTAAGGCAGTGTCCCGTGAGTTTGCAGGGCTGGCACGCCACAGAGTTTTTCTTAAAGCTATGGGTGCAATTGACGGCTGCCATATCCACTTCAGGTGTCCAAGCAGCCTTGATGGTCAGTGCTAGAGGAACAGGAAACTCTTCCCTTCCATAATCCTGCTGGCAGTTTCTGAGAGCCATTTTATTGACACGTATGTGGGCTGGCCTGGGTCAGTGCATGACTCTACGGTGCTCCGCCACAGCCCACTGTACAGTTTATCCTCCTCCAGGGTATTTTATCCTTGCTGATGGAGGGTACCCATGCCTCCAATATCCACTCCCCCTCATCGCTCCCTACAAGAGGACAAGACAAGATGTGGGAGCTCAGCGCTTTAACAGCCATCATTCCAAAAACACGCTCTATAATAGAGCGTGTTTTTGGAATGATGAAAACCAGATTCAGGGCCATCTTCCTGCAAGCGCTGGAGGTGCATGACACCTTTGTACCTCACGTAAGTCTTGACCTAGATCCATTTTATATATACATTATACATAATATATACACATACACATATATGCACCCTCTTTTAAATTGTTTTCAGGTCATAACAGCATGCGCCATCCTCCACAACATCTGCTTTGGTGCTGGGGATGTCATGGCCCCAGAGGATGACCCAGAGGAGGCTGTAGAAGAGGATGAGGTCGGGACTGAGGCAGTGAGCGTTGCTCTCTGGCAGGACCAGCTTTCAGCTGAGGTGTCCGCCCTGGAGGAGGTACCACCAGAACATGACTACTGTGTCAGCCAAGTATAATATTATAGATGTGATTAATGTTTGAGGGGTATAACTAATTGTAATATTTTGTGAGCACCATCTTCTAATTCTGCATTTTTCCGATTACCTCTTAGTGATGTGGCAGCCGTCAATTCAGCCAGCCCTTTAAACCCACTTGATGGACGATGACGTGGACAGCGGAGAGAGGCATCACAAACATTTGCAGACCACCTGTGTGATGCTTCGCTCACCATCCAGAAAGACTAACCACAGATCTCAGTTGCAGCATCCCATCCATGTCTCTGACCTTGCAAGAGATTTAGCCACACCTCCAGACTTTCTGTTCAGAAAGACATCTGCCTCTTTGTTCTGTTGAAGAGGTTTTTCCAGGAACCGGTCACTCAGGTTGATCCTGCTGTCGCCATTGCAAAATATTTGTACATAGTTTTATTTTATGCCTTTTGTCTTGTAATCCTGATCTGTTTGAATGTTTTCTTCCCCCATTCTGTTTAAAGTGCTGTTTGTATTTTTCATAATAAATTCTGTTTATAACTTTAAATGAAGTTGATTTATTGTTAGATCAAATGGAAATAACTAGTGACAAAAACAATTTTGAAATTTATTAGAACACCGTAAAACTTTAAGAAACAATCTGAAAAAAACACATTTATTTCTTTTATAGCACCTTATTTTGGTGCCATTCTTTGGAAAACAGTCTGTCCATGCTCTGTGCCTTCTTCTCCTCTGCTTCTCTCTGTGCCCTCTTCTCCTCTGCTTCTCTCTGTGCCCTCATGTCCTCCCTGATCGACTCCATCATCTCTGTCCCTCTTTCTTTTCTGACCCATTCCTGCTGGCTCACTGTCTTCCTTCTCCATCTGGTTGACCACCGCTCCGCTTGGCCCTGGAGTGTCCTCAGGGATGGAGGCAATTAGGACAGGAGGTGTTGTGGAAGGCCTCTGTCCCAACACCTCATCCATAAGGACAAACCAGGGCCAAGTAGCAGTAGTGGGCTTTTCACTGACTCCCTCTCCTGACCCTGGATACTTACAATCCTAAAGTTAGAGGGAAGAAAAGAAGAGTTGACTAAACAGAGAAACCAATAAGACTTTTAGAAATACTTTTTTTATTTGTGTGTGACATGAGAACTTCTGAACATAATCTAAATTCTTTTTTTTTTTTTTTCAAATTGTCCCACATTGTTTTGGCCTGCAAAGGGAGTGACCTTCCCCTGTTGGTCCATCTTCTCCAGAATTGTCCTAAACCGAAAGAAGTATGTTAATCACTGGATGGATATTTATGAAAGTTAGAAAGATAGGAGTTATTGAAACTGGACAGAAACTGACTGTAAAGATTGTTGTTATTGTACCTCCAAGCCACGGTGGCTGAGTTTTTAGCTCCAGTAAAAAGGTGGTCATTCTCACCCCTGAGCTTAATAAACTGGCCCGTCTGCTGCTTTGTACCTAAAAAAAATGAAAATACCAGAAAAAAACATCTTGCTTAATATCAGAGCAAAAATAAATCCTTTTTTAATTTTACATTTGTCTTAATTTGAAGAAAATATTAAAAATATTTCTAAGCAAATGTCTAAAACAAGCTCTTTCAAACTTTTCACTTCTTTACTGAGATTCACTTACATTTGGAGATGTATTCCTCGTCGGGTTTACCTGGAATCAGGAATTATAATGCTAACTGAATTATAAATAAACTTTTAAAACATATAGCACATTTCTTCATTAAAAATTCATATTGTAAAGCTTATTTATTCTCAATCACACTCTCCAGCGATACAGTTGGATTACATAAAACTGACCATTTATTCTGGTTAACCTTAATATCACCTGAAATATTAAATCGATTTTCAGTAACAATTAAAATAATAACATAAACTGTTAGAAATCACTTGTGTTAAACGTTCACTGTGATGACTGCCAGCGGGAGCTTAGTGCCGATAGTCCGGTCAGATCTCTACCGGGCTAGCTCGCCTCACCGCCGGTAGGGCTGGCGAGGCGAGCCGGTTGCTACGGTGGGAACGGAAACGTTGATTTTCTGAAATGTAAATTTGTTTTCTGAAATGTAAAAGTGTTTTCTGAAATGTAAATTTGTTTTCTGAAATGTAAATTTGTTTTCTGAAATGTAAAAGTGTTTTCTGAAATGTAAATTTGTTTTCTGAAATGTAAATTTGTTTTCTGAAATGTAAATTTGTTTTCTGAAATGTAAAAGTGTTTTCTGAAATGTAAATTTGTTTTCTGAAATGTAAATTTGTTTTCTGAAATGTAAATTTGTTTTCTGAAATGTAAATTTGTTTTCTGAAATGTAAATTTGTTTTCTGAAATGTAAATTTGTTTTGCATCTTGTTAAATTGTTTTCTGAAATGTAAAAGTGTTTTCTGAAATGTAAAAGTGTTTTCTGAAATGTAAAAGTGTTTTCTGAAATGTGAAAGTGTTTTGTTTTCTGAAATGTAAATTTGTTTTCTGAAATGTACATTTGTTTCGGTACTTGTAAAAGTGTTTTGCACCCCCAGCCACCGTATGTCTGTGTGTGTCTGCAGAATCATACAGCACTCTCAGTGAGACAACCCGAAACCTTGCTGGTATTAACATAAAGTTGTTGACAGCTGAGAGGTGTCGTAAGGAATTATGATTTGGATATTAGGTACCATCATATCTCAGTCTAAAACTCCTGCATTCTCCAAGATTAGAACTCAAAGCGGAAAACCGGATCAAACCTAGGTGTTTGATCTAGATGCCTGCTTTCCGGGAGATGTTGGGGGCCCGTTGAGGAATTCGGTTTTGATGGTACAAGATATGTATGATAAATGCACCTCTGTTTTATATATATAAAAGAACCGAGTCTGAATGATAATAAACTAGAGTAAATTGTCACAATGTGGTTTTGGATCGGACCAAAGTGCAGACAAGAGCTCGGCAGTATCTTTGTAATTCAAAGATTTATTTACAAAGTCAAAAAACGTAGCAAAATCACTGCAGGTTTCCCAAGGCAAGGCGTGGCAAAAAAACAAAGCATAACCATGGACAAGAACGAGGTATGATGAACACAAGGAACCAGCACTGAACAAAGACACAAAACCAATTTATATACTGTGAGATAACAAAGGCAGATAATTAACAGAACAGGGAACAGGTGTGACAAGGAGGCAGGGATGCAGAAGGAACAGGTGAAACATACAAAGGCTGAGGATGGACAAAGTAACTAATAAACAATAAACAGAAACACAGACCAAGCAAACCTATAGACAAAGATAAATAATCAAATGGGGAATAAGAAAACTAGAATAATCATGACTAAAGTAAACAGAGAAACTAGAGGGAACATAGGAACAACAATAACAACCTGAGAACAAACAAAGAATCCATAAAGAAAACCTAAATACAAAAGTAAACAAACCTAACCACACTGACTGAAATAACTGGAAAGGAAACAGAAAATAAACTAGTAAACAAGAAGAGTGCAAAGGAACAAATAAAACACAATTAACCACAAAGATACTAAAGAGAAATAAAACTAGAGAATCCAGGGAAGACCAAGAACTATAATAATTACAATAATAATAATAATAATAAAGTAATAAGAAAACAACCATGCAAGAACTTAAGTAGTAAACACTAGGAGGCGGAAGAGGGAGAAAAGAAAAACATGATACAAAAACCAAAATAGAAAAATCTAAGGAAAGGTAAACAAACACAAAGCCACAGAGTCCAAAAATGTCACTCCGTGATATAAATAGGATAAAAGCATATATAATAAAGGAAAGAGAATCAAATAAATAGTGCTAATATAAATTAATAGAAGTAGAACTCAGGTCTTAACAATAGTTTTTAATAGATACAAGTTTTTTTTAATAAACACATTTAAATAAATAAAAAAACAACTCTTAAAATGGGGAACTGCGTCCGGAGGCAGCCCTCGTTAGAAGGAGATGCAAAGTTTATGCACTCAAAAGATCCAGATACAGTAAAACTTCTCACTAAATGGCAGAAAGATTATGATTTTAAAGGACATCGTTCGGTTCCTGCTTGTACCCATTTGGTACAGAGATTGCAACAGAAAGACAAACTTAGGAAAAGGAAAAAACCCAGCCAAGAATTAATAAGGGCAAAAAAATTGGCTTGCTGAAGCTCATAAAAGAAAGGCAGGGAACGATAAAAAGTGCAAGGAGATTTATGTAGCAGTTGCTAAACACGAATATTATGACACATGTGTAGTAAGGGGGAGGGGCAGGCAGCCACAGCTGAGATAGTGCCTGAACACTCAGCGCCAGTGGGACAAATAACTGAAGAGGCATCACAAAATTTACCATCAGTTTTTCCGACTTCACAAACTATGAGAGAGGGTTCCCCAAATTTAATAACCAGCTCCCCTGTAGCAAAAATACTAGGCAGAGAAAACAGTCAATTAAACTGGATGGCCTCAATGACACTGCTGATGACACTCCTTATAAACAGCAGTTAAAAAATGCCCTCCAGGCAAATGCTTTACCTGAGATTCGAAACTGGGTCACAAAACATAATATTGATCTACCCACCTGCTCGGTTAGCAGTTGGCAGAACTGGGCAACGCATGTTGAAAAGGTGGTCAGTGGAATGCATGAACAACCCCCTACTGATAACTTGTATGCTGAATGTTGGAATAATTTTATATAGATTTATCATATTTTCACCTATTCTTTAACTTGACTATTTGATTTTTATAACCTTTCATGATGTTTGTGTGAGTAAAGGATGTGATGAGTTTGTCTGCAGGCAAAGGTCATAAATGGAGCTGAGAAGGAAGCAGTCTGCAGTTGAGGAGGTCATAAAAGATGAAGGCTGATTGTGCTGAACGGACAACACACTGATCCTAAGATTGGAAGAGACTGTGGAAGTGTGTTGTTATACGATAATGGTGTTTATGACGTGTATACAATGCAGCTGTTTTCCCCATCCTTAGAGAATAACGTTCTTTGTAATTAGGGACCCCCGAAAAGATAATAAAAAGAGAAGGTCGGACAGATGGTTTTCAGAGCGGTGGAGATTTGTAACTGAAAACATCTCTATCCGTTCTCCTCGCAGCGAGTAAATAACTAATTATTTGTCTTTCTCTTCTTTTTGTGATGTTATAAGTATTGTAGGTTGTTTAAACCTGACACTGAAGATAAAATATTTTATGCAGGACCAGTAAGTAGAGGGAGGGGTAGAGTGAGATGAATTTTCAGAGGAAATCGAGGCCTTAGGGGGCATGGACAGAGGCAAGTGAGAGGGAGAGATGATGGAAGAGATTATGTATGCTGGGTTTGTGGACAGCATGGTCATTGGGCTAGAAACTGTCCAACTGGACGAGCCAGTCAACAATGACTGGATAAGGGAGAACAGAATGTTGTTAAAGAAGGAAAAGGGGACGTTGATGAAAACAAGGAGATGATAGACATTGCAGCAGCATACATGGATAAGCTGAGATCCTCTCCAAGTACAAACGTATATGTCAGTCTACATGAGATACTTGTAACTTCACCTACTGCAACGTTTAATTATCTGATTGAATATGTGAAACAACTGACTAACATAAAAATGAAGTTTTTCAACAGGTGACGATCATCCAGGAGGAATGCAGTGTTGCTGGGAAATACAGTTCATTTATCAACAATACATTTTTCTTCAATAGGTGGAAGCTGGAGAAATAACATCACACTGTGTGGACGTTTTGTTGACTAATCATTGGTTGGATCCATGAGACATTATGTGCGCAGACCAAATGACCAAAAATGACCCAAGACCAAATGACCAAGGTTCTGACTGACTTATGAACCTCACTGACCTGACAATGATTTACAATAGTCTAGCCTTGAACAAATGCATGGACTAGTTTTTCAGCGTCACTCCTGGATAGGATATTTCTAATTTTGGCAATGTTCCGGAGGTGAAAGAAGGAAATCCTAGAAACCTGTTTAATTTGGGATTTAAATAACATGTCCTGGTCAAAAGTAACACCAAGGTTTTTTTACTTTATTACTGGAGATCAATTTAATGCCATCCAGGTTAAGTGATTGACTAAGCAGTGTCTTTTTTAAAGACTCCGGTCCAAAGACGACAACTTCTGTCTTGTCTGAATTTAGAAGCAAAACATTTAAAGTCATCCAAGTTTTTATATTTTCAAGACATGCTTGTAGTCTATCTAACTGGTTGGGCTCATCAGGATTTATGGATAAGTAAAGCTGAGTATCATCAACGTAACAGTGAAAATTGATCCTATGCTGCCTGATAATTTGACCTATTGGAAGCATATTTATAGTAAAGAGAATTGGCCCAAGTACTGAACCCTGTGGTACTCCACAATTAACCCTGGAGTTTAAAGATGATTTATCATTTACATGAACAAACTGGAATCTGACAGACAGATACGATTTAAACCAGCCTAGCACTGTTCCCCTGATGCCTACAGCATATTCCAGCCTTTTTAAGAGAATATTATGGTCAACTGTGTCAAATGCAGCACTGTGATCTAACAGAACCAGTACAGACACAAGTCCATTATCTGAGGCCATAAGAATATCATTAGTGACTTTCAGCAGAGCTGTTTCAGTGCTATGATGAGCTCTGAAGCCTGACTGAAATTCTTCAAACAGGTCATTGCTGTGTAAAGGCTCACACATTTGATTAGCAACTATTTTCTCAAGAATTTTAGATAAGAATGGAAGATTGGATATAGTTCTGTAATTTTTCAAGTCATCTCAATCAAGCGAAGGTTTCTTGAGTAAAGGTTTAATTACAGCTAACTTAAAAGCCTGTGGTACATATCCATTTACTAAAGATAGATTAATCATATCTAAAATGGGGTTGGTAATCAGAGGGAACACTTCCTTAAATAATTTGGGTGGGATTGGGTTTAACATACAAGTTGAAGGTTTAGATGAAGCTAATATTTATGATAACTCAGGAAGCTCCACAGGATCAAAGCAGTCCAAACTCAAATCAGGTTCTGCAGTTATTTCCAATGTTGTCTCACTTGCTGAGGATGAAGTAATCATCTTCGGGAGTATGTCAAAGATTTTCTTTTTAATAGAATCAATTTTATTTAAGAAGAATCCCATAAAGTCATGACTGCTAAGAGCTAAGGGAATGGATGGCTCAACAGAGCTATGACTGTGTAAGTTAAGCAACTGTACTAAAGAGAAACCTAGGATTATTCTTGTTCTCTTCTATTAAGGATGAGAAATAAGCTGTTTGGCTTGGCGAAGTGTCTTTTTATACAACAGTAGGCTATTTTTCCTGATTAAGTAGGAATCCTCTAGGTGTGTAGAGCGCCATTTTCTCTCCAATTTCTAACATTGTGCTTTAAAGTATGCAGCTCTGAATTAAACCAAGGAGCTAGCCTCCTATGAATGATTACCTTCTTTTTCAAGGAGGCTGCATTGTCTAATGCATCACGCAATGATGAAGAAACACTATGAACAAAAGAATCAATTTGTGAAGGGGCAAAAACAGAATTATTTCCCTCCACTGTGCTTTTCAGTGATAATGAGGAAATTGAAGGTGGAACAGATTCTTTAAAGGGTGTTACAGCATCGCCTGATAATGATCTACTATAATGAAATGTTCTTTCAGGTGTGGAGTACTCGGTTAAATTAAACTCAAAGGTTATTAAGAAATGTTCAGACAGGATAGGGTTATGAGAGAATATTGTTATGTTTTTACACTCAATGCCATATGTCAGCACAAGGTCCAGAGAATGAAGACAAAGGTGGGTAGGTTTGTTAATGTTTTGAGCAAAGCCAATTGAGTCTAAGATAGCATTAAACGCTACATTTAGGCTATCACTTTCAGCGTCAACATGAATGTTAAAATCCCCCACTATAATAACTTTGTCTGTATTTAACACTAAATCAGATAAAATGTCTGAAAACTGATCTAAAAATTGAGAGTAAGGGCCTGGTGGATGGTACAAAACAACAAACAGAAGTGGTTTTAGTGCTTTGCAATTTGGATGAGAAAAACTAAGGATTAAATATTCAAAAGAGTTGTAGCTATTGATTGGTCTGGGGCTAATCAATAAATCGGATTGAAAGATGGTTGCTACTCCTCCTCCTCACCCAGTATTTCGAGGAATGTGAAAATTTAAATAATTGGTAGGAGTTGACTCATTTATAGTAACATAATCCTCTTGCTGCAGCCAGGTTTCTGTGAGGCAAAATAAATAAATCTGATTGTCACAAATCAGGTCACTAACTAGCAATGTCTTTGAAGAAAGAGATCTTATGTTCAGTAGGCCACATTTAATTGTTTTATTTTTCTTTTTGGTCTGAGTTGTTTTTATTATTACAAACACCACCTTATTGATCCTTGGTAGATAAAAAATAATTGAAGCATTCAAAACAGACCTAGTGGGAACAAAAGGGGATATGAGAAAACAATGTGCATTTTAAAAATATAAATATTTAATTATATGGCAATTTTTGTAAATGAAATTGCTCTGATAGCGAAGTAACTAAGTAAATATATTTGTATAGCATATTTCAGCGGCAGGGCAATTCAAAGTGCTTTACATTATAAAAATACAAAATCCTAAAAACCATCAAGTGGATATTAATGACAGCCATGGGGTGAAAAGTTGTCAGTGTGTGAATGTGTGTGAATGGGAATGGTTGATTTCATTAAAGAGTGTCTTTGAGGGACCTTAAAAGTGCTAATAAAGGTCTGATGTTCTAATGATCATTTGCCAAACTTTTATCTCAATAAGGTTTCCAGAATTTTTGGTCACTGTATTCCCTTTGGGAAAAACAGTGACCAACGTGATTGGCGTGGGTTCAGTCTCTTGGCTGATCGTAAGTAGGCCAGATTTCTATGATCGGTCCATACTAAAATAGGATGCTTAGCACCCTCCAGCCAATGTCTCCACTCTTCGAGAGCTAACTTTATAGCTAAGAGCTCTCTGTCCCCCACATCGTAGTTCTGTTCCGTGCTTTTGAGATGACAAGAGAAAAAGGCACATGGGTGGAGTTTTCCATCGGTGGTAGACTGCTGAGAAAGCACCGCTCCAACTCCTGTATACGAGGCGTCGACCTCCAAAATAAACTGTCTGGAGGAATCAGGATGAACCAATATGGGTGTCTGAGAAAACTTCTCTTTTAATGTCTGGAAGGCTTTGTTCGCTTCAGGTGTCCAGGAAAACACAATGTTTGTGGAGGTCGGGGATGTGAGTGGTGCGGCTATTAGGCTAAAGTTTTTGATGAATCGACGATAGAAGTTTGCAAATCCAAGGAACCGTTGTAGCTGCTTGCGGGAGTCTCAGACAGACCACTCCAGAACCGCCTTGATCTTCTCTGGGTCCGAGTGAACCTGTCCACCCTCCAGGAGGTATCCTAAGAATGTGACAGATTTCTTGTGAAATTCATATTTTTCAGCTTTAACAGTCTGTTCTCCAAAAGTCTTTGTAGCACCACGCGGATGTGATGGGTGTGTTCTTCAATGTCCTTTGAATAAGTTAAGATGTCATCAAGGTAAACAAAAACATTCAAAAAGTCCCTTAGTATGTCATTGATGAGTGACTGGAATACTGCTGGTGCGTTACTTAGTCCAAAAGGCTTGACTTGGTACTCAAAGTTACCTAACGGGGTCTTGAAGGCGGTCTTTCACTTGTCTCGCTGGCAGATCCCAACTAAATGATATGCATTACGGAGATCTAGCTTGGAGAATATAGTGGAACCGTGGACTGGTTCAAAGGCTGAGGAAAGGAATGGAAGAGGGTACTTGTTTTTAACAGTAATTTGGTTTAATCCCCTATAATCAATATAAGGGCGGAGTGAACCATCCTTCTTACCCACAAAGAAAAACCCTGCTCCGAGTGGAGATGAAGAGGGACGAATTAGCCCGGCTACTAATGACTCATTTATGTAATCTTCCATAACCTTTCTTTCAGGTCCAGAAATGTTGTAGAGTCTACTGGTTGGCGGGGGGCACCAGGAAGCAAATCTATGGCACAATCATAGGGCCTATGTGGGGGCAATGATAGGGCTTTAGATTTACTGAAAACCAAACTGAGCTCATGGTGTTCTGGAGGAACATTAGTGAGGTCAGAAATCTCATCTCCAGTAGGAGCTAACTCAGAAGGTTGTGAAGCAATGGCTGACTGCAAACAGGAAGAAAGACAGTTGGTGGACCAAGATTCAACTCGGCAGTTCACGTGGGGGTTGTGCTTCTTGAGCCAGGGAAAACCTAAAACGATTGAGTAGAAAGCGATAGGAAACACAAAAAATTAGATCTCCCCCCTATGATTACCGGACAGGATTAAAGTCAAAGGTTTGGTTACCACTAAGGGCAACACTCTGGCAGTGAGTTGCTGGCAGCCTCCTCCTTAAATAGTCCTCTGCACAATAATCAGGGGAATAGCAAACACTTGTCACCTCTCCAGATTCCATGCCATCTAGGGGCTGAGCACAGTAAAAGCACCAACAGACACACAAAGCACAGATCCTGACATCCTCAACAGTACCATAATATTAGGTTAATTTTTATGGTGAAACAAAAGGATTTTAACAGAAGTTTGGACGTAGATTTAAAATTTAACACAAGCTCCTTAAAAAAATTACTGGACAGAATTACTATTCCTGAAATTGAGAAAACTGGAGTTAATTGAAATAAACTTTAGTTACTTGAAATAAATAAAAAGTGTAATTAAAAAGGGAAGAGCTGAAACTATACAGGTGTGTTTATAAAACTGGGTAAGACCAACTAAGATTATAAGACATAACATACTCTTTATTTTTGTGTTCATCAATTTTATTAAGCCTTCTAAATTGATGAGGAGTGAGTTTTTTTTTAGACCTAATGAAACCTAAACTAAACCAAGCATTATTAAAATAATAGCAGCTAACAGAAATAGTGACCTCATTCTTTAATATAATGAGGACTTACTGCATTTAATAAAAGAGGCTAGATTTAGAATAGATGCATTTAAAAAAAACACAAAATTAGAATAGATTATTCAGAGCTGTTATAATCTTGCTGATGAATACCAAAAAAAATTTCGGTATGGAACCAGATGATTAAAAGAGAGCAACATTATCATGGCCAAAGAGAAACATTTGCAGGAAAGATACAATTAAATATTATTTAACCTTGTCTATCATGACACCATACAGGGTTTTATTAACATCTTGGACAGCACATATTATACATGGAAATAAATAAAAATAAAGGTATAATTGGTAGCACAATGGAAAAATGCAGTCAGTCATTTTCTACTGCTTATTCCATAGTAGGTTGCAGGGAAGCTGGTGCCTATCTCCAGCAGTCTATGGGCAAGAAGCAGGGTACACCCTGGACAGGTCACCAGGCAACACACAAACAACCATGCACACACTCATTCATACTCCCAAGGGCAATTTAGAGTGACCACTTAACCTAACAGGCATGTCTTTGGACTGTGGGAGGAAGCCAGAGTACCTGGTGAGAACCCACGCATGCACACAGAGAACATGCAAACTCCATGCAGAAAGACCCCCAGCTGGGAATTGAACCCAGGACCTTCTGGCTGCAAGGCAATAGTGCTACCAACTGCGCCACCATGCAGCCCAGCAACATATAGAGATACTACTGAAATTATTAGATGCTGTGCTGTTACCAGCAAAATTAGTTGAGGGTAGATGTGAAGGGATTACTAGATGCTCTGAAGGAATGTTCCACTGAATTGCAAATGTGAGGCATGTGCAGAGCCATGTCTCAACCAGGGGGATGATTGGCTAAGTGAACAAACAATTCACTACATGTGGATTTAATATGGACTTAATAATTACTAAAAATTTACTAAAAAATGTTCTTGTTTGATATGTACTCCCAAGGAAATCTTTCCTTGCAAAGGCCCAGATGCTATAACAGTGGCAAAAAAGGGACTATGCACATTTGGAATTCCAAGAAGGATTTATAGTGATAATGGCACACATTTTGTTAACAAAGTCATACAAGAACTTGATAAATGTTTCAAGATTGATCTGAAAACACACTGTAGCTATCACCCCCAAAGTGCAGGGTTGGTAGAAAGAACAAACGGGACAGTTAAAAGTAAGCTTAGGAAGACAATGGAAGAAACAAAAAGAAATTGGGTTGAATGTTTAGATATAGTAAAACTTAATATGAGGATAACCCCATCAGCTCGGGGTGGATTAACACCTTTTGAAATAATACATGGCAGACCTTATTAAATTCCTGATCTCAAAAAAGACCTAAAAGATCTACAACAAGAGGCATTGTTAGCAGATTACATGATGAAGGCATTATAGTTTAGAGACCTACAAAATGCTAATAATTTGCCAAATGATGTTTCTGAAGCCCTACAAGTTCCTGGTGATGTGAAAGAAGGTGACTGGGTGCTGATTAAGACCATTAAGAAGAAAATGTGGTCTGATCCAAAGTGGGAGGGTCCATTCCAAGTGTTATTGACAACACCTACCGCTGTGAAAATCCAAGAGGGGGCTACTTATACAAAGTACACTGTAAGAGGTGAGCCTGTCAATCTTTCCACTCAGGCTGGAAATGATAAAGCCTGACTACAAAGGGGTTGTCGCCATCTAGAGGAGGCTTTGTCTCAATGTCAGTGAAGAAACCAACGATCTTTCCTAGCCTTAAGGGGTGAGAGAGAGACTGACAGCTAAATCTAAAGGAAATATTTTGTTGAAACATTTAATTTTGTTTACCATGTGTGTCCTAATTGTGTTAATAATATGCCAGACATTTCCACAATTTCATGATCTCCAGAAATTAAAGAGGTGGAAAAATGAAGATTTCCATGGACTGTTTACACACGATATGAATTACTTGTATGAGACAAACAGCTGGTACCAATATGAAAAATTGTAACCAAGTCCAAAAACATTTCCGGTTATGTATGTACTGAACTTCCAATATCTTCCAACCAGCCCAGGTTAACAGCTAGACCAGTACCAGTGCCAAAAGATGAGTGTTTTACCAGAAACGGCGTTTCTGGTACCAGTACCAGTTTCCGTGTGGTAATGGGTAATGTAACATTTTACAACTGTGATGTTACAAAGTTTAAACAGTTTAATGTTACAACCACTGTGTCCAACTATGTGGAGCTTCTTGCAGGTTCCTATTTTTCTCATTGTGTTGTGGGCACCGGTTCCATCCCGGTGGGGACTATTCCAATGCGTAAGTGTAACATGACTTTCTATTATTCTTTACACCAAGCTGGACCAGGGAGAAAGGTCCATAATCTAAAGGGCACTAATGCAATAGATGGATTTCACTGGATGTGTGAAACTGCCATTTATTTGCAGTTGCCTCTAAGGTGGAGTGGTGTATGTGCACCTGTTTATGTCACTGATCACACTTATGTCATTTCAGTTCAACCTTCCCTAAAGAGGGAACTCGTCCGTGTGAAGCCACATGAGGAATTCAAGCATAGATCAACAGGAAATAAGATTTTGCAAAGTTTAGGAAAAAAACATGCTTAGATTAGAAACTATAGATTATCGACTGGGACTCTTTGTTAATGCAACCACAAAATCTCTTACAGGATTATCAACAGTAGTCACAGCTCTTTGAGCTGTGGTGTTGCAGAACAGGATGGTTTTGGACCTGCCGACGGCCTCAGTTGGGGGGGTTTGTGCTCTCCTGATTGAGACCTGCTGCACCTACATCCCTGATAAAACCAACGGCGAAGATGGACACACAGTGAGCGATGCTATATGCCAATTAAATGAAATTAAAAGGGGTATACAGCAGGATGTCCATCCCGACCGAGGAAGCCTTTCTTCGTGGCTTACTTCTGGACCGTGGTGGCAACTGCTTTTGAAAATCATGACCCCTGTAATCGCTGTGCTATTGTTTGCCTTTTTTACTCTGTGTGTTATTACCTGTATCAGAGCAATGATATTAAGGATGGTTGGAGGAATTTTTGATACAATGTCCCAGGATTACCAACTTCTTGATGAGGACCAGAACTATGATGACATTATGGAGGAGAAGTCACTAAACTTAACAATAGTTTAATGTTTAATGAGGTGTATGCATAAAGCTTTTGGAAGTGTATACATGGATGTGTTATTAAACTAATCAATAATAAACAAGAGGGAATTGTTGGAAAAAGGTATGAAAAAATATCATTGTTTAGTGTAAACAAGGTTTATGTTTTAAGTTCTACTCTAGTGAAGATGATTCCTGTAAATAGTTTTGTTTTAGGTTTGTGGAAAGTTAAGGAATGTGGTCTGGAGTGGATCACTCTCTGGACATGACATGCTTATACCATATATGGGAATGACCACTCTTCTAAATTGAAATCTCTGTAAGAATTGGCTGAACAGATTCCCACTTTTTACTTGTAAGAATGTGAGTTGTAAATAAAAGGCTGGTGCAAGGACTTATTCCTTTGTGAGAAGGAAGTCACTGTTCTGCAGAGGACTGTCTCTCCCTTGCCAGTCAAACTTACTTGGTTGACCTTGTGTCTTATTTTACACTTGTCTGTATTTATCAGCTTTTTAACTCTAACAATCCATAACAGAATAATGTCGGTTTTTAATGCAGTGCACCCTAAGGGATCGATATCATGGACTGTAGATGATGACACCCCTAAATTCCTTGCAATTGTATGAAATGTTCTTGAACTGTTGGACTATTTGCTCATGCATTTGCTCACAGAGTGTTATACCTCTCCGCTACACCAGTCAGCTGATGCAGAGCTGTGACTACCTTTCTTGGTGAGTCAGGAGCACGCCATAGGCAGGTTGACTTCAGCCCCCTCGCAACATCTGTCCTTTCACAAAAAACTTGAAGACAAAAGAAAAGCACATTAATCTCATCTTGAAGTGTTTTATGGAACAGCCTATGGTAATGGCAATCCGCAGTGTTTAGCTGGTCACCTTCATTTGCAATGTGTCCCTAGGAAAATAGAGGCAATGAATGTGTCGGGGTCTTGGAGACTCTGTCTCCTCTTCTGCCTGCTGCTTACTGTGTTTCACCCTAGATGGCGCCTGAGCATGTTGGTAGGAAGCGGTGACAGTTATATTGCATTAAGCCTCATCACAGGAGAGTTTAAGAGGAGCCTGCTGACAGCACTTCGACGCCTGAATGTTAACCAACTGTGTTAACCAACTGTGGTAAAACTGGTAAAACTCTGGCCCCCTGACATTATCTTACCTTTGTGTGTGTGCTCCTTCTCAGGTTACTCCATTGTCCTGGATTCCGTTCCAGTTCACTTCCTGGTTCCAAGGCATCTACAGAAATCCAAGTCGTCTTCTTCGGACAAGTTTCCAGCTGGCGGGGTCCTGACTCCTCGCTCTCTAGGCCTCATCCATAAGCAAAGCCTGCACACCCTCGACTGTGCTCCCCATCCAAGAGCCCACACCAAGTGCTGTACTTACCATCCTCCTGGACCACAATCAACTCACTGGAAGCAGTTCTGGACTGTGGTCTCCACCCAAGAACACACACCTCGTACCGGACTCACCATTCCCCTTGATCAAACTCACCTCATTGAAGCAGCCCTGCATCTCCGCTCCCAGGCTCCACCATCTTCACCCCCCTGGCGGTTCATCTACTCACCCCTTGTAGGCACAAGAATTCTTATTTCACTTCAAATTTCCATTCATTCACTAAACCCACCTGTCCTCCTCTTCGTACAGTTGAAGTGCTCTTCTAAACTTGTAAACTTTTTTCTGTTTCCTGAGTGTGTTTCTGCATGTGGGTCAAATCTATATCAAAAACCATGACAGAATTTAGTTGTCAAAGCCTGACTAAGGCAGACAATCAGTTTTAAAACAGACCGATGCAACATTATTTTTTATTTATTATTCATTTGTATCCTGGTTGACAGAACACTAGGAAAATACTGTTTTCTATATCTATGGCTACATTTCAGATGACTGAGATTCTGAGCTGTATTTAACATCAGTTATTGTCCATGAGATTTGTGTTCTCTGCTCCTGTGTTTAGAGTAGACGCCAAGGAGCTGATGTTAAATTAAGTTAGTCGCTGTGCCACCTGTCAGCCAAAAGCTGTCAGCTCACAGGGGACACTAAACGGGTTTTGAGTTATTGGAAAAGATACAGAGCTCACTCTAGATCAGGCTACTGAGTTTTTATAGATCCATTATGTTTCAATATAGCTCATATAAACTACTTTTCCTCACTTAAACACAATGTTGAATGTAGAATGCAGATTTTATTTTTTTCACAATGTTTGTGAAAATAGCTGACAAAATAAACTATTTAAAGCCCTGCCGCTGCTGTCATGATGATTGTTACTGTTGGCTGTCTCATATTTTGTCAGTGTCTGTGTCTGTTGAAGGTTTTGGTGTCAGTAGAAATAAATACAATTTATTGTTATCTGTACATGGGAGACACTACAATATATTTTGAAAAATATTGGAATGATTAATAAACATCAGATTCCAAAGTATATTTCTGTGCCTTACACACCCTGCATTTGAGATGCATCTTTGTTTTAGGGAGCAAATTTGACTGTGATATGAAGAATTTCCATGCTGTGATGCTAAATCTTGTGCTTTGGCCTCTTTTCACCTTTTGTTCTTTTCAAATCCTAAGAGATTGAACTAAGTGGACAATTTGCTATAAGTATTAAAGTAATATACAATCTTTACCTTAACACATTTGAAAATTATAGAAACAAATCTTTTCACTGTGTGAGATTTTGATTTGTGTGATATTTTGATTTGTGCCCAAAATGCTGGATGTCACTAATTGGAAAGTGAGATTTTGATTTGTGCCAAACTGCTGTATGTCACTAATTGAAAAGTGAGATTTTGATTTGCGCCAAACTGCTGTATGTCACTAATTGAAAAGTAAACACTCATTGATACCTGTGCATTGCAGAAGACATTTTATGAACATCACTGAGATGTACAACAATCCACAAAAAACTTGCAGGTAAACTGTTGTGTCTTGTTCGGAAACTTATGTCCAAGTGGAGCCTATTGCTCAGGTTTAACCTTAAAGTTATAATGTTATGGTACAGGCACAGCTGGGGTGAAAAGCCAATAATGACTTGTTTATCAAACCAAGAATGTCCTTAATTAAATAATGTGTAATGAGACTTTAACTGATTTTCTTGTCTATGCATTAATTTAAGTTTAGTTTTGTGCCAAATCACAGCTGAAGGACACTTCACTAAATAGTTAACAAAGACCTAACAGCCCGACAAACTGTTTTCACAATAGCAAGTACTTAGTGACAGCTGAACAGATGTGCAAAGATGTGCAAATGTATGTTCCCATCCAGATACCAGATAAGGTGTTTAGCAGATGGATTACAATGTGAGAAAGTGAAAATGTAATTGAACAATAAGTATCAGAGGTGGAATGGCGAGCTTCCCTTGCAGAAACAACATGAGGGCAGTGCATCCTTTTTACCCCAACTAGCAACTTAAAGCTTCTTTATCAAACTACAATTTTCCTACATAGCCTGTGCTATCTTTCCTTAAATGTATTGCATATTAAGATGATTAGTTACTGCCACTAAATGTTGAGCATCGCCAGTGATGTGCATCCACACGCAGTAAGTAAACTAAATGGGAATGAACATAAATATTGATTGCCAGGGTGGAAAACTCAAAAGCAATCAACACAAAAGAATCAATAATTCAATACACACACACACACACAGACAGATCCTTCTCAAAATATTAGCATATTGTGATAAAGTTCATTATTTTCCATAATGTCATGATGAAAATTTAACATTCATATATTTTAGATTCATTGCACGCTAACTGAAATATTTCAGGTCTTTTATTGTCTTAATACGGATGATTTTGGCATACAGCTCATGAAAACCCAAAATTCCTATCTCACAAAATTAGCATATCATTAAAAGGGTTTCTAAACGAGCTATGAACCTAATCACCTGAATCAACGAGTTAACTCTAATCACCTGCAAAAGATTCCTGAGGCCTTTAAAACTCCCAGCCTGGTTCATCACTCAAAACCCCAATCATGGGTAAGACTGCCGACCTGACTGCTGTCCAGAAGGACACTATTGACACCCTCAAGCAAGAGGGTAAGACACAGAAAGAAATTTCTGAACGAATAGGCTGTTCCCAGAGTGCTGTATCAAGGCACCTCAGTGGGAAGTCTGTGGGAAGGAAAAAGTGTGGCAGAAAACGCTGCACAACGAGAAGAGGTGACCGGACCCTGAGGAAGATTGTGGAGAAGGGCCGATTCCAGACCTTGGGGGACGTGCGGAAGCAGTGGACTGAGTCAGGAGTAGAAACATCCAGAGCCACCGTGCACAGGCGTGTGCAGGAAATTGGCTACAGGTCAAGCCACTTTTGAACCAGAAACACAGAAACAGCGGCAGAAGCGTCTGACCTGGGCTACAGAGAAGCAGCACTGGACTGTTGCTCAGTGGTCCAAAGTACTTTTTTCAGATGAAAGCAAATTCTGCATGTCATTCAGAAATCAAGGTGCCAGAGTCTGGAGGAAGACTGGGGAGAAGGAAATGCCAAAATGCCAGAAGTCCAGTGTCAAGTACCCACAGTCAGTGATGGTCCGGGGTGCCGTGTCAGCTGCTGGTGTTGGTCCACTGTGTTTTATCAAGGGCAGGGTCAATGCAGCTAGCTATCAGGAGATTTTGGAGCACTTCATGCTTCCATCTGCTGAAAAGCTTTATGGAGATGAAGATTTCATTTTTCAGCACGACCTGGCACCTGCTCACAGTGCCAAAACCACTGGTAAATGGTTTACTGACTATGGTATTACTGTGCTCAATTGGCCTGCCAACTCTCCTGACCTGAACCCCATAGAGAATCTGTGGGATATTGTGAAGAGAACGTTGAGAGACTCAAGACCCAACACTCTGGATGAGCTAAAGGCCGCTACCGAAGCATCCTGGGCCTCCATAAGACCTCAGCAGTGCCACAGGCTGATTGCCTCCATGCCACGCCACATTGAAGCAGTAATTTCTGCCAAAGGATTCCCGACCAAGTATTGAGTGCATAACTGTACATGATTATTTGAAGGTTGACGTTTTTTGTATTAAAAACACTTTTCTTTTATTGGTTGGATGAAATATGCTAATTTTGTGAGATAGGAATTTTGGATTATCATGAGCTGTATGCCAAAATCATCCGTATTAAGACAATAAAAGACCTGAAATATTTCAGTTAGTGTGCAATGAATCTAAAATATATAAATGTTAAATTTTCATCATGACATTATGGAAAATAATGAACTTTATCACAATATGCTAATATTTTGAGAAGGACCTGTAATTGTTTTTTTGGAAATTTTGGGTGAAGGGTATAAGATCAGACCACAATGGACCGGCACAGCGCCCCCATTACTGCGGCAGCCGCACAGACCCATCTGTCGATCTCCTGCTCCATTCTTCCACCACTCGTGAACAAGACCCCGAGATACTTGAACTCCTCCGCTTGAGGCAGGGATTCCCTGCAAACTGAATAGGACAAGCCACCGTTTTCCGGTTGAGAACCATGGCCTTGGATTTGGAGGACCTGATCCTCATCCCAGCTGCTTTACACTCGGCTGCGAATTGCCCCAGCTCATGCTGTAGGTCTTGGTTAGATGGGACCAGCAGGACCACGTCATCTGCAAAAAGAAGAGACGAAATCCTCTGGTCCCCAAACCAGACCCCCTCCGGCCCTTGGCTATGCCTAGAAATCCTGTCCATAAAAGTTATGAAGAGGACCGGTGACAAAGGGCAGCCCTGCCGGAGTCCAACATGCACCGGGAACAGGTACGACTTAGTGCCGGCAATGCGAACCAAACTCCTGCTCTGCTTGTACAGAGACCGGATGGCCCCTAGTAAAGGGCCCCCGATTCCATACTCCTGGAGCACCCCCCACAGGGCATCATGAGGGACACAGTCGAATGCTTTCCTCCAGTGCTCTGGGCCAGTGCGTTGTACCCGACCGCCACGCAATGTTGAAGAGGCGTGTCAACCATGACAGCCCCACAACATCCAGAGACTTGAGGTACTCAGAGCGTATCTCATCCACCCCCGAAGCCCTGCCACCGCGGAGCTTTTTAACCACCTCGGTGACTTCAGCCTGGGTGATGAAAGAGTCTAACCCCGAGTCCCCAGCCTCTGTTTCCACCAGGGAATACATGATGGCAGGATTGAGGAGTTCCTCGAAGTACTCCTTCCACCACCCAATAATGTCCCCAGTCGAGGTCAGCAGCTTCCCACTCCCACTGTAAACAGTGTTGGCAAAGCACTGCTTCCCCCTCCTGAGGCGCCGGGGCGGTTTGCCAGAATCGCTTTGAGACCAACTGGTAGTCCTTCTCCATGGCCTCACCAAACTCCTCCCAGGCCCGAGTTTTTGCCTCCGCCACCGCCCGGGCCGCGGCACGCTTGGCCTCACGGTACCCGTCAGCCGCTTCAGGAGTCCCACAAGCCAACCACATCCGATAGGACTCCTTCTTCAGCTTGACAGCGTCCCTTACTGCCGGTGTCCACCACCGGGTTTGGGGATTGCCGCTGCGACAGGCACCGCAGATCTTACAGTTGCAGCTATGGGCGGCAGCATTGACAATAGATGCGGAGAACATGTTCCACTCGGACTCTATGTCTCCAACATCCCTCGGAATCTGGTCAAAGCTCTCCCGAAGGTGAGAGCTGAATACATCCCTGAGCCAAGGGCTCCGCGAGTCGTTCCCAGCAGACCCTCACTATGCGCCAGGGCCTGCCAAGTCTGTCCGGCTTTCTCCTCCTCCAGCGGATCCAACTCACCACCAGGTGGTGATCAGTGGACAGCTCAGCCCCTCTCTTCACCCGAGTGTCCAAAACATGCGGCCGAAGGTCTGATGATACGACAACAAAGTCGATCATTGACCTCCTGTCTAGGGTGTCCTGGTGCCAAGTGCACTGATGGACACCCTTATGTTTGAACATGGTGTTCATTATGGACAATCCGTGACTAGCACAGAAGTCCAATAACAAAACACCACTCGGATTTAGATCAGGGAGGACATTCCTACCAATCACGCCTCTCCAGGTGTCACTGTCGTTTCCCACATGGGCGTTATCAAGTTTCGTAGAATAATATTTAGGGAAAGAATTAAAACTAACAACCTTTTTAGGTAAATGATCTTCAGCTGACTCATAGTAGGCAAGCACGTGTTCTTAGCTGTTAGCGGTTGGAGCTAACAAAAGAAAGAGGTCGGTTTGTTAGTGAGCGGGGTTTTTATTCAAATAGTGACGTCACGGGAAGTCCGCTCTTACCCCTCTTGCTCGTGTTTCTCGCTCTGCTGGAAGTAGGTTAATGTGATTTATTTTGAAAGTTCCTGAAAAATTCTTACTTGCCTTTAATGTTGTAACCCATGGCTGGGGTCCCAACATTATGTTATTGGCCATTATTACATTATTGGTTGCTACAGTCGGTAACATGTTGACAATAGTGTAATAACTAACTTTACTGGAAGGCTATTACATAGTGTAGCATTAAACAGTTCATTTGAAAATGTATTAACAGTAATGATACTATTAATACCAATTAACATGTCTTGTATTTTATGGGTTATAGAAACACACAAAGACAACCCAAGGACCCACAAAAAGAACGCCTAAACAGTGAGTAAAGGTTACAAACTGGAACTTTGATGGGACTTAACAATACTAACCTCTGTAACACTACACTATATATCATCTGTTGAGGGGAGGTTTAAAAAAAATTGTATGTGAAAGCCATGCCAACAAATGTCCCATCCCTTAAATTCTACCAAAATGAGCCTCTTTTAGTGCGGCCTGCCTGCTTTTACACAAGCAATGTCTTGAAACAACTGTTTCGCTGCTCAGGCCACTCACTTGGTCTAGTTTTGCAAAATTTAGGAAATGTGGTTAGTGGTTAGGCCTCTGAAAGCTGATCGTTATTAGCCCCTAAGGGTACATTTATTTTCCAAGTGTCACAATTTAACTGTCAAGAGGTAGGATGAATAGGTGCAACCTATTTTTTATAAGACAGAGCAGCATATAAATTATGATGTTTAAACTTATCTGTGAAAAAGCTAATTCTTGGAGTTCCATGGAAGAAATCAGCTGGTTCATTTTGAGGCTGTCCTTGTAGACTGGTGAAATTTCTGCAGGGCAGCCAAGATCAGTCTGCCGAACTGGATTAGTCTGAAATGTCAAGAGGGTGAAAATGTAACAGAGGTGAAATGACAGAGTATCTGGCATCAGCTGTGAGGAGAAACCAGCCAGCAGTGTGCTGTGTCCTTAAATACGGACTGAGATCCCATACACAGACACACACACACACACATACACACGCATCATTCCTTTATCTTACCCTGAAAGAAAAGCTGCCAAGACATGCAGCTGCTCAACAGACAGCCAACCATATATTTAAGTCCAGACGTAAAAAGATCATCAACCATGTGACTCAGCAGGATAAGACTTAAGATTGTCAGCACCTTCAAATGGGCCATTTAAACATATCTAAATGCAATGCCTGAAAGCCAAGGTTTTATTTGAGACAAAAGATAATTACCGTATAAGACTCACAATCATGCTCTGATATTTTATAGAGTTGCATAAACCACAGAAGGGTCAAGGAAGGGTTGAGGTTGTCCTAAGTGAAGCAACAGTCTATACTAACCCTAGTTTATGTGTCATGCATCCATTATAACTTAAATGAACAAACTAAAATGAACAAACTAAGAAGATGCTGCAATTTTTTCATTATTGAAAATTTAATTTTTGAAAACCTTAAGCTTTAGAAGTAATATAGTCAGTGTGAAAAGGAAGTAGACAATTGCTCTCTGTATAAAATTTTTGCCGGCCATCCCCCAATGGCACATTGAGGCACACCCCAAACCACAATCACAGAAACTCTCTTAATGCCTGTCAGCAGTAGACCCCGATAAAAAAGGCCTTGCACAACATAAGAAAGCTCTTAGGTGTTCTACTAGCCTTCAAACTCCCTACAGAGCAAATCCAACAGGATTTAAAGGCATCTGCAGGAAGCAAGTCAAATACACAGAACACCTTCCCAATAACCCACTGGCTGACGAAATCTATCTCTAGCTTTGGTTCTTGGTATCACAGCACAGACAGTGTGGTTAAGTAAACAAATGTATTAGGCACATCTTCATACTGTTATTGCTGATAATGTAAATGTAGGTGAATCACAGGAAGCTCTTTTTGTGAAAGAACTCAGAATCAGAATCAGCTTTATTGCCAAGTTCGTACATACAAACAAGGAATTTGACTCTGGTACACTTTGATCTTTGGTTTTATTTTTGCATTACAGAATATACAGATTTACAATATACACATATATAAATAAAAAGGTGCATTTGCAACATCTGTATGCTGTTGTTCTGTACTCTATTGAATGTTCAACAGAGAAACAGCCTGCGGACGAAACTGTCTCTGTGGCGGTTGGTTTTAGTGAACAGTGCTCTGTAGCGGCGGCCTGAAGGTAAAGCTCTGAACAGTTTATGTGCAGGGTGTGTGGGGGCAGAGATCTGCAGAGATTTTAGCAGCTCTTTTCTTGACCCTAGACCTGTATAAGTCCTGGATGGAGGGAAGGTCAGCCCTGATTATTCTCTCTGCAGTCCTGATTATTCTTTGCAGTCTGCACCTGTCCTGTTTTGTGGATGAGCCAAACCACACTGAGATGGATGAAGACAGGACAGATTGAATGATGGTAGTGTAGAAGATGACCAGCAGCTCCTGTGGAAGGTTGAACTTCTCGAGTTGCCTCAGGAAGTACAGTCTCTGCTGGGCCTTCTTTCGAACAGTGTCTATGTGTGAAGACCATCAGAGATGGTGGTTCCTAAGAACTTGAAGTGGTCCACAGCTGCTTACGGTGTTGTTGAGGATGGTGAGGGGGGTGTATGGGGATGATGTTCTCGGAAAGTCCACCACCATTTCCACAGTCTTGAGTGGGTTGAGTTCAAGGTAGTTCTGACCGCACCAGTGTACCAGCCGATCCACCTGCTGTCTGTATGCAGACTCATCACCGTCCTGGATCAGTCCAATGACAGTGGTGCCATCTGCAAACTTAAGGAGTTTCACGGACGAGTCCGGTGAGGTGCAGTCATTTGTGTACAGAGAGAAGAGGAGTGGGTATAGAACACATCCCTGGGGGCACCAGTACTTATTGATCTAGATCGGGAGAAGATGCTCCCCAGTCTCACCTGCTGCTGTCGGTCCATCAGGAAGCTGTTGATCCACTGGCAGGTGGAGGCTGGGACGTTGAGCTGGGTGAGCTTCTGGTGGAGGATGTCTGGTATGATGGTGTTGAAGGCTGAGCTGAAGTCTACAAACAGGATCCTGGTGTACATCCCTGGGTGGTCAAGGTGTTGCAGGATGAAGTGTAGACCTAAGTTAACAGCATCATCTGCCGACCTGTTTCCTCGGTAAGCAAATTGCAGGGGGTCCAGCAGGGGTCCTATGATGTCTTTCAGGTGTTTCAACACCAGCCGCTCAAAGGATTTCATGACCACAGACGTCAGGGCTACAGGCCAGTAGTCATTTAATCATAGGATGGTGGGTTTCTTGGGCACCGGGATGATAGTGCATCATTTGAGGCAGGAGGGCAGACTTCACACTTCTCCAGCGATTTGTTGAAGATCCTTGTGAAGATCGGAGCGAGTTGATTTGCACAGGCTTTCAGGCATGATGGGGAGACGTTATCAGGTCCTCCAGCTTTCTTTGTTTTCATGCGCTGAAAGAGCCTATTTACATCTTCCTCGGAGATCTGTAGTGCAGGCAGAGTATCTGAAGGTAGGGGGTTGGTTACTTTATGGGAGGAATTTGTTCCTGAATGGGATGTGGAGGAGATGGTTTGAGGTGTGAATGGCTTCTTGTCATGTCTGCAGTAGAAGCCATTCAGACGATTCGCCAGGCGAGGACTCTGTTCAGGAAGGGTGGGGGGCTCCTATAGGCAGTCAGGTTTCTCAGACCGGTCCATACAGCTGAAGTGTCACCAGTAGAAAGGCTGTTCTTAAACTTCTCACTGTAGCTTCTCTTGGCTGCTTTGATGTCCTTTGTTAGTCTGTTCCTGGCCTGCCTGTACCGCTCCCAATCTCCACTGCTGTGAGCTTCTTCCTTTTCCCTGCACAGATTCCTGAGGTGTGGTGTAAACCATGGCTTGTTATTCCCAAAGGTGCAGAAGGTCTTGGTCTGCACACACATGTCCTCACAGAAACTGATGTATGATGTCACCACATCAGTTAGTTGGTTTAAGTCCGTGGCTGAAGTTTCAAAAACAGTCCAGTCTGTGCATTCAAAGCAGCCCTGTAGCATCTGCTTTGATTCCTCAGTCCACTTCTTAACAGTGTGAACCTTGGGTTTGGACGCTCTTTGTTTCTGTCTGTAGGTTGGGATGTGCTGGATTAGATAATGATCCGAAAATCCCAGAGCAGCCCTGGTAACAGCATGATATGAGTCCTTTAAAGCTGTGTAACAATGGTCCAGTATGTTTTTGTCTCTGGTGGGACACTTAATATGCTGTCTGTATTTGGGGAGTTCATGGGAGAGGTTTGCTCTGTTAAAATCTCCCAGTATTATGATGAAAGAGTCCGTGTATTTTTTCTCCACGTCTGTAATCAGCTCAGCAAGATGTTTTTCCACGGCAGAAGTGCAGCCATACGGTGGAAAATATGAGCCGATTATTATAAACGAGGAAAACTCTCTCGGTGAATAAAACGGTTTACAGATTATGGAAAAGGACTCCAGATCCGGACTACATGTTTTCCTCAGCACTTTTATGTCTCTGCACCAACCTTCATTTATATAAAAGCAGATTCCGCCTCCTCGCTTCTTCACCGATAGCTCCGCGCTGCGATCCGCTCTGAACAGCTGGAAGCCCGGCATCAACAGTGCGCGGTCTGGGATGTTTTCATTCAGCCATGTCTCGGTGAAGCAGAGAATGGTGAGAAGAAGCAGCTCGTCCATCTTGTTGCTTAGAGAGCGGACATTTGCCAGGTGGATTGAAAGCAGTGGTGTGCAAAGTCCTCTTTTGCTGAGCTTTACCAGCACGCCAGCACGGTTTCCCCTCCGACGCTTTCGGCGCAGTATCCCGTATAATGCCGCAGCTCCGCTTGCCAGGAGCTCAGTGAACCTTGGATCAATGAAAGATGGTGAAAAAATCCCAAGAGAGGACTCTCTGATGTTGAGAAGTTCCTCTCTACTGAATGGGACCACAGAATTGTGACCTGATACCACAGTACTGTGGTTCGAAAAACATAAAAACACACAAAATACAAAAACAAAGAGAGCGAAGCTCCGAGGCTGCCATTGTCGGCGCCATCTTGGTGTTACTCCTCTGCGGTTCTGTTTTGGTATTTTTTCTTGCTTAGGGAACATAATGTAATTTACTTTAACTCAAGTTATGAGTAAAGGAATTGTTGAACTCTGTCATTTATCAGTGTCCCCATCCCTCTTATGACCTGGCAGTAGGCATTTGAGTAACACCAAAACTGTGTTCAGATTGCTACTCTGATCACATTTTTGAGCACCCCTTCATGTAGTAGACTTAGACTGGTCACAGCTAGGTGTATTCCATTGCCAAAGGCCTGTGAATCTTGGGGCTATGTCAGGATGACCTTGGGCTGTGGGGACTGATCTGAGCTCTGGTATTCCCACCAGCTCAGATCAGTACTTTCCTCCTGAACTCCCTGGCACCAGCTCAATAGGCACAATGGCACTACACCCTCGATCTCTTGGTATGTCTGAGTTCCAGTCAGGGTTGGGGCTCTGGGAGCGATCTCTCCTCCTTGGTTCTGAGTGGTCTTACTGTTGAGGGCTTGTGCACGCACATGACTGCTGGGGTGATTGGGTTCCAGTCTTGGCCTGCACCTGAAAAAGTGGCAGTGGTGTTTGATTGGGGGGTTTGGCACCCTGTGTCTCTCCCTCTGTCTCTTTGGGAGCTGCTGCTCACCACCTACTAATGTGCAGGGTGCATGGCAATATATTAAGGGGTGCCTGATGCCTGCCTGACACTGCTGCAGCTTTCAGAAGCCAAGGCTACCGTCCCTTTGCTGCTCCTGGGTGCTGAATGTTGCAGACTTTCTGCCCTTCGTACCATTTAACAATTCTGCACCTCCAGGTGACTAATTCCCACACACACCCCCACTTTACTAACACGAACATACTCTACACACACAGACACACTTATGAAACATTACCAAACATTTGCTTCAATTTAGTTCACTCTTGGCTGGTGGGCATTGCTGTCTGTTTTGTTTCTCTGAGCAATATGCTGCAACATTAATTATAACACATGGTCTAAAACATAAAGGGGTTATGTAATCACAGCTTCTAATCATAGCTGTGACTTATATGTGCTTGCTTTATGTGAGCAAACATGACAATCTTTATTATTTCATCTTTTTTTTAAATGGCCAAAACACATATTTTGAGTTGCTTACCTTATTACAAAGTATGTTGTTATCCAGGAAAAAACAGTCAAGTCTACAACTGTCTCCCTCACACCAGCAGCCATTCATCTGGAATTGGGGCAGCCTAAAATAAGAAAACTATTTTTGGGGGTGGAAAGGTGTTATGCTAAAAAAATAGCCGGGGGCTCCTCTCTTGTTCCTCTTGTCCTTCTCATTCTCTTAGTCTTTTTTTTTTTAGTATCCTTGGGCTCCTTTAAAAACAGTAGTGCAGAAGAAAACAACCCTTAGTGGAACAGGAAGAAAAACAGCAGAGCATTGCAGATCACACCTTACCAAAATGCCAAACGACCAGGTCAAAAATATAAATAAAAGGTACATTTTTCTCTGCATAGGAAGCTAGATTAAGATCAAAATAAACAATATACTACAGTTAAAAAAAACATATGTATACCACACCAGGAGTATTGAAGGTTTTAGGAGCCATTCCATTGTTCTTATTTAAATTTAAATAGCTGTTGTTTTCTCGTTTACCTTCTACAAATCGTATTGATGGTACACAAGTCACCAACAGGCATTAACAGTAGATTTATGTTTACCTACTTGCATCCAACTGGGATGACTATGATTTCCAATACAGACATTGATAAGCTGGTCTTCACCTGTGCCTAATTACAGTACAGACCAAACGTTTGGACACACCTTCTCATTCAAAGAGTTGTCTTTATTTTCATGACTATGAATAATGTAGCTTCACACTGAAGGCATCAAAACTATGAATTAACACATGTGCAATTATATACTGATCAAAAAAGTGTGAAACAACTGAAAATATGTCTTATATTCTAGGTTCTTCAAAGGAGCCACCGTTTGCTTTGATTACTGCTCCGCACACTCTTGGCATTCTGTTGATGAGCTTCAAGAGGTAGCCACCTGAAATGGTTTTCCAACAGTCTTGAAGGAGTTCCGAGAGATGCTTAGCACTCTGCGGTCCATCTCGATTGGGTTCAGGTCCGGTGACTGTGGAGGCCAGGTCATCTGGCGCAGCACCCAATCACTCTCCTTCTTGGTCAAATAGCCCTTACACAGCCTGGAGGTGTGTTTGGGGTCATTGTCCTGTTGAAAAATAAATGATGGTCCAACTAAACGCAAACTGGATGGAATAGCATGCCGCTGCAAGATGCTGTGGTAGCCATGCTGGTTCAGTATGCCTTCAATTTTGAATAAATCCCCAACAGTGTCACCAGCAAAGCACCCCTACACCATCACACCTCCTCCTCCATGCTTCACAGTGGGAACCAGGCATGTAGAGTCCATCCGTTCACCTCTTCTGCGCCGCACAAAGACACGGTGGTTGGAACCAAAGATCTCACACTTGGACTCATCAGACCAAAGCACAGATTTCCACTGGTCTAATGTCCATTCCTTGTGTTCTTTATCCCAAACAAGTCTCTTCTGCTTGTTGCCTGTCCTCAGCAGTGGTTTCCTAGCAGCTATTTTACCATGAAGGCCTGATTCACACAGTCTCCTCTTAACAATTGTTCTAGAGATGTGTCTGCTGCTAGAACTCTGTGTGGCATTGACCTGTTCTCTAATCTGAGCTGCTGTTAACCTGCGATTTCTGAGGCTGGTGACTCACATGAACTGATTGTCCACAGCAGAGGTGACTCTTGGTCTTCCTTTCCAGGGGCAGTCCTCATGTGAGCCAGTTTCTTTGTAACGCTTGATGGTTTTTGCGACTGCACTTGGGGACACTTTCAAAGTTTTCCCAATTGTTCGGACTGACTGACCTTCATTTCTTAAAGTAATGATGGCCACTCGTTTTTCTTTACTCAGCTGGTTTTATCTTGCCATAATACAAATTCTAACAGTCTATTCAGTAGGACTATCAGCTGTGTACTGTATCCACCTCCCGCACAACACAACTGATGGTCCCAACCCCATTTATAAGGCTTGAAATCCCACTTATTGAACCTGACAGTGCACACCTGTGAAGTGAAAACCATTTCAGGTGATTACCTCTTGAAGCTCATCAACAGAATGCCAAGATTGTGCGTAGCAGTAATCAAAGCAAAAGGTGGCTACTTTGAAGAACCTAGAATATAAGACATATTTTCAGTTGTTTCACACTTTTTTGTTCAGTATATAATTCCACATGTGTTAATTCATAGTTTTGATGCCTTCAGTGTGAAGCTACAATATTCATAGTCATGAAAATAAAGAAAACTCTTTGAATGAGAAGGTGTGTCCAAACTTTTGGTCTGTACTGTATGTAAACATTAGAATCATCTTGTCTCAGAATAGTGCACGACAAAAAAAAATAGAACATCTTGTGAAGTATTCATGCTGCTGTAATTATCCTGGTTCTGGAAAAATGCATATTGGCAAGCTATTGGCAAACCATCGGTAATAAAACCTGCTGATGTTGTCATCCCCAATCTCATGCTAATTTCTTAGTCACAAATAGCATTTTTCCAGTGGTTCTGGTTTGTTTACAACTGTTGCTCTGCAAAAGAGCAATAAGACACATGTGTACAACCTTATTGTTTCAAGCCTTACAGCTTTTTGATTTTTTGAAGTGGAGAGACTAGCACATAAATCAAATATCATTTTATTACGGACAGCTGCAAATTACAAACTATTTACTATAATGGGACAGCCTTCTACTTGCCACTGAGCAAAACACTCTGCCTCTCGTCATCGGAGCATGATGCTTCCATTTTCTTTAAAGCTCGGAATATGCTTAGTCTCTGGTGTGGGTTTTTGCAAATGAAATTAAGTCGCAAAAGTGGCCACTCCCCATTCAATCAGTGACCGACAGTCTTATTATGTGACATTTTCAGCCCAACTCGACTGGCTTGGAGCCCCAGTTAAGAGGGTACTACAAAAGGGGCTGGTACCAAGTACTAGTTATTAATGGAAAACCCTATTAACTGATTAGAGCCGAGCTGTGCTGAGTAGGTACTAGAGGAAAAGGGCCATTAGAGTTGCTCTTACTAAATGAAATAAGAAACACATAAGAACCCAAAGTTTTCAAGGGGCTTTTCCATCAAACTGGTAACGTTGCTTAACTGGTGCTTATGCAATTTTTGTGCTTCAACCAAAATAAGCTTTTGCTGTGGTCCCGAAAAACTGATGCTAACCAGTTCCCTGCTGGACAAGATGAAAGAACCACTTTAACCAAGAGCTAATGGTAGGCTCATTGGAGCAGCCAATCAAAACATTATAAGTACCATGTTTAAATTTTGGGAGTTTAGTTTAATTTTTGATTGGTCAAGTATAAAATACAAAAAAAAAAGGCAAAGCACTGCATCTAAAAAATACAATGTCTTATCGGCATCAAAATAGGTTATATTGAAATCATCTCAAACTTAATTTATGTCATCAATACATCGCTCAGAGTTGCTCTCACAGCTAATCTTTTTCCACCAAATACATAAATGCAATTTCTGACTTGCAATGTACAAAAACGCTGTAAGTCTTTTAATATCCCTAGGTGGTGTTAATAAGTTTTGCTCTGAAAGTTATCTTTATCTTCTGGTTTCCAGTCTGCTGGTGCGAATAAAGAGATCAGCTAATTAGGACTGTGAAACCCTCACAAGCACTGCTTGTTGTTGAAAATGTCATTAAGAAATGAAGGTGGTGATATTAGGGTCTCTGTTTGCAGGTCTGAGATAAATATGATTTGTGTAGTTAAATTGTCTCCATGCATTATGATCTTTCACAAAAACACAGAATAAAACCAGATGAAAATGAAACATTAACTAGATGAGAGCTGCAATAATAATGTGACTGACTTGACTTGGCTTTTTGCTGCTTTGCTGCTCGATTAATATCCTAATTAGAGATGGGCCAAGAAATCAGCTGGTCACTTGAATTAGACAACATTGAGCTCGACAGGGTCTGACCGGTTACTGCCTCTTTGAAACTTTAAAATCCTATCTTGTTTTGATCATTAAATACACCATGCCTAAAAACTGGGTCACATCAAAATGTTTTTGTGTGGAAGTTGTTAGTGTGGGAAGAAGACTCAAAGTTTAATATTTTTAGTATCAATGAGGTGCTTAGACTGTATTTTTTAAGTAGGACTGTAAACTCTTTTGTTTTGTCCTGGATGTTTGTTTTTGTCTGCTGTCTTCAAGGGCTAGCTGAGAGAAAACTGTGAAGAGTTGTATTTTGTTTACTGTCATTTAGTACTACTGTGATAATATGAAATCAAACTGGCAACTGACTTCGTAGTTTTTCTCTGAAGTACACAAATTATTGACCAATCAATGCTAACCTTTTGACACCCTTTCTGCTGTAAAAGGACAATGTAAAAAAAGCAGTAATTTTCTGTGTGCTGGTAACAAAACCTAATTAAACCACATAACAAAAAACTACTTGTCAACATGATCCATGACAGAGACAATTCAGTACAAGAAGTAATAATTGCTGTGTTGTTCCCTAAGGCCAAACCCACAAGAAGAACAGGAAAAAATTCACTTACATTCTTTCTTGTAATGGCACAAGCTGAAGAGAAAGCCAACCGATAAGCAAACCTGCAGAACAAATCTTGCCGATTAAAAGAAAGCAGTGTAAGAAAAGAAATTAAAGTGGTGGTTTGAGTTGAACAGAGCAGAAAGTAGAAAAGATCAGCTGAGATAAAAGGGGAAGGAATGAAGAAGAGCAGATGAAAAAAAAATGTATGCAATGCAGGTGGAGGATAGACCAGTTAAAATTGAGCTGGTAGGAGAGCAGGAGAGCAGTAATAAAAGAACCAGCAGTAGATACAGGCACACCTCAATGGCTAACATGTTGTAAATATATTAGGGAAAGAAAGAACGGAAATTCTTAGAGTGAAGAAAAAAGATGGTTCTCTAGGAATTGGACTGTAGGACGAACTAAACCAGACAATAATAAAACCAATGTGAACTCTAATAAATAGAAAATATGACATTGCCTTTCATCTATTTAACATGAAAATGATTGAAAATGGAAATGTGAAACATATCGAAGCAAAAGTTAACTGTTAATGTTTAAATGTGGTCAAAATATGAGGACTGGCCAACCTTAAATAGCCTTAAAAACGTGTTCATGCCTGCCCAGTGTTTGCTGGGGTGTGATAACAGTAAATATTTCTTTTTCTTTTCAGCCCTTCTTTCTGATTGTAGTTTAAACCTTTCCATGCTATTATGAGCATCTCCTTTCAGATCTCTGATTATTCCTTAATTTCTTCACTTCAGTTGTTTTTATTGCTCTGTAACCTTCAACATTTCAATCAGCATTTTTTTCTTGGCTGATTAGTAATTCTCAACTAAATATTTTCTCTCTTTGCTCTTTGCTTGTATTTCCGCTTTTTTGCCTTTTTCTCTGTTATCTCACCTTTCCCTGCACTGTATGCCTGTCCTTGCACAGCATTGTTCATTATCGGCACTAAAAACAAGGCTGACATTTACACAAGTGTTAATTACAGCGGATGTCTGAGTAATGTTTCTGGTCAGTCTGAAAACCCACGCTCATAAGTTTGAATGTCTATCTTTGTGAGGTCACACTGCAATGTATTCCCTAGACTATTCCTAACTTCTAAAAGAAATTCTGAAAATACATCAAAACAGTCAGATCATCTTCTAATGTTTGTAAACCAAAAATGTTCTTACTTCTGCTAAATGGCCTGATAATGGTTTAAATCTAAAGCAGAAAAGAATTAAAAGCAGTTACACACACACACACACACACACAACGCTCTAAATGTGACTTAACCAACTGAATACCCGGATTTCCCTTCTTCACAATACAGGTGAGAGATACTACCTGATTCTCTCTACAATATTGTTTTAAATGCACAAAAGGACATCATTCTATTATATTTAAAAATTTCCGCAAAATGTTATTGCTGCCAATTACTGTAATTGTTTTTTTGGAAATTTTGGGTGAAGGGTATAAGATCAGACCAGTGAAACAATCAAAACAAAGTAACTGTAAAATCCCTTAGGGGCACCTTTGGTTTATTGGTTATATAAATGTCATTCTAGGAGAGCCAAATAAAATTAATCTTCAGGAAAAGAAGGTTGTTGTCCAAGATTTGCATGGCCTTGTGCTTTGACTGTGGGCACAATGTTTTTTGGTCCATACACACTCCTAATTCATAAAGACTATTTACTATGTTTGCTCCGTCATCTGTTGCAAATTGTGCCGTGCAGCAATTCTCACTGGATGCATTTCAGGATCCGTTCATGACAACAGATTTGCCATCTGTAAATTCTACCCCTATTGAAATTCACACATTTGTATTTTTCCATCCATATCTATGACAGAGGAGAGCCACGAAGCCAGTGTAGTTACCGCATTGACTAGAATGGAGAGCAAAATGCACAGATGACGGTGTGAATTAGGGGTCAGCCTTTCTATACCTCTAAACACACATGTTTCTTATGAAGGAGAGGGCTGACAATTTTATTTTTTTTGGCTATTACAGAATATTTTGTTTCCAGTCATTTTCTTGGTGGCTGTGGTCCTAACTGCCTTCACATTATTAACCACCTCCTCCATGCTTTACTGGACTGAGGCTTTACTTTTTCTCATGATCATGCCTCTATCCATTGCAGGGAAGGGATTCCAATAAAATTGTTATAAAATAAACAATGTCTTATGATCTTATTATCAGGCCATTAATACATGAGCAACATTTGACACCTTAAGAAATAACACATGCATTGTTTCGGTTACTACAAGGTTGAGTTTAAATTTTGAAATAAAAAAATGTAACTTCAGAATTACATATTGTTCATGTTCTCTCCTCTGTGATGCTCTACATATTCACACAACCAATACATTCCCAGTAACAAATCAGAAAGGATGAAACTGTTTTGTTAGCCTTAACTTATTCAAAAATAAAAGTAAAAAAAAAAAACATACATTTTATCATTATTTTCTGCAAAGATGCCAAGCAAGGTACTAAATACTAAACATTTTACCATTACACTGACAACATAGAGATAAAGGTCACTATTAACAAAACAAAAAAAAAACTACACTTCCAAAGAACAGAGTTCAGTGCAACTCTATGGCACAAATAAGAGAGCTTCTGCACAAATATTAAGAGCAGTTAGGGGACTTTGAACCTAAGCGTGTCTTAAGCAGAGAAGATGGCGGGAAGACTGAGAAAAAGGAGAGATATTCTCCATACAATAAACAACAGTGAAATAATAAAACACTACCGACTCGATCGTGCAGGGATCCATCCCCTAAACAGTCGAGTAAATGAAAACATAACAATCATATAAATATTAAAATAGAGAAACTTTTTCATCCTCCTAGGGGAAATTAAATAGTTTCAGCTGCAGGACATGTTAAAAGTAGGTAATATTAGGAATGATAGTGATGGTGGGTTTCTTGGGTACTAGGATGATGGTGGAGGGTTTGAAGGAGGAGGTAACCTCACACAGCTCCAGTGACTTGTTAAAGATGGGTGCCAGTTGGTCATCGCAGGCTTTCAGGTATGATGGGGAGACATTATCAGGCCCTGAGGCCTTCCTTGTTTTCAGGCACTAAAGGGCCTATTTACATCTTCCTCTGAGGTCCTTAGTGCAGGCAGAGGTGGTGGTGTTTGACTACTTTCACTTTCAGGTGAAAGTAGTCAAACTGAATTTTTAATACATCGAAATACATTTTAAAAGCAAATTAATTCAGTTTCAAACCATAGAATTCAGTTTCAGTTTAGTGAAATTCATTTTCAAACCAATGCATTTAATTTCAAATTACACAAATACAAATTCAGTCTGAGCAATTCAAATTCAGTTTCTGATGGCACAAGTTTCTTCCCATAATCATCCACATTGGCATCATAATAGGATCCTTTGGTAATCCATCCTCACTGCAATATGAGGCTACCCATACCTTCAGTATATTCATGTGTGAAAGATTGTTTTTGTCAACAAAACAACTTGATTTCTGGCATAGTCATCTACAACAGTGGTCTGCCGCATGATGCTCCTCCATGTGATATCTAACCAATCCATATATGGTAGTACTTTTTTGTAAAAGCCTGTTCGCACATGCTCTTACTGTCAGAAAGAGTCTTTTAAAAATGATGACTGTGTCCCTCACATATCCTCTCTCTTTCTGCAGTGGTTGTGTACAATATGCCCTTATGTGTTAAACCAGGAAAGGACTGAATAAAAAAAATTAAATGCAAAAAAACTAGAACTGCAAGCAGTTATGATCGGGTTCCAAGCTCCTCCCAGCAACTCCGCCCCCTGTCCTGCCCCTTCCAGACTTCCACGTCACATGCCCACATGACCACATTTTCCAAAGGGTAGTTACAGATCTTGGTTGCAGAAGCGCTCAGACCTCACAGGCTTAGCAGCAGCGCAAATGCACTAAACCCAAAAAAATGACCAGGGCTGCTTTATTAAAAATGTCCAAAATATTCTCAGTTAACTCTTTCTATATCTGCAATCATATGCATTGTTTATAATGTCAGGGTATAATCAGGGTAACATTTTATCAATGTATTCTGTAATGCAAAAACAAAACAAAAGAGCAAAGTGTACCGGAGTCAAATTCCTTGTTTGTATGTATGAACTTGGCAATAAAGCTGATTCTGATTCTGATGTTTTGCTCACATTTTTGCCTTCTATCTTCACATTTGGCTCAGATACGAACATACTAACATACATACAAAGAGCAGTACTCCTCAGTATGGAACTTTTGTAAGATCCTGAGCTGGCACAAATGCAACTACTGCTCCATCAACATTAACAGAAAAACCCAAACTACAGAGCATTAAGGTCTGGTTATTTAAGGTGCAAGGCAGAAAGATGGGGCTTTGATACCATTGTAAAACATTTTTTACTGCAAGTTATTGAACAATAACTTCAGGAAATAAAACACCGTAAAACTCAGCGGTGAACGTTGCCACAACTTGTCTTATCTGTAGCTATGACAAACACAATTATCAGCTACAGCTATAGTGCAGCCTCTTTTCTTTTATCATATTATTCCGGGAGCTGAAGTGAACTGTTAATATACTTTTTCAATTCATTGTACAACTGATTTATCACATGCATCTTTTTATATATTGTCAGGGTTTGTGGTTGGTTGGGAGCCACATAGTTTTAGAAATCTTCTTCTATTAATCACAAATAAACAATAACTTACATGAGGATATGGAGCTGGAGACACAGGAAGATAACAGGTGGAACTAACAGGGAACAAGTGAAACCGGTAAGCTTTTATACAGAGGGAAGTGAGTAGTGAGACAATTAGAAGGAGAGGCAGGTAATCAGGGTGAGTACTGACAGGTGTGGTGATCAGGTGTAGGAACTGAGGGAAATAGGTTACCATGGCTACTGGGGAAACTGAGAAACGGAAACATGAGGAGAGACTAAACTAAACTTTAGGGAAACAGATCTGAAAAGAAACACTAACTGGGCAAAGCAGGGAGCAAGAAACTAAACAGAACATAATCTGACATAACTAGTAACTCTAGAAGGAACTGAATCTAAGGACGTGGAAACAACTAAAGTA
Organism: Girardinichthys multiradiatus; assembly: GCF_021462225.1. Classification (NCBI taxonomy): domain Eukaryota; kingdom Metazoa; phylum Chordata; class Actinopteri; order Cyprinodontiformes; family Goodeidae; genus Girardinichthys; species Girardinichthys multiradiatus. The sequence goes on from NC_061814.1 coordinate 13,684,187, forward strand.
AACAAGCACAATAACACTAAATGAGAAACTAAATCTAAATAAAACCAAAGAGGGGAAATAACCATAAGGAACAAACAAAAGAGAACTAAACTAAATGACAAACTTGGGAAAGAAAATAGATCTGAAGTAAACACACAAGCGCAAGGATCTAAACAAATATTAACTAGAGAAAAGTGAACTACTAATGATAGGAACAGGGAAAACCTCTAACGGCAAAGTAAACAAAAACAAAGACCGAAAATGGCAGATCCTGAAATGTATACCCGTTAGGAGTCCTTTACCTATTTCCAGCTTTATGTTGTTCCTGTGTGTATGCTGCCATGTGTCTCCCTTAAATTGTTTTCTTTCCCTCAAAGTTTATTTTCTAGATTTTTGAATGATCTGCTATTTTATTTAATGGAAGCTTTTCATGACAGAGTAACTTTCATATTACTTAGTAATTGACTATTTCAAAATTTGGTTAGGACTCAGGCTGCTCCAAGTCTGGGTCCTGACCAAACACTTTTATTTATAACTTGGAAATGGTGCTCGAAGCATTCCTTGATCATCCTCAGAGCCTTGTGCTTGAAGATGTTGTTTTGAAGAGCTTGAGGCACAAGCAGGAGACACAGATTCTAGACAGAGCAACTGTCCTTAGTTTCAGTGATACTTAAAAGGCTATGTGAATGTGTGGCCAAGACTAGCAGACCCAATGTAAAACAGTGAGTTACGATGTGGCACAGAATGGAGCCTTGACCTAGGCTTATATGGAGATGAGTGAGGTGAGGTAGCGAGCACCAATCAATGCACATCAGGAACCACTTCTGAAATCAAGCTGAAGGGAGGAGGAACAAGAGGACACCACGGACAGTCTCCATGACAAACTTGAAGAATGACTGTCTTCCATGTGCAGAATAGAGGGTTTTGATGGTGCATTTTAATTTGTGTTTGGAGATTGAAATGAGTAAAATTCCAAGTCTGAAATTCAGATGTGACTTGTTTCCTAGATCCCAGACAAATTAGATGTAGCATGTTTTCTATCAGGTTTTAAAGTGTATTTTAACAAGATGCTGAACTCCCACTGTCCCTCAAAATACCTGACAGCACGTAACTGAGAGTAATGATCACTTCAATAAAAGTACATTATAATTTATATACTGGTCCTTCTCAAAATATTAGCATATTGTGATAAAGTTCATTATTTTCCATAATGTCATGAAGAAAATGTAACATTCATATATTTTAGATTCATTGCACACTAACTGAAATATTTCAGGACTTTTATTGTCTTAATACGGATGATTTTGGCATACAGCTCATGAAAACCCAAAATTCCTATCTCACAAAATTAGCATATTTCATCCGACCAATAAAAGAAAAGTGTTTTTAATACAAAAAACGTCAACCTTCAAATAATCATGTACAGTTATGCACTCAATACTTGGTCGGGAATCCTTTGGCAGAAATGACTGCTTCAATGCGGCGTGGCATGGAGGCAATCAGCCTGTGGCACTGCTGAGGTCTTATGGAGGCCCAGGATGCTTCGATAGCGGCCTTTAGCTCATCCAGAGTGTTGGGTCTTGAGTCTCTCAACGTTCTCTTCGCAATATCCCACAGATTCTCTATGGGGTTCAGGTCAGGAGAGTTGGCAGGCCAATTGAGCACAGTGATACCATGGTCAGTAAACCATTTACCAGTGGTTTTGGCACTGTGAGCAGGTGCCAGGTCGTGCTGAAAAGTGAAATCTTCATCTCCATAAAGCTTTTCAGCAGATGGAAGCATGAAGTGCTCCAAAATCTCCTGATAGCTAGCTGCATTGACCCTGCCCTTGATAAAACACAGTGGACCAACACCAGCAGCTGACACGGCACCCCAGACCATCACTGACTGTGGGTACTTGACACTGGACTTCTGGCATTTTGGCATTTCCTTCTCCCCAGTCTTCCTCCAGACTCTGGCACCTTGATTTCCGAATGACATGCAGAATTTGCTTTCATCCGAAAAAAGTACTTTGGACCACTGAGCAACAGTCCAGTGCTGCTTCTCTGTAGCCCAGGTAAGGCGCTTCTGCCGCTGTTTCTGGTTCAAAAGTGGCTTGACCTGGGGAATGCGGCACCTGTAGCCCATTTCCTGCACACGCCTGTGCACGGTGGCTCTGGATGTTTCTACTCCAGACTCAGTCCACTGCTTCCGCACGTCCCCCAAGGTCTGGAATCGGCCCTTCTCCACAATCTTCCTCAGGGTCCGGTCACCTCTTCTCGTTGTGCAGCGTTTTCTGCCACACTTTTTCCTTCCCACAGACTTCCCACTGAGGTGCCTTGATACAGCACTCTGGGAACAGCCTATTCGTTCAGAAATTTCTTTCTGTGTCTTACCCTCTTGCTTGAGGGTGTCAATAGTGGCCTTCTGGACAGCAGTCAGGTCGGCAGTCTTACCCATGATTGGGGTTTTGACTGATGAACCAGGCTGGGAGTTTTAAAGGCCTCAGGAATCTTTTGCAGGTGTTTAGAGTTAACTCGTTGATTCAGATGATTAGGTTCATAGCTCGTTTAGAGACCCTTTTAATGATATGCTAATTTTGTGAGATAGGAATTTGGGGTTTTCATGAGCTGTAGGCCAAAATCATCCGTATTAAGACAATAAAAGACCTGAAATATTTAAGTTAGTGTGCAATGAATCTAAAATATGTGAATGTTAAATTTTCATCATTACATTATGGAAAATAATGAACTTTATCACAATATGCTAATATTTTGAGAAGGACCTGTATAATTTTTACAGGATTATTGATCATGATGGCCATGATTAATCTGTGTGTATTTGCACATAAATTATATGTATATTCAGATGCATATTTGACCGGCTGCTTCTAATCTGCATAATTGACCACATATGTTTGTTTTCATTTTCCAGAACTGCATTGAGTTTTAAATCACACCTCCCACCTTTGTTCACCTACACTTGGTCTACGGTAAATTAGCCTTTCTCGTCACACTAAAGCAACATTTAATTTGAATTACTTTCACTGCAATAGAGCAGATTTGGCCCTTTATTGCTTAAACACATTAACGAGCCATAGTGTAATTTGCAGGTGTAAGCTACAGCTGCTACCACATAAAGCTGTAGGTACCTACAGTATCTTGCAAAAATATTCATATCATTTCAACATTTTCACATTTAGCCACATTACAACCACAAATGTCAATGTTTTTATGAGTATTTTTTTGATAGAGCAACACAATGTATAGCAAAATTGTGAAGTTGAAGTGAAAGGAAAAATGCTTTTCTGTAATTACAACTGCAAGTTATGAGGCATATATCTTAACCAGTTTTGCAAATCAAAAGATCACATTCTTCATTGCAAAATACATCAAGAGTGATGCTGAGCAGTAATTTTTAAAGCCAGAAATTCTCAGTTGGATTTAGGTCAGAACTGTGACTGGAACATTCTAGCACATGCATATGTTTTGATCCAAACCATTCCACTATAGTTTTGGCTGTACATTTAGGGTTGTTGTCCATCTGGGAGCTGAAACCTTGCCACAGTTTGAAGTCTTTTGCAGCTTGTAAAAGGATATTTTTTCCTTCCATTTGTTTCCAACAACTCTGACTGGGTTTCCAGTTGTTACGGGTTTGAGCAACGAGACCCCAGAATGCAGACAAGCTGGCAGCGTGATGGTAAGTGAAAAAGGATTTAATGACAAAACAGGACAGGTGTGTATATATGGAGTGTGACCAGGTGAAACAAGAAGACAGATTAACTAGGTGCAGGTGAACCGGATAACGTTAATTGACAGAAGAACAAAACGTGGCTGGAGCAAAACAGAGACTCTTGAACACAAACTAACAGAAACTAGAAAAACATGAAACAAAAGCATAGCCAGATCCGAAAACCAAACTTGACAAAACATGAACAAGATGACAAAACTAAAGCATGACCAGAAAAACAAACAGAAACATGATTCAAAAATCTAACAATAATAATAATAAACAGAAGAACTATTCAAAACTTTAACTGTGAAATACATAAAGAAAAAACCCAAAACCAAAAAACCAAACAAACCCAAATCATAACACCAGTCCCTGATTAAGAAAAACATCCCCAAAGTTAGATGCTTCCACCACCATGTTTCACTGTCAGGATGATGTGTTCAGGTTCAAGTGCTGATGATTTCTTGCCTCTTTGTGGGCTGAAAGGGATCTCGAGGACTAACCTGACTGTCAAAGGCTGCCTGCAGACACATTCTCTATCAGTTTGACCTTCAGGGCCAATAAGAAAAATAGTCAGTCATTTTCTACCGCTTATTCCATAGTGGGTCATGGGGGAGCTGGTGCCTATCTCCAGCAGTCTATGGGCGAGAGGCGGGGTACACCCTGGACAGGTCGCCAGTCCATCACAGGGCAACACACAAACAACCAAGCACACACTCATTCACTCATTCTGTGGGAGGAAGCCAGAGTACCCGGTGAGAACCCACGCATGCACGGGGAGAACATGCAAACTCCATGCAGAAAGACCCCAGGCTGAGAATCGAACCCAGGACCTTCTTGCTGCAAGGCAACAGTGCTACCAACTGCACCACTGTGCAGCCACAAGAAGAAAAATACTAATAAAGAATTTATAACATAGCAACAGCCAGAAACAATAATCCAATTAATCAATTTTAGAAATACTTTAATGGCGTGAGAGTTTTTTTTTTTTTTTTTCAATGATATATTTCTGTCTCATAGAATGCTCATAACCTTGTGTGGAGCCATAAAGTACAATGAGGTTAAATGGCATCATAGATGCATTTTTCTTTATTCTAAATGTATAAATATAGGTAAAAAGTGAAAACTGAACATCTGTCTGTTGATGTCTGCACGTGATTAAACAGCTGTTAGTATTTTTCAGCTGGGCTAACCAATTGCATAGTCATTGTGTAGGGTAAACTGGGAAAGAACATTTGGGCTTAGAATATCCAATTACCAATGCACATTTCTTCACCATGGATATCTGGACAGCAAAGGGAAATATCCAACATTTAGGCATCCATAAATATACACTTTACTGTTTTCCTAGGGTTGTGGCTGTCTTGGAAATTGGATATTCTGAGCCATCCAGGGGAAATGTGAGTGGGTGGAGTAAATGTACAGCTAGTGCAGTCAATAACTACTATTGACCTACCCTTGAGCCAAGCTTTTAAACCTCTGCAGATTAGTGATCAGTAGAGCAAGACAGAGGTAAAATGACAGCAGCACTAAGGAGAAAGTGATTGGATGTGTGCAAAAAAAAAAATGCTCTCCTTCATATTTTCCCTGAGGATGCTGATTCTAAGAAGCAAAACCTGAATTAAATTCAAACTGCTCACAAAGGTTTAAAAGGATTTCTGGAGGAAATAAGAAAACGTAGCTTGAGACACAGACAGATGCAGAATTTTAAATTACAAAAATAAGAAAAAGATACAGAAATAAAGATATAAAAAAGAACTGACAGCTAACTGCAAATTGGAAAGATGTTTTGGGAGAGAGTGTTATTGCCAGTTTACTTCAGAGAAAAATTGCAATGGAAGCATGAAGGTGGGAGGGACTCAGATTAAAACTAACTACTGGAGCTTGGCACTGTGCTTGTTTGGTGCAATCCTTTGTCTCAAAACATTGCCCCCTTTAAGAATAGGCATATGAGTTGTTTGTATGTTGAGGAGGTGCATATCATGTTTCTGGACTGTGGCACAGTTAAAAATATACATGTTTAACACTAAATGTTTTCCATTGAGCCCAACCATGCAGCTTTTATCCAGGAGGTTTAATGGAAAAAACACAATCAATCAAGGGAACAAATAGCTTATGTTGTGAAGAAACTGGATGGCCAGCAAATCTCTTGTACATAACAGAATCTTGATTCTACAAAAACCTAAAATCAATTTCAAGAAAGTGCTTTAAAGAGCAGTACAATAACACACTACTTATCCTAAATATTACACTGACTCTCAAATGATGTTCTTGCCAATGCATTGTCTCCTGATTCTATCCCTCCAGTGTTTCTGCAGTATGCTGCTTTAGAAAGAGTTAGACTCGGTTAGAAAAGCTACTTCCATGTCCTTTCAATACATCTCTAAAATATGCATAGTTGTACAGTGTTTTTCTAAAGATGTATCTGACTTGACACATGCAGCTACAGTCATTGATAAGCTAACATCTAGCTCCAGCTTGCGATATTTTTATGCAGAGCAGTTTGTAAAGTGCTTACGTAACGTGAGCATATGTAGTTTCTCTTTGGATATGGATTTGGATGTTAGTAATTTCACTGGCAACATTTTTGTATCAGGATATGTTGTGGTTTTCTTCTGTCAATGCATTTAGAGTTATCATTTGTAGTTTCTTGATTTATTTTGATTAGTCTGGCCCTTTCTGTTCTGTCTTCTGTTTACTACCTGTTTTCTATGGCCCCATTCACACTGCAGGCAAATGTGGCCCAAATCTGATTTTTTTGGGGTCAAGTGACCAGGTCAGACATTTTAGAACAAGTGTGAATGCTCAGCTCTGGGCCATATCTGATTTTTTAATGTCAGATTTGAGCCATTTCCATATGTGGTCCTGAATCTGACTCTGTCCAGATCTGTCTGTTTATTAGTTTGTGTTTTTGTTTAATTAAACCTGGTTTAGTCTTTGTTTACCTTCTGTCTGTGTTATTGTGTTAATTGGTCTGGTCCTCCTTTCCCGCAGCTTGTCCCACACCTGTTCCCAGTTTCGCTGATAGTTTGGTCTTGTTGTTGATTAGTTCTCCCTGCATTTCTGTTTGTATATATGTTCTTTTTCTGTTGTTGCTTTAGTTCCCCGCTGGTTCGTTACATTATGCCACCTTGTACCTGGTCTCTATATCCTGTGTCCTGGCATGAATCTGGTTTCCCTTGCTCCTGATTTCCTGCCTGGTTTATGAAGAAGTAAAGCAACTTACTTGCTTTTATTTGGCTCTTGTTGTCCCTCCTCTGCACTTTGGTCCTACCAAAACCCTCATCATGATAGAACTAGAGGATCAAACTTGTCTGCTGGTTCATTCTGTTGTAATTACTCTGTCTTTGTTTTTGGATTTTTTTCTTTACTGTCATCATTTTTGGATTCAATATTTGATTGACTTGGACAGTTGTTTTTATGCATTTTCAAATTTATTATACCCCCTGGCTTGCCTGCTTTTGGGTTCTCTATACCAACACTCCTCTGGTAATTTGCAAAAAAAAATTAATAATAAATGGTGAATGATCTATGCTTTAGGGCAGTGGTCCCCAACCTTTTGTCTGTCATGGACTGATTTCATGTCAGACAGTATTTTCACGGACCGGCCCTTAAGGTGTGTAAGATAAATACAACAAAATAAAATGAAACGACTGGCATAAAAACGGGTATTTTCTAAATATAATAATAAACATGAATCCACTGTGTATGCAACTTTATTAGCAGCATCCTCGTAACATCGTGCCAACATCGTAACATGAGTAAAGGCTTCTCAGACCTACAATCTCTGCTCGTAATAGTAAAGGTTAAATGTGCCTTCAACATAAGATACACCACAAACTAACATATAAAGTGCATGAAAAATACAACTCACTATAACGCTAAATCAGTGGGAGCCCTGAGCTTGTTTCTCTGCAATGAAATGGTCCCATCTAGAGGTTATGGGAGACGATGAAACCCGAAGTGTGATGCGTATGTCCAGTCGGCTCCGTAATTTGGTTTTGGTTGCTGTCACTGCAGAAAACCCAGCTTCACACAGATAGGATGTCGGAAATGGCAACAAGGTTTTCAGTGCTGTTGTAGTGATCTCAGGGTAATGTTTGAAACATGTCAAATATACCTCATTACGTGCAGTCCCCACAAATCCAATTTGGCTTTAAATGCAGCTACTTTATCTGCTAACTTGAAGACACTTGTTGGTAGGGCTTTTATGACTTTTTGTATTGTTTTTCACTCATCTAAGTGCTTTTCCCTCCTTACATGTTACAGGAAGGGAGATGGTCACAAGAATGAGTTATGCTTTTATTCCTTTATTATTTTATTGTTTTACTAGCAGCATCTGGGGGCTATTCACCAGGTCCCCACTTCCCACTTCCTCTGTTTGTTTATAATCAAGACAAATGAACCCTAACCTTTCTGACCCCACACACACACACATATACACACACACACACACACCCCCACCCTGAATGATGTTTGAACTGTGTGTGACCAAGCATGTATAAATAAAGAGAGAGGGGGCTAATACTTCGTAGTTTGTGTTGCACAGCTATCCTTGCCACAAGTATAACTGACTCTGTGTCGTTCCTTACCTCTGAGTTGACTAAATAATACCTATCATTAATTTGGTCCTTCGGAGCCGGATATTATAAGAACTAAACTGATTTTATCTTTCTTTGCAGTGACTGGCGGATCTCCGGGAACAGCCTGACGTCGAGTTAAGCGCTGCCGCACAGCCGCATTTAGGCCTGGTGGCTGAAAGTCCCGGTGTGTGACGTTCGCACCTGGCCGGTGGATTATTGTCTTGCTCGATGCCAGGTGACTCTGGAGGTCCGACAAGAGAAGTCAACTCTGAGGTGAGATAGTTTTAAAATACAATACATGAGATAAGAGTAAGCGCTATATAAATGAAAGAAGAAAAGTACTTAAAAGTCGTTTGGTAGTGTGTCGGCGGTTAAGGACACTGCATTGGGAAGGTTTTATTTCGCTGCAAAGAAATAGTGATAAATTTAGGTAGTTATCTCGCCGTAAGGAGATTAAAAACGACTAGGTGCCGTAAAGTGAACTGGATAATTTGGTTGGTAACATTCCGTCGGAAGGGAATGAATTTAAGTGTTGAATAATAAAGAGAGCTCATAAACTAAGCTAGGTCGACCATACATATTGCTGAAGGAACATAAATATGTTAAAATACTAACTGCGTGACTGTGCTGTTTTGTGTGTTTGGAAGACTAAGCATTTTGGAAGAATCTTAGTAGGATTCTGCTGGTCTTCTGTTTTCTTTTGCCCAGAATAGAAAGACGTATTGGTGATTCTTGGAGATAAAGGTCGGGTTTAATCGCAGAAAATTAACACCGCTGCGAATTAGTTGCAGTAGAAGAGCGTGTTAACGTCCTTTCCTTGAATCTCATGCCAGTGAATTTCTATTTGGGACATTTATAGTATTGTGAACTAAAATTAAACATAATGGGGAAGAAACAAAGTAAACTAATTAACTTAGAAGGAGATGTAAAATTTATGGAGAATTATGTAAAAGGAGCAGGTATGATCTGTCATAGATGGAATAAAAAACATGGTTTCTTGGGTAAACTAAATATTAACGATATCTTAAAATTGCAAAGGGATTTCAAATTAGAAATAATGAATACCAAGAAACCAACTAAAAAGGAAAAGAGAAAGGTCGAGTATAAATTCTCAGACAATTGGCTGGAACAAAGTAAATTAAGAAACATGCAGAGGCAAGATAAGGAGGAGAAGCGACAGGAGAAGCTGACACCTGCAGTCTTGGTGCGCCCACATGAGGAAACAGTGGTCGCATCCAGACAGCGAGGTGTTCAGCCCCCTGCCGTGCAGGAAGCAGGACCGGAGGCTGGAGCACAACAAATTGGAGGAGTGATAGAAGGAGCTGTAGCAGTTCCTAAAACTTCTACAGGTCCTTCTCAAAATATTAGCATATTGTGATAAAGTTCATTATTTTCCATAATGTAATGATGAAAATTTAACATTCATATATTTTAGATTCATTGCACACTAACTGAAATATTTCAGGTCTTTTATTGTCTTAATACGGATGATTTTGGCATACAGCTCATGAAAACCCAAAATTCCTATCTCACAAAATTAGCATATCATTAAAAGGGTCTCTAAACGAGCTATGAACCTAATCATCTGAATCAACGAGTTAACTCTAAACACCTGCAAAAGATTCCTGAGGCCTTTAAAACTCCCAGCCTGGTTCATCAGTCAAAACCCCAATCATGGGTAAGACTGCCGACCTGACTGCTGTCCAGAAGGCCACTATTGACACCCTCAAGCAAGAGGGTAAGACACAGAAAGAAATTTCTGAACGAATAGGCTGTTCCCAGAGTGCTGTATCAAGGCACCTCAGTGGGAAGTCTGTGGGAAGGAAAAGGTGTGGCAGAAAACGCTGCACAACGAGAAGAGGTGACCGGACCCTGAGGAAGATTGTGGAGAAGGGCCGATTCCAGACCTTGGGGGACCTGCGGAAGCAGTGGACTGAGTCAGGAGTAGAAACATCCAGAGCCACCGTGCACAGGCGTGTGCAGGAAATGGGCTACAGGTGCCGCATTCCCCAGGTCAAGCCACTTTTGAACCAGAAACAGCGGCAGAAGCGCCTGACCTGGGCTACAGAGAAGCAGCACTGGACTGTTGCTCAGTGGTCCAAAGTACTTTTTTCGGATGAAAGCAAATTCTGCATGTCATTCGGAAATCAAGGTGCCAGAGTCTGGAGGAAGACTGGGGAGAAGGAAATGCCAAAATGCCAGAAGTCCAGTGTCAAGTACCCACAGTCAGTGATGGTCTGGGGTGCCGTGTCAGCTGCTGGTGTTGGTCCACTGTGTTTTATCAAGGGCAGGGTCAATGCAGCTAGCTATCAGGAGATTTTGGAGCACTTCATGCTTCCATCTGCTGAAAAGCTTTATGGAGATGAAGATTTCATTTTTCAGCACAACCTGGCACCTGCTCACAGTGCCAAAACCACTGGTGAATGGTTTACTGACTATGGTATCACTGTGCTCAATTGGCCTGCCAACTCTCCTGACCTGAACCCCATAGAGAATCTGTGGGATATTGTGAAGAGAACATTGAGAGACTCAAGACCCAACACTCTGGATGAGCTAAAGGCCGCTATCGAAGCATCCTGGGCTTCCATAAGACCTCAACAGTGCCACAGGCTGATTGCCTCCATGCCACGCTGCATTGAAGCAGTCATTTCTGCCAAAGGATTCCCGACCAAGTATTGAGTGCATAACTGTACATGATTATTTGAAGGTTGACGTTTTTTGTATTAAAAACACTTTTCTTTTATTGGTTGGATGAAATATGCTAATTTTGTGAGATAGGAATTTTGGGTTTTCATGAGCTGTATGCCAAAATCATCCGTATTAAGACAATAAAAGACCTGAAATATTTCAGTTAGTGTGCAATGAATCTAAAATATATGAATGTTAAATTTTCATCATGACATTATGGAAAATAATTAACTTTATCACAATATGCTAATATTTTGAGAAGGACCTGTATAAGTAAGCAAGAAAAAATAAGCAATGCTTTTAAAACAGAAGAACAGAACTCTTCTAGTGAGCCCTGGTCTCCTAATTCCTGGGGTTGTACAGGAGTGCAAACTAGGAGTAAAGATAAGAAAACTGTTCCTAGCATGTACCCAGGCAAAGCCTTAATGGCTCACGAACAGAAATTTCATCCATCTGAAATAAATTTAGAGGGAGATATGAGGCATTAACAAGCTCTGACTGGAAAGTAGATCCTACCACAGGACTCTGGAAACTCACTCTAGGGTGGATAGTCAAAGTTCATCCAAAGACACATTTGGATGAGGCAAAGTGACAGATACAGGGCCTAGCTGAAAACAAAGAGAGTAACAGGCACCCTGCCTTAGCTGCTGTCCCACCTGAACTGTGGTCCCAATCATCGACTGATGTAGGAATTATAAAGGGGTTTCCACCATATAAGGTTAAATTAATATCTGAAAAACGGCCAGTAGTTCGCCAGTACCCCTTGTAGCCAGAAGCTGAAGAGGATATTAAGCCAGTAATACAGGTTATGTTGACATCAGGAATATTAAGGAAGCACCTGATGCTACATGCAACACACCTATCTTTCCAGTGCAGAAAGCCAGCACAGGAAAGTGGAGGATGGTTCAGGATCTTAGACCGATAAATAAAATAGTGTGACATGCGATTCCAGACGTCCCGAATCCACATACATTACTGCATTCATTAACTCCAGATAAAAAAATATTTCTCAGTGGTAGATCTTAGCAATGCTTTCTTTACAGTACCACTGCATGAAGAGTCACAGCATTTATTTGGCTTTCAGTTTAAAGGGAAAAAATACACTTACACCAGATTACCACAAGGCTTCAGTGAAAGCCCACATGTATATACACAAGCCTTTAGATACTCTATGAGCACCTGTGAGGTGCCTGAACATAGTGAAGTCCTGTTATATGTAGATGATATTCTTATAGCTTCAGACACTCAACAACACTGTGAGGAAGCTACCATAACAGTTCTGAAACATCTCTACCAGACGGGGCACAACGCCTCTAGGGATAAACTGCAGTTTTGCAAGGAGAAAGTGATTTATTTGGGACATATGTTATCACAACATGGTCGTTCCCCCCTAAGTAGTAGAAAAACAGCCATACAGGAAGCCCCAAAACCACAAACTAAACAACAAATGATGTCCTTTCTGGGACTGTGTAATTTTTGCAGAGAATGGCTACCAGATTATGCAGCCATTGTACAATCCTTGCAATTTATGATCTATGGCAAAGACATGACATTAAAAGACAAAATCACATGGACTAAGGCAGGAGAAGTAGCATTCACAGAGCTAAAAATCTCTGCTTCAAACAACAGTCACCTTAGCTCTGCCAGATTATAGCCAGCCTTTCACACTTTGTGTAGATGCATGTAAGTGTTATATGAAAGCTGTATTAACCCAACCATTTGGCTCCAAAAACAGACCTTTACCATTTTATTCTAAAAATTGGACTCTGTGGCATCTGGATTTCCAAATTGTCTGCAGAGCTGGATCGCAGCAGCAGAAGCTGTGAAGCAGACAGCTGAAATTGTGTTGTGCCACCCGCTCACACTGAAAGTTCCTCATTCAGTGTCACTTATATTGCTACAAACTTCACTTCCTTTCTTGACTCATGCAAGGCATATTATGTTGACCTCATTGTTACTCTCACAACCAAATATAACTCTGCAAAGATGTGGTCCACTGAACCCTAGCACATTAATTCCAACAGCAGAAGATGGGAAACCACATTCTTGCAAAACAAAGGTTGAGGAAGACACAAAACCTAGGCAAGATATCTCTCAGACACCTCTGGAAAACTCACAAATAATCTTTGTAGATGGATCAGCATCAAAAGATGGATATGGAAAAAACAGAGTTGGTTATGCAGTAACCACTGAAACTAAAATTATAGAATCACAGGCACTGCCCCATACATGCTCAGCACAGACTGCAGAGCTGTATGCTGTTATCAGAGCGTGTGAACTATATGAAGGAAAAATCCTAACCATTTATACAGACAGCCAATATGTATTCAGTTCTGTTCACCATTTTGCTAAAATATGGGAAAATAGAGGGTTTAAAACATCAGCTGGAACAGAATTGACACATTTTAATCTGTTAAAACGACTGCTGTTAGCTATCCAGCTACCTGCAAGGATAGCACTTTGTAAATGTAAAGCGCATCAATCTGATGAAACCATGGAAACGAAGGGGAACACCTTTGCTGATATTTCTGCTAAAATAGCTTCGAGGCTTCCCCTCACTTTGAAAATGTCAGATCTCTTATTTATAGATACAGATGTGCTGAAAGATTCACAACAATCTGCACCAGCTGCAGAAGTTAAATCTTGGCTGAATAGAGGGGCCATAAAGAAAGATGACATTTATCATTTGGGAAATAGGCCAATATTACCAAATAATTTATACAAGACGGCGGCCCATGCGACACACGGGGTTTCCCATGTGTCGAGCGGGGGGATGTAAATGAATATATCTTCAATGCCTGAGTGTATTCATAATAGTACTTCATAAAATGACCTTATAGCAGAAAATTGAAAGAAGTTGCTGTTTAAGTGAAATGAGAAAAAGTGCAATGATGATATGAACAAGGCTTGTTTTAATTCTTTTATTTTTTATTATTACATTTTGTTTCTTTGTTTTATTATACTGTTTCACTCTGCCATGATTGGTGGTTGCCTAGGGGCGGAGGAACCGTGTAAGTGTTTCCCACAAAATAATCTGTTTTCCGTCCTGTGGGTTTGTGCTTACACAGAGTGTTTCATTTTACATGTATTTACTCATGACTTATTCATGATACAACAGGGGGGAACTGTTAGGGTTTTTATGACTTTTTGTATTGTTTATCACTCATCTAAGTGCTTTTCCCACCTTACATGTTACAGGAAGGGAGATGGTCACAAGAATGAGTTATGTTTTTATACCTTTATTATTTTATTATTTTACTAGCAGCATCTGGGGGCTATTCACCAGGTTCCCACTTCCCACTTCCTCTGTTTGTTTATAATCAAGACAAATGAACCCTAACCTTTCTGACCCCACACACACACACACATATACACAAACACACACACACACACACACACACACACACACCCACCCTGAATGATGTTTGAACTGTGTGTGACCAAGCATGTATAAATAAAGAGAGAGGGGGCTAATACTTCATAGTTTGTGTTTCACACCTACCCTTGCCGCAAGTATAACTGACTCTGTGTCGTTCCTTACCTCTGAGTTGACTAAATAATACCTATCACTTGTCATTCCCCCTAAAGTAACAGAGTGAGTTCATTGAGCAGGTTTAAAATGTCACACAAGTAAGCAAGTTTTGTGATCCATTCCTTGTCAGTGAAATGTGCAGCCAGCGGTGACTTTTTTTCTGAGAGAAATCTCTACAGCAGCTCTTTTAATTGAAACACTCCATAATGCACAGGGTAACAGTGCTAGCCGAAAGAAGTACCTGAAAGCCACCATCACAGGATTAAATGACAACAGGCCTGTCGTCCTGACGTCTGTGGTCATATCCTTTAAGCGACTAGTGTCAAAGAACCTGAAGGACATCATAGGCCCCCTGCTGGACCCCGTGGAGTTTGCCTACCGGGCAACAGGTTAGTAGATGATGCTGTCAACTTTGGACAACATTTCATCCTGCAACACCACAACCACCCAGGGATGCCAGGATCCTATTTGTGGACTTTGGCTCGGCTAATACTATCAACCCACACTTTCTCCACCAGAAGCTCACCCAGCTTAAAGTCCCGGCCTCCACCTGTCATTGGATCCCCAGCTTCCTGAAGGACCAATAGCAACAGGTGAGGCTGGGGAGCATATTCTCCCACACAAGAACCATCAGCACCGGCACACCCCAGGGGTGTGTTCTCACCTCACTCCTCTTCTCTCTCTACACAAATGACTGCACCTCGGTGGACCCTTTTACAGATGACACCACTGTTATTGGACATATATGCAGACTCCACATAATTTAACCCACCCCTTTAAGAAGGTAGCCATGTGACCCATTAGGGAATCCATGTTTGGTAAATAAAAGTCCACTTTTTCTGCACCAAACAGATCATCAGAAGGAGTCTAGATTCCTTTAAAATGATTGAAATAGCCTTTTATGCTAGCACCAAATGGGCATGTACATATCAAATGCCAATGTCAGGGATTTTAGTATCCAGCGGTGTGAAGCAATACTTTCTTACATTGCTTACACTGTAAGTGTCATATTGTGTGTAAAAGCACATGAAGCAAAAGAAATATACTTTGTATGTCAGATAGTTGGGCGCTGGGTCAATCAAACCTGAACGATGTTCTCCATGCACTTTTTTCTACAACATTTTTGGATGCTTGGTGTAGGTACGTTCTTGCAATCTTTTAACAGTTAAATTATAGTCATTAGTTTCTCCTTTATCAAAGTCTGTGACAGTAAATAGCTGGAATATACAGTTTCTTGTGTCAGTATAAAAATGAAGTATATGTGAAGGTTTGTCTGAACAAAGAGAAAAGGCCTATTTTCTTTTTTTGTTTTATTATAAGCTACATCATTTGCAAGAGTTTCAGTGATATGAATTCTGAACCCTGGCTTATGAACGCCTCCATTTTTAACTATTTAGTGGGTAAAACGGTTTGGTAGCTAATGTAGGCTTCTATTTAAAGGCTTGTGCAGAAAGTGACATAGATATATTTAACACATTAGCTCATGTGATAATGTGGAAAACTAAATGATCAATATTTCACTGAGTTAGAATGTGGATATGATTTTATAAAAAGATATGTAAAGACAGAAGCCAAAACCCTGCTGAGCCGGTTCCCTGTATGTTTCTAAATAGAAGAAGTAGAGGAAGATGAAGGGAGTATTAGTGATTTATTTTGGATGCTTTTCTGCCAGATACTTAACATGAGGAGAACAAATCCCATTTTCTAAATAAAGGCACATCCAACTGCTTCTTTTGGCTCAGACGTCTGCAGTACTGCATTGCGCTGGCAGACTGAAAGCACTTAGGGGGTTCATCACCCACAAGCGTGGAAGTTAAATTGCTTGCAGTTTTTAACCTGTGATCTAAACAACCAACTATGAAATGTCAGAAAAGTAAATAAAAAGCCAAACAAGGCGGATGATCTCTTACTACTTTTGGGATATTGTTTGTACTGAAATATTTGTCTGAAGGACTTTTAGCACTTGGCAGAGATCTTTGGACCAACACTTCTTATTTAAATTGAAAAACATTCTGCGTGTAGAAGTCTTGATCCTAAACTTCATTAAAAATCAATGCAGTACGTGCAGTGAAACACTTCAATTCATCAGTATTCCATTGTCTAGATTAGTATTGTGATTGTGTAGCACTTCACTCAGTCACTAATGACATTCCAGAGACTACAGTCTCCCCTATTTCTGCCACCAACAGAGATTTTGTCCCAACCCGAGTTTCTGCAGTTCAGCCTTAATCTGCTAGTTCAAGGCATTTTAACTCCCTTACGGAAGCTGTTAAAATGCTCTGACAACACGTCCCTTACTTTATCATTTAAGCCCAAAGATACAGTAAATCTGATCCAGTGCATACAGTTACAGTGTTTAATAAACTTAAGTCTTGTTCCTGCTATTGAAGTTTTTGTATTATTTTTGTATTATTATTTATTATTTTTTTATAAGTTTGCAAAAGCACTAGGCTAACATTAGCTCTTTTAATCTGTATCTTGTCATGACTGATCATTTGGATTATAAATCGCTCCACTTTAACCTGTTCAGCCATTTTGTAGTTTAATAACAGATATACAATTATCTAGCACCACAGAAACAAGACAAAAATGGCAAAAACAATGCAAACTGTTATCAGAATCAGAATCAGAAAAGCTTTATTGCCAAGTACGTTTTTGGACATACAAGGAATTTGTTTTGGCATAGTCGGTGCAATACAGTACAAATTAAACAGTATAAACATATCTACAATATAATATAAATATATGTGCACAGTTTTAAGTGAGTGAGAGTAAACATAGAGCAGTATAAGATGCAAGAGCAATACAACAGTGCAGGTGATCATTGTGCAAGTATGGCAGTGCAAGTAAAGCAGGAGTTCAAGCTGAGCGTTAATGTAACTCATAGAGTTGCAGGTTACAGGTGTTCTGTCAGCAAAAAAAAAAGGGGGGGGGGGGGAAAGGGAGAATGTCAAGGTGGTTTCTGGGCTTTGTTAACCAGGCTGGTGGCAGATGGGAAAAAACTGTTCTTGTGGCGTGAGGTTTTGGTCCGGATGGACCGCAGCCTCCTGCCAGAGGGGAGAGTCTCAAAGAGTCTGTGACTGGGGTGGGAGGGATCAGCCAGAATCTTCCCTGCCCGCTTCAGGGTCCTGGAAGTGTACAGTTCCTGGAGCGACAGTAGACTGCAGCCAATCACCTTCTCAGCAGACCGAATGACACGCTGCAGCCTGCCCTTATCCTTGGCTGTAGCAGCGGCGTACCAAATGGTGATGGAGGAGGTGAGGATGGACTCAATGATGGCTGTGTAGAAGTGCACCATCATAGTCTTTGGCAGGTTGAATTTCTTCAGCTGCCGCAGGAAGAACATCCTCTGCTGGGCTTTCTTGATGAGGGAGGTGATGTTTGGCTCCCACTTGAGATCCTGGGAGATGATGGTTCCCAGGAAGCAGAAAGATTCCACAGTGTCAATTGTGGAGTCACAGAGGGTGATGGGGGCAGGTGGTGCTGGGTTCTGCCTGAAGTCCACAACCATCTCCACTGTCTTTAGAGCGTTGAGCTCAAGATTGTTCTGGCTGCACCAGTCCAACAGATGGTCCACCTCCCATCTGTACGCGGACTCGTCACCATCAGAGATGAGTCCGATCAGGGTGGTGTCGTCCGCAAACTTCAGAAGCTTGACAGACTGGTGACTGGAGGTGCAGCTGTTGGTGTACAGGGAGAAGAGCAGAGGAGAGAGAACACAGCCTTGGGGGGAACTGGTGCTGATGGTCAGGGAGACAGAGACGTGCTTCCCCAGCCTCACGCGCTGCTTCCTGTCAGACAGGAAGTCAGTGATCCACCTGCAGGTGGAGTCGGGCACACTCAGCTGGGAGAGCTTCTCCTGTAGCAGAACTGGGACGATGGTGTTGAAGGCAGAGCTGAAATCCACAAACAGGATCCTGGCATAGGTTCCTGTGGAGTCCAGGTGCCGGAGGATGAAGTGAAGGGCTAGGTTGACTGCATCATATACAGACCTGTTGGCTCTGTAGGCAAACTGCAGGGGGTCCAGGAGGGGGTCAATGTAATGGTAAATGTAATAATATTATTCCCAACATGCAGTACGGTTCTGCCCTCGAGCTGAAAACAAGCACACAGTGCTAATTTAAGCAAAAGGCACTGCTAGTTCTATCAAAACAATGGCCATGATGTCATATCAACATGTATAAATTCCTGTCTAAAATCATTTTAGGGTCATTTGCAGCTTAGTCCTTTTTTTCCACAGACAGATTAAATTATACCCCATTAATCAAATCAATAGAGGACAGCTTCTCACTTATGGGAGGAGAATTAAAATGATGGTCCTCCCTAAAATAAACTATATCTTTTCTGTGGTCCCAGTTAAACCACCCAAGACTTGGTTCAAAAGCTTAGATTCTATCAAATCAGAAATTGCTGCGCTTGGGGGCATGGCATAGTCTTCCTGTCCTGCTGCCTGTGCTGGTTCGGTGGGGACTGGAGGTGTGGGGATGGACGGGGAATCTCTGATGGTGCCATGGGGGAACGACAGGGGGACTGCCCTCCTTTGTTAGATTTTGTTTGTGTGGGTGAACAGGCAACATCCTGGAGTGGTGGGCTCCCGTCGGGTTGTCTATGGCTTCTGGGGATGTGTCGGCCCAGCCTTCGGCCATGGAGCCTGCACAGGGCTCTTGTGGGCATTCCTAATGTGCCCTCCCTACTTTGGTCCTTCTGAGTTCCAGGTGCAATGATGAATTGCTTTGTGTCTGATGTATTGGGGGTTGGGTTAGATTGGGGCAGAAATTGGCATGAAAATCCTGCCGCGTGAAGCAGGAATAAGATTGTGCATCTGGTCTTGATTTAATAAAGCTAATCATCCAATTAGGATTTAATTTTGAGATATCCTTTTTGTAGAGCATATTTCCATTAGCATGTGTGGGTAACCAGCTTCTCAATACAGTATGCCTAAAATGCCAAAACAGGACACATCAAAACTAAAAAAGATATCTGTCATTTAAAAAAACTGAGACAATGCTTGGGATCAGACTGGGGCATCCCTACTAAAAATTAAACTGCACTGCACTGTCACTGCAGCGAAGCACATTTTAAAAAAGGTCTATGAACATACAAATATACAGCAATACTTTGGTTTGAACTGAACTGATTATTCCTTCTGTTGTATATTCTGTGGTCAGAAATGAAAACAAATGGTATAGAAAGGTCTTAAAAGCAGGCAATAAACTAATCAAAACAGTGCAATTGAATCATGGAAGCACAATAACCTTACCCAATTCATAACTTTTAGAAAGTCTTTAATTCAGCACATTATTACTTTTTGATTGTCTAAAGACCAACCAGGTGATTGCGACCTGCTCTCATTTTAGGATTTTGAAAGAGCACAATCTTCCAGGCAAGACAACACAAGAAATAATAAATTGGAAGGACAAACATTTGACTGGCTTTTGTAGACTGAAGAGTTGTGGGCACAGAGATAGCTAATATGTTTTGTCATTCCTCTGCTGTGCACAAGTCTTTCCCCTTGTTGCTGTCAGTTTGAATTGGTATCAGATCTTAGCTACTTCCAGGAATAGACTTGAACAGTCATGCGAAAAAATCAAATATGAGCAGCTATTCAGGAATGAAGAGCAGATCACTGGAAATATCTTTTGTCTTGACATAAGAACACATACTCTTAATAATGCCACCTTCAGCTGAAATGGTACCGGGATTAATTTTGAAAAAATAACTAAATTATTGCTGAGTGCTTCTACCTAGCTGTCTGACTACACTTAACTTATACAGGTCCTTCTCAAAATATTAGCATATTGTGATAAAGTTCATTATTTTCCATAATGTCATGGTGAAAATTTAACATTCATATATTTTAGATTCATTGCACACTAACTGAAATATTTCAGGTCTTTTATTGTCTTAATACGGATAATTTTAGCATACAGCTCATGAAAACCCAAAATTCCTATCTCACAAAATTAGCATATCATTAAAAGGGTCTCTAAACGAGCTATGAACCTAATCATCTGAATCAACGAGTTAACTCTAAACACCTGCAAAAGATTCCTGAGGCCTTTAAAACTCCCAGCCTGGTTCATCACTCAAAACCCCAGTCATGGGTAAGACTGCTGACCTGACTGCTGTCCAGAAGGCCACTATTGACACCCTCAAGCAAGAGGGTAAGACACAGAAAGAAATTTCTGAACGAATAGGCTGTTCCCAGAGTGCTGTATCAAGGCACCTCAGTGGGAAGTCTGTGGGAAGGAAAAAGTGTGGCAGAAAACGCTGCACAACGAGAAGAGGTGACCGGACCCTGAGGAAGATTGTGGAGAAGGGCCGATTCCAGACCTTGGGGGACCTGCGGAAGCAGTGGACTGAGTCTGGAGTAGAAACATCCAGAGCCACCGTGCACAGGCGTGTGCAGGAAATGGGCTACAGGTGCCGCATTCCCCAGGTCAAGCCACTTTTGAACCAGAAACAGTGGCAGAAGCGCCTGACCTGGGCTACAGAGAAGCAGCACTGGACTGTTGCTCAGTGGTCCAAAGTACTTTTTTCGGATGAAAGCAAATTCTGCATGTCATTCGGAAATCAAGGTGCCAGAGTCTGGAGGAAGACTGGGGAGAAGGAAATGCCAAAATGCCAGAAGTCCAGTGTCAAGTACCCACAGTCAGTGATGGTCTGGGGTGCCGTGTCAGCTGCTGGTGTTGGTCCACTGTGTTTTATCAAGGGCAGGGTCAATGCAGCTAGCTATCAGGAGATTTTGGAGCACTTCATGCTTCCATCTGCTGAAAAGCTTTATGGAGATGAAGATTTTATCAAAATATGCTAATATTTTGAGAAGGACCTGTATGTGAAAGATTACTGTGGTTAGAAGTATATCTTGGAAATGTGATCATATCTGTAACTATCCCCCAAGTTATACTGAAGTCCCCAGTACCTTGAAATCAAACGTGCTTCTGTAGTAATCAATGGACCCTTTACATTGACATCTCTGAAGTCCCCACCTCACTCCTGTTCCACCATCTTGGGTGGCTCTGTGTTTCTTCACACTCTTCACAACATTGCAACATTGCATACTTTTTCGCCCATGGATAGAAATATATAGAGTCATTACAGCCTCCTGATAAGGCCATGTACCGGAGGAACATTATTTATTTACCTTTCAGCCGCAGTACTCAGTGTTTTTGTCTTCTCACACTGATTTTCTATCATGGCTGGCAGACAATAGAATGAACATTGGTCTTAACCACCACACGCAGCACAACCCACAATGAAAGAAGTTTTTCCCATAGCTAAATTGAATGGTCTGGAGTTTTGCTTCACTGATCAGTCATGTGAACCCCCCCCCCCGTCCCCCATTGTCAGTTTTGATGACTCAGCAGTGTTTTGCAGTAATAAGGTTGGATAGGAGGATGTAGGTTGGGTGGAGGTGGTTATAATCTACAGATACTTGGATGTGCACTATAACAGCAGTCTGGACTGGAGCACCAGCTTTACTGTGGGCAAGAAGGGAGGAGCAGACTATTTTCTGAGAAGAACTTTGATCCTTCAGTGTGTTAAATAAGATGCTGGAGATCTTTTACCACCCTTTTAGATTCTCTTAGCTCGGCTAAAGAAAGCAATTAACTTCATTTTCCATCTCACTGTACAAAAGCTCTCCTCTGTCAGGCATATTCCACTGCTCTTTTTATTTGGGATGTTGAAATTTACTGTTCAGTTTAAATTTTGCCTCTCATATGTAATTGTCAGAAAATGATTATAGCATACTTCCAAAGCCCAAATACATGTAATATAACAGTATGAAAGAAGGAGAGGAAAGTGGCATCAGCTTCACCTTGGGGTTTTAATTGAATCATGGTTGGTACAAGATGTCCCACAACAAGGGGTGAATTGATCAGTCCTGCAGTGACAGCAGCAACATATTGTTAAAAAAAGGTAGAGTCAATGTATTTGTGTCAGAAAAAACACAGACACACATCAAAAAGACAATGTGTAAGATGTTGCTATCACGTTGATGTCACTACTTATTCTTCTTTATAATTTAGTTAATTAGTAATTTAGTCAATTTGGTTTTTTATCTATCTATCTATCTATCTATCTATCTATCTATCTATCTATCTATCTATCTATCTATCTATCTATCTATCTATCTATCTATCTATCTATCTATCTATCTATCTATCTATCTATCTATCTATCTATCTATCTATCTATCTATCTATCTATCTATCTATCTATCTATCTATCTATCTATCTATCTATCTATCTATCTATCTATCTATCTATCTATCTATCTATCTATCTATCTATCTATCTATCTATCTATCGCAAAGTCTGCATTGATAA
Organism: Girardinichthys multiradiatus; assembly: GCF_021462225.1. Taxonomy (NCBI): domain Eukaryota; kingdom Metazoa; phylum Chordata; class Actinopteri; order Cyprinodontiformes; family Goodeidae; genus Girardinichthys; species Girardinichthys multiradiatus. Next base: position 13,707,011 of record NC_061814.1, read on the forward strand.
AAAAGGAGAAACATCTGTATTATCATTTTTGTAATGTATAGCCTTGAAAGGTCTCGGTTATCAGCATTTAAAGCATTTATTTGTTTTATATTCTGCACCACTCAGAAACACTTGTCAACATTTATACATGCCAGTATTTATGCTTCCTAAATATTATGCTACACCAACCTGTATTTTGACAACCCCATCTTAATGTAGCAAATATTAATTATTCATAATCCACCCAGAAGGTTAAGAGTTGATATTGAAAAATCATAAAGTTCCTAACTAAGAATGCTTTATATACATCCTAACAAATACAACTTGAAATGATACGCTCTGGTTTTATCTGTGCTTTAATGGATCCAGCGGCTTTTTCATGTTATTTTATGTGCTGTGTATTTTTGTATCTTTTATCTGTTCTGTTTCTTTTCATCTTTTAATCTTTATATATTGTCTTTCTCTCTTTATCTATCAAATCGGTCTGTCTGTCTAATTGATTGATTGATTATCACACTTATAGAGCCAAGGGAATTATTTCAACTCCGACAGCCAAGCCTGGTCAAAATCTTTATTCTGCGGTGACTGGACTTTAGCTGCATGTCAGATGCAGGGAATGAAACACTAGGGCTATTTTGTGTACTTGGACCTTTGCCATATGTACCAGGAGTAGGAGGGTTGGCCCTGCTGCTACTTGCAGGAGAGGAAGTGCTGCCATCAAAACGAAGTTCAGCGCTTTTAAAAACTGCAGATGTCCTTGCCTGCTTTCCAGGTTTTGGTAGCATCTTTTTCTGACCGCTCTTTCTCTGCTGTTGGGAGCGTGCGTTCACCTGCTTGCGAGCGTAGGTAACTCAAGAGTGTCAGCGTCGACACGGAGTATGAGGAGTGTGTTTTTGTCCAGCTTTTGTCAAGTTTGGAAAGTAGAGTAGCAATAAGGCAAATACAGAAATCGCTCACGATGTGATCTAATAAGATGAATGACATCAACTATGAAAATGTAGCATACCTTGTTGGCGGGGCGGGGCAACCCACTTGGATAAGACCTCAGTAAACAGACATTTAAAAAAATAATCAGCAACAGAACACAACAAAAATAATATTCAGGCTACCTAGATCAGTTTTTTTTCCTCATTTAACTAAGCTTTAATATGACAACTGAGCTTGTTTGTCCTTGATGAACTTTGACAGATCAGCAGAGTGGAAACAGCTGTTACTTTTCTATCTCTCTCTCTCTTGGTAGCAGAGAGACACCCCTGCTTTAGTCTTTTAGTTGTTTAACTGTGACTTTCTTGCTCTTTTGGTTGATTAAAGGTATGTTCCATGTACCCCCTGTAATGTGCTTACGTACCACTAGGGGTATGAGTACCCCCATTCGGGAATCACTGTTATACACTATATTGCTAAATGTATTTGTCAGTCATTTTCTACTGCTTATTCCATAGTGGGTCGCGGGGGAGCTGGTGCCTATCTCCAGCAGTCTATGGGCGAGAGGCAGGGTACACCCTGGACAGGTCACCAGTCCATCGCAGGGCAACACACAAACAACCATGCACACACTCATTCATACACCTAAGGTCAATTTAGAGTGACCAATTAACCTAACAGGTATGTCTTTGGACTGTGGGAGGAAGCCAGAGTACCCGGTGAGAACCCACGCATGCACGGGGAGAACATGCAAACTCCATGCAGAAAGACCCCAGGCTGGGAATTGAACCCAGGACCTTCTTGCTGCAAGGCAACAGTGCTACCAACTGCGCCACCGTGCAGCCCTAAATGCATTTGTCTGCCTACTAAATGAACTTTGATGACATCCTATTCTTAATCTATAAGATCCAATTTATTAATGGACCCACTGTTGCCAGCCAGCAATAGCAACTTTAACTATTCTTTAAACATTATCCTGTCACGAAGTGACATTTTGGACTTTGCTTGTGGCTTTGTGCTAACTTTTGTTTAGTTTCCATTTTGGATTGGGCTTCATGTTTATTAGTTTCTTTTTCTCCCTCTATCATTTCCTAGTATGTATTGTAGTCCTGCTTTAGTTATTGTTTTCATTTGGTTTGTTTATTTTGTAACTTAGATTCTCCTTATGGACTCTTTGTTTATTTCTTAGGTTATTGTTTCTATGTTCCCCTCTAGTTTCTCTGTTTACTTTTAGTTTATAGTTATTCTAGTTCTTTTTTTCCTTCACTGATTTATTCTCTTGCTTAGTTTGTGTTTTCTGTTGTTTATTTAGTCCTTTCACTCTTCCTCTTCCTTTGTATTTGTTTCACCAGTTCCTGCTGCTTCCCTGCCTGTTCTCAGTTCCCTTGATTACCTGCCTTTGTCTTTCCCCAGTATATTAGTTGGTTTGGTGTCTCTGTTCGTGGCTGGTTCCTTGTGTTCGTCACTACCCCTTTCCCTACCATGACTATGTTTTGTTTATGCTTCGCTTATGCTACGTTTTGCCAAGGTACCTGCAGTGTTTTGTAAGTTTTGGATTTTGTCTCTGATTCATACCTGCACTGTTTTTGTTACGTTTTTGACCTTTTTGAGAATAAACTAAGATGCGGCTGCCAAGCTCTTGTCCGACCCAAAATCCCTCTTCGACATATCCACATGGTTTAGGAGTGTGTTCTTAGATGAGAAAACCAGAATTGCAGCTTCCACTCTAATTCAGTCAGTCATTTTCTACCGCTTATTCCATAGTGGGTCACGGGAGAGCTGGTGCCTATCTCAAGCAGTCTATGGGTGAAAGGCAGGGTACACCCTGGACAGGTCGCCAGTCCATCGCAGGGCAACACACATACAACCATACACACACTCATTCATACACCTAAGGGCAATTTAGAGTTACCAATTAACCTAACAGGCATGTTTTTGGACTGTGGGAGGAAGCTGGAGTACCCAGTGAGAACCCACACATGCACGGGGAGAACATGCAAACTCCATGCAGAAAGACCCCAGGCTGGGAATTGAACCCAGGACCTTCTTGCTGCAAGGCAACAGTGCTACCAACTGCACCACCGTGCAGCCCCACTCTAATTCATCCCAAAGTTATTCAAGAAGGTTGAGGTAAGGACCATCAAGTATCTCAACACCAAACTTTATATACCTGCAGCCATTGAAGATATTGTAATACTGGAATTTGTTGATTTGGTGGTCTGACCCAATGCTTTTGGCAATATAGTGTATTTATTAATCAGATCTTTCACATCTTCAAGCAGAACTTCAACACATCAATAAACCAAGGCTGCAATGTGTGTCTTATTGAACCTCCGGGGGCATCTGCAGTAGTTAAAACAGTTAATCTTCTTCTTTCAAAAAGCCAGATTTGTTCTTAGAGAGGAACGCAAGGCCGATTGGAAACCTGGATTGGCAACCTCTAGATAACCTTCCTGAGTCACTTGTTTAAGTCTGAAAAAGCAGGAAAGAAGTAAAGAAAGACAAAGACAAAGTGAAAAAAGTAGTAAAGGAAAAGAAAGAGAATGCACCACTGACAGTGAAGTGAAGAAGGGAATGATACCAGTGTTATGTGTGAATTTGAGTGTGGCTCTGCCCTCGGGACATGCTGTCAACAGTCAGTTGTCAGTGTTGGACAGGCTTTCGGCGCCCTGGGGCCCCTGTCATCGACCCTCAGCACCTCAGGATGATAGTCTCGGGCAAATGGAAGCAAAGGAAAGAAGAGAGAGAAATGAAGGGAGAAAAAAGGGCTTTGCTTGCATTCTGTCACTGACTGTAATAACCCTTCAATGTGTGCATGTGTGTGTGTGTGTGTGAGCCAGAGAGGAGATGTAAAGGAGTCTTGGCTTGCAGTGGACAGTCTTGCAATACAAAACTGTCTCCAACCCTCAGTGCTAAAGGCTTAATCTGGTGCAGAAACATGATACTGAAACCATTATCATTGCATTAATTGAAGCACAAGCACATGGTACACAAGTGAAACAATCAAATCTAATCAAATTAACAAACCACAAGACATTTCAAAAGTTGCCAGGTATTAGAAAAGTAGTTATAATTTGAAGGGGTACAGGGAGTTGCAAATTAATCAGAAGTGAACATGCATGGGACATTTTTGGAGATTTATTTACATGAATTTTTGAGGTGCCTCTTGATGCAGCAGGACAGGATGTTCCCTCTTTTTAGCTATTTTTTTAAAGGAACATTCAAATAAAGTCAAAAAGGTTTTTTTATCAGCTGGTCTGGAGTGTGTTTAGTTATATGCACAGAGGTGCAGTGTGGCGTACACATCTATACCAAACTACCCAATTGCATATTTGTTCATTTTAAATAGGCTGATTGGATAAAAAGCTAGAAGGCACCTGTGAATCAAACTTAGCTTTAACACTTAGTTTGAACCTTGTATATAATGCAAGGAGTAGTGTATCTTTGTAAAAAAATGATTTTTTTCATTTTACTCTGTCATGTACTTAAGGTGTGCCGGCATATATTAAACAATTAATTTTAACTGACTAATGTTTCTGAAGAAATGAAACATAAAATAAAAAGTGGTAAGATTACCAACAAATTTTTCTTCGTCTGAATATTGCGGATACAACACAGTGGTATATGTGCTGTCTATCTTTATAAACATAAAGCGGATGTATTTACATGAAAAAAACAGGAATGAGATAAACAAGGCGAAAAATCTAATTTTAGTAACAATTCTTAAACACCCATACATCACACTCCTCTATGAAGTGCTAACACATTGGCTTTCATGTGTGCTTGAAGGTGTGCTAATGTTGTTTTTCACAGAATGACAGTTGGCTGAGATATTTTTCTCCCTCTTGGCTCATTTAGATGGGACACGGTGTGTGCAACATCAGAGAGCTGCTGGTGTAATTCTCATGGCATCATACAGAGTTATCATGAAGACACAGAAATGAGAGACAGAGTGAGAAAGTGTGCTGGTGTGTGTTTGTATAGCTGTTTGTCACATGCAGATAGTCCTAAAGAGATGTACAGGATGAATTTGGAAACAGGTTCGCATAAAGAGAGAATAGTTATGTGAGATAATATTTGGCCATATAAAGGTGTAAGATTATTACTATAAATGTAATGTATTTTTTTAATCATAATGTAAACAAGACAGTTTGTTGCATATGTAATTATGTGACATCAATGTTTGCCATGTGTGAAATTAGAATTATCTAACCTTTAAAATTTGTTAGGTCATACATGGCAACTTTCCATACTGGTCTCATCAGACATTATAACAAGTGCATGCTACGTCAACTTCAAACTAACTGCATACCAAGTACTGTATGATATGACGTCCTACAACCTGGAGAGTTACAAATAAATAAAAAAAACAGTTTCATATCCAAATGGCAAAACTATGCATTTCAAGCAATATTGTGATTAAACACAAGCAACAGTTGGTACACTAATGGAAAATTGAAGCATAGCAGAAAGACAGATGTAAATGCTATCTTCAGAGACTGCCACAAATATCTGTTGCCTGGCAAAAATTCATTTAAAGATATTATAGTAAACATCAACAGCCAACATATGTGAACTCCCATGATAAAAAGATTGTCAAAACTTTACACACATTAGTCAATACCTCTTTGTGCATCTACCTTGCATTTAAGTGGCAACAAGGACATGTGGGTTTAATCAAATAACACTAAATAGCCATTCTACACGTTGGTTAGTGTGGCATACAAATATGATCTCAGGACAAGCCTTGCTGCAACACATTTTTTTTAGACAAGTTATTTATAGTGTATAGTGTATTTCAATCTGAAAAGACTCACAAAGAAAGGGATGGCAATTAGAAAAGTTTTAATGATGAGAAATTACATGGTCATTTCTTTGGTGCTCGGACCTGGGAGGAAGACATGAATGCTGAGAATGACATGAGCAAAGATGATCATTTGTAAGGCTTAGATTTAGAGATGTCTTCCACCTGATCCGACACTGGTGGTGGATAGGCGGCCAGGGAGCGAGGAAGCAAGGAGATATGAAGGAAGATGGTGGAGGTGGGGTGGAGGAGGGATGAGCTCAGCTGACAAGTGTAGATGAACACAGCTGAAGGTCCTTTAAAAGCAAGGCGTCGGAAGGTGATTGGATGGAGAATCAGACGGACAGGATGCTGATTGGAAGGCTGGGAGACGCACAGAAGAGTCATTGGAAGGTCTCTGTGTCTACCTGTGACACCTTTCTGGAGAAGGGAATTGTCCGAGCTTCTGCTGGCAACAACTTAATGCTCACCCTCATTCGATGATCCACATAGCCCTGTCTTTCAGTGTTTAACCCTTTCTCTCTCCTAGATATAGCAATTGACTGAGCCTTTACTGTAACTAATTATATGTGTTCTCTTTCAGACTCTATCCTTGAAAACTGGCTCAAAGTTTATCTGTTCTTTCTTTCTAGATGAAACGACTAAAGCAGCTACATCCACTAACATTTACTTTTCCTTCCCATAGAAAGTACTCCTGGATCAATGCTTCTGTGTTCCTTTTGTGTCTCTGCTCTGTTCTCTCAAACCCCCAGTCGGTCATGGCAGATGGCCGCTCACACTGAGCCTGGTTCTGCTGGAGGTTTCTTCCTGTTAAAAGGGAGTTTTTCCTCTCTGCTGTCGCTACATACATGCTCAGTATGAGGGATTACTGCAAAGTCAACACGAGTGACTGTCTACTGTCTCTACATGCTCATCTGGGAGGAGTGAATGCTGCAAGTCACTGACTGGATGCAATCTGCTGGGTTTCCTTAGAAAGAAAAACTTTTTATCCAATTTGAATAAATAGCTAACTCTGACTGCACTGTTCAATTGTTAGGATTAATTGGAATGTATGTACCTGACTTTTGTGTTATGCCTTGAGACAACATGTGTTGTGAATTTCCTACTCCCCAGTCTTCCTCCAGACTCTGGCACCTTGATTTCCGAATGACATGCAGAATTTGCTTTCATCTGAAAAAAGTACTTTAGACCACTGAGCAACAGTCCAGTGCTGCTTCTCTGTAGCCCAGGTCAGGCGCTTCTGCCGCTGTTTCTGGTTCAAAAGTGGCTTGACCTGGGGAATGCGGCACCTGTAGCCCATTTCATGCACACGCCTGTGAACGGTGGCTCTGGATGTTTCTACTCCTGACTCAGTCCATTGCTTCCGCAGGTCCCCCGAGGTCTGGAATCGGCCCTTCTCCACAATCTTCCTTAGGGTCCGGTCACCTCTTCTCGTTGTGCAGCGTTTTCTGCCACACTTTTTCCTTCCCACAGACTTCCCACTGAGGTGCCTTGATACAGCACTCTGGGAACAGCCTATTCGTTCAGAAATTTCTTTCTGTGTCTTACCCTCTTGCTTGAGGGTGTCAATAGTGGCCTTCTGGACAGCAGTCAGGTCGGCAGTCTTACCCATGATTGGGGTTTTGAGTGATGAACCAGGCTGGGAGTTTTAAAGGCCTCAGGAATCTTTTGCAGGTGTTTAGAGTTAACTCGTTGATTCAGATAATTAGGTTCATAGCTCGTTTAGAGACCCTTTTAATGATATGCTAAGTTTGTGAGATAGGAATTTTGGGTTTTCATGAGCTGTATGCCAAAATCATCCGTATTAAGACAATAAATGACCTGAAATATTTCAGTTAGTGTTCAATGAATCTAAAATATATGAATGTTAAATTTTCATCATGACATTATGGAAAATAATGGACTTTATCACAATATGCTAATATTTTGAGAAGGACCTGTATAATGGCATCCTTTCAATTTGATTTGCTAGAATCGTCCAGACAAAGATACGATCTAAATTGAGCGTCTGTGGTAAAACTAAGAAACTGTTGTCCACAGACACTTGCAAACAGTCTGACTAAACTTGAATTTTGGCAAGAATTAGTGAAAAATCTTGTCTTTAGATGTGTATTTGAATTACCTTTTTAATGTCTGCTTAGATTCTAATCAAACAATATATTGCATTAAAAGAAACAAAATTCAGTGGTTAACACTGATATATGTTCATTTGTGCTATTCATCTGTCCAGCTCTTTCCAAAGGCAAGTAAAAAAATCCCACATGCTCTGTACTCGAAGGCATTACTGCTGTGTTTCTCTTTAGCTGCACAGTTCTGGCACTGTATGTGCCCTTCACTGACCTTGCTGTTCCTCATCTATCAGTTAGACATTTTTTCTAAAGAGAAACCCATAAAGGGAATTGCTATTTTCTTGCAATCATGTTTTCTATGATTGCTCTGCTGTTGAGCTCATGTTGATCTATCTCTTTGGTGTGTTCACCTTGTGTACTTTGCCTAAGACCACTGACCACCTCTCAGCTCATATCCATCACAAACAGGGAGTGGAGAAAAAGATGATAGCCAGATAAGAGACAGGAGCTGCAAGGGAAATATTAGTCAGTGAGGAAAAGAATGGCAGGGCAGGATGTCACGCTTTCAAATCAGAAACAGAGGGTGCAGGAGATTGCTCTTTTTTATCAAACATTCGTCTACCGCGGGTGTGAGGTTTGGTTTTGAAGGGTAAGCAGGTCCATTAGTGTGCTGCCATGGACAGATGATGAGTTTCACATTCAAGCTCCGATTCTCACTTTTTTTTTTCTTGTGGACAAACATCCTCTTGGTGATGATCTAAGGGCTTTACCTTAAAGTTTTCCTATTAAGGATTCCAGCATCAATAATGTTTAACTATATTGATTTTAACACATCACTGTGCAAAGGTGTTAATCACTGAGAGTACTATCTGTCAATAAAGGGCTTTAAACAGCATTTTTTGTGAGTCGCTGGGGAAATTTTGCAGAAAATGAGAGAGACTGATTTATGACACAACGAGTAGGTGGCTATGAAGTAGAAAACACTAGAGCTGTTTTAAAAGCAAAAAGAACAACAATTTTACATAACAGGGCTCCTAAAATATTTAAATTTCAAAATTCCATACTTCTAGACTAAATTGTGTATGCCTTTCATGTGTTTTATTGTTAAGTTAGAAACATCTTATTATTAAATTAGAAACAGTTAGAAACAACACAGTGCTGAACCTGCTCCCATTTCAGAAGTGAGGTAAAGGACCATTTTACATTTTTTTTGTCATCTGTAAAAACTGAGATCATCTAAGGTCTCTAATACTTACACAATACACAATTCTTGCCATGATTAAAACAGATAACTCAAATCAAAATTTGTACATTCTGTTGAATCTCATCCCTCTTTGATTCCTGACTCTAATATTCCAGTCTTCCCTTTACAGCAGGGGGGTCCAAAGTGTGGCCCTGGGACCATTTGCGGCCCCTGGACTGATTTTGTGTGGCCCCCGACGGCACACAAGAATGATACAAACATAGCCTGTTTCCACAACCAGTAAGTTCACTAAGGTCTGACTAAAAGCTAAAAAATGGAAAGTCCTGGGTGAGTCAAAGACCAGATCTTGAGCTCATTTAGATGTTTCAAATGGGCTGTTCATGCAATAAATGTCTCACATCTTAAATTGAGGAGAGGGTCAAACTTTCCTACGAGGTCTTTGGTGTTAAACTATAAATGATAAATGAGATAAAAGGTAAAATTTTCCAAAATTTTTTCATCACAATATGGTATACACAAGGAAGCGGTGATTAGTACATCAAGGGAAAGATGAGACTAATTAACTGAATTTGAAGCAAGTAAGGAGAAGCATGGAATGAAGTACTAAGAGTGACTATCTAAAATGCATTACTAGGGGAATATAGGGAACATAACCTATGTAAAATAGGCACAGGAAAACACTGGGATCAATGGACTGACAATGAAACACAAGAAATATGGAAAGAAACAAAGAAATCAGAAAAAATAAACTCTAAGTCCTAACGATCATGACACGACACACTGTATACAAGACAGATGTAGGGTTCAGGAATCTCTGGCTACTAATGACAGCAAAGAAATTAATCACTGAAAGTATCGATTGATTCTAGAGTGCAATATGAAGAAAGCTTGGTGAGTTACAAGGACCCTGAAAGTCAGACAGCTAGACACAATCATCATACTTCATTGATTTTGAGATTTATCCCACCATCTCCACTCCATGCTAATGCTCTGAGGTAATGACAAGGAGAGTTGGCGAAAGCCGAACTTATTTTATTCATGTATAACTGTAGTTCTATATTCAGTGATGCATAGCTGAAACCCTACTATTGGGAAGGATTTAACAGCTTAGGCTAGAGCTCCAAACTACACTATTAATATGAGATTCCGTCAGTTGAAAATGCACAATAGCCACAAACGGTTAACCACAAATTGATTCTGTATGCCAAATGTATCCAACACACATTTCACAACAGGACTCATTTTAAGCTTGTATTGGCTTGACAACAGACAGTCTTTACCGTTATGCTCAGTTTCTTTTGTGTTCATATTTACTGACTGTATGTGTGCGTGTGTAACTCTGAAGTAATTTTCTGTTGAGTGTGCATTCATTCATAATTAAGATGACATTTTATGACTTGCTATGGCGGCTCCCTCTGAAGCAGAAGCAACATTCCTTCAAAGCCGCACCGAAGGGCGTCACTGCACATCGACAGGCTCATTAATTAAAGGAGATTTTCACATTCACACTGACGCATTCACGCCATCTATGGGTTTCACAGAAAAATGTCATATTCCTCTGTGATCTTTTAAATTATCCCTTGAGCTTCTGAATTGTTTAGCTAAAGCTGACCTTGCACCCATTAATGAATATTGTTATCAATCTCTGTAACATGTTGACCATTATGCAATGTTTCTTGTTTGATTGTCCTCTTGATTTTCCCAGAGAGATGCAAGTCTGGTAATTTGTGGAGCAGATATGCTTAATCATGAGATCTTGGATGTTATTACATTATGAAACATATCAGATCAGATTGTACAAGCCTTGATGTCAAGTTATGGGTTCTAGAAAATCATTCTATAAAAGGAAGTAAAATAGACAAAGATATAAAAAAATGAAAGAGCTGACATGGTGAATTTGTTCATTTAAAAAACTGATGAGTTGTTAGTCACTTTTTCCCCATGTTAAATACATTGTAGTCTGTGCTGTGGAGGATAGATGATTTCATAACTGCCCACTCGACCAAAAACAAAATATAAAAAGCTTAAAAATGAATGGAAATAACATTTTATGAGTGAACTGATTTAATCCCAAGCTAAGGTAATTAAACCCTTTTTTATATAGAAAGTTTTCACAGACACAAAGTACTTAAAAAATGGTAACCCAACAGAATTCACAAAAATATACAATATAGAACACAATACAATCATAAATGTCAATTATAAGAGCCCAAGTCTAATTAAAAGCTTCTTGGCATAAAAATATCTTGAACTGTTTTTTGAAAGTTTCCACAGAGTCTACTTAGTATATGTTGCTTCTTGTCAGTTGGTCTTTACAGGTTCAACTTGGATTGCAGTTCGATATGATGCCGAAGTCAAACCTACTTTCCACATGAAAAGGTGCAAAGGACTTGAATTATATAACGGGATTTCTGGCAAATCATTGATTATTTTGATGTATAGTATTGTAATAGTAATAATCAATACTAAATAGGAAGGGGTTCATTTTTAAATTAACATTATTAGAATGCCTGACTAAACTCAGCTCCTGATATATATATTATGTGTGTACTGCCTGCTACTTTGTCAACCTCACTCCCATTGAGCCAAATTTTAAGTAACCAGTTTTTTTAAAAACATGACCTAATTTTTAAGTGCACAGAAAGCAAAACTGTATTATAGGCCACACAAACTGTTGAGTAATTCTAATGATTCTGTTTTTCCTAAACATCTAAGCATTTTTCACACTTTACAGTTATATTAATTGAAAAGAGAGACTTTTTGAGAGTGAGAGACTGATTGGCTGCTGCAGCTTGCAATCTGTCAGGTGATTTGCTCACATGATTGCAGGGATATCCCCAGCTATTTTAGAGAGAGCAGCTGAAACACTAGTTTTTAAATGTTATGGCTTTCAACCAGGGGTGAAAGTAATTTTAAATTCTTGCCGGTACTTAGGGGCGGAGCTAGGGGGAGGGCTGGGGAGGCACTAGGGGCATGTATATATATATATGTGTATATATATATATATATATATATATATATATATATATATATTGTGTGTGTGTGTTAATTGTTACTCTCATCTGTGGCCCCCTCAAGATCTCTCTCTCTCAGCAAAGTCCAAACTCGTACTCGTACTCGTACTCGTACTCGTACTCGTCGTCTTCCGCTTATCCGGGACCGGGTCGCGGGGGCAGCAGACTCAACAGAGACGCCCAGACGTCCCTCTCTCCAGACACCTCCTCCAGTTCCTCCAGGGGGAGCCCAAGGCGTTCCCAGGCCAGCCGAGAGACATAGTCCCTCCAGCGTGTCCTGGGCCGTCCCCTGGGCCTCCTCCCGGTGGGACGTGCCTGGAACACCTCCCGAGGAAGGCGTCCAGGAGGCATCCGGTATAGATGCCCGAGCCACCTCAACTGGCTCCTCTCGATGTGGAGGAGCAGCGGCTCTACTCCGAGCCCCTCCCGGATGGCCGAGCTCCTCACCCTATTTCTAAGGGAGTGCCCGGCCACCCTACGGAGGAAGCTCATTTCAGCCGCTTGTATCCCGGATCTCGTTCTTTCGGTCATGACCCAAAGTTCATGGCCATAGGTGAGGGTAGGAACGTAGACCGACCAGTAAATTGAGAGCTTTGCTTTTCGGCTCAGCTCTCTCTTCACCACAACGGACCGGCACAGCACCCCCATTACTGTAGCAGCCGCACCGATCCGTCTGTCGATCTCCCGCTCCATTCTTCCCTCACTCGTGAACAAGACCCCGAGATACTTATACTCCTCCACTTGAGGCAGGAACTCCCCTCCAACCTGAAGAGGACAAGCCACCCTTTTCCGGTCGAGTACCATGGCCTCGGACTTGGAAGAGCTGATCCTCATCCCAGCCGCTTCACACTCGGCTGCGAACCGCCACAGCGCATGCTGTAGGTCTTGGCTAGAGGGGGCCAGCAGGACCACGTCATCTGCAAAAAGAAGAGACGAAATCCACTGGTCCCCAAACCCGACCCCCTCCGGCCCTTGGCTGCATCTAGAAATCCTGTCCACAAAAGTTATGAACAGGACCGGTGACAAAGGGCAGCCCTGCCGGAGTCCAACATGCACTGGGAACAGGTCCGACTTAGTGCCGGCAATGCGGACCAAACTCCTGCTCCGCTCGTACAGGGACCGGATGGCCCCTAGTAAAGGGCCCCCGATTCCATACTCCTGGAGCACCCCCCAAAGGGCATCACGAGGGACACAGTCGAATGCCTTCTCCAGGTCCACAAAACACATGTGAACCGGTTGGGCAAACTCCCATGAACCCTCGAGCACCCTGTAGAGGGTATAGAGCTGGTCCAGTGTTCCACGGCCAGGACGAAAACCACACTGCTCCTCCTGAAGCCGAGGTTCGACTATCGGTCGAGGCCCCAGCATAGCACGAACAGTTCAGAAACAATTTGGAATGAGGGGAAAATAACTATATTTATAAACAGATTGTCATGTTTTATTGGTAGCGGATCTGATCTTTGTGCGCTCGTTAATTTTTGCAGCCGTATCTGGTTCTGGATGACGGCTTCATAGCAGACAGCCGTTTGGCCCTCTTTGGTACTGCGTACCGGCGCAGAATCATTTAGTGGTACGCATTACCGGACTGTACTGGCTCAATTATCCCCTGCTTTCAACTCAAACACAGTCTTAGCAAAGCAGGAGAACCTTTCGTCTGCACACGTTTACCTTGAACCGCCTTGCAATATGTTGGAGCAGAATTATCAATGAGTCATAACAGAGATTAGTAACACAGAGTAAACATGCTAATGCTAGCGTAGCACTTCAGCAAACTGTTTTAGATGAAAACAACGTCAGCAGGATCAGGATGTATTTTATTTAGACTCTACCTTTGTGTGTCAAGGCAGATATATCTTTAGACATAAATGATAAAGATATGCAAGTTTTAGTTAACACGTTGCCAGAACATTTTCGAAACATTGTAGTAGCTTCCTGACGAACCATAACTCATGTTGGAGCAGCTTATTAGGTCAATACCAAAGAAACTTCTGTTCACTTTATTCCTATAACCTGTGGTTCGTTTCAAGAATTTGATTCTTCCCTTCCGCACAAGTACATGTAAACAGTCTGTCTCAGACCTAATACAGATGAAAACAGACTGGAAGGATTGCCAAAAAAATGTATTCTAAGTGTGCAATTTTTGAAAAATACCCATAAAAAAACATAGCTAAACTGCAAATACACCTCACTACATACAATTAGGTACCAAAAGAAAAATATTTTACTGCAGATGCCGCTTGTTGCAAATGCACTCAGCGCCAGCTGTCAGGAAGAAAGTGGATTGGGGCAAAATACACTGCTCAAAAAACATAAAGGAAACGCTTAAACAACACAATATAACTCCAAGTAAATCAAACTTCTGTGAAATCAAACTGTTCACTTAGGAAGCAACACTGATTGACAATCAATTTCACATGTTGTTGTGCAAATGGAATAGACAACAGGGGGAAATCTTTGGCAATTAGCAAGACACACTCAATAAAGGAGTGGTTCTGCAGGTGGGGACCACAGACCACTTCTCAGTACCTATGCTTTCTGACTGATGCTTTGGTCCCTTTTGAATGTTGGTGGTGCTTTCCCACTCATGGTAGCATGAGACGGACTCTACAACCCACACAAGTGGCTCAGGTAGTCCAGCTCATCCAGGATGGCACATCAATGCGAGCTGTGGCAAGAAGGTTTGCTCTGTCTGTCAGCATAGTGTCCAGAGCCTGGAGGCGCAACCAGGAGACAGGCCAGTACACCAGAAAACGTGGAGGAGGCCGTAGGAGGGCAACAACCCAGCAGCAGGGCCGCTACCTCCGCCTTTGTGCAAGGAGGAACAGCAGGAGCACTGCCGGAGCCCTGCAAAATGACCTCTAGCAGGTCACAAATGTGCTTGTGTCTGCACAAACGGTTAGAAACCAACACCATGAGGATGGTATGAGGGCCCGAAGTCCACAAATGGGGGTTGTGCTCACAGCCCAACACCATGCAGGACGCTTGGCATTTGCCAGAGAACACCAGCATTGGCAAATTCGCCACTGGCGCCCTGTGCTCTTCACAGATGAAAGCAGGTTCACACTGAGCACATGTCACAGACGTGACAGAGTCTGGAGACACCGTGGAGAGCAATCTGCTGCCTGCAACATCCTTCAGCATGACCGGTTTGGCAGTGGGTCAGTAATGGTGTAGTATGGTGGCATTTCTTTGGAGGGCCGCAAGGCCCTCCATATGCTTGCCAGAGGTAGCCTGACTGCCATTAGGTACCGAGATGAGATCCTCAGACCCCTTGTGAGATCATATGCTGGTGCGGTTGGCCCTGGGTTCCTCCTAATGCAGGACGATGCTAGACCTCATGTGGCTGGAGTGTGTCAGCAGTTCCTGCAAGATGAAGACATTGAAGCTATGGACTGGCCCGCCCATTCCCCAGACCTGAGTCAGATTGAGCACATCTGGGACATCATGTCTCGCTCCATCCACCAACGTCACATTGCACCACAGACTGTCCAGGAGTTGGCGGATGCTTTAGTCCAGGTGTGGGAGGAGATTCCTCAGGAGACCATCCGCCGTCTCATCAGGAGCATGCCCAGGCGTTGTAGGGAGGTCATACAGGCACATGGACGCCACACACAATACTGATCTTCATTTTGACTTGTTTTAAGGATATTACTTCAAAGCTGGATCAGCCTGTAGTGTGTTTTTCCACTATAACTTTGTGTGTGACTCCAAATCCAGGCCTCCATCGGTTAATACATTTGATTTCCATTGATGATTTTTGTATGATTCTGTTGTCAGGCCATTCAACTTTGTACAGAACAAAGTATTCAAGGAGACCATTTCATTCATTCAGATCTAGGATGTGTTATTTGAGTGTTCCCTTTAGTTTTTTTGAGCAGTGTATTTGTCCCTATTCGAAAGGTATTCTTATGTTTTAGATGTTTTCTTGTGTGGTCTTAATGCTGCTTCTCCACACACCTACATTCTTATTCCTGGGTTTATACTTGGACATATAACTCTGTATGGTTTAGTGATCCTATGTAGTTAAAGTCATATTTATTCAAGTCAAGTTTAATCAATTTCCTCTTATGGCAGCTCACTTCATATGTCATTAAAGCTCCCATGATCCCCTCTGCAATTCCGGGAGGGTAAACATCTAGACCACTGTTTCAAAGCCAGAGTGAAACAAATATTGCTCCTCTTAAATCCGAGGTCTGACAATTGGTAACAACCACCTTCCCAACACCCTAGGATGAGCTTTTCCAAGAAAGCTGAGAAGTGTGTTCCCTCTATAGTTGGAACCAACTTTGGTTCCCTGTGTCCACATTCTTGAAACAAAATCAAACCTGTTCCCAATGCAGGTAGAACTCCACCAGGGTCGTGCCTTGTTCCAATCCTGTTTGTGGTATTCATGAACAGGATGTCAAGCCATAGTTATGGAGTGGAGGGTGTCTGGTTTGGGAATACAGGGTCTCATCTTCACTTTTGACTTTTAGCATGCACTGGACCAGTTTGAAACCGAGTGTATAGTCACCAGGAGGAGAGTCAGCTCCTCTCATTCTGAGGTCAAAGTGAGAAGTTCAAGTATTACAAGTGATGGTAGGATGAAGCGAGAAATGGATAGACAGATTATAGCTTCATCTGCAGTCATGCAAGAGTTGCTCCAGTCATGCTGTGAAGAAAGGGCTGAGCAAAAAAAGCAAAGTTTTTAATTTATAAGTCCGACTAGGTTTTAACCATGACACATGTATCATCACTCACAGAATGAGGTCCTCAATACAAGGGGCTGAAATAGGCTTCCTCCATGGGGTGGCCCTGCTCAGCCTTAGAGACAAAATGAAGTGCTCTGTCATCCGGGGAAAGCTTGGAGTGTGGGAGAGAAAAAGATTAATTCCCAAATAGCACACAAGCCAAGTTCAAATACAGTTCAGAGAAGGAAATGTTCTTGGCATGTGGAAAAATTGAGGAAGTTGTTATTGTATTTGTGCCACTACCTTTTCCACCAGGAGTGGAGCTCCCGCTCCTTCACATTGAAAGGAGTCAGTTTGATTATGATACCCCCTAGGTGGTTCCCTTTGGAGGTTTTCCGGGCGTGGGAAGATCCATAGTGTCTTGGAAGGTCTAATTACCTCTTCTGGCCTGGAAAAGCCTTCGGATCCCCCAGAATTAGCTGGAGGTTGGAAATGGATTCCTTTCCAGAGGTGTTCCCCCCCGCAACCTTATCTCAGATAACAAAAGTCCAATGTTTCATGAAAATAACCATGCTGTATGGAAGTATTGAGATATGTTCGAACTTTAAAGCAGCTCAGTTTTGGCTGTGGTCAAAGTAAACAATTAAACTAATCTTAAAAAACTTAGGCAATCCAAACTTTTGAATTGGTATTATACTGTAGGACAAAATCATGGTGTTAAATTATTAAGTGCCCTATAAGGTAAAAATTTCAAAAATAATAATTTAGTACTTTACAGAATAATGCACCTCAGGTTAATTATTTGTGACAATAAATGAGCTTATACATGAAAAACAGGTACAGATTTTTTCATTTTATCAGGCTTCAGGTTACATTGCATCCTGGTCACATTATGATTTGAGCAGACATTTTACAAAAGCAATGAAGCAGTTGGAAGTATGAGAGGTGTTAGCAACAGGAAGAAAATAACAAACCAAATAATAAAAATATGGTAAATAATATACTTAACTGAATATCTCTTCAAAGGGAATTATACTTGTGAAATTGAAAAAACAAATGTAATGTTTCCAAGGCAAAGTTGTTCTATCATGCTTTACACTGATTGGGACAACACAGAAGGAGATGAGGTACAGCTAAATAAGTTAATGAACAATACCACAAAATAAAAGCTACATTACAGCCTTTGTGAAGAGAGATGAATTGATTCCTTTTATTTCTATCCTTTCTTCAATAGGAAGAGGAAAAGTGGACAGATGGCAGGTAGGCAGAAAGGCATGGAGAAGAAATTGGCAGGTGGAATACAAACAAGTCTTGCTAGTCGACAGCCAAGGAAGCAAACAGCCAGAGAGCCCCACAGAGAGAAAGTTAACAGTCTTTGATGCAGTCTAACAACCAGACATCAAATAGAGACAAAGAGAGAGGTTGACAATTTTCTTACCTCTGTGGGGCTCTATACATCATGTGTTAAGTGTGTATGATTGTTTTCTGAAGGTTTCTCAAAACTAATTTGTCCATTAAATAAGATGACCTGTAGATGTATGTTACACTTTTAACAGACAGATCCAAATTGTGGGGTATCCTTTTTTAACACTGAATTAGATCATAGCAAACCACACATTGTTCTTTTGTAGAGCTTGCATGCATATCTGTTCAGTCCCAATAGTTATCCTATTTACAATAGTAATCCAATAATTCCATAAAACTCCCTCCCCATTTTCTTATTTCTTCTAAAAAATGAACTTATGTACCTTTTACTCAAGAAACATATTGGTAAAAACCATTGTGTTTATTCTGAAAACTGCTGAGCTAAAGGTTGTCCAGAAGACAATCACTGATTCCCTCCACAAGAAGAGTAAGCCACAAAAGGTGAGAAACTTGCAGAGACAGTGCTGCAGGCCAACACTTACATGGAAAGTTGAATGGAAAGAAAAGTGTGGTAGGAAAATATGCACAAGCAACCATGATAACTGAGTTAAGGCTAACATATTTAGCCTTTAACTGCAGCCTTGAGAGGATTGTGAAGCAAAGCCCATTTAAGATTTGGTGAAAATTCAAAAGGAATGGTCTGAATCAGTGCTTTGAGAGCCACCACAAACAGGCATATCTGTGCAACTCTCACATTGCTTGTTTTAAGTCACTCCTTAACCCAAGAGAATACCGGTATCATGCTACCAGGGCTAAGCAAAGGAAGGATTGGGCTGTTGTGGTCTAAAATCTTCTTTTCAGTTAAAAGTAAATTTTGCATTTCATTTAGAAATCAAATTTGTCTGGAAATCGAGTCTGGAAGAAAAGTGTAGAAGCACAGCATCAAAACTTCTTGAGTTCCAAAGAAAGGTTTTCACAGTCAGTGGTGATTTAGGGAGCCGTGGTTTCTGCTGATGTTCAGTCCAGCCATCTACAAGGACATTTTAAAACACTTGATAATTTGTTCTGCAAATAAGCTTTACTTATTTGTTGATTTGGTTTTCCAGCAGGACCTGTCACCTGCCCACACTGCCAAAAATATGAAGATGAATATTTAGTGACTCTCGTACCGTGTCTAATTATCCAGTGAACTTGTATGACCTAAACTCAACAGGAAATTTATGGAGAACTGTCAAGAAGAAGATAAGAGGCACAGAAGCCAACAATAAAGATGAACTGAAGGCAGCTGTTAAATCCTCCTGGGCTTCCTTAATACCTCAGCAAAACCATATGCTGATCGCATCCATGCCTCGTCACATTGATGCAGTATTTCATGCTGCTTAAGAAACTGGGAGCTTCTCCATAGCAACAAAAAGACAGGACCAACACTTCTTCGGAAATCATGTAACAATCAAATTCTGTCTATTTACTCTGAATGCTTGATCAGAAATAATATGTAGTTCTTCCCAGGATAGTGTCTGGGGACTCAGTTGAACTGAGAAAGGTGTTTTGTGGTGAAGTGTACCTGTCAAAAAAGTACAAGTGTATTTAAAAAGATTGTGTGCTTGTGAAAAAGAAATGTAAGAGATTGTGTGCTTGGATATTTATATGCATCTGTCCGTCCGTCCGTGCATCCACCTGTCCATCCATCAATGCCACGAATTTATATTGAACTTTTGTATCTATTTTGGGATACAAAGGACAGACTGCTCTATTAATGGAATTTACCTGTAACTGTATGGATTTCAACATGAAAAATGTGCAGAAAGCCTGATTACTTATTACTAACTAACGGTCAATTTTATGATTTGAATATTATAACTCAAACAGAAAAGCCAGAATGTAATATAATTAGTGTGAATGCTGTAATTATATCTATTAACTAATTATATCTATGGTTAGTTCTCCAAGATGTTTGGGACAACCTACAGGCTGAGTTCCTGCCTTCTAGGTGCAAGTGTACCTAGAAGAATTGATGCTGTTTTGAAGGCAAAGGGTGATCCCACCAAATATTGATTTGATTAAGATTTCCCTTTTGTTTATTCACTTTGTTGATTGACAAAAATAAATGATTAATACTTCTATTTTTGTTTACATTCTTTGTCTACAGCATTTTTTTACACCTGCCTAAAACTTTTATATATATATATATATATATATATATATATATATATATATATATATATATATATACTACACATATTATATATATATATATATATAAAACAGAAACAAAGTTCCTAAACACTGAAAATAAAATTTAAACATAGGAGAAATTAATTAAGACAAAACATAAAATTACAGATTTTTCATGTAGTAAAAACTAGTAAAGTAAAAATAAAACAACATGTATAAATAATACACAATATCAATAAAGTTTAAATTAAAGCCAGGCTTAAAAGTTATGATTTTTATTTATTTTATTTATATTTTTATTTCACATTACAAATAATTTATTTACAGCAAGTACATATAAGGCCTTGTACATTTCTGTGTGTATGAGATAAATATTTATTTTATAAGTTACATACAAAGGCTGAAGCATGTAAAAAGTGTTTCTGTCTATGACGGACCTGAGGGACAGTAGCTGCTTCACTGCTTTAACTGAC
The DNA here is from genome assembly GCF_021462225.1 of Girardinichthys multiradiatus. Lineage (NCBI taxonomy): Eukaryota > Metazoa > Chordata > Actinopteri > Cyprinodontiformes > Goodeidae > Girardinichthys > Girardinichthys multiradiatus. The sequence continues at coordinate 13,727,688 of NC_061814.1, forward strand.
CATATGGGTTGTTTTTATTGCATCAGTTATGCAAACAAAGCCTTTCTGTCATTTGGCGACTACAGAAGCTTCCTAGAAGCGTACTGAAATACAGAAGCACAAGTAAAATTTACTCCACCTTTAGGAGCTTTGCAGCTGGTGATTTATGAAACACTTCTGTTTAAAACTTCCAGAGGAAAATATTTTGTTTCGGTGTGCTTAGACGTCCCTTCCTCTTTTAATGCAGATAGATAGTGGAAAACTCAATTTAAGTTTTTTAAACTGTCACTAATTTACTCCAGTGTTAAACACAACATATTCATCCTAATCTCAAAGTGTTATATAGTAATAAGTCTGCAGGGTGTCCTCTGGCTTCTGGTAGCAGTAATTTGCAGGGTTAGCCTTGGGTCCCTTTGCTTTTGCAGTTTTGCACACTGAAAGGGCCTATTGTAGACTACAGCTGGGATACCTGATGAGATCTGGATTTGCTGGAGTTTGGAGCCTGAGGCTACACCTTGGGTTCTTTGCAATGTTCCCCAAGTCATCACAGAGCAGGTTTGCTGAGGCACCACCCTGCTGTGATGGAATCTACAGCCCTGTGGATGTGCCTGGACCCCAGGATTTCCCAACAGAATATTGCATCAGGGCACGATGATCAGGGGTATTCACTTGATAGAGGTGTCACTACTGTAACTGGTGAATGGTGTATCTGAAAGATATATCATAAGATAAATATGCAACAGATTTTTGTATGTAATGGTGTCAAATGCAGGGCAGCTCGACATATCTGAGCATTGGTCTGTAGTTTTTTACTGAAAGTACTCGTCACTATTAAAGACTGCTTTAAAAGGGTAGCCTGCTTTTTGAGATGGGGCAGGCTTGGCTTTAACGATATAAACTAAGTTGATGACCTGTGTCTCAGCGGTAGAGAAGGTGCGCCATATAATACAAGGGCTATTAGTGCTCAATGCAGCTATTCTGTGTGTAAGTTTGAGACCTGGGTGATTTACAGCATGTATTCCTCCTTTTCTGTTTGCCAACTATCAAATAAAAGCAACCAACTCTGCAAAATCTTTAAAGCATTATTAACACTCACTGATACAAGACTAAGAATGTGACTCCAAAAGAGCTCTCAATTCATATTTTTATAACTTCAAAATAGAAATTCCTTTTTATCTATTTCTGATTCACATTAAGATGCCATTTAACTCGCTGACCTTCAGAAATAGATTACATTAATTGCCAATGTTAAAAAAAATCTTTAGACAACTTTGACTTATGTAATCTCTTGAGAGAAACTGCTGCATTGTCTGTTAGCATTCAATTAGAACATAGTGCTTCTCAAGGCTTAAATCTCAGGTCACAGTGGGTGGATAATGGATTCATAGTAACCTTGAGATGAGCATATCATTAATGACCCAGCATGACAGCTAAGTAAACACTGATTAATATGTATAAACCTGTCCAGTTTATGTGAATGAAGCAAAACTTTATTGCTAATCCTTGGTATAAACAAGAAGATAGAAATCTGAATAATTTGAAATCATTGATTTTCTTAATTCAATACTAAATTAAATATTATTAATGTTTGTGGTTAGATTTTATAGTTAGCAATTTAATGCAATAGTAATATATTACACAGAAATTGTTATAAAAAAAAATCCTAATTCTATTTTCTGTATAGTTACATAATGAGGAAACATGTCTCATTTTAGGAAGTGATAAGAATCACATCAATAAGAATCAAAATAACTAGTGGTACAGTAAGCGGTAAACCTAACAATTCATATATAAATTAAATAAACTAAGGCATTTTAATTGATACTTTACCTTTTTAAATTGAGCGCCTGTAAACCTATACGTTTTTCCTGAGGTATGACCTAACAGACCATTTTTTGGAGTCACTGACCACTTGGCTGGTTGAGAACCTATAATCCTTCCCACCACACACATTTAGGAGGATTTCAAGGACAACTGAGTGGCATCCTGAGGTCACCAAGTCTCCATAATAACCTTTAGATGCTATCTACATGCCAACCAGTTGTTATGCTCGTAAAAAGCCTGTTCTGTTTTTTACATCACAACCATAAATGTGTGGACTTGAGTTAGCTAAACACTTCTGGACCTTTAACTGGAACCGTGTGCTTTAGCCAGATAAGACAAACATTTTACTTTTTACTGTTTCTTTTCAAAACAGCCCTAGTTACAGCGAATAGCATCATAAATGACTTAAAATATCATCCATCTATACCTACTTATCCGTGCAGGGTCACATGGGGCTGGTGCCTATCTCTTAGGCACGTCGCAGGTCCATCACAGGGCAACACAGAGACAAAGATGACAAATATGCATGCAGAAACACTCATTCCTAAGAGCAATCTTGACTAACCTATTAATCTAACATGCAGATCTTTAGACAGTGGGAGACGGCCAGAGTAAGTGGTAAAACCCCACCCATGCCCACAGAGAACATGCAAACACCACGCAGACCCCAGGCCCCAGACTTTTTTGCTGCAAGCCAACTGCACTACTGCGCAGCTCATTTAAAATATGAGGGGATTTGAAATAAAATCCTGCTCATCTCTGTAACATAACTTAAAATAGATCATAATTGGGTCTTTCAAAAGGCTAAGAATGAAAAAACATTTCACCAAATCCTCCCACTTTGCAGAGCTAAATCCATTAGAAAAACTGTGGTGTGAGCTGAGGAGAGGACAGCATAAGAGAAGATCCAGGACTCTGAATGTTCTACAGAGAACGTGCAAAGAGGAATGGCCAGAGATCCCTCTCTATATGCTACTATTGTTAAATGGGAAGAATAGCAACAGTTGTAGGCTAGGTGCTGTTCTATAAGCATTGGTCAAAAAGTGTTACACTGGTTATTTTGCTTAACATGCTTTGTCCTGACTGAATATATGGTCTTAAATTAAAGGTTTTGTTTATTTTTTTTATTCTTTTGCAACATAAAACTAATTTATTTTAAGGCTTGTTACACACAGTGCCAAAAACTGTGATAGGTAACTGATTCTCTTCACAACTTCAGAAAATCTCTTCATTTAATGATTTGAATTACAATTTAATAGTTTAGAATTGATACTGAAATCCTCTTCCTAATTTTTAATAAAGTATAATTTTCAACTCTTCTTGCCATTTTTTGCTGACATACTGGCTTCTGATAAAAGACTCCTCTGGGTTTGGCATCTGCCCAATGCACACAGTATGGATAATCCTATAATCATGAATGAATTGCACAGTTCTTTGTAGAAAATCTTGGAGACATCAACTGAGAATTAATTGGAAACTATGGTAATGGCAAAGAACTGATAAGAAGCACAAGGTATGGTCACACTTGGTAACTTTAATAATGTTTGACACTCCTCCACAAAGTGGGCTTTGTTAACGAGTGTTTCAATGTTTTTTGCACAAGGAAAAGCTGAAGGACAAACAGCTGCATATATGTAGGCCCAGCAGGTTGTTACTGTTTATGTCTAAGACAGCCACAACCAGCTATAAACTATAATCATTATACTTTACAAGGGCAAACAAACTCACATAGTTTGGGTAAAACAGCTGACTCAAATTTGTTATGGTAAAAGGACACATTGTAAAGATTTGATCTAGATAAATGAAGCATTTAGCTTGTTGTACAAGCCAAGTGGTTACTGACAGCTGTTAAAACACAACTTAAAAACTAATAGAGTTCAGCCACCCTTCAGAATAAATATGTATTTCAAGTTTAAATATGCTATTTTAGATAACAAAAACATGTAGTACATTTCCATTGATTTTTAAAGCAGATTAGTGTATTAAAATGCACTTTATGACAGAAAAGTTCATTTTAACACAGCCTGTGCAATTCCTATTATAATGATATACACTTCTACATGGGGATGGTAACTAGAACTGCACTAACAGCAATATGTTAGGTTCCTTGTGACCTCTTAATGGCAGCTCAAACAATAATGTGTCAATGTGTTGTCTGTGAGCATAGCAAGTTTATCAGGTAAGAAATTGTGGAGTTTTTTTAATTGTTTAAATTTTTTTGTGTCCGCTGTCAGTACAAAACAAAAATGGAGAGTTTTTTAATCCTTGTGAAAGGTGCTGGTCCGGTAGGTCTTCATGTTACTGCACCCAGACATTTCGTCACACTTTTTTCTCCTCATTGCAGAAATTGTCATTTTAATCCTTACTTTATGAATTCAAACTGAAGCCAGGGAAACTGCTATTGGTACTTTCATTTTGGTTAGCCACTGTGTTATGCATTGATATCAGACTTCAATGCTAGCACTATCTAAAATACAAAGTAGCAAAAATGATAATATATGTCCTTTAAATAAATTTGAGTAAGATAATGTGATTCTCTACAAATATATTGTAAAGGTCTGAAACCACAGATTTTGGTCTGTTTTAAATGAGCTGCACACAGATGTGTCATGAATTAATATCGGTCAGAGCTTTTTTTTGATCAAACCAGCACACAGTGTGTGACTGATGTTTTGCCACCACATTTTTCAAGACTCTGTGTGTGATCTGTAATTGTCTGTCTCTGTGAAGTATAGACAGATACGTGCAGCTCCTGACTCTGAGTGGCACTAACAACCAGCTTCGGATGATGACCTGACTTTATTGTTATTGTAAAGAATAGAAGAGCTGCTGCCCTGAACAACATGAGGGTCAAATGGCTGCAAATTAGGAAGAAGGGAACAAGCAGACGTATGTAGAGGCTTAGTGACTTTGGTAACTATCTATCACTAGGAGCTCCCACAGAGGCTTGGAGGCTGGAGGGTCTGAGGTTTGCTGCCCTGAACTGATGGATGGCTTCTCTTGTCATTTTGGCAAAGTAATAACTCCATCCTCCCATATTGTTGGCAGTCACTGTAATAGTTGCCATGATAGTGAACATGCATAACTTTGTCATCATTCTTTCTCTCCCTTTTTTGATTTTAATTTGTTACACACATAAATATGCTCTCTAAATTTGTCTTCCATTTATCCAGGAAACACAGAGATAAAGCCATGCAGGCCTAATGGCAGGATGCTTTGAGGCAAGAAAAGTTGATGAAAGAAGAGTATTAGGAATTCAGGGACAGCACTTCCATCAGAGACAAATACAAAAAGAAGGGACAACAAAATAAGATATTGTCTGTGTTGTGAAAAGCTCTCAGCTAAGCTGGTCTGATTTTTCAATGCCAGGGGCCCACAACAGCGCCAAAGCATTAGATCATTTCGTATTAAAATCACATGAAATATATGTTTAAAAAAATCATAAAACAGAAATCTGTGCTTAAAGACTGTTGTGTTAATACCTACTTAAAGTCTTTCAAAGGATCCAATCTGACAAACTACCTTGTCTAAACCGATATTCTACAGAAATGTTTTAATCCTGAATGTCAAGCTTTACATAATTGTGTTAAAACATCAGCCGGAGTGTAATTACATGAAATGTGTTTCACGTACTAAAATTAAAGAACTTTTGAATTGTATTCTATTTTAAATCCCATATTAAACAGGTTTCTAGGATTTCCTTCTTTCACCTCCAGAACATTTCCAAAATTAGAAATATCCTATCCAGGAGTGACGCTGAAAAACTAGTCCATGCATTTGTTACTTCAAGGCTGGACTATTGTAATTCTTTACAATCAGGATGTCCACAAAATGCAGTTAAAAGCCTCAAGCTGATTCAGAATGCTGCAGCAAGCGTTCTGATGAAAATTAAAAAGAGAGATCATATTTCTCCTATTTTAGCTTCCCTTCATTGGTTCCTGTTAAATCCAGAATAGAATTTAAAATTCTCCTCCTCACAAATAAAGCCCTTAATGATCTAGCTCCATCATACATCAGAGATCTGATTGTTCCATATGTTTCTAACAGAGCACTTCGTTCTCAGACTGCAGGTTTACTGATGGTTCCTAGAGTCTCTAGAAGTAGAATGGGAGGCAGATCCTTTAGTTATCAGGCTCCTCTCCTGTGGAACCAGCTCCCAGTTTTAGTCCGTGAGGCAGACACCCTGTCTATTTTTAAGGCTAGGCTTAAAACTTTCCTTTTTGATAAAGCTTATAGTTAGAGTGGCTTAGTTTATCAGGGAGGGATCCTTCCTCCTTCCCTGTTGGTTGGAGTAAGGGGGAGTCAGGTTTAGCCTAAACCAGCTCAGTTATGGTTGAGGTGCAAACACATCCTCCATTTCTGCTACCTGTATGACCCCTTCTCTTTTCCAATGGTTATAATTAGTCTGACAGAGAGGTATCCCAATTGTTGTGGTTTTTAGTATAACAATGACCATCAGTGGGACCATTTGTGTGGTGCCTTGAGACGACATTGTTGTAAGTAAGCGCCGTTTAACTAAATAATCTGAACTGAAACTATCTGTGTAGTTATGCTGCTATAGGCTTAGGCTGCTGGAGGACATAATGACCACTTTCACCCTCGTCGCTACATTCTCACACTACTCTTCTATTTTGCATTATTTGCTGTTATTTCAGCTTTTAACTTTGCTCTCTGTTTTCTCTTCTTAGAAGCTACACCTGGCCTGGCTCTGTGTCTACCTGTGACACCTTTCTGGAGAGGGGCATCGTCCAAGCTTCTGCTGGAAACAACTTAATGCTCACCTTCTAGAGATGATCCACATGGCCCTGTCTTTTAGTGTTTAACCTTTTCTCTCTCCTAGACATGGCGATTGACTGAGCTTAACTGTAACTAACTGTATGTGCTCTCTTTCAGACTCTAACCTTGAAAACTGGCTCAGAGTTTATCTGTTCTTTCTTTCTAGGTGAAACGACTAAAGGAGCTACATCAATTTACTTTTCCTTCCCATAGAACATACTCCTGGATCAGTGCTTCTTTGTTCTCTTTGTGTCTCTGCTCAAAATTGAAGGCATACTGAACCAGCATGGCTACTACAGCATCTTGCTATTCCATCCGGTTTGCGTTTAGTTGGACCATCATTTATTTTTCAACAGGACAATGACCCCAAACACACCTCCAGGCTGTGTAAGGGCTATTTGACCAAGAAGGAGAGTGATGGGATGCTGTGCCAGCTGACCTGGCTTCCACAGTCACCGGACCTGAACCCAATTGAGATGGTTTGGGGTGAGCTGGACCGCAGAGTGAAGCCAAAAGGGCCAACAAGTGCTAAGCATCTCTGGGAACTCCTTCAAGACTGTTGGAAAACCATTTCAGGTGACTACCTCTTGAAGCTCATCAACAGAATGCCAAGAGTGTGTGGAGTAGTAATAAAAGCAAAAGGTGGCTACTTTGAAGAACCTAGAATATAAGACATATTATCAGTTGTTTCACACTTTTTTGTTCAGTATATAATTCCACATGTGTTAATTCATAGTTTTGATGCCTTCAGTGTGATGCTACAATATTCATAGTCATGAAAATAAAGAAAACTCTTTGAATGAGAAGGTGTGTCCAAACCTCTGGCCTGTACTGTATATATATATATATATATATGTACAGGGGTTGGACAATGAAACTGAGACACCTGGCTTTAGACCACAATAATTCATTAGTATGGTGTAGGGCCTCCTTTTGCGGCCAAAACAGCGTCAATTTGCCTTGGGAATGTCATATACATGTCCTGCACAGTGGTCAGAGGGATTTTAAGCCATTCTTCTTGCAGGATAGTGGCCAGGTCACTACATGATACTGGTGGAGGAAAACGTTTCCAGACTCGCTCCTCCAAAACACCCCAAAGTGGCTCAATAATATTTAGATCTGGTGACTGTGCAGGCCATGGGAGATGTTCAACTTCCCTTTCATGTTCATCAAACCAATCTTTCACCAGTCTTGCTGTGTGTATTGTTGCATTGTCATCCTGATACACGGCACCGCCTTCAGGATACAATGTTTGTGCATTGGATGCACATGGTCCTCAAGAATGGTTCGGTAGTCCTTGGCAGCCCATCTAGCACAAGTATTGGGCCAAAGGAATGCCATGATATGGCAGCCCAAACCTTCACTGATCCACCCCCATGCTTCACTCTGGGCATGCAACAGTCTGGGTGGTACGCTTCTTTGGGGCTTCTCCACACCGTAACTCTCTTGTCATCCTGATACAAGGCAACGCCTTCAGGATACAATGTTTGAACCATTGGATGCACATGGTCCTCAAGAATGGTTCGGTAGTCCTTGGCAGTGACGCGCCCATCTAGCACAAGTATTGGGCCAAGGGAATGCCATGATATGGCAGCCTAAACCATCACTCTGGGCATGCAACAGTCTGGGTGGTGCACTTCTTTGGGGCTTCTCCACACCGTAACTCTCCCGGATGTGGGGAAAAAAATAAAGGTGGACTCATCAGAGAACAATACATGTTTCACATTGTCCACAGCCCAAGATTTGCGCTCCTTGCACCATTGAAACCAACGTTTGGCATGGGCATGAGTGACCAAAGGTTTGGCTATAGCAGCCCAGCCGTGTATTTTGACCCTGTGGAGCTCCCGATGGACAGTTCTGGTGGAAACAGGAGAGTTGAGGTGCACATTTAATTCTGCCGTGATTTGGGCAGCCGTGGTTTTATGTTTTTTGGATACAATCCGGGTTAGCACCCGAACATCCCTTTCAGACAGCTTCCTCTTACGTCCACAGTTAATCCTGTTGGATGTTGTTGGTCCGGTCCTTCTTGGTGGTATGCTGACATTACCCTGGATACTGTGGCTCTTGATACATCACAAAGACCTGCTGTCTCGGTCACAGATGCACCAGCAAGACGTGCACCAACAATTTGTCCTCTTTGGACTCTGATATGTCACCCATAATGTTGTGTGCATTTCAATATTTTGATCAAAACTGTGCTCTTACCCTGTTAATTGAACCTTCACCCTCTGCTCTTACTGGTGCAATGTGCAATCAATGAAGACTGGCTACCAGGCTGGTCCAATTTTGCCATGAAACCTCCCACACTAAAATGACAGGTGTTTCAGTTTCATTGTCCAACCCCTGTAGTGTGCTAAGTACAGTCTATGTGTAAATGTCATGAAGAAACTGTGGCAATGTAGGGTACAAAATGGCTGGCACATGGGGGCAAATGTTTGCTTATGGGTATGAAATGGGGTTAGGAGGAAAGAAAAGGACAACAAGGGGGTTTAATAGTTGGTGAAGGGGTAAAATGACTCGAAGCCATTAGTTTTTCTTTTTTGTGTTTCTCACTGTTTTGTTTCTTTGCATATTTTTCTGAAATGTTTTTTCCCTCGCTTCTCTTCGTTTGTGATCTTTTTGGTTTTTTTCCTTTCTGTGTTTTATTGTTTTCCGTGTTTGTCTTTTGTGTTTCTTTCTTTTCCTTCTTTCCCACTTTCTGGTGTGATCAGCCACTAAAAAGTAAGATTAGCTTGAAATAAAATGTAAGAGACATGAATATGAGAGAATGATGGAGGGACACAGGAAGGCAGTGGAAGGAGGAGAGTATAGAGGAATGAATGAGAGCCATTACACTCCCTTGGAGCAGAGATTTATGTTGGCCGTAACTTATTACAGATGAACGGTGAATGAACAAAACACTGAAGCTAGCAAAAGCCATACAATATTCACTGAATTCTTCACAGCTTTCACATTCTTTGTTCCACAAGATTTTTCTTGATTTTTGTCCTAATTTGTTTTTCATTTCATTTCTTTACCACTGTATAGATTTTGCATTTATTTCCTCAATATGTCCCTCCTTGTCTCCAGCTTCCTTGTTGCAAAATAGTATTTATAGATTCTGTGTATTTATAGAATTTGTAACTTCCTAGTTTCATGAGCCAGGTGGCCCCTTAATATGCAGCTATAACATAAAGATCCTTCAGCCATACAAAAGAGTTTGATTCATTCCGAATTTCTGTGGACTCAAAGCCAAGAACTGTTTGATACAATCATTGTCCTCATATCTTGATGAAAAGCTTATGGTGATGCTACCCTTTCTTTGTAAATGATAACATTTTTCCAAAGATGTCTTGATAAAGCTCTGATATCACACTTCTTCAGGGCTTGTGTGTCTGTTAGGACAATAAATAATCAAAATCATGCATCATACACTACATCGGGGAAAACCCCAGGCTTAATCAGACTGCTGTGAGCTGCACTGTTCTTAATGTTTTTTTAAAGCTGCCGATAGCGTAGAACACACAGGGGAGAGAGCATCATCACTCTGATGACAGAGTGATGTCGGATGAGAGCCTTGGGGCCACTTGTGTAAGATGCTTTGAAAAAAAGAACGTGTTTTTCTGGGATAACGATGGCTTTGGTTGATATTCTAATCTGATCTTCAGAATGCTCATCATTGTAATCGGCACAATTTTTAGTGTTGTTTAGTGTATCTTTTTCATATTGATATCATTAAAATTCAGGAAAGTGAATGAACAAACAAAAAAGGCTGTATTTTCAGACAAAAAAACATTTGGTCCTACAACATCCTAAAAGACGCAAAATTGTACAGTCAAGAAATGAAAACTAAAACCAAATATAACCAATTTGGAATTAAACTGTATAAATTATTTCATTTATTTGAAATTTATTCAACTTTTTTCACCTCTCCAAACTTTGCATAAATGAAAATTCATTAATTTTCATAGAGCAACAAAAAATCTTCTGTGATGGGAAATCCTTAGAAAAGAAAAATGTCTCTACAGGTTTATGTTTAAAATAGAGCAAGTTAAAGAAAGAACACAAATGTCACCACCAACTCTACTAGATCTGCATCATAGTTGAGACACACACTTAGTAAAGTGAGTTTTCACAGCATTGTTGAATAAGGAAGTGGCTATTGCCTGTCCTAAAACTCGCTAAATGATATCATTACTTAATTTGCACAATTGCTTGTCTATAACTGAATTTAATGGGCTTTGTAGGAAAGATGAATAACTGAATGGAGGTGACAAAAGGTGAGCATAAACCTCTTAATATGTTTAGAACTAAAAATGAGTCTAAATCTAGTTTTTTTGACAGGATGCAAGAGTTGTCCCTAAAAAAGGAAGATAATTAAGCCTCTGTCACCCGGTATCCTTTTTTTAAAAATAATTATGATATTGACAATCCCAATTCCATGATTGGTGTGCTTGACTTCTACAACTTTCTTAAATCACTTCATAATTTTGAAACACATTTACTGTAGATATTGACAATTGAAAAAATTAAAACCAACAAGCTGGCCAAAACTAGAAAAACATTGTTTAAAGCAATCTTTCTAGTGTAGTTAGGTTGCTGAGTTCCTGAAATATTATAATACATTTTAGATAAACAAACTGGCCTACAACTGCTGATGGGTAATCCTTGCACTGGTATCTATCTAGCACTGCTGAGTGTATTAGACCAAAAGTCCATAATGTTGGTCTTGGTGATCACCTGTGTTACCTATACTTACTGATAGGAGAATTAGCCACAGAGAAAGCTCTTATTTTGGTGTTCTCGTTCATTTACATGACATTACGTTATTTATTCTGGATTCTAAGTCTTACTCATACTCGTCGTCTTCCGCTTATTCGGGACCGGGTCGCGTGGGCAGCAGACTCAGCAGAGACACCCAGACGTCCCTCTCCCCAGACACCTCCTCCAGCTCCTCAGGTGGGAGCCCTAGACGTTCCCAGGCCAGCCGAGAGACATAGTCCCTCCAGTGTCCTGGGCCGTTCCCTGGGCCTCCTCCCGGTGAGACGTGCCTGGAACACCTTCCGAGGAAGGCGTCCAGGAGGCATCCGGTATAGATGCCCGAGCCACCTCAACTGGCTCCTCTCGATGTGGAGGAGCAGCGGCTCTACTCCGAACCCCTCCCGGATGGCCGAGCTCCTCACCCTATTTCTAAAGGAGTGCCCGGCCACCCTACGAAGGAAGCTTATTTCAGCCACTTGTATCCGGGATCTAATTTTTTCGGTCATGACCCAAAGTTCACGGCCATAGGTGAGGGTAGGAACGTAGACCGACCAGTAAATCGAGAGCTTCACTTTTCGGCTCAGCTCTCTCTTCACCACAACATACTGGCACAGTGCCCCATTACTGCGGCAGCTGCACCGATCCGTCGGTCAATCTCCTGCTCCATTCTTCCCTCACTCGTGAACAAGACCCCGAGATACTTGAACTCCTCCGCTTGAGGCAGGAACTCCCTTCCAACCTGAAGAGGACAAGCCACCCTTTTCCGGTCGAGTACCATGGTCTCGGACTTGGAGGAGCTGATCTTCATCCCAGCCGCTTCACACTCGGCTGCGAACTGCCCCAGCGCATGCTGTAGGTCTTGGCTAGAAGGGGCCAGCAGGACCACAGCATCTGCAAAAAGAAGAGACGAAATCCACTGGTCCCCAAACCAGACATGCACCTCGAACAGGTCCGACTTAGTGCCGACAATGCAGACGAAACTCCTGCTCCGCTCGTACAGTGACCGGATGGCCCCTGATAAAGGGTCCCCGATTCCATACTCCTGGAGCACCCCACACAGGGCATCACAAGGAACACAGTCGAATGCTTTCTCCAGGTCCACAAAACACATGTGGACCGGTTGGGCAAACTCCCATGAACCCTCAAGTGTCCTGTAGAGGGTATAGAGCTGGTCCAGTGTTCCACGGCCGGGACAAAAACCACACTGCTCCTCCTGAAGCCGAGGTTCGACTATCGGCTGGACTCTCCTCTCCAATACCCTGGCGTAGGCCTTACCAGGGAGGCTGAGGAATGTGATCCCCCTGTAGTTGGAACACACCGTCCAGTCACCCTTCTTATGAAGGGGGACCACCACCCCAGTCCGCCAGTCCAGAGGCACTGTCCCCGACCGCCACGCAATGTTGAAGAGGCATGTCAACCATGTCAGCCCCACAACATTCAGAGATTTGAGGTACTCAGGGCGGATCTCATCCACCCCCGAAGCCTTGCCACCGCGGAGCTTTTTAACCACCTCGGTGACTTCAGCCTAGGTGATGAAAGAGTCTAACTCCAAGTCCCCAACCTCTGTTACACCAGGTAATGCATGATGGAAGGATTGAGGAGATCCTCACAGTACTCCTTCTACCGCCTGATAATGTCCTCAGTTGAGGTCAGCAGCCTCCCACCCCCACTATAAACAGTGTTGGCAAAGCACTGCTTCCCCCTCCTGAGGCACCGGATGGTTTGCCAGAATTGATTCGAGGCAAACCGGTAGTCCTCCTCCATTGCCTCAACGAACTCCTCCCAGGCCTGAGTTTTTGCCTTTGTCACAGCCCGGGCCACAGCACGCTTGGCCTCACGGTACCCATCAGCCGCCTCAGGAGTCCCACAAGCCAACCACAGCCGATAGGACTCCTTCTTCAGCTTGACAGCATCCCTTACTGCCGGTGTCCACCACCGGGTTTGGGGATTGCCGCCGCGACAGGCACCGCAGACCTTACGGCCACAGCTACGGGCAGCAGCATCGCCAATAGATGCGGAGAACATGGTCCACTTGGACTCTATGTCTCCAATATGCCTCGGAATCTGGTCAAAGCTCTCCCGGAGGTGGGACTTGAATACATCCCTAGCCGAGGGCTCCGCCAGATGTTCCCAGCAGACCCTCACTATGCGCTTGGGCCTGCCAAGTCTGTCCGGCTTTTGTCCTCCTCCAGCGGATCCAACTCACCACCGGGTGGTGATCAGTGGAAAGCTAACTTTGGATTCTAACTCTACATCCATTTACACAACTGTTCCCTTATAATGCAAAAAGGTTGATATGCTTTAATGATGGCCACTCACATTATTCTTTCTTTGAGTTCCATTATAGCAACACCTTTCATCTTATTTACCCAAATAAACCACTCCAAACCATTGTCTTTTCAGACCCTCCAACACTAATTAATCAAAATGAAGTTTTGCTAATAGGTAGTAGAAACATAAACAGACAAGGTATACTGAACATACTGAATACAAAGAAAGCTAAAGCTGGAGAGTGACAGAATAATAATTTGTATGCGCAGTTTGCAATTTCAAGTTTATAAAAATGCAGTAAAGGTTTCCAGCCGTGAAAGTACAAACGATGTGTTGCTGACTGTATAAACATACAGGTCCTTCTCAAAATATTAGCATATTGTGATAAAGTTCATTATTTTCCATAATGTCATGATGAAAATTTAACATTCATATATTTTAGATTCATTGCACACTAACTGAAATATTTCAGGTCTTTTATTGTCTTAATACGGATTATTTTGGCATACAGCTCATGAAAACCCAAAATTCCTATCTCACAAAATTAGCATATAATTAAAAGGGTCTCTAAACCTAATCATCTGAATCAACGAGTTAACTCTAAACACCTGCAAAAGATTCCTGAGGCCTTTAAAACTCCCAGCTTGGTTCATCGCTCAAAACCCCAATCATGGGTAAGACTGCCGACCTGACTGCTGTCCAGAAGGCCACTATTGACACCGTCAAGCAAGAGGGTAAGACACAGAAAGAAATTTCTGAACAAATAGGCTGTTCCCAGAGTGCTGTATCAAGGCACCTCAGTGGGAAGTCTGTGGGAAGGAAAAAGTGTGGCAGAAAACGCTGCACAACGAGAAGAGGTGACCAGACCCTGAGGAAGATTGTGGAGAAGGGCCGATTCCAGACCTTGAGGGACCTGCGGAAGCAGTGGACTGAGTCTGAAGTAGAAACATCCAGAGCCACCGTGCACAGGCGTGTGCAGGAAATGGGCTACAGGTGCTGCATTCCCCAGGTCAAGCCACTTTTGAACCAGAAACAGCGGCAGAAGCGCCTGACCTGGGCTACAGAGAAGCAGCAAATTCTGCATGTCATTCGGAAATCAAGGTGCCAGAGTCTGGAGGAAGACTGGGGAGAAGGAAATGCCAAAATGCCAGAAGTCCAGTGTCAAGTACCCACAGTCAGTGATGGTCTGGGGTGCCGTGTCAGCTGCTGGTGTTGGTCCACTGTGTTTTATCAAGGGCAGGGTCAATGCAGCTAGCTATCAGGAGATTTTGGACCACTTCATGCTTCCATCTGCTGAAAAGCTTTATGGAGATGAAGATTTCATTTTTCAGCACGACCTGGCACCTGCTCACAGTGCCAAAACCACTGGTAAATGGTTTACTGACCATGGTATCACTGTGCTCAATTGGCCTGCCAACTCTCCTGACCTGAACCCCATAGAGAATCTGTGGGATATTGTGAAGAGAACGTTGAGAGACTCAAGACCCAACACTCTGGATGAGCTAAAGGCCGCTATCGAAGCATCCTGGGCCTCCATAAGACCTCAGCAGTGCCACAGGCTGATTGCCTCCATGCCACGCCGCATTGAAGCAGTCATTTCTGCAAAAGGATTCCAGACCAAGTATTGAGTGCATAACTGTACATGATTATTTGAAGGTTGACGTTTTTTGTATTAAAAACACTTTTCTTTTATTGGTCGGATGAAATATGCAAATTTTGTGAGATAGGAATTTTGGGTTTTCATGAGCTGTATGCCAAAATCATCCGTATTAAGACAATAAAAGACCTGAAATATTTCAGTTAGTGTGCAATGAATCTAAAAGATATGAATGTTAAATTTTCATCATGACATTATGGAAAATAATGAACTTTATCACAATATGCTAATATTTTGAGAAGGACCTGTACTGTATGTATGGTGTTTCATGCTGATGGGAGTGTGACAGTAGTATATAGAGGTGGAAGGACATCACCTTTGTTTTAGTTTGGCCTGTCAGCATGTAGATGAAGTGAGAGATTATAAAATGATTACTGTGATGGAAACCTGCAGGTTTTGTGTTGACTTTGAGGCATGAGGTCATTGTATTCAAAAGAACTGGATGAGGGTTGGTGTCAGGCATTGTTAGATATGATCTGGTCTTGGCCAAAGGTAGTAATGTCTTGAAATGACATTGTAAATAAAAATATTAAAAGTGGTTTCAGTTTCAAGGAAAATTAGTTTTAATTTAATTAAACTAAGCTGAATCTCTTCTGAATTGATCAAGTAAGAGGTCCGTTCTTTCTAAAACTTTCAATTCTAAGCTGCCCTTACTCAACAAGGAACAGGTGTAAACCTAAAAAAAAGATGTTCTTGTGCAGATTCGTCTCTTCCTGCTCATTCAGTTGCACTGCCATTTATTGTCTTTGGCATTTCTCCATGGGTGCTCGTGTGGCCAGCTGTCTCTGACAACCATGACCCTTCAGCTATAATATACTGAAGGAGACACAAAACCGATAGAAGGCTGTTTTTACTTTTTCTTTTCTTTCAGAGCACTGTCTAACTGCATTTCTATCCAAGGTCAATGAATGTGCACAAAAGAAACCAAACAAACAAAACACCCATGCTATTTGCAAAACATCAGAAATCGATGATAAAACAAAATCGTGTGAAATATCTTTTTTTTTTAAGAAACAGCACCTTTCAGATCATAGCTCAGGGATAATTAAGCACCACAAACCCCTCATTACAGACTATGTTGGCTACATTATACAAGTTGATCGTTCCTGATCATGGGCCATGTGCACTTTTAGATCATACAACCTCACTGTCTCAAATGCCAAGCCACCTCATTCTGTCAGATAAAACAAGTAAATATTAGCATATTGAAACCAATAATAAACATACCATGTATGTATGTCATAGGAAAGTGTTTCATTGTATTCACACAAACAGACCCTCCTTGTGCCGGATGGGCTGTTCCAGCCTGAGGCAGTCCTTAATATTGCACATATAAGTGAGTGAAATATTGCACCTTTTGGTGGGTGAAGTGTTCAGTGCAGGTCGTGAAAGAGTCTACAGGGTGTGGCTTGAGTTCAGCAGTCTGACAGCTTCAGGGAAGAAGCTGCTACTCAGCCTGGTGGTCTTGCTCTTGCGCTTGCACATACTTTACTGGGTAAATTCAGATGCTAACATCAAATAGAAAGTGATTTGTGAGAACAAATTCACTTTGACAATACTGTGCCATTTCAATATCACAAGTTCTTGTAGTGCATCTTTCTCTCACCCTTAGTCTGTACTGATGGATATCCACTGAGCTTGGCATTGTGAATGATTGAAGTGTTTCCAACAGCAGTGCAGTTTGACCCATTTTGTAATTAATTCAGCAGATTATTTATTTGAGCACCTGAGGACACATGTAGAGTGGTAATAGAGCATTGAACTTTAGAAATTCCTGTATATTTGCTGTTGTTTTTCCATTAATGTGACATAATTGTGTAGTTTTCTTTTTCCAGACACGCCTTCCTATGTTTTACCAGTGGGCTCCATATGTTGCTGCTTTGTGTATTCTGTAAGTCCTGTGTTGCGCTTTCACTGCCAAGAGTGGAGGAGGAAGAAAAATTCATTTCCAGAGCGTAGCATCATCCAAACATAACATAATAATGTTATTACATTTTTGAGATATTCTGAAGCACAAGAAGCAGTCTCTGTGGACACATTTCTTCTTAATTTTAATTCTGAGAGAGTGACACAAGTGTTTTCAGGGCTTCTAAAGACATTGATATAAGATTTCAAATTTCCCACCTCTCGGTTGTCTCCATCAGGCCAACAAAAACTCCTCAAACATGAACTGTCTTTATTATTTAATGTTTTATTAATATTTTACTACATATTTACCTTATTATTTGGCATAAAACATATAATTATTATAATAATTATTCACATCTTTGTCTGCATGTTGCTTCTCTAAAGATTTACAGCAAAATACTTGACTATTTAGGGTTTAAAATGGCACCCTGAAGCATTTAAATGAGAATTCAAATGCCATGCTGGTAGAAGGAGGCTATAAGACGTTTAAGAAGTGGTTGCTGTATGAATTGACCTAACACAGAATCAAAAATTTTATTTATTTCATTTCAAAACCAAAATTGTAAGAGTTAAGGCTGAATGTCTAGAATAGGAATTATTATAGTGATAAAAATAAAGATTAAAAATTACATTAAAAATATTATTCCACAGTATTTCATCAAAACAGTTTGTGCCATTGATGACACAAAAACTCCCTCTGGTTGAGCTGTCAGTAAGGGGGAAGAAAATCGACTGTGCCATTAAAAACCACGGCATGTGAGGGAAAAAGTGACATACAGTGTGAGCTTGTGCAAGCGCTATAGCAATAAATACCCTCAATTTCTAACTCTATTTGTAACTCATTTCCAGCTTTGCCACTGCATTCCTAGTGGCTCAGTGGCTCCTATATCCTTCTACAACATCTTGATACATTTCCCCTTTTTGTTGTGTTTTCAAAGACTTACAGCAGGACAGTATTTTTCCAGAATGGTATGTTGTACCCCTTACCTAAAGGTTGTTCCATAGAAGATGCTGTGGATTTAGGCAGTCTTAAGGATTTTTCTGACTTTTGTGACTGACAGTGTCCCTATGTTTATTCTTAGATTTCAGTGTGATAGATTTCATTTAACTACTCTAAACCCCATGCTCACATTCCCCAGCTGACATGATGTTTTTGAGTTTTCCAATGACACACTCAAATGTCTTGTTTGTTGCATTTACAGTTTCTGTTTTTTCTATTTCTCCCTGGTTGAGCTTCCTTCTCTCCGGATTTAAATTATGACAGGCATAAGACAGAAAATTCAGACATTTCCTTCGCCTGAAACCTTAAATGACAGATATGTGAAGTGCTGAGCTGTGACCCAAATGGAAGTACAAAGAACAGAGGATTATAGCAAAGGGAAAAAGGGAACAAACAGAAATATAGAACCATTGCTTGCATTTTTACTTTGTACCTTTCACATATAGCTTTTGTCCTGATTGCCTGAAGCCTATAATGTTCATATCCAGCATGAGTTGTTGCCGGGGATAATTCTCTTTCACACTGTCACCAGCTGAATGGCATAACAACCCTTACTTTCTGTGTTATCCAATTCCAGTTTATGCTCAGTGTAAAATTATGAAGACAAATGAAAGACAAAAAACACCCCTTCAAAATATTTCTTAATGTTCCTGTTGGTATTGTCGCATTGTTATTATGAAGTTGAGTTATGTTGCAGTATTATAATACATCTTGAAACTCAAGTAAAGACATAACAGATAAATGTTTTTCCTGATTATGTCTTTGTCCACCATAAGGCTGATTATGAACATTCATGAGAGCAACACAGCGGGTGTCCTACCAATTCTGCTTTCTCTACAGCAGCCAGAGGTGGTAATTTGCATTACTAACTGATAGCCAGAAGTGCAAATCACTAAAATGTGCCACACTTTACCACAAAGACAAAAAACAGAACTGCAAGTAGATTTGTGTGGATGTTGAAAAGAAAACCTTGCTAAACTGCATTATAGTTTTAAGTTTTAGTGTGTGTGTGTGTGTGTGTGTGTGTGTTTGTTTGGCTGAGTTTGGCTTCCTCTAGGTTCTAATGACTTGCAACAACTAAAAATATAAGGAGTGTCAGGGCAATAAATGTGCTTGCTACAGCCACAAACCTGTTGTCATGTCTGTCACCAAAGAAACAAAGAATAATGTACAATATTAATATTAATTTTTGTTTTATAACAATATAGGAGTGAGTGCTTGCTTGCGGATCAATGTGAGTTTTGAGGCTTTGAAAGAACATTTTGGTTCCATTCAAATTCTGCCAGATCCTGTTAGTGTTGGTTAATCTGCAGTCAGGCATTTAAATGTGACTATTTTAAAAAATGTACATTTTTGTGCTGGAAATTGCTTAATCTAATCAAATTTTCTACTTCTAATAACTAATATCAGAGCACAATAAGAAACAACACCGACTTGCTTAAGGTCTGGGTCTGTGGACATTCAGACTGTCCCTAAATTGCTCAGCCTCAAATCCAGGTACTTTCACTAAAAGTTGCTCTAAGCTGCACAGAGAGATCAGAATTTCTTCTTCCTGACATCTCTGCAGAAACCTAGGGCCAGTGCCCTGAAGCAGGATTAGTGACGTAATGATGGGACTTTTGGTTTAGCCTTGAGGTTTTAGTTTCTCTGAGCTGGTTTCCTTCTTACAAGGTTAAATCATCATGGCATCTTGATGGCATCTGCTATTATTGGGTTTCAAGGTGACAGACTGAAAATGTTAAGGAAAACTCTTTACAGGAAAGGGTTTTTTAATCCACCTGCTATGGACCAATAAAGCAACTAAGCTCTGATGTGGCATTGTAGACTGGAAATGTAATAAACAAAAGTGTAAAAATACAAATAAAACAATCTTTTATGTCTTTAAAGACGGTGCTGCTGAAACCTTTAACCAGATTTACTCTTCTACCTCCACTTTGCCCTGTAACACTGTAAATGAGCTGGTAGACAACTTTCATTCTAAAATCTCGGACATCATTGATTCAATTGCTCCAATTAAAGTGAAAGTCGTTTCTGGGAAGAAAATCTCTGTGTTGAGAAGTGCTCCACCAGTCAGAAGTGAAAAAAAGGAGTGTCGAAAAGCTGAAAGCAGGTGGCAAAAGACTGGACTCCAGGTTCACTATATTATGTATAAAGACTATACAGATATAACCTACAACAGAAAAATGCAAGGGAATCTTTCTTTTCTGAGATCATCAGCAAAAACATTAACAATGCTCGTGCATTATTTGCCACGGTCGACAGGTTAACAAACCCTCCTGTAACTCTAGCATCTGAACTCCACTCTACCAGAGCCTGCAATGAATTTGCTAACTTCTTCACTGAAAAAACCCAAAAGATCAGAGGGGCAGTCAGCACATCCACATCAACTCCTGTACCAATGTTGTGTCCAACTAGAACTGATTTTGACAAAATTCCTAATTTCATCAAATAAACGACAAAAACTTATAAGAAACCGTACACCAACTGAGCTCTTCTTCCTGCTGTCTCATTGTTTTACCCACAGCTTTCCTTCAGAAACTTTGCCTGATTTAACACAAATAATAAACACGTCCCTTTTATCAGGTGTTTTCCCCCAGGCCCTGAAAACAGCAATTATCAAACCTCTATTGAAAAAGAGCTACGTGGACAAGCTGCTACTACTGTCAGGACTTGAGCAACAGACGAACCCAGAATGCAGACTAGCAGGCAGCATGACGGTAGGTGAAAAAATATTTAATTACAAAAAACTCACTCAAAGGAAGAGGCAGGAACCAAAACAATAAACGGGCAGGCAAAAACAGACATGGGCAGGTTGGCAAGACAGGCTTGGCATGATGAAAACACAAGACATGAGCATGATCTGAAAGCAAGACTTGAGCATGATTTGAAAATGTTTCCGCCAGGAATAAACAGAATGGAGGTGTATATATGGAGTGTGAACCAGGTGAAGCAAGGAGACAGATTAACTAGGTGCGGGTGAATAAACTTAATTGACAGGAGAGAACAAACGTGAATGAACAAAACAGGAATTCAAGAATACAAACTAATAGAAACATAACTAGAAAAACATGAAACGAAAGCATAACCAGATCCAAAAACCAAACTTGACAAAACATGAACAAAAACATGACCAGAAAAATAAACAGAAACATGATTCAAAACTTCCACTGTGAAATACGACCAACAAAACCCAAAAACACCCACCAATCATAACAACTACAGAACCACAGGCCTATATCAAACCTCCCCTTCATCAGCGAGATTATTGAAAAAGCTGTGTTTCAGCAGTTAAACAACTTCCTAACAATGACCAACCGCTTCGATGTCTTCCAGTCAGGCTTCCGTGCTCACCACAGTACAGAGACTGCTCTTGTCAAGGTGTTCAATGACATCCGTATAAATGCGGACTGTGGAAGAACCACAGTGCTGGTATTATTGGACCTTAGTGCAGCATTCGACTCTGTTGATCACTCCATTTTATTAGAGTGCCTGGAAAACTGGGTCGGCCTTTCTGGTACAGCACTCAATTGGTTTAAATCCTACTTGAAGGACAGGCACGTTTTTGTGTCAGTAGGTAACTTTACATCAGAGACCACAAAAATCACATGTGGCGTTCCCCAAGGGTCCATCTTAGGGCTCCTCCTATTCAATATCTATATGGTCCCCCTAACTCAGATTTTAATAAACAACAATGTAAGTTATCATAACTATGCAGACGACACACAGCTATACGTTACGATGTCACCAGGTGACTATGAACCCATTCAAGCACTGGGTAAATGCTTAGAATAAATCAATGCATGGATGTCCAAACATTTTCTTCAGCTGAATCAAAACAAAACTGAAGTAATAATCTTTGGACCTATTGAAGAGCGTTTAAAAGTTAGCACACAGCTTCAGTTAATACATCTAGAAACCACCAGTCAGACTGGTGTATAGTGATGGACTCAAACTTGAACCTTCAGAAGCACATAAAGACATTAACAAGGTCAGCCTTCTATCACCTAAAGAACATCTCCAGGATTAAAGCACTAATGTCTCAGCAGGACCTTGAAAAACTAATTCATGCGTTCATCTTTAGTAGAATTGATTACTGCAACAGTGTCTTCACAGGTCTGCCTAAAGGGTCAATCTGACAGCTGCAGTTGATCCAGAACGCTGCTGCCCGCATCCTCACTAGAACTAAGAAAGTGGAGCACATCACCCCGGTTCTAAAGTCCCTACACTGGCTCCCTGTAGCTCAGAGAATAGACTTTAAAATACTTCTGTTAGTCTATAAATCACTGAATGGCTTAGCACCTAAATACATTACAGACTTGTTGTCAGTGTATCAATCACCCAGACCTCTCAGGTCTTCTGGCTCAAATCTACTGTTGTGGAATTTTCTTATCAAAGTGGAGAGAAGTTGACTCATAACAAGAGAAAATCCGGACTTTGTCTTATAAGTTTTATTCAAAGGCATTCAGCGTTTGAAGACCCTGACACTGAGGTTAGTCAGTGAAACAGAGCCACGAACAGAAATCACAAACAGTATTTATACTAAAAATGAGGGTGTTATCTCAACTTCAAGGAGTTTTAGAAATATGGCCCCTAGACCCTCCCCGGGTCAGAGTTAACAAAGTTATTTATGAGGCCACCCATCTACCTTCCCTTGAAATATACACTTCAGGAAGGGTTAACCATAAAACTCTCCAGCATTTGAATTTAGAGTCCATCTGCTAATAAAAACAGAACACTAATAAAACACAGAGGTCAGAGGTGAGAGGTAGATGGAAGGTCACCTGTGAGTGATACAACACAGAAACAAATGAGAGAGGTGAAGGGAATATCAGAGCATTTTAAAAGAATTTTCCATTACACTCCTTTCTTCTGATTACAAGATAATCACAAAACTAAAAGAAAATTCTACAAAACCATCACCCAAGGAAAAATGACCTCCACCAACCGGTTATCTGGAAAGAAAGTAGCTAGAGCATAAATAGCATCAATAGGAACTGGTACCAAAAATGGTTGATCATTAATAGCACGTGGAATCAAACAACAAACATAGCAACTATCATTTCTTATCTTCCTCACAGTTTGATGCATCAGTTGCCACCAGACATTATCAGCATGATCATAGTAGTCAGAAAAGTGATGGATCTCTCTTCGAATCCGCTGATGAGTATTATTAGCACAATTCCTCAAATTAGCCTTACATTGTCTTTGCTGTACCTTTTCCCAAATGAACACAAGAGTTATAAAAATACTTGAAATACCAATCATTAGCATCAGAACAGACCATCTTCCATTTAACTGCATCGTGACCTTGAAGTGGAATGTCCTTTCTTCTGGTACTGAAAGCAAACAGTTTTTTCTCAAAGAAAACAAATTATAAACAACTTAAAAAAAAATTAATAATCCTGCTGCCTCTCCTGAGTGGCTTCTGCGCTTCAAGCTGCCCTGTCACCAGTCTGGTACAGGTGGGCGGTCGTAGGAAGCTCCTCTAGAAATATATTTAGAAACAGGAACTCTAACCTGCTGGAAGTCAGGCTTCCATAGTCCAACTTATGATTTCTAACTTTCAGGCAATGCGATGGCCTTAAGTAGATTCTGAAATAACGTTGCACTGCCCAAGGGATTATTGTGCCCTTGTAAGAACAGTGTTCTTCAACCACCTGTTCAATCACTCGCCAGTGATCAGCTTACAGTTCTTTATCTTGTGGTGGTCCGCTGTCCTCACACCTTTCAGGCCGTGGATGATCCATTTGGAAGATGACTTGTGTCCTGGAAGCCAGATGAAGCTGGAGGAGCTGGAGCTTTCCTGCAGCTTTCCTGCAGCTTTCCTGGGTGTCTAGTAGGATCTGATATGGGCCATTCCAGCGCCTGGACTTCCTGTGTTTTCTCCTAGATTCTCTGACCAGAATCCAGTCGCCAGGAATAAAGGACTGGAGGGTGGAAGTGGCTGTTTCTGGTAATGCAGCCTTCACCGTCTGTGAAACTTGAGAAAACACAGTGGACATGTTTTGACAGTAAAACAACATCCTATCTTCACACAAAGATGTGGAAGAAAATTATCTTGGCAATATCCCCATGTCCAAATTAGGAGACCTGCCACACAGCACTTCAAAAGGACTGAGATTTGCCTGTGTCCTTTGTCTCAATCTCATATAAGTGAGAACAATAGGTAGAGCCTTCACAACACTTGGCTAATTTTCAATTCAAAGTCCCATTCTCAAACCTAAGTGCTTAACTACATGAACTCCATCAAAACATCCAACAAAATCCAAAGAATTAATGTTCTGACTTCACCTGATATACTAGCAGTGACCATCAGCTAAATATTCTGAATATCAAAAATGTGACATGATGTTTGAGGAAGGTCTGATTACAGGTCAACATTTCATAGTTTCAGAAAACCCAAAAAGAATTTCAAAAATGGTCTAATCTGTGGAGATGTAAAATTTCACAAAAGAATCAACACCATAATTTCAGAGAGGTTATCATAATGTGGTCTTAGGGAGCTATGCACCATTTATATAACAAAGTACAACGTCTCTCTCACATTGTCACTAAGTCCTCACTGGAGGTCTGAGCTACCCTTTTTCCCATGAGTGCTAAAACGTTTGGAACCCCATGTTACTTTATTCTGACATTCCCCTCTTCTGGCGCAGGGTCCAACCCATGCGACAATCCAGCAAAAAGTTTGTACAAAAATGTTTTAGTAACCAAGATCACATTACATAGAACCAAAGAAATGAATTCTGACATAACTATGTGTCACTATGAATTTAACGAAAGCAACATAAAGAAAATCCAGATGTTTTTAACTGCAATTCAGTTCCATCAACAACTAAACACAAACTTTAGTTATTCACGTCATCAATGTCTCACTTAGAAATTAGTCACACATCATCCTAATTTGTCTTGTACAAAGATGAGTATTAGATTAATGGACATCCAATGTAATTTGGATGAATAAACCCTACAAATTGAATCAAATAAATAATTCCCACCAAGTATAAAGGCATGACTCTGATTCTTTATCAAAAATATATTCCTTACTTTTGCATATCTTGAACTGTCAGCTAGCTTAATGGCACCAGGGAAACTTTCAATCTAATAAATCACCAATGATTCTGCTTGCAAAACTAATTCTTCAAACTAGTTTAAACTATTTCATTAACCTTTTAGTAATAAAACACATAAATCTAAAAGTCATGCTACATCCTTAATTATTATACAAAAAAAAACATGTTTTTAAGGCAACAATCACTACAAGCATTTTGACTCTATTGTCTCTTAAACAGTGTTAAAACTCAGGAAGGGAGGTGCTGAGCGTTACCATGACAACAAAGG
Organism: Girardinichthys multiradiatus; assembly: GCF_021462225.1. NCBI lineage: Eukaryota > Metazoa > Chordata > Actinopteri > Cyprinodontiformes > Goodeidae > Girardinichthys > Girardinichthys multiradiatus. The sequence continues at coordinate 13,753,181 of NC_061814.1, forward strand.
CATGAACCTACCTAGTAGGTGGGCGGAGTCAGGCAGAACTAACCTCTGATTGACAGCCTATGGGCGGACCCACAGTTTCTTCATCCCATCCCACATTAGTGTAACTTAAACTGCAAAGCTATTAACATGCACCTACCTGAGAAACAAGCTGCTTCTTAACTTTCCTGAAAACTCAAAGATTAATCAATCTGGGATTTAGAAACATTATTCTAAACATGGATTATTGTTTCATGCAACATATAAACAAACATTAATTCCAACAAAATAAAGACAAAACATCAAAGAGAGACAAATGGCCAAATTTGAAGCTTCAAGAATTCAAAGAAATTTTTAACAATCTCTTTTCAGAATATATTTTCTCAACCATATCTTTTAATGCTATAATTGATCAATTTTGTTATGACAATCGTCAGGATCCTTTTTAAAATGAGTGCACATAGTCCAAAGAGATCTCAAAGTATTTAGAAGCACAGCAACAGTTTTCTCTTATATGAATCCAAATTTACTGATGCTGAAACCTTTTGCTAATTCTTTGTACTGTAACTCTGTAATAATAACTACAATCCTGAGAGTTATTGTTATAGTTCTCTTTTTGTTTGGCTCAATTTGATCGCAGCTGCATTGCAGAATTTCAAGTTAAATGCAAAGAAGTATTTTTTATTTAATTCAATTCAAATTCAAAGATACTTTATTGATCCCCGAGGGGAAATTAGAAAAGTCGGCATTGACATTTTTATGGTATACCCAAACTAAACAAAACTGCAATGTTTGACTTAATCAGAAATTAAGATAAGAAGCTTGTCTCCAAACTGGACTTTTTCCCACATAGTGTTTCAAAAGGAGAACAAACTTCATTTTCTTTAATTTGGCTATTTAAATTTTGAGAGTTGGGGAAAACTTATTACTAGAACCCCTCTTTTACAATCCAAATGCTGATAAATGTTTCAATATTTTATCTCTTAGTAATCTGAAATTACCTTGTGTACCTTTGTACTCCTATGTATTCCTTTAATCTTTAAACCCTAAGAAATCAAACAAGGAGACTTGAGTTTGAGCCGACCATCCTCTTACTGTTAAGAGAGCCTTTATTTCTTTTCTTTTCCTAAAATAAAGGATTTTACTTGTCTTTATTCCGTTATACAAGTCCTAACCTTGGTTCCAAAACTAAACTCTTCAACCCCAATCTGTGTTCCCCAAAGTAGAAATTTTGAGTATTATTGCATTTCAAAGTCACCAAATGACTGGAACTCATCATTGGCTTAGATCTATTTTAATAAGTAATCAGCCTACCTTTAATTAAGTCTTATAATTTCATGGACCCAAAATCTATGGCTTACAGGCTTCAGGAGTCCAGGAACCACAAGTTGAGTACTACTGCATTGAACAATGGTGTTAACTTTCTGCAGAGGTTGAAGGATTGGCTAAATATATTGTTTCTGCTTGGACAATAATCAGATTTAAAATTATTAGTTCACAGCTCCTGATTTACCTCAGATCATATTTGCTTCTAACCCAGTTCATAAGAAGCTTCAGACAAACATTATGCTAAAAAACCAAAAACAAAACAAAAACCAGATCTGTTTTAAAATAAAGAAAAAGCATGCTTAAAAAACTTGTTACTGTGGTGGAAAATAACTCCAAGGTTCTGAAGGCCTTTTCATGCAGAGTCTTTTAGGAAGCATGAGATTAGTTTAATTTTTGTGTGGTACCACTGTCCAATCAGATTCTTTCTAAATAACCCAATTTTTTCATACTCATTTTAAAGGTTTGTTTTACCAAGAGAAATGTGTTTAACAAAGCCAATTACTCTCAAAAGTTTTTAAAGTTTTTAGCTGGTGATATCTTAGAAAACAACAAGTGTTTTAATATTTCTATGCAACACAGAACTGATCAGGTGTCCTTTCCTTCTCCAAAGGGAGAAAAAAGAACCTGCAGAACCAAACCTTTCATAGTTTTTTGTCAGGACCTGATATAAGGTACAGTGTAAATCAACACGCTGCATGAATCAGAAGAGGTAAGAAAAAAACCTAATATAACCTCTTCCCAGCAGCTGCTGTGAAAAACAATGAATTTGTACTTTCCATAAGCGTCAGTTAACACTTGCGGACAAAAACTGCACCAAACTGTAAATACTGTGTCAGAGACTGTATGAAGACCATCTGCAGTAGAACTAAGCCTGTTTTAATGAGGTCTCTACCCATTAGATTTATGGAATACAAACTCTGACAACAGAAAATAATATCTGAAGGAGAAACCCATCAGGTTTTACGCATGCGCTTGGTTTTAAAAATGCTCCTTCATGAGATCTGTCCTGAGAATAACATAGAAACACTTGGTTACTGCTGAGTTTTGGAGATGTTGTAACTTCCTCTGCATTTTCATAACTTTTAATAACTATAATAATTGATCCTGAATATTCCACGACGAAAGAGAACTTGTTTCTCTGAAAGAATTAACTGGAAAGTATCAAATGAGTTAAGTTATCACCCTTTTTAAAGATACTTTTCTAACCCTAAAATAATATTTTAACCCGCTATATCTGTCAACGTCAAGCAAGCGTAACATGAGCAGCGGTTAATAAGCGTTCTTCATTGCAGAAAATAGGAAAAGATTTATGCAAATGTGTGTTTGTACGTTACCCCCATCAGTTTCTTAATCGCTCCAGAGTCAGACTGTCATGGCACACAGTTCTCTATCAGTCCAAAAAACAACCAGGCCCTTCCCCGGTCTGTTGGTGAGACATTCAATCATTCTTTGTCCACTTCAACTTCTCCAGGAGGGAGAAAGAAGAAACTTTGCTCCGGTTTCTCTTCTGCCTTCATAAGATGTGCTTTCAATATAAATCCAGTGTATCGCTCTTCTGGCTCTTGCAAACAGCATGGATCGTTGTCCATCTCAGTGGGTCCAGACTTCTTCTGAGCTTTGTTTTTTTTTTTCTTGTAGAAAGTCACACTGCGATTTTCAACATGCAGGAAGGCAGATCTCTCTCTTTCAGGCCGTGCTGGAGAAGCGTCTCTGGCGGAGTAGCCTTGGAGAAGGGCAGGTTTCTAAAATCCAGACTCAAAAACGCAGATGTTGAACTCAAATCCCATATATGTGTGTATTTGTGTGTGAGAGAGGCAGAAGAAAAGTTTAGTATAGGTTCAGATTTTGCACAAAGAAATATTATCAGTCAGTCAGTCAGTTGTCCCCCTGCCTGTCACTTCCTTCCACAACATGAACTATACTCCTTTCTAAAACAACTTTCTTTTCGCATCTCTAATGTCCCTTTTCAATTTTACCTTCTTTTCCGACTGATCGCAATATTTAAGACAAACAAAACTTCCTTCAGGAAAGTTTTAACTCTTTAACCCCTTAATTGATGCACTCTGTGCTTTTTAATCTTTTCTTATGTTTTTTTATTTATTTTTCCATCAACTGTTTTACTTGAAACTTTTTAAACTATTTTACTTATTTACACTCAAACTTCCACGCTGTGAAAAACCAAACTTATCTTCCAAATTAAAGCACATTTAACACAATCATCCCCACTTTTTCCTTTCATTATTTTATAAATCAGAGTATGAAGAAGGAGGCACCCCTGATGCCTCAAGGTTCCGGAACCATTTTTTTTTACCTGTTCAGCGGCACGTCTGCCCACTGGCTTTTCTCCTTTATGAGGTGTAGAAAATTGCTAAAAACCACCCGCAAAACCCTGTGTTTTGCTTTATCTTATTGTTACCAATAAGAACCTCCCTGCAATTCCTTTTGCAGGGTAACCGAGCCCTCAGCTGATGTCCTCCCTCTCGCAACTCTGGAACCTAATTAATTAGTTAGGAGATGATGGTTAATGTGTAATAAAAATAATAATATACATTATATCATACAGAGCAACTTCTCACCCAGATATATTTGAAGACAAATTGTTCGGATCTAATCAGCCAGAAGCTGCAGGCGGACATGAGGACTCCCCTCCGTAAAATGGAAGTGGACTGAGGACAACGTCTCCAGGCTGGCCAGGCGTCCGTGTCCCATCCTGCGGTCTCCTCTGGCACGTTAGATCCTGTTCGTGACGCTAAAATTGTTGTGGAATTTTCTTATCAAAGTGGAGAGAAGTTGACTCATAACAAGAGAAAATCCGGACTTTGTCTTATAAGTTTTATTCAAAGGCATTCAGCGTTTGAAGACCCTGACACTGAGGTTAGTCAGTGAAACAGAGCCACGAACAGAAATCACAAACAGTATTTATACTAAAAATGAGGGTGTTATCTCAACTTCAAGGAGTTTTAGAAATATGGCCCCTAGACCCTCCCCGGGTCAGAGTTAACAAAGTTATTTATGAGGCCACCCATCTACCTTCCCTTGAAATATACACTTCAGGAAGGGTTAACCATAAAACTCTCCAGCATTTGAATTTAGAGTCCATCTGCTAATAAAAACAGAACACTAATAAAACACAGAGGTCAGAGGTGAGAGGTAGATGGAAGGTCACCTGTGAGTGATACAACACAGAAACAAATGAGAGAGGTGAAGGGAATATCAGAGCATTTTAAAAGAATTTTCCATTACACTACTCTGCACTTACAGAACTAGAACCAAACATGGAGAAGCAGCTTTTAGTTCTTATGCTCCACTAATCTGGAATAAACTCCCAGAAAACTGTAAAAGCGCCGAAACCCTAAGTTGATTTAAGTCAAGATTAAAAACATATTTGTTTAGAGTGGCATTTGAATGTGTTATCTAAACATTATTAGTTAAGTTTTCAGTCCAATTTTTGTTTAATTTTCTTATCCATCATTCTATTCTCTCTTTTTTTTAATTACCTGTATTGTTTGATTTTCTTTATCATTGTAATGTTTTTCCTTATGTAAAGCGCCTTGAATGCCTTGTTGCTGAAAAGCGCTATATAAATAAACTTGACTTGACTTGTATAATAAATTACAAAATAATTACAGCAAACTAATAAACAAAACATCTCAGAGATAAAAAAAAAAAGTTGTAATCACAAACCTTTCCATACATTTCCATAATTATTCAGAATCAAAAAAATTTGTGTTAATAAAAATGTTCATACATGGGTGAGCAGGGTAGCTTAAAGTTTGTGCAGGATTATGTTTAATGGTCTAAATCAGTAACATTTCTAAGGAAAACACAAAACCACAAATATGTACCAAGCATTCATAAATCCCTATTCTTACATGTGGAAAAAAAAATTTATGGTTTAATGAGGCTCATCATAAAGATATGAATGTTAAGAAAAGTATACTTTCATGAAAACGTGGTAAAACTTTATGTTCAATAACTGGATTGGTGCCTTAGTGCTAAAAGGGCCCTTAGCTCTCAGCAGCTGTCATGTCCTTAACTAACCTAAAATTAAAGTGGCTTATACTGTGGAAAATTTATTCTGAATCTGAATCCGAGTAACCCCTATGATTAGATAAAAGATGGATCTCACAGATTCAGAAAAAAATTGCTATAGTAATGTAACAGCTGGCCAAACATCAAAGAAAAATGGGAAGGCAACAGACGAAACAGTCAGAGTTGAGCTGAATGAAATGGAAACTACAGTGGGACATGAAAAATTTAAGCAAAGTGGGGTTATGTGATAGAATGAATCTTGGGTGCCTTGGATAGAGAAGTATGAAAAGAAGAACAAGGAGTCCAGGAAATCAGTAACAAATCACTAACAGAGTCAAATGGGGGACAGGCACAGGATTTGTGAATGGATGTGCAGGTGTATGCAAACCAAATTGCTGAGTACAGCAAAATATGTGAGGGACTAAATCAAAGAACAGTGATTAAATAGTTTTGAACATGAAAAATAAAAGAAAAATAGAGAGAAATAATCAAGCAAAAAGCAATTAAAAAGTAGCGAGGCTCAAAATAAAATAATGTGATCTTCTGTACATATGGAAGAACATCTGTAAAGATGATTGCACGAATATGTAGTACTGACCCCTCAGAGTACTTCTAAACCACGAGTAAATATCACGTTTGGTACTCACAAACATTCACTCACTTAAACTTTGAAAAACAGTTCAGTTGGCAATCAATTTCACAACAAAGGCTGAAAAATTTACTCGTATAACGCCAATACAAAATCTCAGACTGTATGGAATAGAATAGATTGTTTTGAGAGGGACTTTGTACATTATTACCACTGCTGCACATGCACCAGAGTTAGCCAACATGCTGTATTTCATATGTAGTCCCTGAACAGAAAAAAAAAAAAACTCAAGCAAGATAAAATTCCATATAGATATAAAAACCACAATTAAAATATAAACACAAAAAAATAGCTATACCCCCCCAAACTATTATTAAACAGTGTAAATGAAACAAAGTCCCTTTACAGGGAAACTTCAGTGTTTTGATTCTTTTGGAACTTCTGACTTTCCGTGTTGCTCATTAGCACACTTGTCCATATCTGCTTTACAGGACAGTCATTAGCCAAAGTGTCATGTCGGCTGTCATCTTCAAAGTGGCTCAGGACCAATTAAAGTGTCGCCTTTGGAAAAAGTTCTGTGTATGTGTGTTAATGGGAAGAGGCCACCCACACAACATAGCCTCATTTTAGAGGCTGTTCATTACTTTCATTCCCCACTCAATCATTTGAAGGAACTGTTCATTTATTGCTCATCACACCTCTTCATGCTAAGCAGTGTCGACGTTTGAAACTGTAACATTACCTTCATACAATAATATTTTAAGAGAATATATTTCCTCATTTGTTCATGTCACACTGGCAATTTTCAAATAGTTTTTTCTTCAAAGTCTGCCTTCAGTGAACTCCTTGTTCCTTTAAATCCCATTGCTAAGCTTACACTCCTCTGTTCTGAGCTACAGTGAGCTTGTGTTTCATTTACTTTAAAAGGGTATGTAAACAACTCACTGAAAATGATCTTCACAGAGAAAAACACAGTGCAGAGTGCTGAATAGGCATGTGAAATAGGTTGGGCTGCGACACAATCTTTCAGCCATGGCATCATGGCTGCTGTTACTCTTTGCAAAGCGTTGAGTTGTGAAAGCAGTTTTGAAAATTGAAGTTGAAAATCTTTTACTTATTCCACCAGCATACAGTGTCTTGCAGAAGTATTTACACCCTTGAACTTTGTCCACATCCATGTTACGACAATCTTCAATGTATATTGTGAATATGCACAGTTCCTTCAAATTACCCAGTAGTTTCAGTCTGGTCCATTGGGAACGATAATTGCGGGACCTCTCATGTAGAAGCAAGGCAAATTTATTTGTCTAGCACATTTCAGCAACGATACATTTTAAAGTGCTTTACATGATGAAAAAAAGTACATGACACTAACAAAAAACATAAAATAAGGGAAAAGTAAAGAAAAGTTGGACTACAGGCTGAAATCACTGATATTTTGGTTAATAGTTTAAATAGAATAATCAAAAACAACTCTAAACAAATGGGATTTCCACCTTGACTTAAAAAAGCAACTAAAGAACTGATTGCTGCTTCTCCATGTTTGGTTCTGAGGATACAGAATATACTTGAACCAGAAAACTGTAGTGGTCTGTAAGGTTAATACAACAGCAATAAATCTAAAATGCATTTTGAAGTCTTTTAAAGTCCCCGAGATACTGGGAGCTAGTGTAAGGACTTTGGAACCGGCTTGATGTGCTCTACTGTCTTAGTTTTAGTAACAACACGAGTAGCAGCTTTCTGGATCAGCTGCAGCGATCTGATTGACATTTTAGGCAGATATGTGAAGGCACTGTTGCAGTAATATATTTGACTAAAGATAAAAGGCATGGATGAGTCTTTCAAGATCCTGCTGGAACATTAGTCCTTTAATCCTGGAAATGTTCTTCAGGTGATAGAAGGCTCACTCATCTATGTACCTCTGAAGGTGTGTACATCTCTACACCCAGATGGGCCTGATCTGTGGTTTCTAGCTGTAGTAACTGTGTGCTGACTCTTGATCCTTTGGGCCAAAAATAATAATTTCATTTTCTTTATTTATTAATATAATATTTAAATAAATATTAAGGAAATATTAAAATAATATTTTAGGAAATATTATTTTGAACCAAACCTTTCTGGATAAATGGGTCTTAGTGGTGTTTAATTAGTTATCCCATCTAATACATGTTAAGGAATGTTTAAGAAAATATTATTTCCTAGATTGGAAACTAACCACCTTTCTGGGTAAATGATCTTCAGCTGACTCATAAAGTGGGCAAACATATGTTCTTAGCTGTTAGCGGTTGGGGCTAACAAAACAAAAACCACCCTTTAACTAAAGTTTGTCTTAACTTTAAAAACACAACACAGAACACATCGTTGGCTGAGTGCTAGTCTACTAGCACTTAGTGTAGCTGAGATTCTCAACTCAAACAAAAACAAACATCATTAAACGAACATCATTTAGCTTAAAATAATCTTCTCTGCCCAAACACTACCTCTTACGTGAACCGTGCTGAAGAAAAGTTGTCCTCTGCGTTGGGGAAAACATCCACGTGTTGGTAAACAAAGGGTTAACTTGCAGCTAACCTCCGTAGCTGTCGGCTCTCGCTACCTGGATGTGCACGCAGGAAGGCGTGTGATGTTGTCCCGGCCTTGGGGGAAATCCGATTTGATTAGGGCTGCTTCTGAAGGCCTCAGAAGAAAAGCCAAGTCAAGCTTGTCTCATTACACCCTTTATATGAATGAATGCCGGATACTCGAACAGCAAATCATTACTTAACTTTGTTGCATGTGATCATGGTCACATGTGGTATGAATACTTTTGTAAGGTACTGCATATAATTATAAAGTCTAGAACAAAATCCAAGTCAGGTCTACAGCAGGGCTTAAATTTTCTGTGTACAGAGACACTCCATCATCATTTAATATTTTGAAAACCAAGTGTCCTCTTCATTCCACTTCACAATTAATTACTACTTTTTACTACTAATTACTATTCTACGTTGTGTTGGTCTATCATGTCAATCCTAATAAAATACACTGCTCAAAAAAATAAAGGGAACACTTAATGTCAGGATCTGGATTTTTGTCTGTTTTGGTGCTGTTAATTTGCTTAGCTCCTAGATGGCGCGGAACCTGGAGGAGAGGCGACAGGTGTTCACCATTTCCTTGATCACCTGCTGAGGAGTATTTAAGGAAGAGGCTGTCAACAACTCGTTGCCAGAGTGTTGTCCATTAGTGGTACAACTCAAGACACATTACCTTGTCTTGCCCTTGCCTGGAATTTCTAGTAACTTGAAATTGTTACCTTGCAGGAATACCTGAACCAGAACCTGACCTTGCCTTGTGGTGAACACAGCTAGGATTTATCTTTTCCTGTGGAAGAGCCATTCTTCTTCATGAATCAAGAACCGCACCTCTCGGACCTCGCTGGTTGGCAGCCTCCTGGATTCCTCACTCCTCGCCGAGCCTACAAGAACCTCGTCCACCTTCCTCCTTTTTCCACCATGCCGACTTCTGTATTCCTGGACCCATTAATCATTCTGGCACACATTACCTTCATCCTAATCAGTCTCACGGGTAAACAACATCTTGGTCTCTCCACTTTCCTCCCTTTGGCGGATCACTCCATTAACCAAGTAAGACTAAATCTTATAGTAATAGTTCAAGACCCTGAGTTATCCTGCTCATCAACCTGTTTGTTTTTACAGTTGGTTTCCCGGTTCCTGTTTCCCTGTCAAAGTCACTTCACTGCAAATAAAACACATTACCGTAAATCTTTGTCTCCTGAGTTGCTTTTCTGCATGTGGGTCAGATCCATAAGAACCAATATGACACTTAAACAACACAATATAACTCCAAGTAAATCAAACTTCTGTGAAATCAAACTGTCCACTTAGGGAAGCAACACTGATTGACAATCAATTTCATATGCTGTTGTACAAATAAAATAGACAACAGGGGGAAATCTTTGGTGATTAGCAAGACACACTCAATAAAGGAGTGGTTCTGCAGGTGGGGACCACAGACCACTTCTCAGTACCTATGCTTTCTGGCTGATGTTTTGGTCGCTTTTGAATGTTGGTGATGCTTTCACACTCGTGGTAGCATGAGACGGACTCTACAACCCACACAAGTGGCTCAGGTAGTGCAACTCATCCAGGATGGCACATCAATGCAAGCTGTGGCAAGAAGGCTTGCTGTGTCTGTCAGCGTAGTATGAAGAGCCTGGAGGTGCTACCAGGAGACGTGGAGGAGGCCGTAGGAGGGCAACAACCCAGCAGCAGGACCACTACCTCTGCCCTTGTGCAACGAGGAACAAGAGGAGCACTGCCAGAGACCTGCAACATGACCTCCAGCAGGCCACAAATGCGCATGTGTCTGCACAAACGGTTAGAACCCGACTCCATGAGGATGGTATGAGAGCCCGACGTCCACAAATGGGGGTTGTGCTCACAGCCCAACACCATGCAGGACACTTGGCATTTGCCAGAGAACAGATCCCTCAGGAGACCATCCGCCGTCTCATCAGGAGCATGTCCAGGCGTTGTAGGGAGGTCATACAGGCACGTGGAGGTCACACACAATACTGAGTCTCATTTTGACTTGTTTTTAGGACATTACATCAAAGTTGGATCAGCCTGTAGTGTGTTTTTCCACTTTAATTTTGCGTGTGACTCCAAATCCAGGTTTCCAATGGTTAATAAATTTGATTTCCATTGATGATTTTTGTGTCATTTTGTTGTCAGCACATTCAACTTTGTACAGAACAAAGTATTCAGTGAGAATATTTCATTCATTCAGATCTAGGATGTGTTATTTGAGTGTTCCCTTTATTTTTTTGAGCAGTGTACATTGCAATTAGTGGTTGCAACATGACAGTGTGAAAAAGGGTAAGGGTGTGAATAATCTTGCACGTTGCTATCATTTTCCTATCAAAGACATCTCTTTAAGCTGAACATGTTCTTAATGTTTATCATTATAAAGAAAAATACAGTTTTAAGTGTTAGACAGTCATAATAAGGAGAAAGTATGCTAAACTAGCAGAAGGAGAATATTGGAGGAAACTCATGAGGCCACAGCAACTGGTGGGTGACCAGTTACAACAAACGTGGCGCTCTCTCCAAACATCAGGCTTCAGTTGCGAGATCAGACTCTAGGGATACTCAGGAAACTCAAACCCAGGGTGACTTCAACAGTTTCTCTACAGTTCTTGGTTTTGCCTCAGAAATAGCATGTTTGATGTCAACCCACAAGGTGTGGAGATTGGGCTGCCCACTCCATGACTTTAATATTTTTGCTCCTGAGCCAGTGGTTCTTAAATTATTTTCTGTTTATATATATATATACTACTTCCTCACAAAGTGACAGACTCCTGTCATGGTTTTAGGGATCTTGTTTTCATAAAATTGACCACACAAATAACATGGTCCAAAACCTTGTTAAATGCAGGGCTCATCTGTTGCACTGCTAGTGCTTCTCTGTGTGCGGCCACTGTGCATTTGGCAAAACTCCCTTAATTAGTGCCTGCAGTCCTTTGAGTTTCCCTCCCATGTTGTGTGCTCTATAGGTGCAAACACTAACACAATACTCACATTTTAATCCATGTGTTGTCAGGTAATCATTTATAAGCCCAAATAGATTTTCAGTTGTAACAATATTACTGTTTTCAATCCACAACATTTTGGATTATTATGCCATCAATTCAAATCATAGTTTTTTTTGTTTTCCTCCACGTCTTTCTGGATTTGATTTCCAACGTTAAATCATTTTAGCCCATTATTTTCCGCACTCCTTATGTGATCAACGTAGGGAAAACTAAGGAGATGGTGGCGGATTTCCCCACCACACTGACAGCAGTGAACATCCAGGGAACTTACATTGAGACCTGGTTGTTCACCTGAAGATTAAACTGGACTGGAGTCACAACATTGATGCTCTTTACAGGAAGGGTCAGTGCAGACTCTACTTGCTAAGGAAACCAAGACATTTTGGGGTGCAGGGGGTGCTAATTAAGATATATTTTGACTATGTGATGGCATTGGTTATCTTCTATGATGTTATGTGTTTGAGAAGCAGCTTCTCGACAGCTGTGTTGGGGCCATCCATTTTGGTCGCACAAAAAACCCAGAGGAGATGAAGTTTCGGTGCCATTTCCTGCCTGTCTAACAGGACAGCGTAATGGAGGCGCATATCTGGAGAGACAAAAGCTCGCAGGCAAACTTTTGCTCCACAAGGCCATTTGCGGAAGAGCTTGAAAGCTGGCAATCTGTCTGATACGAGAAGATCAGATTTGTTTACCAATTGAAGACTGCGCCGACACCCGGGGCAAGGGGAAACCCACAGAGGTTCAATGTCCAAGGAGATGAGTTTACCTCCTTGTGTATGCAGTCAACTAACGGTTCATCTTTTCCCCTCCTGGACGAATGAGAAATGACCGTTTTTTTCCTTTAATTTGATCACGGACGCATGGTCCCCCTCCCCTCCTTTTTTTCAGACCTGATCCATCCTCAACGGTGGAAAGCAGAAATCAACTTCAAAGTAATTTCGTTCTTTTCATATTAAACTGGATAGGTGCATTTAGAAGTCTGGGCAGGATGAAGCAGCTAAGGTGATGTAAGATCACCAGTAGTTAATCTAAGGTATTAATTTGTTGCATGCAATACTGATTGAAATATGTAATGCTGAGCTGTGTTTTGATTTGGAGCGCAACCACCGCTGAATCATGCGTGGTTCATGTTTTGTCCGGCTGAGCTCAAATCAGCCAGGAGTTAGAAGTTGGACTTTTTAAAGTTTTTCATTCAAGGCAACTGTGGTCTGGGCCTTGCACGATCACTCTTTGTTCCAGTTTTGTTGCTGGAGATTTTCCACTGAGTTCCCGCCTCAGAGTTTTATGACCCTTTGTCAAGATTTGGAGCGATCAGCTGGTTGTGGCTAAAGGGGCGTGGGCCCACCGTTTTATCAACTGATCGCTGCGATCAAGACATCAGCACCAGGAGGACTTCTCTTTCCATTTAACCCAAATTACACATTTTGTCCATAAAACTACTGGTTTGATCTTCATAGACACTAAATGCGCATATATATTTTTCTTTTATTATCATTGTTAGGTAGTCATTTTTATTCCCTTTGTGTAGAACGGTGCTTGTTAGTTAGGTGAAGGTTTTTGGACCAGAATAATGGTAAATCAGGATTATTTGGCTTCAAGAAATCTTCATATACATAATTAAGAGAAGCGTTTGTGTTTATTTCGTGCAAGAGTGATTTATCTGTCAAAACAAGGTCGAAGTTCCCCACCTTCGGTGAAGTGGTTGAATAAACAGTGACAGTTGGTGGTTTTGGTTAATAATTAGTAATTATTAAAGAGCTTTGAGCCCATAATCACAACACCAGAGGATACTGGTTTACTTATTGTCAATTTTTCCCATCAGTGTGCCGCTGAATTTTATTGCTTCCTTTCAGTTTAGGTTATGTATGAAACCCTGAATTGTCCAAACCAATAGAGTTGGTTTTCTATTTAGTAGCTTTACGTGAATGAATGAATAAATAGATGAATGAATTTACTTTGAGCATTTAAGTTATTGGTTGCTGGAGTTATTTTATACATTTGGTGTTACACCCTGTGCCTCCTAAACTTCTATTCCAAGGGGTGTAACACAGGGATTAGCACATACAGAAATTCTGCTTTATGGTGTAACAATTCATTTTCTTTCTTTTTTAGTTGTGCTAAATAAAACAAACCTAAGTAAATAAAATTATTATTTTTGTCAAAGTATTTAATTTATTAAGGGAAAACAGCTGTGCAAACCAATCTGGCCCCATGTGAAAAAGCGTCATTGTCCCGTAAGCCTAATAACTGATTGCGCCACACTTGTGGCAACAACTGCCATAAAGTGTTTTGGAGCGTTCAACACCCCTGGGGAGGAATTTTGACCAGCTATTCTTTTTAGAATTGTTTCAATTCACACATTATAGGGTTGTAGGGTTTTTGAACATGAACATGGCTTAAGGTAGACTTTGACTAGGCCACTCCAAAACCTTCACTTTGTTTTCTTTAACTTTTTTTTTTAAACATAGTCAGAGGTTGAACTGCTTGTGTTATGATTCTGGCACGTCTGCTCTACCCTGTCTCCCTGGCTGCAATCAGCAGATGAGATGCACCTGGTGACTGCTGCAGTGTAGTGCAATCTGTGGCATGCCAAGCACCTGTGTCTTCCCTGATATATACTGACTCTGACAAGCAGACGGTGCCAGATTTTTGAAAGCCATCGTGTGAGTAGATATCCAACGTTCCTTCCTGTCTGATCATTGTTTCTCGACCTTGCCTTGCCTCTTGGATTTTTCCCTCTCTGCCTGCTCCCTGTCGGACTGTTTGGATTTTGGTTATCGACCCTGTTTCTTGCATCTGGTCAATGCCTCTGCCTGCCCCTTGCCTGACGTCTCTTGTTCCGATCATTGACCCTGTTTCTGTCCTCGGGTTATTGAGCCAGCCTTGCCCTTGGATTATTCAGCCTGAAGTCACATCTCACCTGTGCTGTGGAGATCACTGCCTGCCACCCACCGAGGTTTCCCCTCTGGGTTTCAAGTTCTACTCAAGACAAAAGCAGGTTAGTGACTTTTCTGATCCCTGCAATATCTGGAGAAACTACAAGTCACTAATCCCTCTTTCTGTCCCAGTGATTCCCGGAAGCTGTATGGAGTTTTACCTGAGTGACGTTTTCCTGTGGTTGAATAAACCTTTTAAATTTTCAGTACTGTGTCTGGCTGAATCTTGGGTCTGCCTGTTTCTGATTCGTAATAGCTTCTGTGCTAGGTTTACTGTAATGCAGCATAACCCAAGTGTGCTTGAGCGTAAGGTCACAAACTGTTATCAAACCTTCTTCTTCAGCGTTTTCCAGAAGAGAGCAAGATTCTCTGACTATCAGAATCTGATGTGTTTTTAGCTGCAGGTTAAAAATGTTTCTGGCAGCTGCCAGGATGGGATGACTGAACTATGACAGTTTCTCGAGGGCTTCTGTGTTGTAGAAATAAACATAAAACAATAAGAGAATGGCCTTGTTTTAGATTATTTTGGCATGAAATGTGCTTATTTGTGTTCTTTACTTATACCATCCTTAATTGTCTGGCTGAATCTTTGCTACTATCAGCACATTTGAATACTTGCACGCATGCACATAAATATAGTGGCTAATGCTGAACAAGCAGTATAGTGGCACTCATGAATTCTTAGAAACAAATTATCCCTCTAGAATGGTGTAATTGTTATCTTCTATCTAGTCATTTGGTCTATACCAGGTTATCCTTTCCTGGGTTGAAGCTCTCATTGGGCTAGAGGCAAGTTACACCTTGGACAGGTCACCAATGCATGAACACACTCATCCCTAAGGGTAATTTAGAGAGAACACATGACCTAACATGCACATTTTTGGACTAAGGGAGAACAAACGCATTCACAGTGAGAACATGCAAACTCCATGTAGAAAGATCCCAGACTGGGATTTAAATCCAAGCCCTTCTTGCTGCAAGGCAAACAACTGTTCAACCATGCAGCTGTGGTGGCTATGTTAACTTGTCAAACACTACAAATTCCTTTTGTGTAAAAGTCTAAATGAGAGGAAATGTTGTCTTTTTTTGGTAATCAAAGTCCCAGATGTGGAGAAAGTGTCAGGATCTGCCATTTTGCGTTTTGTGTTTGTTTACTTTCTCAGTTAGGTGTTTCTATTCCTTTGGGTTTAGTAGTTATGTTTATTTATTCCTTCGGTCATCCTGATAGTTGTGTGCTCTCTCCTGCCACTTAATTTTAGTAGTTCTTTTGCCCCTCACCTATAGTTCCCTTGGTGGTTGCTTTGTCATTTATTTATTACTTAGAATGGTTTTCTCCTCTGGTTATTATTAGTACAGTTGTCCTTGCTTGTCTGGGTTTTCTAGTTTAGTTTCTCGCTTAGTGTTTCTGTGCTTGTTTACTGTTAGGTTATTTATTCTTACTGCATTCTTCTATTTTAGTAGTTCCTTTTCCCCCTCTGGCCTTAGACCTCCTTTTGTTATTATTTACCCAGTTGCTTGTTTCCCTTAAGATTAGTTGTTCTTTCCCAGCCTAGCTCTTTAGTATAGTTCCTCTTGTCCCTTCTTTGTCTAGTTAGTGTTCCTTCCAGATTTAGCATTGTGTTTTATGTTTAGGTTTCCTTTCCCTAGAGTTGTCTTTAGTTTGGTTTAGTTTTCCCCTCCTTGTTTTCATTGTTCCCTCCTGGTTGCTCACGTTAACAACCCTAGTTGTCTTCCTGAGTTTCTCCTAGTGGTTTGTTTTCTGTTCGCCTCCTGAACTTGTGCTCTCGGATTACCAGTCTGTAAGTCTGCCTTCAGTTTTATTATTAAAAGCTTTACTCACCATGCGGCCTTCTCGCCATGCTCTGCATCCCGGTCCTGCCTCCAAACCCACAACCCTGACAGAAAGAGGATAGAGGCGCAGAATCAAAGTTGCTTGAGGTACAATGTGAGGCTTCCACAGTTGCAGATGATTTTTTTGTAGCATTTTCATCACCAGAGACCTCATGTATGAAAGAGTGCCACAGCTTTCACACTAAAGGTTTGCGGTATGGAGACATTCTGAAACTTGCGGCACACAAAATAATCATAGCTGCAGGTGGCACTTAGACTGCTTGGTCCCCAACTGGGGGACTAGGAGCCAGCCATTGCCACAGAGGTTTGTTCCCAACACAACTATCATTATTAGATTAACTATAATTAATTTGATAGTATAAAGGAATCATGAGTTTAGGCCATCGTGCCATTGCATTTGCGCATCACAAATAGGTTGCACATAAATTGAATTAAATTTATATTCATAAAAGCATTTTCACTTAGAGCTGGTGCTCTTATAGTGCCACACATTATGACCTCTAACTGTGAAACATTTCAAATAAGTTTATTTGTAAACAGGGAAAAGTCAAAGTGTAGGAAATACGTGTTGACTGTGTATAGACAATATATGCAATC
This sequence comes from Girardinichthys multiradiatus, assembly GCF_021462225.1. Lineage (NCBI taxonomy): Eukaryota > Metazoa > Chordata > Actinopteri > Cyprinodontiformes > Goodeidae > Girardinichthys > Girardinichthys multiradiatus. The sequence goes on from NC_061814.1 coordinate 13,770,084, forward strand.
AAGAACCTAGACTGAACATTTTATCAATATCATTACAGCTTTTGAGAAGCCAGAACTGCAAGAAAGGCCTGAAGTAGTACTTAAACTTTTGGTTTTATACTATAAGCCCTTACGATGAAATTAGAAACCTACATAATTTCCATGTTAGCAGGTGAGTAGACGCAGAATTTGGATTTAGGCCCAGATGTAAGGGCATCAGGGTGAAAGAGATTTTTTTTTCTCTGAGCAGACATTGACAGAATAAGTTCGTTTTTCTCGTACAATTTGGACCCCTAACTTGGGTCTTTCAATTTAATAATTTTTGCACTGAAGAGCTAAAAGCAAGGGCTGATTTTGCTACTGCAAACATGTCATCGATCAGCCCTAGAAAGGCCACCAGAGAAACTAGACTTCATCCACAAAGAGTTGCGTTCCAAAACCTTCCTGGTATTTTAGCACAGAAATTATAGATTTACATCCAAGAGAAAGCCTTTGTATGATATTATGTTAACTGATAATGACTGTTATGATAATGTTGTGGGATTTTGTCAAACAATATTTAACAATGTCAAAGAACTGAAATATGTGTGGAACTGAGTTGACTGAGGTCATGCATAGAAAAACTCTCCATATATACACAAGTCCTCTGGTTCTGATGGGTCATTGTCACACTGACTATCTCCACTAAGATCTAAACCTTTATGGTTTTCTACATAAAAATATTTGTCATAAACATGAAACCAGGCTACATATAAAGCCACTTCTATGGGTATTTATTCCATCATGATCCAGTTGTTTTGTCTCTGTAAGTACAGTGCAGAACACAATACTGTTACAGTGCCATGCAACAGTATTCACATTCTTTGAACTTGTCCTCATTTTGTCACATGACAACAAACATCATTTTATGTAACTGATTTAAAATGAAGTTTGAGGATTTCAGATAAATGTGGCATAATCTCCTTTTATGTGACTGACAAACGCAGAATAGCACAAAATTAACAAATGAAAGCAGGGACCGATTTTCATGATGTGTGGGTTGGGCGAAGGACCGAAATGTAGAGGTGTGCTTGTTCAAATTTCCGAGTGCAAACACACCCTCCATTTCTGCTACCTGTATGACCCCCTCTCTTTTCCAATGGTTATGGTCAATCTTACAGAGAGAGGTATCCCAATCGTTGTGGTTTTTAGTATAACAATAGAGATCAGTGGGCTCTGGATGGACAAACTGTCTACTTTTAAGGCTAGGCTTAAAACTTTTCTTTTTGATAAAGCTTGTAGTTAGAGTGACAGAGGTTATCCTGAACTATCTATTAATCTATCAATCTAGTAGTTATGCTGCTATAGGCTTAGGCTGCTGGAGGACACAATGACCACTTTCACCCTCTTCGCCACATTCTCACACTACTCTCTAATTCTGCATTATTTCAGTTTTTAACTTTGTTCTCCCTCTTTTCTCTTCCTAGAAGCTACAACTGGCCTGGGTCTGTGTCTACCTGTGACACCTTTCTGGACAGGGGCATTGTCCAAGCTTCTGCTGGCAACAACTTAATGCTCACCCTATACCGATGACCCACATGGCCCTGTCTTTCAGTGTTTAACCCTTTCTCTCTCCTAGATATAGCAATTGACTGAGCTTTTACTGTAACTAATTATATGTGCTCTCTTTCAGACTCTAACCTTGAAAACTGGCTCAGAGTTTATCTGTTTTTTCTTTCTAGGTGAAACGACTAAAGTAGCTACATCCATTAACATTGACTTTTCCTTCCCATAGAAAGGACTCCTGGATCAGTGCTTCTTTGTTCTCTTTGTGTCTCTGCTCTGTTCTCTCAAACCCAGTCGGTTGTGGCAGATGGCCGCTCACACTGAGCCTGGTTCTGCTGGAGGTTTCTTCCTGTTAAAAGGGAGTTTTTCCTCTCCACTGTCGCTACATGCATGCTCAGTATGAGGGATTGTTGCAAAGTCAACGCCAGGGACTGTCCACTGTCGCTACATGCTCATCCAGGAGGAGTGAATGCTACAAATCTCTGACTCAATGCAATCTGCTGGGTTTCCTTAGACAGAAAAACTTTTTATCCAATTTGAATAAATAACTGAATCTGACTGCACTGTTCAATGGTTACGATTAATTGGAATGTATGTACCTACTTTTGTGAAATGCCTTGAGACAACATGTGTTGTGAATTGGCGCTATATAAATAAACTGAATTGAATTGAAAAGTCACTCTAGTAGTAAATTGAGTCCAACTGTGTGTATAAATCCAACTGTTCTGTGTAGGCCCCAGAGGTTTGCCTGAATACATTGTTGACTTGATGCCTGAATCTTTTTTCAGTTGCAAATACTGACAACACAGTCAGATGATGCAAATGCTGTTCTTCCATTACTGTGGTGATTCACACAATAAAACAATTATGTAACTTTTATCTTTTTGTATGATTCATTGCTTGTAATGAACCCATAAAGAGATGTTCAAACATGTCACAGATGTTTGAAACCGTCACAGCACCATGAGGGAAATGTTAGTCTTAGCTTCATGCTATGAACCCAAGCAGAGCCTTTATTTGTATTTCCAAGCATGTCAATGTAGAAAGTGTACACATGGATCCCACAAGGAATGCTCACAAGCTGGCAGAGTTGCCCATTTGTTGCCACTGTGCCGAGGGCTGCAACAGAGACAAGCTGGGCTTCTTGGAAGATCCTCAGCTGGAGTGACATCAGAGCTGGTTTCAGGAAGAAACCCAGAGGAGAAAGCTCTACGAGCATCCAGGGCTGTGCAAAAACAACATAGCAGGGCAATAAAACTAAGTAATCCCCAAAACCTCTAGATACTTAAAACAAGCCCATCATTTGAGCGAAAACTAAAAAAAGGTAGGAAGAGGTGTTTCATTTGGGTTTTAGTAAACATTTGCATAATGGGTGTAAATTCCCTAAGAATGCTTATAGTTATATCCATAAACCAAATATGTAAATCGTTTTGAGTGTCATTGCAGGGATGAACATCCTCTCATGTGTCGGTCCAAAATAGAAAAATGCAATGAGCTACAGGAAAGTCAACTAACCTTTCATTTCCAGGTATTTTGGACTTTCTGACAGCGGCATGTGTCATAGGTGGACCTGAAATAATGGTCATTTTCTTCTCTACAGATATAACGCACAAAATATACACCTTAAGGATGTGATAAAAGTCATATCTTTCTCTACTCCACAAGACCTCTGGGAAATAACCGGACTCACAAAGGACATCTGTTTGTGTTTTCTGTCAGCAGCAGATTAATGAGATGTGGTATAATTGCTCATCATCATTCTCTCATTAATGCCGACATTCAGTGGGCGGCTTCTTGAAAGTGTTAGCGTGCCTGCAAGCATTCCGGGGCCTTTGATTTAAGTTGGTGTTGAACACTATACCAGGTGACAATTTCCTTACATTGTAACCTTAAATGGATTTGGGGATTTTTGTATGGTGGGTTTCTGTGAACTTGTTATGATTAACAGTTCCCTTCAAAATGGCTGAAAGATGCCATATTGCAGTGAGTCATATTTTGATAAGCTCTTTTAGTGTCTATCCACAGGTTGTAGGAGATGTTGCAGGTCCCTGGGCCCACATGAAACATTTGCCTGAACTTCTTGAGTATGACCATTGTGGATTCTGAGACATGCTTTGGATCAATATTCTGCTGTAGAGTTTATCATCTTTGCATCCTCAGTCTTCTTGTGGTACAGGCTGAAAAAACTCAGAGCAAGATCGATCTCTCCCTATCCAACAGAGGAGCACTCTTTGGCTGAAATTCTTTTCTTTTACATCTTGATTGTGCTTTAACGCCAATGTTATCTACTAGATATGTTTTTTTATTCCACAAGGCTTGTTTCTAAAATGTATGATGCTGCTTTTCTTCAAATGTTGTGATGCTGAAACTTGTGTCAAGAGCACAAAATATATTCTTCAATAAAACTCCTAATTGTCTGGACACAGTAGAACAAAACCAACCCAATTAGTCAGAATTTGCTTGAGTTCTTTCAAAGTAAAATGGGGGTGTTATTTTGTCTTTCATGCCATCTTACAAGCAGTTGGCTCTGACTTATTTATCAAATGTATTTAATGTCTTTCATTTTATGCATTTCTAATGTCAGTCCTTGACAGTTTAAAGGGGTTGCAGTTGATAAAAAGAATTCAATAAGGTAAACAAATGATGTTGTGCAAGTATATACTAGGTTGTAAAGATAAGAGCACACTTTCTTATAGACTTTTTTGTTGTGTTTGTTTTCTGTACATTCTTTTATTATTCCTATCTGTTTTCCTCTGTTTTATTGCGCCTTTGTCATTCACACTAAACGTTATGCACACTCTAGCCTGCAGTAATGTCACAGCTCAGTAGCCCTCATTTGACCTGCTCACCTAACAGGGTTGGAGTGATCCGAGGGGGCATGGAAAGAAATGTGTGAAATAGACAATAAAAGAAGGAAATAGAAAAAAAACATGAAAGAGTCATGGTGAAGAAAATGAGGCAAGTTGGCCAACCAAACCACATTTAAGAGTTTAAAAATACCAGACAACTATCAAATTAAAGAGAAATAAGAGTGCACTTGAAGAGAACCCTAATGTTCTTCCTTGCTCAATGTTTGTGTTGCATTTTCCTGGAAAACATATTGTACATTCAAGGTAAATTAAATGTAGTGCAATGAAAAAGAAATAAGTTCAAAGAGGTGGGATGGGGAGAGGAGATTAAAATCTGCATCTGTCAGATAGATGAGATCAGGGATTTGCTGTGGGAAATCACACACCCTTTCCTGAGTCGCCCCTCCTCCATAACCTTGCCTTAGCGGATATAAACAGGGCCATACATTTGCAGTTTGAGCTAAATATATTTGAAGTTCCTTCTGGAATAGCAAAGGACACTCACAGAGGCGCACACAAAGGCCGTGGATTACATGGCAGTGGTTTTAACATGATGTCAAAATGGGTGTGCATTCATGTTTGTGGCACAAAGCTTTCAGGTTTTATCACAGTGAAAAGGGTAAAGCAAGCTGACAAGACACAATGAGGATGATATGGTTGGAATGCAAACTCACATGGATTTTTTAAATTATTTTTCCCTCTAAACATTCTTAAGACTAAAATGTTTTAGATTTTAAATATACTACAGATTAAGCAAGCCCTTTTTCGAACTAAAGATAATAATGCATTTTATCTGAAGGTGCCTTTCTCGGCACTCAAGGATGTATTTATCTGAAAAAATGTCATCATAATTAAAAATAATAAACATAAATGTTACTACATCCTTATCAGGTCTCATAAATAGGTGAAAATGTTCTTCGCCGAACAACTAGACAATCTGAGTACAGTATGTGCTTCAATAACTTTAGTAACTTGAAATTCTACCTCTCACAGCAATATTGTGAAGCTTTCTTTTGCCCAGAGCAAGTTTTTAATATTTTTGTTTTACAGTCAAGTCACAACAGTTCAATCACTTTGAGGTCTGGACACTGACTCTGTGATTGCAACATCTTTTTTTTCTGACATTCTTGTTGACTTATTGTTTTCTTCATAGTCTTTGTCGATTCAGTTTTTCCAGGACTTCAGCTACCAGAAAAAAAAGCCTTAAATTTGATTCTTTGTATACAAAACAGTTTATGATCAACTCACTACCTATAAAATTGTCCAAAATCAAAACTCCACCCACACCATGCTTAATAGTAGAATGGTTTTGCTGTGACATTATCACCTTGGTTTTCACCAGATGTGCCACTAGTTTTATCAAATGTCACTAATTTTGCTGTGGTTTTAAGCAATTCATCCATTAAGAGAGAAATCTGCCTAATTCATTTGTTGTAACGTTCCATCTACTGCACAGTAAACAAATGGTTTATACAGCAGACTGTACTTGTTCAGGAAGCTTAGGACCTTGGGTGTTTGCTGCAAGATACTTTATACCTTCTATAAGTCTGATGTGGAAGTGTGATCTCTTCTGCCATCATCTGCTGGGGAAGCAGCATCAGAGCCACGGACTTAAAAAAGCTCAACAAGCTAATAAAGAAGGCTGGCTCTGTTCTGGGGACTTCTCTGGAACCTCTGGAGATCATTGTACAAAGAAGGATTCTTCATAAGAGGAAGAACATTATGGAGAAACTTGAGCATCCTCTTCTTGAGACTGTTGTACAACAACAGAGTGTCTTCACACTGGGAAAACTGGAAAACTGTGCTGGCCTTTCTGGTACAGCACTCAACTGGTTTAAATCCTACTTGAAGAACAGGGACTTTTTTGTGTCAGTAGGTAACTTTACATCAGAGACCACAAAAATCACATGTGGCGTTCCCCAAGGATCCATCTTAGGGCCCCTCCTATTCACTATCTATATGCTCCCTCTAAGTCAGATTTTAATAAACAACAATGTAAGTTTTCATAACTTTGCAGACGACACACAGCTATACATTACATTGTCACCAGGTGACTATGAACCCATTCAAGCACTGGGTAAATGCTTAGAAGAAATCAATGCATGGATGGGCCAAAATATTCTTCAGCTGAATCAAAACAAAACTGAAGTAATAATCTTTGGACCAAAGGCAGAGCGTTTAAAAGTTAGCACACAGCTTCACTTAATACAGCTAGAAACCACCAGTCAGGCTCGAAACCTGGGTGTAGTGATGGACTCAGACCTGAACCTTCAGAGGCACATAAAGACAGTAACAAGGTCAGCCTTCTATCACCTAAAGAGCATCTTCAGGATTAAAGGACTAATGTCTCAGTACCTTGAAAAGCTAACTCATGTGTTCATCTTTAGTAAAATTGATTACTGCAACGGTGTCTTCACAGGTCTATTTAAAAAGTCGATCAGACAGCTGCAGTTGATCCAGAACGTTGTTGCCCGCGTCCTCACTAAAACTAAGAAAGTTGAGCACATCACCCCGATTCTAAAGTCCCTACACTGGCTCCCTGTAGCTCAGAGAATAGACTTTAAAATACTTCTGTTAGTCTATAAATCACTGAATGGCTGAGCACCAAAATACATTACAGAGTTGTTGTCAGTGTATCAGTGTATCAACCACATATATATTGTAATTATAATCGTTCTTTATTACGTTGAATGAGAAAGACTGTTTAAATAATACAACTAGAGTGCAAAGGTTTAAAGTCTGCTGGTTGGTCATAGAAGATGTGATGACCTATTGCTTGATTCCTGTAAATTAAAAATAAATATTGTACAGTTATGAAAAATGGCATACTCAGATTGAATGAAATGTTCAACTGAGTAGGGTGCTATGAAGATTTACAGAAAGCACATTTCTAATTGTACATGAGAAAACAACAACACACTATTGACAGACGACTGGAAAAACTGTGCAAATAACAGCAGGGATGTAAACACTTATGAATTTGTTGGGAACAGGGATAGTTATAAAGTTTAACATCTGGTGGGAGTAAAGATCTGAGATAATGCTCCTTTGTGCATCTAGGGTGCAGGTGTCTGTCAAAAACTGAAACTGTTCCAGCACAGTTCCCTGTGTGGCCTCTGTACTGCAAAAACAGCTCAGTGTCCCCCATACTCCGGGCAGCCAGTGAGGTTGTCCAGTATCCACTGGGACAGATGGTGGTCCACTTCTGACAGCTTTAGCTTCTCCTTCCAGAGTAGGCTATTAAAATCACTAAGAAATCAAAGAACATGAACCTCTCAGAGTTTCCAGGTTTTTCCAGGTGGGTCAGAGCTTGGTGCAGGAGGTAGAAGATGGCATCATCCACCTAATACCTGGTTGGTAGGCTGCCTGCAGTGGACTGCAGCGAACTGCAATAGATCCAGTGAAGACCTCACCAGGGGATGAAGACCAACCTATTGAGGGTCTTCATCCTATGCTGGGTCAGTGCTACTGGCCTGTAGCTGCTGAGGTCCTTAGGATGTGTGGTCTTAGGCACTGGTACCACATAGGAGTTCTTCCACAGCTGTGGTGCTTTACCCAGCTATAGGCTCATGCAGCACCTCAGGAGCCCGTAGCGGATGCCATCTTGACCTGCAGCCTTTTGCATCTTGATCTTTTGAAGCTTGTTCCTCATCTGAAATTACTTACTATACATTTGCTATAGACACATGGATTTTAAACTTTGTCTCTCAGAGTCACATTTGCAGAACTGTTTTGTAAGAAAATTAGCTTTAATAATATTTTACTTTATTCTCATATTGTATGCTGTCTTAAAGATCTATATTTTCTTTACTCTTCACAACGTTTGTCAAAACTGTTCCTATCCCAAAAACAGAATTTTTCCTTTCAAAAATTTGGATTGCAGTATTTACTTTAAAACAGTCAATTTGGTTAGAGTTTGATTTAACTAGTGATTTTATTCGGACTGTAAATAGTCAATTGTATTTTCAGCTTTACATTGGACACACAGAGCACATACTCAAAGTTGTGTGTTTACTGTCTCCTGTTTTGCAGTGCTAACTGTGCATTAGCTGCCATGAGCAGACGTGTGCTGAGCAGAGCAGGGACTTGGTTGTTTCATATGTGTGTTTTGAATATACGTGTGTGCCAAAGCTGTCTGAATGTTTCCTCGTGATGTATGAGAGGGAGACTGATTCTGTCAGCTGTGAAAAAAATTTAAGGTTTGTTCGGCCTGGCTTCCTGTCACGCATAAAACCAACGACAAAATTGGCCTGAATGATATATGCTATTGTGTTTTGCAGTGTGTGTGTTGAAAAAAATTCCATAATGTAGGAGGCAGGACAGAGAAAAACTGCTTAGTAAGGGTAAATTGTGCACCCAGTGACTGATACATGTATTCATATCTATCACAACAGAAATTTTTATGCAATACTTTTTTTCATTTTTCTTTGGCATCAGCTCCATGTAAAGGAATAATTATCAGGTTGCATATATTTCATGTGTTAATGTCTGCTATCCAAAGACTAAAATGTAGCATACAATTAAGAAAGGACTGCAAACCTTAGCTATTAAAATTGTACCTTTAATGATATTATGAGGTTTTTCTTCTTCCTTTTTACTTAAGCTTTCTAAAGAATGTTTTCCATGTTTCATGGTTGCTAAATTTAGATCTTCAGATGACAGTTATATTTACTATTGGCTGGAGGCCGGTGGAGTCTTAGGCTTAAAGAGCCGTTTGGGAGGCATCAAGCTGTTTTCTCATGCCACTCACTCCTTAAATCCTGGCATTGAAAAAGGCTCAAGAAAAGCAATCTTTGGGCTAGCTATACAAATTTAAAAATGTCATTTAATTTGAGCCCAGGCCTTTTTATACCCCAAAATTCACTTTGTTAAAAGACGGATGGAAAAAATGCCATCAATGCAAAAGCATTGTTGTGTGAGTGCAATACAGGGTGCAAAACGGAATATTTAGATACTGCTCATGATCAAATTGTCACTGTATTATTGCAAGTTTGCTTCACTGGCAGATGCAAATTCCATTTGGATCTCTGCAGGATGACAATAAAAATGGTAATTCAATAAGCAACAATTTCATGCACAGAAAATGTTGCAAATAGATGGCTTATCCTGTTATGATAATGCAGTTTTCCAATATTTATCCCACATGCCCCCAATCATATGGAAAGATTAGCTATTCAGAGGCATGACCAGAGAGGATTGTGCTTAAGCTGTCAAACACAGAAGGTTGGTGTGGAAGATGAAGGTGAATGAAGCAGCATCAGGGCGTGAAGGCTGTTACAATGAAGCAGATATTTAAAAATAGACCCAAAAAGAAGAAAGAAAAGGTGTGCAACGTACCTTCATAGACTGACAATAATAAGTCTTAGATGATGTATGTTTTATGGTAATTTTATTTTTTTCATGAATTTTTATTTCACAGTCCAGCCAGGATAGATTTTGCTCTCAAGTGTACTTGTGTAATTATTTCCTGCTGATTAGTGATCACATGATGTGTCCTTTGTGTGCCCTAAACAGTGGATATGTGAATGCTCAGAGGAAGACTTTGTGCCAAAAAGGGTCAATCGACGTGTCCGTCTGTAAAATTTATTTTAAAATGTTGGTTCTTTTACTTTTACTCTTTTTCTTTAAGTCTGGGTTTTCTGAAGTGTTATCTTAACTACATTACCCTAACTCTACAGATAGAGGACTAACCGTTACATTCTGCAATGCTTTAAGTGTCTCGCAAAAAACACTTTTAATATTTTGTCATGTTACAACCACAAACCTCCGTGGGTTTAAATGGGATTTTTGTGCGTGTTCATTTGAATTAAACCCTCGTTACTTTTGTCACCCTAAATAAAATCCAGTGCAACCAGCTTCAAAAGTCATTTATGTGTAATTTGGTTTCAGTATAAATACATGTGTTCTGTGAAAGCCTGTGATGGTGGGAGAGTCTGTTCAACATTCATTAATCACGTGATCCATAAATCTGGCATTTAGGGACAAGTGGCAAGTAGAAAGCCAATGCTTATTGAACAGCATAAAAAGTCCCTGTTTAAAGTTTGCCATGATCCATGTGGATACTATAAACATGTGGAAGACGTTCCTCCAGTCAGATGAGACTAAAATTTAACTTTTTGCCATACAAGCCAAACACATGTGGGAAAAAAAATTACATTGTACAATACATCATAGCCACTGTGAAACATAGTGGTGGCAGCATCACGCCGTGGGGATGCTATTCTTCAGCACAGAAGAGGGCCACAGTGAGCAGAAAGATGGAACTAAATACAGATGGATGGAACTAAATACAGATGGATGGAGCTAAATACAGGGCAACCCAGGAAGAAAATCTGGTAGTGACTGGGTCTGAGGTTCAACTTCCAGCAGGACAGTGACCTTAAACATACAACCAGAGCTAATATGCAGTGGTTCCTCTGTATTTAATGAGGTATGAGGAAAAAAAAATTCTCTCATTATTCTAGCAAATAGAAATACATTTCGTAAGTCCTACTGAACCTAAAACAGGAACCATTTAATGTTATTTAACGTCAGACATTGAAAATAAAATAGGTTGCATCTTTTTATACGATGTATGTAAATATCTGGTTTAACTGTAGGTGTTAGAAAAGTTTTGATGTCTATATTTGGGAACAGGACATAATAGCTGGAATTCAGTTTTGTTCTGCCAAGTAAACGTTTCTCGGTTTGCCTTTTTCGCTAATGCACCCTCTATTTTGGCTCTGATGTTATTTCCCACTTATCTTGCAATGGTTTCGAAACAATTGCGCCTCTTGTCAAAATAATTGTCTTTTTTCCATGTGTTGACCATAGAGATAAAAGCAATATTGAAGCAGATGCCAACAGGCTAAATGTATAAAACGGTAGCAAGTCGTGTTCCAAGGGTGAGGTCATGCAGCATGAAACAGTTTGTGTGACAGAAGTTATAAAAACAAGACGTGATGAATGACCAGGTATAAAAAATATTTACTTGCAACCTTGTCTATCTCTGCAAAGTCACAAAATATTTACTCCTTACATGAACTGATAACTAGAGAAACTCCAACAAGACAGATTGTTCTACTTCACCAAAACATCCATGTAAATAAATTCTTGTAACGGATGTGGACATATTATTATGTTTAAAAAACTGATGTGTAACATCTGATTTACCACAGTAGAGCATAACAGTGTCAAAATAGCCCAAACATATACTCCAGTGGAACTGTAACCAGGCTTGGCCTATGTTAGGCATACCAAGAGATTAGATCGGGCCCTCTAGAGCTTAAACACAAATGCTTTGTCATCATGCAACTAACTTTGCATGACCGCATATATTTTAATATTCTTTTTTTCACTTTTTTCACTGAAGAAAACTTGGCAAGGCAAGACAAGGAAGAAAAGCAAACTTTTGTGACAGTTTGTGAACAACATTGACACTTGCCCCCTTGACCATCACCTTCACCTGTGAAATTGGTTTTTATTCAACCTTCCTATTGGATGCATGGATAGAACTTTTTGAACCACTTGCAAAATGTATTAAAAACCATGACAATGTTGTCTCCTCTCTAAGTGGTGTCTTAAAGGGGACATATCCTGCCAAATCCACCTTTTTTAGTCCTTAAATACATTTTGTTTTGTACTTTAAGTCTGTAGGAATGCAGAAAAGTTTAATTTAGTCTGGGTGCTCCGTCGATATCTCTATATTCTGTTTGGGTCATATTTTTCAATGTGTTCAGTTTTCTCTAAAATGACCTGCGTAGTGCTTTATCGAGTCCAAGGACTGCAAAGCACTTTGGCGTAAAAGCAACACAGCTCATCAACCTGAACACACCATCCCCACTGTCAAACATGGTGGTGGCAGCATCATGGTTTGGGCCTGCTTTTCGTCAGCAGGGACAGGGAAGATGGTCAAAATTGATGGGAAGATGGATGGGGCCAAATACAGGACCATTCTGGAAGAAAACCTGTTGGAGTCTGCAAGAGACCTGAGACTGGGATGGAGATTTATCTTCCAACAAGACAATGATCCAAAACATAAAGCCAAATCTACAATGGAATGGTTCACAAATAAACGTATCCAGGTGTTGAAATGGCCAAGTCAAAGTCCAGACCTGAATCCAATTGAGAATCTGTGGAAAGAGCTGAAGACTACTGTTCATGAACGCTCTCCATCCAACCTCACTGAGCTCGAGCTGTTTTGTAAGGAAGAATGGGCAAGAATTTCAGTCTCTCGATGTGCAAAACTTATAGAGACAAACCCTAAGCAACTTGCAGCTATAATTGCGCAAAGGGTGGCGCTACAAAGTATTAACGCAAAGGGACCGAATAATATTGGACGTCCCACTTTTCAGTTTTTTATTTGTTAAACAAGTTTGACACATCCAATAAATTTCATTCCACTTCACTATTGTGTCCCACTTGTTGATTCTTCACAAAAAATTAGAATTTTATATCTTTATGTTTGAAGCTTGAACTGTGGCAAAAGGTTGAAAAGTTCAAAGGGGCTGAATACTTTCGCAAGGCACTGTATGCCTAAATGGTTGCATTGCTGGATTCATAGTTCAGCTCTTTTTGAGCTTCTACAGACCCTGACCATGGGTGCACAGATGCCTACACTTTCTAGACAACAGCTAACATATGAAGACATGCCTAGGCAGATCATGCAACCTTTGCTGAACAAACATCAGAGCAGCAGAAGAACAGCGCTCACTGACAGCAATTCTTCTGATGTCACACTTCTCAGAGGTATAAACTAGGGAGCATTAAGCATCGAAGACAAAGAGACAAAAAAAGCTTACTAGGAACCAGAATGTTTTTGAATCTTTCAGCTAAGCAGAAGCTAAGCAGAAGCTCCCAACAAAGTTGGAACTCTGCCGAGAAAGCACTGTCTATTATTTTACTTTGAGGAAGATGGGTGAGTAATGTTTGTCAAATTACTACACAATTACACAATTTAACCAAGTCTGGACATTTTGGGGTTGTTTATGCTAGGGGTGTCCTGACCTGGTCCCAGCAATCTGTTGTTGGTGTACTGTACTGGCTGCTGCGGATCATTGTCTCCTTGTGTCATGTCACCAGCTCTGTGCCTAGACATCTGTGGTTGAAATGCAACTGGATTGTGTTACATACATAATTTTCCAGAAAGCACATCAAAACAGAAAGTAAACATACTAGCATTATGTTAGTAGTTTAGAAACTGCTCCACATAAAAACATTCAAGACTCTAGCTATGTTAGTTAGATCAATCTATAAAGCTATGCACATATGGGATGATGCATTATCAGAACATTTGACCTTAATTAACCTAGCAACCTTGGGAATAATGATAAAATATAGTATTATTTTACCCCACTTTAAAGCTTCTGAGTTTTCAAGCATGTTCCTGCCAATGATAAATTTTTATGTTAGTGCTCGCTTTCCGCAAAAGATAAGCCTAAATAACTCAGAACACTATTGGAGACAGGCTAACCTGGGCAAAGACACTATCATACCAGACATCCTCCACCAGAAGCTCACACAGTTCAACGTCAGTGGATCAACAGCTTCCTGACAGACCGACAGCAGCAGGTGAGACTGGGGAGCATCTTCTCCCGATCCAGATCAATAAGTACTGGTGCCCCCCAGGGGTGTGTTCTATCCCCACTCCTCTTCTCTCTGTACACAAATGACTGCACCTCATCGGACTCGTCCGTGAAACTCCTTATGTTTGCAGACGACACCACTGTCATTGGACTGATCCAGGACGGTGATGAGTCTGCATACAGACAGCAGGTGGATCGGTTGGTACAGTAGTGCGGTCAGAACTACCTTGAACTGAACCCACTCAAGACTGTGGAAATGGTGGTGGACCTTTGGAGAACACCACCCCCATACACCCCTCTCACCATCCTCAACAACACTGTATCGGCCGTGGACCACTTCAGGTTCTTAGGAACCACCATCTCTGAGAACCTGAGATGGTCTTCGTAAATAGACACTGTTCGAAAGAACGCCCAGCAGAGACTGTACTTCCTGAGGCAACTCAAGAAGTTCAACCTTCCACAGGAGCTGTTGGTCATCTTCTACACTGCCATCATTCAGTCTGTCCTGTCTTCATCCATCTCAGTGTGGTTTGGCTCATCCACAAAACAGGACAGGTCCAGACTGCAACAAATAATCAGGACTGCAGAGAGAATAATCAGAGCTGACCTTCCCTCCATCCAGGACTTATACAGGTCTAGGGTCAAGAAAAGAGCTGCCAAAAATCTCTGCAGACCCCACACACCCTGCACATAAACTGTTTAGAGTTTTACCTTCAGGCCGCCGCTACAGAGCACTGTTTACTAAAACCAGCCGCCACAAAGACAGTTTCTTCCCCCAGGCTATTTCTCTGATGAACATTCAATAGAGTACAGAACAACAGCATACATATGTTGCAAATGCACCTTTTCTATTAGATATGTGTATATTGTACATTGTCAGTTGTAAATTTGTATATTCTGTAATGCAAAAACAGAACAAAAGAGCAAAGTGTACCGGAGTCAAATTCCTTGTTTGTGTGTACGAACTTTGCAATAAAGCTGATTCTGATTCTGATAATGGAGTTGTGTCTTTACTTGTTCTATTAGATCTCGGTGCTGCATTTGATACAGTCAATCACAATATGCTCTTCACACCGAGCGCGGATTCTGCGATAGGAGCAGCCAATTTACATGTCATCCCTATGTAGAGGCACGTTCAGGACCGGAGCGACGCGAGGCGGAGGGAAGGAGACCAAGGACACGGTGCGGAAGGCGCGCCAAGCCAAGCGGGAGCAATGGATGAGTTGAAATATCGAAACTTTTCCGAAATTTGCGTTGCGTCAACCAATCAGGGACTGGATGTGGCTGTGAGGTAGGGTGAAAGACCACAGCGGAGAAGAAGCGGTTGTCAGTGAAGATGGAGGACAAAATCATAGTGGTGGTGTGCGGCAAGCCAGAGTTGTATGACTCAACTAATTACTTTTACCAAGACAAGTACCGAAAGGACCTGGCCTGGTTATGTTTAGGCACAAATATCTTATACTTAGGAGATGTGGACATTAAAAATCGGCTGTTTTTTTAGTGAGCTGAGATTTATTTACTCACCGCAGACAGATGGAAAGGCGTTCAGCAGCGGGGATACAGCGCTGGTGGTTGGTGTTGGTCTCCCAACGCGGGACAGCACATCTTCAAAACTGGATCCAGGATAGACGGAAGTACCGCTGAAATCGATCGTCATCCAGACGCAGCTCCTAGAATAGGTGGTGGTACTCTCCGAACTGTTCCCGTCTCTGAAGAATCTGGTGAACCCAGGAACGTTGACTTTGGCGGCGTTTTTCGGCTCTCCACAGGTAAAACACCGTAATTAGGTACATGAAATCCATGTCTGCCATGTTCAGTTGAAACCAGCAAGCAGCAGATGGAAGCTCCTCCTATTTGATGACGAAGCGTTGCCGCTTGGCAGAGTTCACGCAGAATGTCAAGCGGGCAAAGCACAAAAATGACTCAAAATATTCGCAGGATCCGCGTTTGTTGTGAACATACAATTAGTCATCCTGGAGCATGCTGTAGGGATCAGGGAAACAACTAGGCTGGCTTAAATCTTATTTGTCTGACAGATTCCAGTTTGTTCATGTAAATGATAAATCTTCTTCAAACTCCATGGTTAATTGTGGAGTACCACAGGTTTCAGTACTTGGGCCAGTTCTCTTCACTATATATATGCTTCCAATAGGTAAAATTATCAGGCAGCATGGGATACATTTTCACTGTTATGCTGATGATACTAGGCTTTACTTATCCATAAAACCTGATTGTCATTATGTTCGAAATAGCCTGGACCCACATACAGAGAACACTAAGGAGGAAGAAGTAAAATAAAGATTGTTTATTGAAGATATAGTCAGGAACGGAACGGACGAAATGTCTCAGTGTAAGGAGAGAAGTGAAGAGAATGTACAGGTAACAGAGGGAAAAACGAAACCAAGAGCAAATAATTATTTTGATACTGAGATCGGCTTACTGAGTTATGATGGTCAGGTCGCCAGGGGGGGAATGAGATTCAGTATCCAGGTCTTAAGAGAGAGTTCACTTGGTGCTGTTCTGTGGAGCTCAGGTTACAGTAAACAAGTTCGATGTGCGGGGGCTTACGTTGGAGGGTGGACAGGGTATGTTTGTGGCTTGGCTCAGGAGACGAAGAGGACAGGAAGCTGCCAGCTTGATGCGAATCCAAACGAAGGTAGATCACAGGATAGGAATCCTCAGAACGAAGACAGGCTAGTCACCCTGAACTACATTTCTGAAAGTTACTCTTTCAGAAATGTAGTTCAGAAAACTCAGTGACATAGATCCAAAGCTTTGGCTTTCAAAATCTGCAGAGGAGCAAAAAACAATGTTAAACAAAGTCGAAGTACGAAGCATAACTTGGAGTCACTTGAGACCACTGGCTTTATCTGGGAAATATGGAATGTGGGATGGATACGAAGACTTGCAGGAAGGCAAAGACGAACAGCAGATGGACTAATTATCGTCTCAATCTCATAGGGACCAATGAAACGAGGCGAAAGCTTCCAAGACATGGATTTAAGGGGCACATCACGTGCCGCCAACCAAACCTTTTCTCCAGGTCGATACTCCGGTGCAGGTCTGCGTTTGCGGTCAGCAAAACGCTTGTTTTGATCTGCAGTGCGATTGAGGCTCTGGACACTTGAGTTCCAAATGGTCTTACAGCGGCGAACATGTTCGTGGACGGATGACACAGTGATCTCTCTTTCATCAGCAGCAAACAAGGGTGGCTGATAGCCCAGTGAGGCCTCAAAAGGTGAACGTCCAATGTCAGAGGAGATGTGAGAATTTAAAGCATACTCTAACCAAGTTACAGTACAGACCAAAGGTTTGGACACACCTTCTCATTCAAAGAGTTGTCTTTCTTTTCATGACTATGAACATTGTATCTTCACACTGAAGGCATCAAAACTATGAATTAACACATGTGGAATTATATACTGAACAAAAAAGTGTGAAACAACTGGAAATATGTCTTATATTCTAGGTTCTTCAAAGTAGCCACCTTTTGCTTTGATTACTGCTCCACACACTCTTGGCATTCTGTTGATGAGCTTCAAGAGGTAGTCACCTGAAATGGTTTTCACTTCACAGATGTGCCCTGTCAGGTTTAATAAGTGGTATTTCAAGCCTTATTAATGGGGATGGGACCATCAGTTGTGTTGTGCAGGAGGTGGATACAGTAAACAGCTGCTAATCCTACTGAATGGACTGTTAGAATTTGTATTATGGCAAGAAATAAGCAGCTAAGTAAAGAAAAACGAGTGGCCATCATTACTTTAAGAAATGAAGGTCAGTCAGTCCGAAAAATTGGGAAAATTTTGAAATTGTCCCCAAGTGCAGTCACATGAGGACCGCCCCAGTAGAGGAAGACCAAGAGTCACCTCTGCTGCGGACGATAAGTTCATCCGAGTCACCAGCCTCAAAAATCGCAGGTTAACACCAGCTCAGATTAGAGAACAGGTCAATGCCACACAGAGTTCTAGCAGCAGACACATCTGTAGAACAACTGTTAAGAGGAGACTTTGTGAATCTGGCCTTCATGGTAAAATAGCTGCTAGGAAACCACTGCTGAGAACAGGCAACAAGCAGAAGAGACTTGTTTGGGTTAAAGAACACAAGGAATGGACATTAGACCAGTGGAAATCTGTGCTTTGGTCTGATGAGTCCAAGTTTGAGATCTTTGGTTCCAACCACCGTGTCTTTGTGTGGTGCAGAAGAGGTGAACGGAGGGACTCTACCTGCCTGGTTCCCACCGTGAAGTATGGAGGAGGAGGTGTGATGGTGTGGGGTTGCTTTGCTGGTGACACTGTTGGGGATTTATTCAAAATTGAAGGCATACTGAACCAGCATGGCTACTACAGCATCTTGCAGCGGCATGCTATTCCATCCGGTTTGCGTTTAGTTGGACCATCATTTATTTTTCAACAGGACAATGACCCCAAAATCACCTCCAGGCTGTGTAAGGGCTATTTGACCAAGAAGGAGAGTGATGGGGTGCTGCGCCAGATGACCTGGCCTCCACAGTCACAGGACCTGAACCCAATCGAGATGGTTTGGGGTGAGCTGGACCGCAGAGTGAAGGCAAAAGGGCCAACCAGTGCTAAGCATCTCTGGGAACTCCTTCAAGACCATTGGAAAACCATTTGAGGTGACTTCCTCTTGAAGCTCATCAACAGAATGTCGAAAGTATGCGGAGCAGTAATCAAAGCAAAAGGTGGCTACTTTGAAGAACCTAGAATATAAGACATATTTTCAGTTGTTTCACACTTTTTTGTTCAGTATATAATTCCACATGTGTTAATTCATAGTTTTGATGCCTTCAGTGTGAAGCTACAATATTCATAGTCATGATAATAAAGATAACTCTTTGAATGAGAAGGTGTTTCCAAACTTTTGGTCTGTACTGTATATGGGTCGAACCGGTCATAAAATATTCTCTCTTAAGTTTTTAAGTACTGTCACATAGAGTTGGTTGGTTTTAATCAAGCAATTGATTCATTACAACTGTTATTTGAAATGATGTTTTAAGCTAGTCAGCTCCGTTCAGTTCGTCGTTGACATGTCACCACGAGGCAGGTGTTAGGACGCTATTTTGTGTGTGTCTATGTAGCTGATATGGCAAAGTGATATATCTTTTTAAGAACTGAAAATTAGATTATTTGACTACATTAGTGGTTAAAATTACCATGTTCACTTGGTCCAGGGGAGCATTTGTGTTTAATTGGAAGCCAATATAAAATGTGCAGAAGACATGAAAGTGTTTATTTTGCTAGAACGTATTTTCACTCATGTGCTATATTTTATTGGATTTGGACAAAAATTGCAAACTTAGTTACTTAATAAATATTTTAACTGTAAAGAAAATTTCCACTACAGCTGCTTGAATGGAAGCATCGTGTCGGAGTATCTTTCATTCATGTTATCTTCCTTCAGGCTGCAACAGTTTCAGCTGTAACGTGAAGTTTGGCTGGCCGACAGAACGAGCCGCCCCACCCCACAGCTATGGGCGTTAGCTGCAGTTAACCCTTTGTTCACTGTGGATGCTTTCTTCAACTTCGTCCCCGGACAACTTTTCCTCAGCATGGTTCACGTAAGAGGTTGTGTTTTGTGCAGAGAGAAAAGTAGTTTAGAATGAAATAATCTAAAAATTTTTCATTTTGACGTTTGGTTTTGTTTGTGTTGAAACTCAGCCATCTTAGTGCTTGCAGATTATCTGCTCAGCACATGTGCTCAGTTTGTTTCTTGTGTTTGTGTTTTTTTTAAGTTAAGACAAACTTTATTTAAAGGGTGATTTTAAACACAGAAGATCGGCCATAACGCGCCGTCCACGCTTATGCATTTTAACCTTTTTATTACCTTTATTGGTATTTTAAAGGTAAGTGTTTGATTCTGATGATAAGCTATAAGCTTCTTTTGTTAGCTTTAACCGCTAACAGCTAAGAACATGTCCTTGCCTGCTAAAGATAATTTACCCAAAAAATTTGTTAGTTTTCAATCTAGTAAAATAATAATTCCCTAAATATTATTTTACCAAACATGATAACTAAGTAACACAATTAATCCCATTTCTCAAAGATTTGTTTCTTATTCAAAATAATATTTATTTAAATATTATTTTAATAATTCAATTCAATTAAGTTTATTTATATAGCGCCAATTCACAACACATATTGTCTCAAGGCACTTCACAACAGTCAGGTACATACAGGGGTTGGACAATGAAACTGAAACACCTGTCATTTTAGTGTGGGAGGTTTCATGGCTAAATTGGACCAGCCTGGTAGCCAGTCTTCATCGATTGCACATTGCACCAGTAAGAGCAGAGTGTGAAGGTTCAATTAGCAGGGTAAGAGCACAGTTTTGCTCAAAATATTGAAATGCACACAACATTATGGGTGACATACCAGAGTTCAAAAGAGGACAAATTGTTGGTGCACGTCTTGCTGGCGCATCTGTGACAAAGACAGCAAGTCTTTGTGATGTATCAAGAGCCACGGTATCCAGGGTAATGTCAGCATACCACCAAGAAGGACGAACCACACCCAACAGGATTAACTGTGGATGCAAGAGGAAGCTGTCAGAAAGGGATGTTTGGGTGATAACACGGATTGTATCCAAAAAACATAAAACCACGGCTGCCCAAATCACGGCAGAATTAAATGTGCACCTCAACTCTCCTGTTTCCACCAGAACTGTCCGTCGGGAGCTCCACAGGGTCAATATACACAGCAGGGCTGCAATAGCCAAACCTTTGGTCAATCATGCCAATGCCAAACGTCGGTTTCAATGGTGCAATGAGCGCAAATCTTGGGCTGTGGACAATGTGAAACATGTATTGTTCTCTGATGAGTCCACCTTTACAACATTCCCCACATCCGGGAGAGTTACGGTGTGGAGAAGCCCCAAAGAAGCGTACCACCCAGACTGTTGCATGCCCATAGTGAAGCATGGGGGTGGATCAGTGATGGTTTGGGCTTCCATACCATGGCATTCCCTTGGCCCAATACTTGTGCTAGATGGGCGCGTCACTGCCATGGACCATTCTTGAGGACCATGTGCATCCAATGGTTCAAACATTGTATCCTGAAGGCGGTGCCGTGTATCAGGATGACAATGCACCAATACACACAGCAAGACTGGTGAAAGATTAGTTTGATGAACATGAAAGTGAAGTTGAACATCTCCCATGGCCTGCACAGTCACCAGATTTAAATATTATTGAGCCACTTTGGGGTGTTTTGGAGGAGCGAGTCAGGAAACGTTTTCCTCCACCAGTATCACGTAGTGACCTGGCCACTATCGTGCAAGAAGAATGGCTTAAAATCCCTTTGACCACTGTGCAGGACTTGTATATGTCATTCCCAAGACGAATTGACGCTGTATTGGCCGCAAAAGTAGGCCCTACACCATACCAATAAATTATTGTGGTCTAAAACCAGGTGTTTAAGTTTCATTGTCCAACCCCTGTACATTCCAATTAATACTGTTCAGTCGGAGTTAGCTTTTTATTCAAATTGGATAAAAAGTTTTTCTATCTAAGGAAACCCAGCAGATTGCATCCAGTCAGTGACTTGCAGCATTCCCTCCTCCCGGATGAGCATGTAGAGACAGTGGACAGTCACTGGCGTTGACTTTGCAGCAATCCCTCATACTGAGCATGCATGTAGCGACAGTGGAGAGGAAAAACTCCCTTTAAACAGGAAGAAACCTCCAGCAGAACCAGGCTCAGTATGAGCGGCCATCTGCCACGACCGACTGGAAGTTTGAGAGAACAGAGCAGAGACACAAAAAGAACACAGAAGCACTGATCCAGGAGTACTTTCTATGGGAAGGAAAAGTAAATGTTAATGGATGTAGCTCCTTTAGTCGTTTCACCTAGAAAGAAAGAACAGATAAACTCTGAGCCAGTTTTCAAGGTTAGAGTCAGAAAGAGAGCACATAGAGTTTGTTACAGTTAAGCTCAGTCAATCGCCATGTCTAGGAGAGAGAAAGGGTTAAACAATAAAAGACAGGGCTATGTGGATCATTGGTAGAGAGTGAGCATTACGTTTTTGCCAGCAGAAGCTCGGACGATTCCCCTCTCCAGAAAGGTGTCACAGGTAGACACAGAGTCAGGCCAGGTGTAGCTTCTAGGAAGAGAAAAGAGAGAACAAGGTTAAAAGCTGAAATAACAGCAAATAATGCAAAATTGGAGAGTATTGTGAGAATGTAGCGAAGAGGGTGAAAGTGGTCTTTATGTCCTCCAGTAGCCTACGCCTATAGCAGCATAACTACACAGATAGTTTCAGTTCAGATTATTTAGTTAAACTGCACTTATTTACAACAATGTCATCTCAAGGCACCCCACAAAGGGTCCCACTGATGGTCATTGTTATACTAAAAACCACAAGGATTGGGATACCTCTCTTTGTCAGACTAATTATAACCATTGGAAAAGAGAAGGGGTCATACAGGTAGCAGAAATGGAGGGTGTTTGCACCTCAACCATAACTGAGCCGGTTTAGGCTAAACCTGACTCCCCCTTACTCCAACCAACAAGGAGGGAGGAAGGCTCTGCCTCCCATTCTACTTCTAGAGACTCTAGGTAGCACCAGTAAACCTGCAGTTCATTTTAAGAATGTGGCTGCATTGTTTGACTCATAAATTAAATTAGTAATCAATAATCCTATTTGCATTTTAATTTTCTTCAAGACTGCTCATTCTTTCACTTAATTAAAATGAAAAAGAAAAAGACATTTGACATTTATTTTTCAAAATGTACCCCAGCAAATAGATACCAAAATTCAATTTCTGGAAATGCTTTTTCATTTTAAGAATGTGGCTGCATTAAAGCTGTTGATGCATAGTGCTTGGTAGTTTAGTTGGATTGTTTTAGCATAGTAAAGGGTTTGTTGATTGAAATATGTTTGACTTTTAGTATTATTTATTATTAATACATTTTATAAATAATAAACTTATTTTTAATACATTCTTGTATTTTAAGAAATTGTGTAAATTCATTCCATGTGTGTGCAGAGTTTTGCTCATCTCTTTTAATTTTGTCCTAATGCCACCGCCTCATTGGGCTGGTATTCAAAGGACAACCCTTAACAGAAATATTATTAATATTAAATAATATATTTATATTCATAATTACACAGGTGTGTTGGAGCAGGAATTCATTCAAAAGTTACAGGACAGTGCCACTCGAGGACTGGAGTTGTAGACCCCTGCTTAAATTATCAGTTTGAAAGGAAAAAATAAGACAACAATTATTCACACAAATCTGCTGTAATGTGGCCAGTGACAGGTACCTTTCTCTATGTCATTGTGCTTTGTAGTATTTTACTATGAATACTGAATGTTATACTGAGCCTTTTTTTTTTCTCTTGCTCTCGGTGGAAGACACACGTGTTTTCTCTCCCTCTCTCCCTGCTGATCCCTGCTTTTGTCTGTATTTTTCTCAGAGCCTCGCTTTACATATCCTCCAAACCTTTAAATTATGGATTTGGTCAGCTGGACTCTCAACGTAATTGATCAAATTAAGACAGGGTAAAGGAGACCCTCTTGTCCAGACATGACGTTCTTTTCTGGATACACAATGGATTCTTGGCAGCAGTGGAACATTTTGTGCCTGACAATTATGTCGGTAGCAGACGTAGAAGATGTGTACATATTTGGACGTTTGATAAAAGGATTTCTGCTTTTTGGAGTTGGTGGTTACCTGTCAAGACTTGAACAACGGACGAACCCAGAATGCAGACTAGCAGGCAGCATGACGGTAGGTGAAAAACAATTTAATAATAAACAAAAACTCACTCACAGATGAGGCTGGAACAAAACAACAACCGGGCAGGCAAGACAGGCATGGCATCATCAAAAACAAGACTTGAGCATGAAAATGAAAAGATGTTTCCGCGACGACTAACTGAACAGGTGTGATTAAATGGAGCGTGGTACAGGTGGAACACAAAACTGATTAACATGGTGCAGGTGAACCGAATAAACTTAATTGACAGAACAAAACGTGACTGGAGCAAAACATGGCTGAACAGAAACAAAAACAGAGTTCCGGCGGGCGACCAGGAGGTCGTCCCCAGCAGGCACAGAGTTCCGGTGGGCGACCAGGAGGTCGTCCCCAGCAGGCACAGAGTTCCGGTGGGCGACCAGGCGAACCCTCAGTGGCTGAAGCAGAGCCTGGCGAACCCTCAGAGGCTGAAGCAGAGCCTGGCGAACCCTCAGAGGCTGAAGCAGAGGCTGGCGAACCCTCAGAGGCTGAAGCAGAGCCTGGCGAACCCTCAGAGGCTGAAGCAGAGCCTGGCGAACCCTCAGAGGCTGAAGCAGAGCCTGGCGAACCCTCAGAGGCTGAAGCAGAGCCAGGCGAACCCTCAGAGGCTGAAGCAGAGCCAGGCGAACCCTCATCTCTGGGTTCAAAGGCCAGAACGAGGACAAACTGTTCCTTGAACCCCTCATGAACAGGGTTCAATGGCGGCACTTCCTCCTCGAACCCCTCGTCGCAGGGCTCAGAGGCCAGAACGAGGACCAGTTCCTCACTGAACCCCTGCAGACTAGGAACAGGGGTTGAGGCGTCGGCGGGACCCTCAGTGGCTTGAGCAGGAGCTGAGGCGTCGGCAGGACCCCCAGTGACGTGAGCAGGAGCTGAGGAGTCGGCAGGACCCCCAGTGACTTGAGCAGGAGCTGAGGCGTCGGCAGGTCCCCCAGTGACTTGAGCAGGAGCTGAGGCATCGGCAGGACCTCCAGTGACTTGAGCAGGAGCTGAGGCGTCGACAGGACCCCCAGTGACTTGAGCAGGAGCTGAGGCATCGGCAGGACCCCCAGTGGCTTGAGCAGGAGCTGAGGCGTCGGCTGGACCCCCCGTGGCTTGAGCAGGAGCTGAGGCGTCGGCCGGGCCCCCAGTGGCGTGGGCAGAGGCTGAGGTGTCGCAGAGACCCTCAGTGGCGTGAGCAGAGGCTGAAGCGTCGCAGAGACCCTCAGTGGCGCGAGCAGAGGCGTCACAGAGACCCTCAGTGGTGTGAGCAGTGGCTGAGGCGTCGCAGAGACCCTCAGTGGCATGAGCAGAGGCTGAGGCGTCGCAGAGACCCTCAGTGGCGTGAGCAGACGCTGAGGCGTCGCAGAGACCCTCAGTGGCGTGAGCAGAGGCTGAGGCGTCAGCCGGACCCTCAGTGGCATGAGCAGAGGCTGAGGCGTCAGCCGGACCCTCAGTGGCGTGAGCAGAGGCTGAGGCGTCGCAGAGACCCTCAGTGGCATGAGCAGAGGCTGAGGCGTCAGCCGGACCCTCAGAGGCTTGAGCAGAGGCGTCGCCGGGGAGATGACTTGAGCCGGGGCGTCCCTTTTACGACGTCCTCTGCGACCTGTGGAGGGGGTTGAGGCTGACTTAGGGTCTGGCCTGGAGTCAGGCTGTGGTGTGTCTTGCCTGGAGTCAGGCTGAGGTGTGTCTGGCCTGGAGTCAGGCTGAGGTGTGTCTGGACTGGAGTCAGGCTGAGGCTGTCGTGTGTCTGGCTGAGGCTGTGGTGTGTCAGGCTGAGGCTGTGGTGTGTCAGGCTGAGGCTGTGCTGTGTCAGGCTGAGGCTGTGGTGTGTCAGGTTGAGGCTTTGGTGTGTCAGGCTGAGGCTGTGGTGTGTCAGGCTGAGGCTGTGGTGTGTCAGGCTGAGGCTGTGGTGTGTCAGGCTGAGGCTGTGGTGTATCAGGCTGAGGCTGTGGTGTGTCCTGATGTGGGCTGCTCAGCAGCAGCAGCAGCTCCCTGGAGTCCTGGCGTGGAAGGAAGTGGACGGCAGTAAAACTGCCTTACTGCTGCCTCATAATCCCTCTCCATCTGCCTGATTCTGTCCATCAACTCAGGAGAGGAATATATGAGGCTGGTCTTCCTGAAGCTCTTAATCTGGCAGGCATAGAACCGTAGACGCTGCTCCAGCTCGTCAGGTGTCGCCTCTGAACACGGGGCTGGAGCGAGCGAAGACGGCATGGGCGGAGCTGCAGCGAGCCTGGGAGACAGTGCTGTAACAGACGAAGATGCGGGCTTACTTGTCGCAGCTCTCACGTCGGCTGGCAGGGAAACCACATCCTCACCAGCCGAACCACAAGAAGATGCTCCACGCCAACGTTTCTTGCGGCAGGAGGAGGGCGAGGGCTTCACTGCTGGACCAGAGTGCGCAGCCAGGGGAGCAGGCGGAGAACGGCGCTGAACCGCCTCACGCTCCATCTGCTCCAGCAGAAGTGGAGAGGGCACAACCTCCAGGTTGGTCGGCAGGTTCCTCATCGCCTCCTCCTTCTGCCGTTCAACCCATAGATCCAAGGCTTCTGCCTTCAGCGTGTCCGCGGGGTCCGTGGTTGGCGGAAACATTGTGTCAAGACTTGAACAACGGAGGAACCCAGAATGCAGACTAGCAGGCAGTATGACGGTAGGTGAAAAACAATTTAATAAAAAACAAAAACTCACTCACAGATGAGGCTGGAACAAAACAACAACCGGGCAGGCTAGACAGGCATGGCATCATCAAAAACAAGACTTGAGCATGAAAATGAAAAGATGTTTCCGCGACGACTAACTGAACAGGTGTGATTAAATGGAGCATGGTACAGGTGGAATACAAAACCGATTAACATGGTGCAGGTGAACCGAATAAACTTAATTGACAGAACAAAACGTGACTGGAGCAAAACATGGCTTGAACAGAACGCAAATCCAAGGAAACAAACTATTAGAAACAGAACTAGAAAAACATGAAACGAAAGCATATCCAGATCCAAAAACTTTACTTGCACATGAACTAGAAGACAAAAACTAAAGCATGACTAGGAAAATAATAAACAGAAACATGATTAAAGACTGGAGCAGCGAAAAACATAAGGAAAAAACCAGAAACCAAAAACCAAACAACCCCAAATCATAACATTACCTGGCTTATCGAGTGATTTGCAAAATGTGGGCGGCTGTTCAAAGTATTCCAAAGCTGCCTGCGATGTTGGATGGAGTGTGTAGAGCGATCAACACTCAGACTGAAATGTTAAGAGAGCAGAATCGCAAGCTGGACACAATTCTTGAACAGAATCGCAGCCTGGCAGCAGTTGGACTGAGGTTACAGGACATAATCTTGGAGAAGTATGCTGGAGATTTGCGGAAAGTACCAGAAATTTGGCTATTTGGATTTGCAATTGAGACATACCAGTAAAACTCTTAAGGTAGTTGGAAATTCACAACTGCCTGAACCACATTTATTGTTTTTCCAAATCTGGTGCCCCAATGTGGCCTTGGCAACTTCTGTTAACTGGCTATTGACAAAATATCTCTTGGATGTTATATAAACACAACGCTCTTCGCCAGCACTCCTCTACCAGCTGTGTGCTGATAGGACTATGCGGCCGATTGATAAAACTTCCAGCTCTCTTCTCAAGGACAATGGCACTTCTATCAGTGTTGACAGTCTAATTCTTGCAAACACACTCAGACTTATATATTCACACCCTCACGATTCCACCATAACCTTGCTAAATCTTTACTTATGTGTGTGTTGTTTACACCTGCTGAGGTTTTTTGTACTATTTCAGACTCTATTCTGCTAAGAATAGAGTATTTTTATTTCCTCCTATCTTACTTTACCTAAATGTGTGATTTCATTACTTTTAATAGATTTTCAGATTTCTCAGAAGGATTGCCAGCAAAAGGAAATATTATTAGTATTTGAAAATTTGACTACAGCTGTTTTTACACCAATGACCAGAAATTTTTAGATTTTGTAGAAGGATTTATAGATTTGTAGATTTCTTAGAAGGATTGTATCACAACAATTTCATACCAGTGAAAGCCAAACATTATTGGTATTTAAAAAGTTTGGACCTACCAGTGACCCAGCTTCTCTACTTAGACTTCAGTGAGTGCCCATGACTGTTACTATTTGAATTATGGGACCACAGCTGCCTCATACCAGCGAGCTCAAGGATTAATATTATAATTTTTCTTCTAGCACAGGATGAATTCCTTACCACAGAGGACTTAATGAGCTAATTACCTCTATTAGAAAGATTGGATAAGAACCAACTCTTACCAATAAACCCCCAAGGATTATCAATGTCATTTGATTTGTTTTCCGTGTTTTCTGTATCATTGTAATATTTTTCGTCATGTACAGCGCTTTTAGTGCCTTGTTGCTGAAAAGTGCTATATAAATAAACTTGACTTGACTTGTACAAAAAGATGTACTGTGCTTCTTTAAAAAATCAATAAAAAGAGCCAAACCTTAATCTAAAATAATCTGTTAAAGTTTTGGAAAGAGTTTCCACCAGATCAGTCAAAAACAGAATTTGAATCTTTTAAGTATTGAATTTTAACAAGACGGCCAATTAAATAGACTGTAAAATACTTTTGCAGTATCACTTGAGTTACTAATGAAGATTTGATGTGAAGGTCAAAAAATCAAGGCACAGATCATCTTTTCCTCCTCAATATAAAGAGTAGAAGTTATGGCAGATTCATGCACCTGATGAAGATGCCCTTTGTGGATTTTCCTTTTGACATTTGACTAATTCTAAAAATTGCCCAAACATCTTTGTTTAGAGGGTTTTAAAAAGGTGCCCACCATCATATTTAACTAGATAAAATGCAAACAGTGATCATTCAAAATAGTACATTCAGTTAAAAAGAAATTCAAATGTTATTGGCAAGGTAAATATGCTTATTTCCTAAGCCTTGAGAGCTACACAGAATGTATATATAAAGTAGAGATCTGAACAATTATCTGTTTAAACTTAAATCACCACAGAATCCTTAAATGCCATGGAGGAATCAATATTTTGCAAATTTATGTGTTATGTGGCATTTTCTTCTTGTAGAAATATCTGCCTGGGCATCGATCACATAAAACTGAGACAGATTCTGGTTCTGTTTTTTTGTTTTTTCCTAGTCCTGTTGTTTTCCAGGATTGTAGCTTATTTAGCTCCATCAATCTTCCTATAAACTCTGACAAGCTTCCCTGTCCAAAAAAGCATCACCAGAGCATAAAGCATCTCCATGTTTCACAGTGGGCATTGGGTCTGTAGGGTAGTGTATATCAGCATCTGCTTCCACATGTTTGTTGTGTTTTGTCATGTAGGGGATTTCTTATGCCTTTCTTTCAACAATGGCTTTTTTATTCCAAGAAAGCTAAGGTTGGTTGTGTGCATGACCAGTTATTACAGTGGTTGCCTCACCTGAGCTCTGGATCTCTGAAGCTTCTCAAAAACTGGTTTATGTACACTTTAAATAATAACAGGTTTTTAATCCAAACAAGATAGATTAATGCGTTTACTTAAGAGTTTAAGTTAAGATATATTCCAATTAAAACTACTTCTAAAAAACATTGGTAGAATCTTTGCAGATAGGTGTAAATATGAATGTTTTTAGCACTGAGCTCAGAATTGTCTCCCTGCCCCCATTTAGACTATGAACATTCATATATTTTAGATTCATTGCACACTAACTGAAATATTTCAGGTCTTTTATTGTCTTAATACGGATGATTTTGGCATACAGCTCATGAAAACCCAAAATTCCTATCTCACAAAATTAGCATATCATTAAAAGGGTCTCTAAACGAGCTATGAACCTAATCATCTGAATCAACAAGTTAACTCTAAACACCTGCAAAAGATTCCTGAGGCCTTTAAAACTCCCAGCCTGGTTCATCACTCAAAACCCCAATCATGGGTAAGACTGCCGACCTGACTGCTGTCCAGAAGGCCACTATTGACAGCCTCAAGCAAGAGGGTGAGACACAGAAAGAAATTTCTGAACGAATAGGCTGTTCCCAGAGTGCTGTATCAAGGCACCTCAGTGAGAAGTCTGTTGGAAGGAAAAAGTGTGGCAGAAAACGCTGCACAACGAGAAGAGGTGACCAGACCCTGAGGAAGATTGTGGAGAAGGGCCGATTCCAGACCTTGGGGGACCTGCAGAAGCAGTGGACTGAGTCTGGAGTAGAAACATCCAGAGCCACCGTGCACAGGCGTGTGCAGGAAATGGGCTACAGGTGCCGCATTCCCCAGGTCAAGCCACTTTTGAACCAGAAACAGCGGCAGAAGCACCTGACCTGGGCTACAGAGAAGCAGCACTGGACTGTTGCTCAGTGGTCCAAACTACTTTTTTCGGATGAAAGCAAATTCTGCATGTCATTCGGAAATCAAGGTGCCAGAGTCTGGAGGAAGACTGGGGAGAAGGAAATGCCAAAATGCCAGAAGTCCAGTGACAAGTACCCACAGCCAGTGATGGTCTGGGGTGCGGTGTCAGCTGCTGGTGTTGGTCCAGTGTTTTATCAAGGGCAGGGTCAATGCAGCTAGCTATCAGGAGATTTTGGAGCACTTCATGCTTGCATCTGCTGAAAAGCTTTATGGAGATGAAGATTTCATTTTTCAGCACGACCTGGCACCTGCTCACAGTGCCAAAACCACTGGTAAATGGTTTACTGACCATGGTATCACTGTGCTCAATTGGCCTGCCAACTCTCCTGACCTGAACCCCATAGAGAATCTGTGGGATATTGTGAAGAGAACGTTGAGAGACTCAAGACCCAACACTCTGGATGAGCTAAAGGCCACTATCGAAGCATCCTGGGCCTCCATAAGACCTCAGCAGTGCCACAGGCTGATTGCCTCCATGCCACGCCGCATTGAAGCAGTCATTTCTGCAAAAGGATTCCCGACCAAGTATTGAGTGCATAACTGTACATGATTATTTGAAGGTTGACGTTTTTTGTATTAAAAACACTTTTCTTTTATTGGTCGGATGAAATATGCTAATTTTGTGAGATAGGAATTTTGGGTTTTCATGAGCTGTATGCCAAAATCATCCGTATTAAGACAATAAAAGACCTGAAATATTTCAGTTAGTGTGCAATGAATCTAAAATATATGAATGTTAAATTTTCATCATGACATTATGGAAAATAATAAACTTTATCACAATATGCTAATATTTTGAGAAGGACCTGTACATTGTTCTCAAGCAACTAAGGCAGTTTTTCTTCCTACCCCATTATTATGCATAAAAGATACTGTCAGGGTTGTTATTAAGGCCGGACCAGGGTGCAGAGAGACGCCAGGCAACCAGACTGTAGCAGAAATCATGGTTTAATCAAGAACGATGACAACTTACAGGAGACAGGATAGAGCGAGAAACTCAGGAATAAGCTGGAGCACTACTGAGTGGAAAGCTGGTACATAGCAGGAGATACACTGGCTGAGAATCGGGAACATTGCAGACGTGGCAACAGGGAACAAAGGGAACAGGTGGGTATAAATACAGGAGAAGGGAATGATAAAAAAATGGGCAAGGGAGATTCTTGATTTTGAAAATGCCAGCATGAGAATTCAACTGTGTACGTGGTAGGTCAAACAGGTTAAAATCTTATGCTGATGTGTAAGCTCTATAAGACACAAAAGCTAGATAACCTGTTTCTGTCTGGTTTTGAACCAGAGCCCTTTTGCGTGTGAAGCAAACGTGATAACCACTACACTACAGAAACATTCGCTCCTCCATGTTTTCACGGAAAAAGATGAAAGTGTGAAAAAGTCAACTTTTGACAAAAGTCTAGGTCGCATTGCCAATTATATTACCGTATTCCTCAAGGTGAATTATTAGGCACTTTATTCTCAAGCAGACCACATTACTTTGTAGATTAACCCACAGTCAAATTCCTATTTCTTACTGTTTTCCAATCGGATCCCATTTACATATAAATCATACATGAGAACAACTATTCTATAGAAAATGTTGCTTTGGGAAGAACCTTAGTTGCAATGTCAAAAATTAAGCCAACTTTTGACAAAAGTCTACATCGCATTGCCAATTATTTGGCAGATTGGCTAGATTGCCTGGTTAAGCTATAGAATAATGTCAATTATATGATCATTTTTCAAGGTGTTTAAAATGTTCTCTTTGAAGTGAAACCTGGTCAGACACAACTGAAGAAATAGAGCAGGTTCTACTGAGATTTGAATGCAGATCACTGGAGTCAGAGTGCTAACCATTACACCATAGAAACCTTGTGAAGTGTTTTTGTTGAAGGGTTTTCACAATTCTTGATTTTGAAAATGTCAGCATGAGAATTCAACTGTGTACGTGGTAGGTCACACAGGTTAAAATCTTATGCTGATGTGAAAGCTCTATAAGACACAAAAGCTAGATAACCTGTTTCTGTCTGGGTTTGAACCAGAGCCCTTTTGCGTGTGAAGCAAACGTGATAACCACTACACTACAGAAACATTCGCTCCAACATATTTTCACGGAAAAAGATGAAAAGTGTGAAAAAGCCAACTTTTGACAAAAGTCTAGGGCGCATATCCAATTATATTACCGTATTCCTCAAGGTGAATCATTAGGCACTTTATTCTCAAGCAGACCACATTGCTTTGTAGATTAACCCACAGTCAAATTCCTATTTCTTACTGTTTTCAAATTTTATCCCATTTACATATAAATCATACATGAGACCAACTACTCTATAGAAAATGTTGCTTTGGGAAGAACCTTAGGTGCAATGTCAAAAATTAAGCCAACTTTTGACAAAAGTCTACATCGCATTGCCAATTATTTGGCAAATTGGCTAGATTGCCTGGTTAAGCTATAGAATAATGTCAATTATATGATCATTTTTCAAGGTGTTTAAAATGTTCTCTTTGAAGTGAAACCTGGTCAGACAAAGCTGAAGAAACAGAGCAGGTTCTACTGAGATTTGAATGCAGATCACTGGAGTCAGAGTGCTAACCATTACACCATAGAACCCTTGTGAAGTGTTTTTGTTGAAGGGTTTTCACGATTCTTGATTTTGAAAATGTCAGCATGAGAATTCAACTGTGTACGTGGTAGGTCATACAGGTTAAAATCTTATGCTGATGTGAAAGCTCTATAAGACACAAAAGCTAGATAACCTGTTTCTGTCTGGGTTTGAACCAGAGCCCTTTTGCGTGTGAAGCAAACGTGATAACCACTACACTACAGAAACATTCGCTCCTCAATGTTTTCACGGAAAAAGATGAAAAGTGTAAAAAGCCAACTTTTGACAAAAGTCTAGGTTGCATTGCCAATTATATTACCGTATTCCTCAAGGTGAATTATTAGGCACTTTATTCTCAAGCAGACCACATTACTTTGTAGATTAACCCACAGTCAAATTCCTATTTCTTACTGTTTTCCAATCGGATCCCATTTACATATAAATCATACATGAGAACAAGTACTCTATAGAAAATGTTGCTTTGGGAAGAACCTTAGGTGCAATGTCAAAAATTAAGCCAACTTTTGACAAAAGTCTAGGTCGCATATCCAATTATGTTACCGTATTCCTCAAGGTGAATTATTAGGCACTTTATTCTCAAGCATACCACATTGCTTTGTAGATTAACCCACAGTCAAATTCCTATTTCTTACTGTTTTCCAATCAGATCCCATTTACATATAAATCATACATGAGAACAACTACTCTATAGAAAATGTTGCTTTGGGAAGAACCTTAGGTGCAATGTCAAAAATTAAGCCAACTTTTGACAAAAGTCTACATCGCATTGCCAATTATTTGGCAGATTGGCTAGATTGCCTGGTTAAGCTATAGAATAATGTCAATTATATGATCATTTTTAAAGGTGTTTAAAATGTTCTCTTTGAAGTGAAACCTGGTCAGACACAACTGAAGAAATAGAGCAGGTTCTACTGAGATTTGAATGCAGATCACTGGAGTCAGAGTTCAGAGTGCTAACCAATACACCATAGAACCCTTGTGAAGTGTTTTTGTTTAAGGGTTTTCACGATTATTGATTTTGAAAATGCCAGCATGAGAATTCAACTGTGTAAGTGGTAGGTCATACAGGTTAAAATCTTATGCTGATGTGAAAGCTCTATAAGACACAAAAGCTAGATAACCTGTTTCTGTCTGGTTTCGAACCAGAGCCCTTTTGCGTGTGAAGCAAACGTGATAACCACTACACTACAGAAACATTCACTCCTCCACATTTTCATGGAAAAAGATGAAAAGTGTGAAAAAGCCAACTTTTGACAAAAGTCTAGGTTGCATTGCCAATTATATTACCGTATTCCTCAAGGTGAATCATTAGGCACTTTATTCTCAAGCAGACCACATTGCTTTGTAGATTAACCCACAGTCAAATTCCTATTTCTTACTGTTTTCAAATTTTATCCCATTTACATATAAATCATACATGAGACCAACTACTCTATAGAAAATGTTGCTTTGGGAAGAACCTTAGGTGCAATGTCAAAATTAAGCCAACTTTTGACAAAAGTCTACATCGCATTGCCAATTATTTGGCAAATTGGCTAGATTGCCTGGTTAAGCTATAGAATAATGTCAATTATATGATCATTTTTCAAGGTGTTTAAAATGTTCTCTTTGAAGTGAAACCTGGTCAGACAAAGCTGAAGAAACAGAGCAGGTTCTACTGAGATTTGAATGCAGATCACTGGAGTCAGAGTGCTAACCATTACACCATAGAACCCTTGTGAAGTGTTTTTGTTGAAGGGTTTTCACGATTCTTGATTTTGAAAATGTCAGCATGAGAATTCAACTGTGTACGTGGTAGGTCAAACAGGTTAAAATCTTATGCTGATGTGAAAGCTCTATAAGACACAAAAGCTGGATAACCTGTTTCTGTCTGGGTTTGAACCAGAGCCCTTTTGCATGTGAAGCAAACATGATAACCACTACACTACAGAAACATTCGCTCCAACATGTTTTCACGGAAAAAGATGAAAAGTGTGAAAAAGCCAACTTTTGACAAAAGTCTAGGGCGCATATCCAATTATATTACCGTATTCCTCAAGGTGAATCATTAGGCACTTTATTCTCAAGCAGACCACATTGCTTTGTAGATTAACCCACAGTCAAATTCCTATTTCTTACTGTTTTCAAATTTTATCCCATTTACATATAAATCATACATGAGACCAACTACTCTATAGAAAATGTTGCTTTGGGAAGAACCTTAGGTGCAATGTCAAAAATTAAGCCAACTTTTGACAAAAGTCTACATCGCATTGCCAATTATTTGGCAAATTGGCTAGATTGCCTGGTTAAGCTATAGAATAATGTCAATTATATGATCATTTTTCAAGGTGTTTAAAATGTTCTCTTTGAAGTGAAACCTGGTCAGACAAAGCTGAAGAAACAGAGCAGGTTCTACTGAGATTTGAATGCAGATCACTGGAGTCAGAGTGCTAACCATTACACCATAGAACCCTTGTGAAGTGTTTTTGTTGAAGGGTTTTCACGATTCTTGATTTTGAAAATGTCAGCATGAGAATTCAACTGTGTACGTGGTAGGTCATACAGGTTAAAATCTTATGCTGATGTGAAAGCTCTATAAGACACAAAAGCTAGATAACCTGTTTCTGTCTGGGTTTGAACCAGAGCCCTTTTGCGTGTGAAGCAAACGTGATAACCACTACACTACAGAAACATTCGCTCCTCAATGTTTTCACGGAAAAAGATGAAAAGTGTAAAAAGCCAACTTTTGACAAAAGTCTAGGTTGCATTGCCAATTATATTACCGTATTCCTCAAGGTGAATTATTAGGCACTTTATTCTCAAGCAGACCACATTACTTTGTAGATTAACCCACAGTCAAATTCCTATTTCTTACTGTTTTCAAATGTTATCCCATTTACATATAAATCATACATGAGACCAACTACTCTATAGAAAATGTTGCTTTGGGAAGAACCTTAGGTGCAATGTCAAAAATTAAGCCAACTTTTGACAAAAGTCTACATCGCATTGCCAATTATTTGGCAAATTGGCTAGATTGCCTGGTTAAGCTATAGAATAATGTCAATTATATGATCATTTTTCAAGGTGTTTAAAATGTTCTCTTTGAAGTGAAACCTGGTCAGACAAAGCTGAAGAAACAGAGCAGGTTCTACTGAGATTTGAATGCAGATCACTGGAGTCAGAGTGCTAACCATTACACCATAGAACCCTTGTGAAGTGTTTTTGTTGAAGGGTTTTCACGATTCTTGATTTTGAAAATGTCAGCATGAGAATTCAACTGTGTACGTGGTAGGTCATACAGGTTAAAATCTTATGCTGATGTGAAAGCTCTATAAGACACAAAAGCTAGATAACCTGTTTCTGTCTGGGTTTGAACCAGAGCCCTTTTGCGTGTGAAGCAAACGTGATAACCACTACACTACAGAAACATTCGCTCCTCAATGTTTTCACGGAAAAAGATGAAAAGTGTAAAAAGCCAACTTTTGACAAAAGTCTAGGTTGCATTGCCAATTATATTACCGTATTCCTCAAGGTGAATTATTAGGCACTTTATTCTCAAGCAGACCACATTACTTTGTAGATTAACCCACAGTCAAATTCCTATTTCTTACTGTTTTCCAATCGGATCCCATTTACATATAAATCATACATGAGAACAAGTACTCTATAGAAAATGTTGCTTTGGGAAGAACCTTAGGTGCAATGTCAAAAATTAAGCCAACTTTTGACAAAAGTCTAGGTCGCATATCCAATTATGTTACCGTATTCCTCAAGGTGAATTATTAGGCACTTTATTCTCAAGCAGACCACATTGCTTTGTAGATTAACCCACAGTCAAATTCCTATTTCTTACTGTTTTCCAATCAGATCCCATTTACATATAAATCATACATGAGAACAACTACTCTATAGAAAATGTTGCTTTGGGAAGAACCTTAGGTGCAATGTCAAAAATTAAGCCAACTTTTGACAAAAGTCTACATCGCATTGCCAATTATTTGGCAAATTGGCTAGATTGCCTGGTTAAGCTATAGAATAATGTCAATTATATGATCATTTTTCAAGGTGTTTAAAATGTTCTCTTTGAAGTGAAACCTGGTCAGACAAAGCTGAAGAAACAGAGCAGGTTCTACTGAGATTTGAATGCAGATCACTGGAGTCAGAGTGCTAACCATTACACCATAGAACCCTTGTGAAGTGTTTTTGTTGAAGGGTTTTCACGATTCTTGATTTTGAAAATGTCAGCATGAGAATTCAACTGTGTACGTGGTAGGTCATACAGGTTAAAATCTTATGCTGATGTGAAAGCTCTATAAGACACAAAAGCTAGATAACCTGTTTCTGTCTGGGTTTGAACCAGAGCCCTTTTGCGTGTGAAGCAAACGTGATAACCACTACACTACAGAAACATTCGCTCCTCAATGTTTTCACGGAAAAAGATGAAAAGTGTAAAAAGCCAACTTTTGACAAAAGTCTAGGTTGCATTGCCAATTATATTACCGTATTCCTCAAGGTGAATTATTAGGCACTTTATTCTCAAGCAGACCACATTACTTTGTAGATTAACCCACAGTCAAATTCCTATTTCTTACTGTTTTCCAATCGGATCCCATTTACATATAAATCATACATGAGAACAAGTACTCTATAGAAAATGTTGCTTTGGGAAGAACCTTAGGTGCAATGTCAAAAATTAAGCCAACTTTTGACAAAAGTCTACATCGCATTGCCAATTATTTGGCAGATTGGCTAGATTGCCTGGTTAAGCTATAGAATAATGTCAATTATATGATCATTTTTCAAGGTGTTTAAAATGTTCTCTTTGAAGTGAAACCTGGTCAGACAAAGCTGAAGAAACAGAGCAGGTTCTACTGAGATTTGAATGCAGATCACTGGAGTCAGAGTGCTAACCATTACACCATAGAACCCTTGTTAAGTGTTTTTGTTGAAGGGTTTTCACGATTCTTGATTTTGAAAATGTCAGCATGAGAATTCAACTGTGTACGTGGTAGGTCAAACAGGTTAAAATCTTATGCTGATGTGAAAGCTCTATAAGACACAAAAGCTAGATAACCTGTTTCTGTCTGGGTTTGAACCAGAGCCCTTTTGCGTGTGAAGCCAACATGATAACCACTACACTACAGAAACATTCGCTCCTCCATGTTTTCACGGAAAAAAATGAAAAGTGTGAAAAAGCCAACTTTTGACAAAAGTCTAGGTCGCATTGACAATTATATTACCGTATTCCTCAAGGTGAATTATTAGGCACTTTATTCTCAAGCAGACCACATTACTTTGTAGATTAACCCACAGTCAAATTCCTATTTCTTACTGTTTTCCAATCGGATCCCATTTACATATAAATCATACATGAGAACAACTACTCTAGAAAATGTTGCTTTGGGAAGAACCTTAGGTGCAATGTCAAAAATTAAGCCAACTTTTG
The DNA here is from genome assembly GCF_021462225.1 of Girardinichthys multiradiatus. NCBI lineage: Eukaryota > Metazoa > Chordata > Actinopteri > Cyprinodontiformes > Goodeidae > Girardinichthys > Girardinichthys multiradiatus. Next base: position 13,808,197 of record NC_061814.1, read on the forward strand.
ACAAAAGTCTACATCGCATTGCCAATTATTTGGCAGATTGGCTAGATTGCCTGGTTAAGCTATAGAATAATGTCAATTATATGATCATTTTTCAAGGTGTTTAAAATGTTCTCTTTGAAGTGAAACCTGGTCAGACACAACTGAAGAAACAGAGCAGGTTCTACTGAGATTTGAATGCAGATCACTGGAGTCAGAGTGCTAACCATTACACCATAGAACCGTTGTGAAGTGTTTTTGTTGAAGGGTTTTCACGATTCCTGATTTTGAAAATGCCAGCATGAGAATTCAACTGTGTACGTGGTAGGTCATACAGGTTAAAATCTTATGCTGATGTGAAAGCTCTATAAGACACAAAAGCTAGACAACCTGTTTCTGTCTGGTTTCGAACCAGAGACCTTTTGCGTGTGAAGCAAACATGATAACCACTACACTACAGAAACATTCACTCCTCCATGTTTTCATGGAAAAAGATGAAAAGTGTGAAAAAGCCAACTTTTGACAAAAGTCTAGGTCGCATATCCAATTATTTGGCAGATTGGCTAGATTGCCTGGTTAAGCTATAGAATAATGTCAATTATATGATCATTTTTAAAGGTGTTTAAAATGTTCTCTTTGAAGTGAAACCTGGTCAGACACAACTGAAGAAATAGAGCAGGTTCTACTGAGATTTGAATGCAGATCACTGGAGTCAGAGTTCAGAGTGCTAACCAATACACCATAGAACCCTTGTTAAGTGTTTTTGTTTAAGGGTTTTCACGATTATTGATTTTGAAAATGCCAGCATGAGAATTCAACTGTGTACGTGGTAGGTCATACAGGTTAAAATCTTATGCTGATGTGAAAGCTCTATAAGACATAAAAGCTAGATAACCTGTTTCTGTCTGGTTTCGAACCAGAGCCCTTTTGCGTGTGAAGCAAATGTGATAACCACTACACTACAGAAACATTAGCTCCTCCACGTTTTCATGGAAAAAGATGAAAAGTGTGAAAAAGCCAACTTTTGACAAAAGTCTAGGTTGCATTGCCAATTATATTACTGTATTCCTCAAGGTGAATTATTAGGCACTTTATTCTCAAGCAGACCACATTACTTTGTAGATTAACCCACAGTCAAATTCCTATATCTTACTGTTTTCCAAACGGATCCCATTTACATATAAATCATACATGAGAACAACTACTCTATAGAAAATGTTGCTTTGGGAAGAACCTTAGGTGCAATGTCAAAAATTAAGCCAACTTTCTACAAAAGTCTACATCGCATTGCCAATTATTTGGCAGATTGGCTAGATTGCCTGGTTAAGCTATAGAATAATGTCAATTATATGATCATTTTTAAAGGTGTTTAAAATGTTCTCTTTGAAGAGAAACCTGGTCAGACACAACTGAAGAAACAGAGCAGGTTCTACTGAGATTTGAATGCAGATCACTGGAGTCAGAGTGCTAACCATTACACCATAGAACCCTTGTGAAGTGTTTTTGTTGAAGGCTTTTTACGATTCTTGATTTTGAAAATGTCAGCATGAGAATTCAACTGTGTACGTGGTAGGTCATACAGGTTAAAATCTTATGCTGATGTGAAAGCTCTATAAGACATAAAAGCTAGATAACCTGTTTCTGTCTGGTTTCGAACCAGAGCCCTTTTGCGTGTGAAGCAAATGTGATAACCACTACACTACAGAAACATTCGCTCCTCCACGTTTTCATGGAAAAAGATGAAAAGTGTGAAAAAGCCAACTTTTGACAAAAGTCTAGGTTGCATTGCCAATTATATTACCGAATTCCTTGAGGTGAATTATTAGGCACTTTATTCTCAAGCAGACCACATTACTTTGTAGATTAACCCACAGTCAAATTCCTATTTCTTACTGTTTTCCAATCGGATCCCATTTACATATAAATCATACATGAGAACAACTACTCTATAGAAAATGTTGCTTTGGGAAGAACCTTAGGTGCAATGTCAAAAATTAAGCCAACTTTTGACAAAAGTCTACATCGCATTGCCAATTATTTGGCAGATTGGCTAGATTGCCTGGTTAAGCTATAGAATAATGTCAATTATATGATCATTTTTAAAGGTGTTTAAAATGTTCTCTTTGAAGTGAAACCTGGTCAGACACAACTGAAGAAATAGAGCAGGTTCTACTGAGATTTGAATGCAGATCACTGGAGTCAGAGTTCAGAGTGCTAACCATTACACCATAGAACCCTTGTGAAGTGTTTTTGTTGAAGGGTTTTCACGATTCTTGATTTTGAAAATTCCAGCATGAGAATTCAACTGTGTACGTGGTAGGTCACACAGGTTAAACTCTTATGCTGATGTGAAAGCTCTATAAGACACAAAAGCAAGACAACCTGTTTCTGTCTGGTTTCGAACCAAAGCAAATGTGATAACCACTACACTACAGAAACATTCACTTCCCCATGTTTTCACGGAAAAAGATGAAAAGTGTGAAAAAGCAGACCACATTACTTTGTAGATTAACCCACAGTCAAATTCCTATTTCTTACTGTTTTCCAATCGGATCCCATTTATATATAAATCATACATGAGAACAACTACTCTATAGAAAATGTTGCTTAGGGAAGAACCTTAGGTGAAATGTCAAAAATTAAGCCAAGGCATCACTTCAATACAGCCCAAATAATGTTCACCTCACTTTTATAAAATACACCAATGCTTTTCTTTGGGATGTAATTCACAGACATTCCAGGAGCACCCATGACTAAAAACAGCCTCCAAATCAAATTGTTTTCTGCATTTTGCCTGACAGAAAAATAAATGCACCGCGACAACACTTAACCCAATGTTGCTGTTTTATGTTTACGGTGACCCCGCGAAAATGAGTCAAACCCTTTTTGAAGAACAACCTCACTTAAATTGACTTCTTCTTGCATGTGTACAGGAAAGTTGTTCAAAAGCAGGATCTTTAATTACAACGACACCGTGAATGAGTTGAAGGTTAAAGTGAGACCTACAAACTTTGCAGCTGATGTCTAGAGTGCTAGCCATTGAACTATTGGGTTATATGCTGGGTGTGGAGTTTGGGTTTTAATAGGTTTAGTTGTTGTCCTTTTTTCTAGCTATGTATTGTATATATGATTAAGGCATAGGATGGAGGTTTTCTTCAGCCTGTTTGACCTTCCTCAACTATTCCTTGCCATGCATTGCACTTTGGCATTTGCTAGATTGCCTGGCCATGTAGGATGGTTAAGCTACAGAATAATGTCAATTATATGATAATTTTTCAAGGTGTTGAAACGGTTCTCTTTAATGTGAAACCTGGTCAGACACAACTGAAGAAACAGAGCAGGTTCTACTGAGACTTGAACTCAGATCACTGGAGTCAGAGTCTAGAGTGCTAACCATTACACCATAGAACCCTTGTGAAGTATTTTTGTTGGAGGGTTTTCAGGATTCTTGATTTTGAAAATGCCAGCATGAGAATTCAACTTTGTACGTGGTAGGTCAAACAAGTCCCCTGCTAATTTTTAGTTCATTCAAAACCTGAGCAAACACCTTAGACATAAAATTTGTCCCTTGATCAGTTTGAATAATTTTAGGTAAACCTAAAGTTGAAAAGAATTTTGTGAGGGCTTTCACAATATTCTTAGCTCTTAATGTGTTTAGTGGAATTGCCTCTGGAAAACGAGTGGTGACGCACTTTACAGTTAGTATGTATTTATGACCTGACTCGGTTTTTGGCACAGGGCCCACACAGTCCAACAAAACTCGCTCAAATGGCTCACCAAGTGCTGGGACTGCATGAAAAGGCGCTGGTGAAATCGGATTTTTTGTCTTTCCAACTAATTGTCATGTATGACATGATTGACAGTATTTCACCACATCAGTTTTTAGTCCAGGCCAAAAACAATTATGCAACACATGGTGATACGTCTTTCTGACCCCAAGATGTCTAGCCAAGCTGGTGTCATGTGCAAGATTAAGAATCTGAGGTCTGTATTCTTTTGGCACCAATACCTGATTTACTCTGTAAACAGAAGGAAGAAAAAAAAGGAAGTCAGCGAAGGATCATTTGCTGCACTTTTATCAACATCTCTCTATTTATTTTCAAGTTCAGATCCATGTCTGCAGGAATTATTTCAGAAATGTCACATTTTGACTTTTTCACAGAATCATTTGGTGAAACAGGAAAATTGTTGTCATCAAGGTTTACCATAAATGATCCAGATAAATCTATCATTCACCCATTTTACGAGCTTGCGCACATGTAGTTGCACATGCAGGAAACACATCCGAAGAAGGGTTAACCGAATCAGCAGAAAGATCGAATAAAACGGGAGTTGAGGCCACTTCTGGTTGGGCAAAAACTTGTCCACCTGCCAAGTCATTACCAAGAATGAAGGACACTCGTTCAATTGGCAACCACGGGCGCACGGCTACCCTAACGCGGCCCAATACAAATGGTGAAAACAAATGCACCATATGCAGGGGGGCTTTGCTGACACTCATTTTTATTCCCCACACTAATATATCTGAGCCACATGTCTGTTCAGATAAAGGTAGCACAAACTCAAAACAAAAAGAATGATAAGCACCTGTGTCTCTAAGGATTGTGATTGGCACTTTATCCTTTTCATCCCCCGTTAAAGAAACAAACCCCTGCGAAATAAATGGCAAAAACTGCAGATCAACATCAGTTTTGGGTTTTTGTTTAATATCAACACGTCCATTTAGGAGAGAAGCTAACTTAATTAGTCCCACACTGCCAGGGGTTTTTGTGTTTTTACCTTCTTTTCTCTTTAGCTTTGGACATGGAGTGATCAAATGTCCTGGTTCGTGGCAATAAAAACAGTCACGATTCGTTGATTTTATGGCGACAGATGGCATACATTTATGAACTGATTTCGGTGATTTTCGTTCAAAAAAGATTTCCTGAAATGAATTTTGTGAACAAAACACTGCTTTATGAGTTAAAACAAACTCAGCCAAAATCGCTGCGTTAGTTGTAGAAGATACCTTTTGTTCATTTAAATAAACCACAATGCCCTCCAGCAAACATTTTTAAATTCCTCTAACAAAATTAGCACTCTCAGATCATCCAAATATTTTGCTTACACGAATAACACCATTTATCAAACAAAACACTCTTTTCTCACGCATACTCCACAAAAGTCTGGTTAGCAGTTTTATCAAGATTCCTAATTTTTTGACGGTATGCTTCAGGAACAAGTTCATATGCCTGCAAGACTGTCTTTTTAAGAATTTCATAGTCTAAACTCTGCTCAATAGACAAACTTGAACACACCCTTTGGGCTTTTCCCAGAAGTTTACATTGAAGTAAAAGGGACCAAAACTCCTTTGGCCAGTTCTAAGCAGTGGCGATGCGCTCGAATGCACTAAAATAAGAGTCTACTTCAGACTTACGAAATGGAGGAACCAATGCTATGTGCTTACTTATGTCAAATGTGGCAGAAGCAGAGGAATGTGTGCTTGGTGGCATCACTGGAACTGCAGATGCACCTTTCTCCAGCTCAAGACCTCTGTTATGGAGGTGCATGGCTTGCAATTCCAGCTCTTTGTTGCGGTTCTCCATCTCCTTTATGTGGAGTGTGAGGTGCAAATGTTCTGTAGACATTTCGCCAGAGGCTCAATCAGGCTTTATGCCAACAATAGGCACATCAGCAGCCTGTGCAGCATTGACATCCTTTTCCAGTGCAGGGTTGTGTAGTTCTTTTACTGCAGTCACTTGTGGTGATACCACACCTTTCTCAACCAGTTTTTCACACAGAGTTTCCTTTAACTCTGCTTTGTGAGCATTCATGTTACGATCTCTCTAGGGGTGGCCAGACCATAACCTGAATATGATCCATCCTTGTGAGACCTCAAACAACCACAACAGAGTAGCTTTACCGATTTTATTTACCATGACGTGAATGTTTTAATACTGAAAAAGAGAGGAGCAGAATAACTTCAAGGCGAACTTGAGGCCAAACAACAAACAAAAGGAAACTGTTATCTTTTAAATGAACTAACTTTTTCAGAAATAAATAAAGCAATATTGTCACAGTCTTGTTTTCAACCTGCCTGCTACTAACTTTCTCTCACCCCTAAGAGGCGCTGGAGCTGCAGGCCGGAGGTTTGACAGGTGTACACTGTTGCCTCATCAGCTGGAGGACTATATGAGGGTGGTTCACTGGCTCTTCTACGCTTGAGTGTTTTGCCTACTGCGTTAGTGTTAACCTGGCCAGCCTTTCCAGAATTTTGGAAGATCTCCTCTGTTTTAGCCTTGTTTAATAGTCTGTTTTTCCCTTTGTCTTAGGCCGTTCAAGCCGAGCCGCCGAGCTGGGTTTCTCCCTCTGGAACACACCTTCCGTCGTAACTGGACTGTGTTGCTCCTGGCAACCGGCCTTGCGAGTCCTCCAGACTGAGAGCGCAACTTGTCCACCCACCTTGCTTACCTGGAACATCGGAGCGCTCCAGCCAGTTCTGCGCAGGCTCACGCTCCAGACCTGCATCCGTCTCTCCCTCCTGGCGGATCGATTGCCTCCTGAATAGTGAGAATAGATCTTGACTTGATTAATCCGATCTGTTTCCTCTGCTCATCTCTGTCCTTCCCTTACAGACTGACTCCTGACCACTCGTCTCGCCTCATTCCTGAACTGAGTAATAAAACTTTGAATCAACGCTTCTCTGTCTGAGTGTCCTCTGCATGTGGGTCAAGTCGGCCTTAAAAACTATGACAAATATGACAATCACTTACCTTCCTAAATACAGGTCCTTCTCAAAATATTAGCATATTGTGATTAAGTTCATTATTTTCCATAATGTCAATATACAGGTCCTTCTCAAAATATTAGCATATTGTGATAAAGTTAATTATTTTCCATAATGTCATGATGAAAATTTAACATTCATATATTTTAGTTTCATTGCACATTAACTGAAATATTTCAGGTCTTTTATTGTCTTAATATGGATGATTTTGGCATACAGCTCATGAAAACCCAAAATTCCTATCTCACAAAATTAGCATATTTCATCCGACCAATAAAAGAAAAGTGTTTTTAATACAAAAAACGTCAACCTTCAAATAATCATGTACAGTTATGCACTCAATACGTGGTCGGGAATCCTTTTGCAGAAATGACTGCTTCAATGTGGCGTGGCATGGAGGCAATCAGCCTGTGGCACTGCTGAGGTCTTATGGAGGCCCAGGATGCTTCGATAGCGGCCTTTAGCTCATCCAGAGTGTTGGGTCTTGAGTCTCTCAACGTTCTCTTCACAATATCCCACAGATTCTCTATGGGGTTCAGGTCAGGAGAGTTGGCAGGCCAATTGAGCACAGTGATACCATGGTCAGTAAACCATTTACCAGTGGTTTTGGCAGTGTGAGCAGGTGCCAGGTCGTGCTGAAAAATGAAATCTTCATCTCCATAAAGCTTTTCACCAGATGGAAGCATGAAGTGCTCCAAAATCTCCTGATAGCTAGCTGCATTGACCCTGCCCTTGATAAAACACAGTGGACCAACACCAGCAGCTGACACGGCACCCCAGATCATCACTGACTGTGGGTACTTCACACTGGACTTCTGGCATTTTGGCATTTCCTTCTCCCCAGTCTTCCTCCAGACTCTGGCACCTTGATTTCCGAATGATATGCAGAATTTGCTTTCATCCGAAAAAAGTACTTTGGACCACTGAGCAACAGTCCAGTGCTGCTTCTCTGTAGCCCAGGTCAGGCGCTTCTGCCGCTGTTTCTGGTTCAAAAGTGGCTTGACCTGGGGAATGCGGCACCTGTAGCCCATTTTCTGCACACGCCTGTGCACGATGGCTCTGGATGTTTCTACTCTAGACTCAGTCCACTGCTTCCGCAGGTCCCCCAAGGTCTGGAATCGGCCCTCCTCCACAATCTTCCTCAGGGTCCGGTCACCTCTTCTCGTTGTGCAGCGTTTTCTGCCACACCTTTTCCTTCCCACAGACTTCCCACTGAGTTGCCTTGATACAGCACTCTGGGAACAGCCTATTCGTTCAGAAATTTCTTTCTGTGTCTTACCCTCTTACTTGAGTGTCAATAATGGCCTTCTGGACAGCAGTCAGGTCGGCAGTCTTACCCATGATTGGGGTTTTGAGTGATGAACCAGGCTGGGAGTTTTAAAGGCCTCAGGAATCTTTTGCAGGTGTTTAGAGTTCACTCGTTGATTCAGATGATTAGGTTCATAGCTCGTTTAGAGACCCTTTTAATGATATGCTAATTTTGTGAGATAGGAATTTTGGGTTTTCATGAGCTGTATGCCAAAATCATCCGTATTAAGACAATAAAAGACCTGAAATATTTCAGTTAGTGTGCAATGAATCTAAAATATATGAATGTTAAATTTTCATCATGACATTATGGAAAATAATGAACTTTATCACAATATGCTAATATTTTGAGAAGGACCTGTACATTGTGCTCAAGCAACTAAGGCAGTTTTTCTTCCTACCCCATTATTATGCATAACAGATACTGTCAGGGTTGTTATTAAGGCCGGACCAGGGTGCAGAGAGACGCCAGGCAACCAGACTGTAGCAGAAATCATGGTTTAATCAAGAACGATGACAACTTACAGGAGACAGGATAGAGCGAGAAACACAGAAATAAGCTGGAGCACTACTGAGCTGAAAGCTGGTACATAGCAGGAGATACAGTGGCTGAGAATCGGGAACATTGCAGACGTGGCAACAGGGAACAAAGGGAACAGGTGGGTATAAATACAGGAGAAGGGAATGATAAGAAAATGGGCAAGAGAGAGGCACGTAATCAGATTGAATGATTGCAGGTGCACAGGCCAGGTGAAGGGAACTGAGGGAATTAGGTTGCTATGGATACTGACAGGGACTGGAAAATGGGAACAAAGACATGGGAAAAAACTAGACATGAACCCATAACCAAAACAATTCTGCAAGTAATAAATCTAAGGACAAGGAAACTTGGAAGGATAATAAATCAAAACTAAAATAGGAACAAACTCAAGGGGGAAACTAGACCTAGAGGCCATGGGGAGAAGTAAACTAAGGGAAAAACCAACTAAGTAACAGTAACAAAAGGGGTCTAAGGCCAAAGGGGAAAAGGAACTAATAAACTAGAATAATGCAGCAAGAACAAATAAACCAAACAGGCACAAAAACACTAAGCGAGAAACTAGAAAAACCAAAGGAGGAAACGAACCAAAGAGAACTGTACTACTACTACTACTACTAATAATAATAACCAGAGGAGGAAACAATTCTAAGTAATAAATAAATGAGAAAACAACCACCAAGGGACTAAGGGTGAGGGAAGAAAAAACTACTAAAACTAAGGTGCAGGAGAGAGAACAAAACTAACATTGGGATAACAGAAGGAATAAACAAACATAACTACTGTCACATTCAGGGTTTCAGGCGGACCGAAGTGCAGACAAGAGCTGGGCATGAGCATGTTTAAAGGAAGGCTTTATCTATATTTAAAGGCTATCCAAAAACGTAGCATAAGGTTTCCAAAAACGTAGCAGAAAGTAGCATAGTCTTAAATCAAAAGGTTTCCAAAAACATAGCAAAACGTAACATAATCACTGCAGGAATAAACACGAGTCCAGCCAAAACCTTACATGAATTTCCTGGGCATAAGCGTAGCACAAACTGAACATAATCAGAGGTAGTGAACGGGAGGAACCAGCGAAGAACAATGAAACTAGACCAACTAATATACAGAGAGTAACAGAGGGCAGATAATCAAAATAACTAGGAACAGGTGTGACAAGTAAGCAGAGAGGCTGAAGGAACAGGTGAAACTAATACAAAGACTAAAGCTACAATAAAGTTGCATGTGTCATAATCCGCCTGTGTTAGATTTTGTGTTCTGTTTACCTCCCTTGCACAGCCATGTCCTTCTCTTGCCTTGTTTCTGTTCATCGAGGTTTATTATATTCTGTTTAGTTTGCTACTTCCTGGACTCCTGTGTTGTGCTAGTGTATATTTTCCTTAAAGTTCCGGTTCCCTTTATGTTTCTGAATTATTCTATCTCCCTCAGGGGCTCTAGCTCCATGTTCTACCAGCTTTTTCTGATTCCTTCTTATTAGCTCTTCTCCCAGTTCATTGGTCCAAACTCCAGTTCCCTCAGCACTTAAGCCTTCAGGTTTTTATGAGTTCCTGTCCATTACCTTGCCTTAGGTCCAGTCTGTATGTTTATTGTTTTCTATAATTATTAAATATCACGTCTCAAATCACCATGTCACTCCCATTCTCCTGTGTGCGCTTTGGTCTTGCTTCGCCTACATGCACTTGAACTAAATCAATCTAAGCCCCCAAACCGCTTTTTTTTTTTGCAAATCAGAATAAAATATTACATGAATCAGATGAGTGGGTCAGTGGGAACTCCATAATTCATACCATTTACCTTCATTCTCAGTTTCAAATTTTTCAAAGGATGACAAGACAATGTCTTGCCCATTGAAAAACTGCAACATGACAACGGTAAAACAACTGTGGCCCCTTCATCTGCTTTAGTTAAACAAGTTCCCACATGGCACATCACTTCTTGTATGAACTACAGAAGCCACATCAGCTGCCAGAATGAAAGTCCTGCACAAAATACAGCAGATAATTAAACAAAATCTTAACTAAAAGACCAATTTCTCATCAAATGGCGCTTATAGTTAACACATGTCACACATTTCTGCTTTTGTTGTACAATTTGTTACATGTTACAATGTGAGTTATCATGTTATCAAAAAAGCCACAGGATGAGTGCAGTTGATCATGATGCTTCCAAATACAATTGTTACAATCCAGGATAGTGTTATTTTAACATATACTATTTAACAATGTTTATTTTGTTAATGGTGCTAATTTTATAATATACTTTGTTGTGAGAAGAGATGCATTTCCATCCATTCAAAGCAAGTTTGCTGCTGCTGTGAAAATTCATTATTCTTTGGGTTTATGAGTAGGCTACACAATGAGGTTTATGTGGGTGTAGTCTGACTGGTGCCTAAGGACAATGACATTAAAATGCAATGCAATCATTTGAATAATTCATTGTGTTGAGGACCATTCATTTACATCATTGATTAGTGTGCAACACATCTGCTCTGTCTTGCCCACAAATCATTCAGCCTTTTTGCTTCATTTCAAATTTTAAATTAATACACACCTTCAGGTCAGCTTTCATAATGTAAAAACAGACATTTGGATAACTTGTAAAATACAACCTTCGAACAGAGGTAAAGATGCACACTAGTACATACGTTTTTTGGCTTGCATTTGGGATTTCTTACCTTCTCATTTATGATAGCTTTTATCTGTCAAATCACATTGTCAGTAAATAAAATTTTAATTACCTCATTAATATAAAAAGGCATTTGTCATCTCATAGAAAATACCCAATGAAAAATTAAAAAAAACAATAGTGTTCAGAGGATATTGATGAAGTAAAGGATTATCCTAGATAGCAGCACAGAGTGTAAAATAAGTTTTGAAAACACCAACATATTTCTCAGCGAGTACATTTCTAATATTTGAATATACATAAAATTCACACCACATGTTGGCAGCAACCCAAGTAATCCACACATGCAGGGAATTCAAAGCAAAAAGGTTCACAGATACAGTTATGGGTAAAATCCAGCTGAGGTTGCAATGTGCATATTATTCTCAGCTGGTTTAATATTACCTGACAGGTTGTAAAAAGATATTGCAAAGAGACCTTTGCTTTCACCAGTTGTCTTACTGTTGCAAAACATGCTAATGGCAATGGTTACAGCTGCATTCCTAAACTTATGAATGTTCCACTCATTGCTATGAATCAGAAAAAGGTGGACCCAAGATTCAGCCAGACACAGTGGTGAAAGTTTAAAAGGTTTATTCAACCACAGGAAAACGTCACAGGTAACACTCCTCACAGCTTCCAGGAAACACTGAGGCAGAAAGAGGGATTAGTGACTTGTAGTCTCTCTAGATTTTGCAGGGATCAGAAAAGCCACTAACCTGCTTTTGTCTTGAGTGGAACTTGAAACCCAGAGGGGAAACCTCAGTGGGCGGCAGGCGGTGATCTCCACAGCACAGGTAAGAAGTGACTCCAGGCTGAATAATCCGAGGGCTAGGCTGGCTCAATAATCCAAGGACAGAAACAGGGTCAACGATTGGAACAAGAGGCGTCAGGCAAGGGGCATAGCAGGAAAACGCAGTGGTGTAGTTGTGTCCTGCAGGCCAAGACTGAGCCATGTTCGACTAAAGGTGCTGGTTCCCAGCCTCCATCTTCCAGCATATTTGATGCATCTTGTCTCAGATCCTTCAACCTATCATGCCATCAAGCAGTGGTACTCCATATGTCATTAAAAGCCTTCCTTATCTCCACTAAACCCTATGAGTATTTGTCATCAAGAGGAATAACTCTCTCTCTGTGTAATGTAAAATATAATGTATGACATCAAGAAAAATGCAGAGCTGCCCGGTTTTAAGCACTGGTCTTGCAGCAAGAAGGGCCTGGGTTCCAATCCAGCCCATTTTTCTGCATAGAGTTGAAATGTATTCTCTGTGCATGCATGGATTTTTTCCAGGTACTACAAGCTTCCTCCCACAGTCCAAATACATGCATATTTTGTGTCTGCTGTCTTTACGAGTAAGTGTGTGCATGCATAATGTTTGTCTTATGTGTCTCTCTCTTGCTGTATGATAGACCGACAACATGTACAGCCTTTATTCCGCCTCTCCAATAACCACTGAAGATAGACACCTGCAACTCTTCATGTATATGTGGGTTTAGAAAAGAAAAGATGGAAAATTATTTACTTTTAATTTATTTGTCTTGTAATGTGTGCCATTTCATTTATATATTTATTTCTGCTTTCAGTTCACCTTTCTTGACCCCTTCTGGTTTAGTCATGGTTGATATATTGAATGGATGGCCCCAGGCAGAAAAAGATCCGCGGCCCCCACCAACATCTGTGACTGCACAGTTCAGCAGCTTTATGATTCCTTCTGGCAAAATGGCAGGACTAAAATTGCATGGTTTCAGCATCAGTGGTGAAAAGAAACTACAGTACATATTCTCAAGTTCTATGTTTCATTTAAGCTTTATTTGAAGTATCTTTAGTATTTTTATTTATTTTGATTTGATCACCTGAAACCAAAAACAGATGGTTATTTCCCTGAATTAGACAAACTGGGAGGAGAGGAAACAGGCCTCAGCATTATCCACAATGACAAATCACCTCAGCTCATACAGCAATGTGTGAAATTATAACAATATGTTACCTGTTCCTGCATAGTGGAGGCATGGTATGTGTTGGAAACTCTTGTTAGCAACTTCTTTTGTCACTGACAAGACACCTGTTTCTGTGAAAAGATCAGATTTTAGCTAGCACAGTTCTAGCACAGACACATAAATCATATTTTATTGTGTATCTCATGTGCTTTGAAAAAGCCCATTATGAGCAAATTAAATATGTGGAAAAGATGCCAACAAAAAAAACAATCAGCGAATGTTGTAAAAAGGGTATAAAATGTTAATTTTCACATATGACTCAAACCTAAGCTTTTCGGTGCTGGTAGTACCTTAAATCAAAGAGAATTGCCTCATCGTGAACATACATTCATGTAGAAAAATTAGGAAACCCCATTAATCTTTCGTTTCTTTATCAAGAAATGTTCACATATTAATATCTAATATACAGGGGTTGGACAATGAAAATGAAACACCTGTCATTTTAGTGTGGGAAGTTTCATGGCTAAATTGGACAAGCCTGGTAGCCAGTCGTCATTGATTGCACATTGCACCAGTAAGAGCAGAGTGTGAAGGTTCAATTAGCAGGGTAAGAGCACAGTTTTGCTCAAAATATTGAAATACACACAACATTATGGGTGACATACCAGAGTTCAAAAGAGGACAAATTGTTGTTGCACGTCTTGCTGACGCATCTGTGACCAAGACAGCAAGTCTTTGTGATGTATCAAGAGCCACGGACACAAGAGCCACTGTGGACACAAGAGGAAGCTGTCTGAAAGGGATGTTCGGATGCTAAGCCGGATTGTATCCAAAAAACATAAAACCACGGCTGCCCAAATCACGGCAGAATTAAATGTGCACCTCAACTCTCCTTTTTCCACCAGAACTGTCCGTCGGGAGCTCCACAGGGTCAATATACACGGCCAGGCTGCTATAGCCAGACCTTTGGTAACTCGTGCCAATGCCAAACGTCAGTTTCAATGGTGCAAGGAGTGCAAATCTTGGGCTGTGGACAATGTGAAACATGTATTGTTCTCTGATGAGTCCACCTTTACTGTTTTTCGCACATCCGGGAGAGTTATGGTGTGGAGAAGCCCCAAAGAAGTATACCACCCAGACGGTTGCATGCCCAGAGTGAAGCATGGGGGTGGATCAGTGATGGTTTGGGCTGCCATATCATGGCATTCCCTTGGCCCAATGCTTGTGCTAGTCACTGCCAAGGACTACCGATCCATTCTTGAGGACCATGTGCATCCAGTGGTTCAAACATTGTATCCTGAAGGCGGTGCCATGTATCAGGATGACAATGCACCAATACACACAGCAAGACTGGTGAAAGATTGGTTTGATGAACATGAAAGTGAAGTTGAACATCTCCCATGGCCTGCACAGTCACCAGATCTAAATATTATTGAGCCACTTTGGGGTGTTTCTGAGGAGCGAGTCAGGAAACGTTTTCCTCCACCAGTATCACGTAGTGACCTGGCCACTATCCTGCAAGAAGAATGGCTTAAAATCCCTCTGACCACTGTGCAGGACTTGTATATGTCATTCCCAAGACGAATTGATGCTGTATTGGCCGCAAAAGGAGGCCCTACACCATACTAATAAATTATTGTGGTCTAAAACCAGGTGTTTCACTTTCATTGTCCAACCCCTGTATATTCTTTTTAATCTCTCGAAAAAAAGATTTGTTTACAGTTGCAGTTAAACAACAGAAATTAATCGTTCTTTATTCATTAATCAAAAATGTTCTGGGGTTGCCGCTGAGCAGTTTATTGTGTGTGTCAGGATGTGGGGTTTTGTTTGTCCTGTTTCTGTCTGTTTTGTTCTGCAGCCACCCACCAGAGGACCCCCTGCTGCTGCTGGGCACTCCTCCTCTGCTGCACCTCTGCACTGGTGCAGCACATCAGACACAATCGCCTGAGTGTTAACCGTCACTGGTTACAACAAGCCTCCTCTTGTGTTTCTGAGCATTCTGCCTAGAATCTTAGCTACCTCTGAGCCAAGCCTGAGCTTTCCCCTGAGCTTCTTGTGTACTTCCTCTGCTAATCCTCGTTCCTGTGTCTCTCCTCTCCAAGGGTTTTCCTCACTCCAGCCTGGACTCTGATGACCATTTTGGACTCACCTTCTCGTTCCAAGCTTCCTGTCAACCCCAGATCATTACTTCCACGACTGGCTTCCTCCTTTCTGGACTACCTGTCCGCCTAGCATTGCAGCCATCTGAGCCCTCTGGATTGCATCTCCGCTGCAGGCAAACAAACCACAATTCATTCTCTCGACATCTCTCACTGCCTTCATTTCCCACGGACCTCTCATCCTCCCCCCTCCTCACTGGATGTTTGGATCATTCTCCAAACATCCAGTAAGCCTCTCACTGTTTATCTTCACCCACCAACTTCTCCAACTTACCTTCATTTCTGTTACACAGCTCCCGGTCTCCATGCATTGCTGTTTCCCTCCGGACCTGAATACTTGCTCATCACATTTCCTTTTACAATAAACACTTTAACTGATCTTCTTCTCCTGAGAGTCTTTTCTGCATGTGGGTCAGAAAAATCCCTAGCACGATGACAGAACACTCAGGCTAAACTGACCCTGCAGAAGCTCTCCGGAAAACCATCTCTGAACAAGCTGCCATTATCCAGTCACACGTTCTCCGTCCCCTCTCCGAGCAACAACACACAACTAATCAGGCACTCGAGGAACTAACCTCTGTTCTGCAGTCTCTCTCTCCTTCCCATGGTCAGAACTCTCAACTGCAGTCTCAAGATGGGGCCACCGCCATGGCAGCTCCGCCCACCCCAGAAAAATTCTCAAGTGGCGTAGACTGTTGTGGTGGATTCCTGCTGCGATGTACACTGGTTTTCACTCACTACCTCTCAGTCATTTCCCTCTGATGATGCTAAGATTTTATATGTCTTAGGTTTGCTTAGTGGGAGAGCGTTAAGATGGGCTGAGGCTCGTTTTCAGAATTACCCAAATTTTCAAATCTCCTTCCAAGATTTTGTCAAAGAGTTCAAGTTAACATTTGGTTTGAATACCAATCAATCAACCTTATCCAGAGAGCTCTGGAAATTAAAACAGAGACATCGATCTGTATCAGATTTTTCTATTGAGTTTTGAACCTGTGCAGCCAGATTAATTTGGAACTCTAGTGCTTTAAAGAGCGCCTTTTTTCATGCACTCAGTGATGGAGTTAAGGATGAATTAGCATTGGTTGATGAACCAGACAGCTTTGAAGCTTTAATAGCCCTGGCAACCCGCATTGACAGAAGACTGAGGGAGAGGACTATGGAAAGAAATACCCGCAAAACAAATTCCTCTTCCAACCCAATCTCTTAATCATTCTCCATCTTCCACAGTACCACCACCCAGGACTCCATCCTCCTCTTACCCGGAACACATGCAGGTCGGTCAGACCCGTCTCACTCCGGAGGAACGACAGAAAAGGTTGCAATCACAACAGTGTCTATACTGTGGGGGTTCAGATCATTTCATCGCCACTTGCCCCATTCGTGTTAAGAAACCGCTTCCCGACAGGGTCCACCTGTGAATATGGGGGCACTAGTGGACCAACCTACGACTAACAATCATCCCCATTTACTCCCCATTTGCCTATCACTCTAAATTACAGTAATGACTCCCTTCAACTCAGTGCCTTCGTTGATTCCGGTTGTGAGCAATCACTAATAGCTCAGACCATAGTGGACCAATGCAAACTCCAGACAACCATACTCCAAACCCCCCTCAGAACTTCAGCCCTTGATGGTCGTCTTTTACCTCCCATAACTGATCAGACAGAACTCCTTAACTTAATAACTTCCGGTAACCATCATGAATTCAGATCTTTCTATGTGTTTTCCACCTCTCAACCCACCATTGTTTTAGGCATGGACTGGCTCCTCACTCACAACTCCCAGATAAATTGGAAAGAGCATCGCATTGAATCCTGGTCCACTGACTGCCTCTCTTCTTGTCGCCAAGGTGCCGTTCCTCTCAGCCCGTCCCCAGGGGGAGTCTCCCCCTGTGAGTGCCTGGGGGGGGGGGGAGGAGTTTGTGTCCAAGAAAGACGGTTCCTTCCGACCTTGCATAGACTACCGTGGTCTGAACCAAATCACAGTAAAAAATAGATACCCATTACCACTACTCTCCACAGCTTTTGAACCTCTTCACGAAGCCCGCATCTTTACTAAGCTGGACCTCCGCAACCCCTACCACCTCGTCCGCATCCGCCAGGGGGATGAATGGAAAACAGCCTTCAAGACCCCCATTGGGCATTTTGAGAACCTGGTCATGCCCTTTGGACTATGCAACGCTCCATCAGTTTTCCAAGCCCTAAAAAAAGGATGTTCACCGTGATTTTTTAAACATTTTCGTTTTGGTTTACCTTGACAACATTTAGATTTTTTCCAGAAACCTATCTGAACACAAACGACATGTCCGGCTCGTTCTGCAACGACTCCACCTGAACCGAATGTCAAGGCAGCGAATTGTGCGTGTTTTCACAACGTTTGTGAATTAGGGGATAATTTGACTAGGGTTTGCTCAGTTCTGCTGCAAAGGATAAAATAATCTTTCAGAGGTGTTTGTTGTGGATACAAGGTAAAAGTTGGTTTAACTTGTGGAAAATTTAAAGTTTTCGAAGAGGTCAGCCTGCTGGATCAGCTGCAGAAAATCAGCGCTGATAAGCAGCAGACCTGCCCCCAGTGTCCGCTGGGCGTAATTACAGTTGTGACCAACATTCTCCCAGTCAGGTAGAGAACAACACCTACATCCGGTGGCCATTCAATAAAATTGCAGTTGCAGCTGGATTTCCCAAACCGCAGACCTGCACTCAGTACCATCTGGTGGTCACTAGTGCAAATTGCATTTCCCACTTTGATTTTAATCACTCAATTCATTAACACAGGCAGATAATTCCATCACCTATGATCAAAAGGGCATAACTTAAAGTTGAAAGTTGAAGTTACACATCATTCGTTACCACTTTTGGATACAATTTAAGCGTTTTTGATGGGTTTTATTGTGTGAAGCATGTTTTGATCTGATTCATAAAACTAACTTAGTTGTCTAACAGGAAGGTAGGTGATTCATATTAGAGAACACTGACATTTATTTGAAGCTAAGAACAGCATTGAATGTTTTAGTTTCGTTTTCCCATTTTAAAATTTTATTTTGAATTTGGTTTTGGGTTATTTCAAAATTCTTTCTCTTTTTCTTTCTTCCCCTTTCCGTGTGTTTGCTTGATTACTCCCATTAAAGCATAGACTTGCGTAAGCCACAGTTTGAACGGTCAAACCTGTGTGCCCATGTTAAGCAAACCCATACACCTGGAAGATACATGTATGAATCAGACAGCTAGCTGAACCACTTAGCCTGTTGTGTGCTGCTAATTAATTTTAGCAATCCTTTAATCACTGAACAGCTTAGCCTGTTTGTGTGTGGCTAATTAATTTAGCTATCATTTAATCACTGAACAGCTTAGCCTGTTCGTGTGCTGCTAATTAATTTTAGCTATCATTTAATCACTGAACAGCTTAGCCTGTTGGTGTGCTGCTCATTAATTTAATAACCATTAGTCACTGAACAACTCAGTCTGTTGCGTTGCTGCTAATTTCTTTAGTGGTGGTTCATAGATAAACAGTTTTGTGTATTTGCATTGTGCATTTTGGGCCAAAGATGGAGGAAACATCAGACTGCAGCTGGAGAGGTGTGTATGGTGGAGGACCCCATAGGAATGCAGGCACAAGAGGTGATTGGGTCATTGATTCTGTTGTCCCCAGAGGAGCGTAAAGGTCTCAATGAGTATGGCATTGAGCAATGTGAAGCCAGGATTCAGGAGTTGCTCCAAGTCATTAAAAACCCACCAAACGACAGACGGGTCTCAGATGTGTTAGGACAGCTCACTCTGTTATATCAGCGAAGGTTAATGTTGGAAGTTGACCAGTGTGTTAAACTGCAGTTCGAGCTGAATGATACTTTGCAGACAGTGGATGTCCTTAGAGGTGAAATAACAGAAGTTATTTTAAGAACTCCACACCCTCCAACAGATGGCGCACTGGCCTCCAACGTCTAACGACACCCAGGTCTACATCAAAGGATGTTTAACCTGCCGCCAGTTTCAGCCATCCCAGCCAACCAGTCAACCTCCGCTTCAGCGAAGGGGGGTTACATTACCTTGGTTCCACCTTCAGACCAACTGGGTCGAACCAGCTCCAAAATTAACAGGAGGTAACAAATTCCTCCTAACTGTGACATGCAGCTTCATCAAGTGGGTTGGATGCTTGTCAGAAAAGGTTGACACCATCATCCCAGCTGCTGCTGTTTTGCTGAACCAGATGAAGTCCTACATCGGACTCTCCTCCCCAAGAACAGAGCTTGTCTCCATGTCCGGGAAAGGAGAGACCAGTGTGTAGGACCAGTTAAATAGGTGCATGTTTCATGAACTCTAACATGCACTAATCACTAACAACTTTCTTCAACAGAAACAGTTAAACATATAACTACCTTCTAGGACACAGTCTTAAACTGTAAGTTGGCACGATAATTTTCCATAACACTCAGCATGCACAGCAGACCTCACAAAAGTGATTAAGAATGATGTAATGAACACCCACATTGCCAGAGATTTCATGCAAAATCTTATTAAAGGAGGTTGGTTCATCTGTAGACAGTCCCACCGAGGCACAGATACCCACTGGCCTAGTTCTGCTGAACTTAGTAGAGAAATCCTAAGTCCACCACAGCAGAAACCTTGCAACCTCCACAAACACACCTGGCTTATAGCCTAGGTACTGCAATTCATTTATTCTTTTTCTCCCTCTTTTCACATCTAGATAGTTTAGAGACAGGAGTCATATTAAAACCCATCATCATTTGGAAGAACTAACGGTTTAAGCCTAAACCTGTTTTAAACATTCTGGTTTTTTTTTTTTTTTGGGATTATACACCGCAAACCAGCAGGTTAACCGTTTACAGGCCAGGATTGATTCCCTCACATTCATTCTCCCACGGTTCATAGCACCGCCCTTGCCAATGACACAGCCAGGTTCCAGTGCCTAATAGAAGTTGGACAAATAAGCTATGAACCATGATTTTGTTTTCTTTTTATATATATACATATATAGGTACGGTATCTTTTATTGCTGTTTCATTTTGTCTCAGGGTTACCAAAGCTGATGACCAAGCAATGTAATGATGAAATGAATGTATTGTCCTGTATTTTCTCATTGAACAACGTAGAAAGGTATGAGTTAGTCAGAGTTTAGTCCTGCCCAGGGTAACCTCTACTCTGCCCAGTCATAGGTTTTGAGGAACACAGTGACAGTTTTGTTTTGTTCTGCTTCGCCACGGATCACTGATTGTTCAGCAAAGGACAGAATGGTCCCAGTAGCTTCAAAGACTGCGATTCATCTCACCTTTTGAACCTAGGGGGGAATGTTGGACCACTTGTTTGCTGAATATTGGACCATGTGCATGTTGTCGGACGTCACTATGCCTTTCCAACGGCATCGGCAATTTTGTATCCAGTCCGCTCCTACAAAATCCCGTCGAACACTATGACTGATATGACGAGGCATCCCAAGTCTGACGTCACAAGATGCTATATAACAAGGCCTCCATTTTGAAACCCCGTTTTTTCAGCTGGAGCCCGGGTTCGGTTACCAACATCTGAAGCATCACCTGGAGAAGAGTCCCGAATGGATCTCATTTATTCTCTCTCGTTGGCCAATGAACACTTCATAACTGAGGTTTCAGGACTAGGAAGGCCAGAAATTTCACTTTGCCGATCGAAGACGGGAGTTTAACACGTAACTAAAAACACAGAGTTTCGAGGAGACGAACCGCCACCGTGTTTCATTCGAAGTCGACTTTGATGGGCAGATCATATTTTTCCTTTTCGCCAAGCAGGCCAGAAAACGAAGATTGACCGCTTTTCCTGAAGTTAATTGTGAACGCACAGTTAACTTCCAACTCCCCCCCCTTCCTCGCTCAACCCCGCTCAGAAGAAAGCCGACAACAAGTAATACCCATCCTTTATTTTATTTCTTTCTTAGAAAGCCTGGGCAGGGTAGGAGGTTTTAGTGCGATGAGATTCGCTAGTTAGAATCTAATGTGTTCTGAACGATATGTGCATGTAACCTTGTTATTGAAACTTTGATGTGCTGTGTTGATGTCTGGAAGCAGCTGCGCTCCCAGCTCTGTGCGTGTTTTGTGGGGTATTTATCACTTGAGAGCCAGCGCAGGTGCGCTGTGAGACTGGACTGCTAAAATAACCTCATGGTGAAATTCCCCATTTTTCTTTGTCTTCAACCTCACTGCTTGCTAGCTTGCCGCCAAAAGTTTTATAACTCTTTGACTGCTCACGAGTTGGGGGAGGTTTTATGACTGAGTATAACTGAGTATAACTGAGTTACAGTTGGAGCTGCACCCTCCACTCACCACCACACCCCTTCGTCATATTCTCATTTTTGCCATAACTGCTGGTTGATTCAATACACACCGACTGCTGTTTTGCTTTATTTTGCTTAGTTAGATATTTTACCCCTTTTATGTAGAACTTTGCATGTTGAGTAGGTGAAGATTATTAAATCGGAAGAACGGATTGTATCAGGCGGTGATTTAATAAAGTTTCACATAGATGATAACAGAAGGCGTTCTGTGTTTATTTTGTGCAAGAGGAATTCGTCAGTCAAGATAAGGTTAAAGTTCCACGCGTTTCGGCAGAAACGGTCGATTAAACAGTGACATCTCTGGTAATAGTTATTAATTATTATTAACCGTTGTAATTGTCAAAGGCATTGAGCCACAATTACAACACCAGAAACATCTCTGGTCTTGATTCATAAATGAGGATTTTGGTTAAGAAATTGATTTTGTCAAATTATGATTTTTAATTATAATTATTGATCAAGATTAATAAATCAATAATCATAACCAGTGTGTTTTAGACAAATTGAGAGGTACAAATATAAGAGCTGATCAGAACATCATTTGCTTCATTTTTTACAGTGATTCACAATTTGTGCTGAGTCGCCTTAAATGCTTCTAGTTGGAAATTCTTAGATTGGAACAATGTATATACTTTGTTTTAGCTTCTGGTTTAGCTAACCAATTATATGCGCAGAAAACACATAGAAATGATCTTCCTGCTTTCAAAGCATATAGCTTTCAAAACTTTGATGGCAACAAAGGTAAGTGGGCCAGCATTTTGTTGCACTTTGTGTACCAGAACACATAGGCTGTCTGCATGGATCATTGTGTCCCTGAACATTGTGCTCTTCCAAAAATGTGTTGAGGATAAACACTAGAAAATCTCAGCTTAACTGAGTTATACTAATAAAGCTAAAGTCTTGGCAGGTTTTCTTTCCCTACAGAGCGAGATACTGGCCTCAGCACTGAATAATGCCACCCTTATTATTTCAAAAGTGAGTCACGATTCTCTATCAGTTGGCAGAAAGGTTCAAACAGAATTGTCTTGTTCTGGTCTTCATTGTGTGATACCTGTAATTATGTCTTGCTTCAGATCGGGTGGATTTGGTTATTAAGTTTGTTGACTTAAAAATGTATGTCTTTTACATTTCTGTCAGTTTTAGGTTCTAGTGTTTTAGAGGAGCATTTTGTTTACTACTTTTAGTTTTCCCCCAATCATTTCACACTTTGTTTCTGTTTGCTGCGTTCAACCAACTTGCTTTTTTATTTTATTTGTTGTTAATGCTCTCCGAGCATATATTGGCTTAGAAAACGTTTTCCACATGTCACATTTTAACCAAAAAACATCAATGCATTTTATCAGGATTAAAATGCAAACTAGCTCATAATTGTGAAGTGGAAAGGAAATGTTCCATAGTATTCAAAATTTTGGACAAATAAAACATTTGAAAGGGACATTTAATTTTAGAACCCTAAGTTAATTGTTTGTAAAACCACATTCCACAGATGTTGAAACAAAGCAAGTGAAATGTTTGCCCAGTCATCTTTGCAAAATTGCTTAAACTGCTTAAAGCTGGAGAGTGTCTGTGAGTGAGGGTTTTCAAGTTTTGCCACAAATGACTAATTAGACTTCAGTCTCGACTTTGACTGGGCTATTATAAACCATGAATATGCTTTGATCTATACTCGTCTATTATTGCAGTGGCTCTTTGTTTAGGGTTGATGTCCTGCTGCTGTGCCAGTCTTTTACATCTCAGATTTTCTCCCAGGATTGCCTTATATTTAGCTAAATTTCTCATGAAATCTGTCTGGCTTTCCTGTTATCTGCTGATCAACAGCATCTCCACAGCTTGATACTGCAGTCACTATATTCCATGGTAGGGATGTTGTTTTTGGGGTGATGTGCAGTGTTATTTTCCTCCAGAAAAAGCTTTTTGCACGTAGGCCAAAAACTCATCTAGCCAAAGCACATTCTTCCACCTGTAGCAGTGGCTGTGCAGCTCCTCCAGAGTTACCATGGGCCTGTTAGCTTCTTTTTCCATTCATGCTGCCCTCTACAGCAGATAGGTTTGCAGTTGTGCTATACTCTTTTCAGCTGTTGAAATCTTGGAATATTACTTTATGAATCTAGCATTTTCCTTGATTTCAGTATTGACAGAGAAGGACATGCACACCTGTTCCATCACACAGTGATCCAAATGGCTTTCAAAGTTCTAGTGAAGTGCCTGTTTTTTTCTGCATGTGAGTTAAAACCTTTTACCAGTGACGGTTCTTGCACAAATAGACAGCCTCCACTTTAAGTTCATTGGGCAAAAACTGCTAACTACCTTTGATTATTTAACTTATCAAAGACATTATGCATTATTATTTAATAAATAAGTATAATTTATGTTCATTAATATATTAAATGTTACACATTTTGTTTTCACAAATACAATATTAAAATTAAGGTTTCATGGAAAATTGTGTTTTCAACGATCTGTGTTCAGTGTAGAATTATCCAGGTGAGGTGTTAGCTGTATAAATATGTAAGATTTTGGGAGGGGATTTGCTGCATTGTGTGCCCATGCCACCCTGGGAGGAAGCCTTGGGCCCCTTCAAAATCGGGAGTACTCAACATCAAGAAACTGTGGATGTGTTATGATGAGGATTTTAATGTGTCTACGGTCAAATTAAAACTGGGGAACCTTAAAAAATATGTAAAACCAAAATTATACAAAACTTTAAATGTATGGTCTTTACTCAAAATATCTGTACATGTGATAGTTGTACAACCCAGCAGTAGTATGGCATAATTACGTAATAAACTGTATCTGACCAAATCTGGACAAGGTAGAAATGTGCCCAAGTCCGAATGGGGGTTCATCCTCCTTGGCATTATTGGCAGCAGCTCCCTTTGAAGTCAGTAACCACATCTGCTGACCTCCCTTAAAATAATACAGAAACAGTTTAGAGGACTCAGAATCAATCACTATCATAGCTGGAAGGTCATACTGGAAGGCAAAAAAAAGTCTATCTATCTATCTATCTATCTATCTATCTATCTATCTATCTATCTATCTATCTATCTATCTATCTATCTATCTATCTATCTATCTATCTATCTATCTATCTATCTATCTATCTATCTATCTATCTATCTATCTATCTATCTATCTATCTATCTATCTATCTATCTATCTATCTATCTATCTATCTATCTATCTATCTATCTATATATGTAAAATGCACAAGGACCTAATGAAATGTGCAAGAAAATAAATAAATAAATAAATCACTTTACAGGCACATTTTGAAAAAGGACAGTTCGTGAGTTACAACCCTTTTTCTTCATCGCCCAGAACCAAAGAGGAGGAAGGATCCAGCAATGAGAAGTCTGGCAGAACTTCCACTGCATGTTGATCCACTGACTAGTGATCACACATATAGTTCTAAAGTAAAGTTTGGTACGAACCGTGTTAACTAATACATTTAAATTTTTTTACCTAATATTCATGCTAACCGTTCCCTTATAATTTCAGAGATGAAGGAAACAGAAAGGAGGCAAGTGAGATGAGGGAAAGTGAAGGGGAACAAAAAGATGAAATAGCAGCCTCAGAGGACATGGACATGCCAGGAACTGATGAGCCAGGGTCAACAGGGTGAGGAGTATGAGAGACTAAATGTACATCCTTCAATCAAACGAGGTGTGAAAATTTTGACAGGTGGGCGGGACTTCCGGTGGCTGGGACATCCTAGGGCGGGACTTCCGGTGGTGGGCCTTCCTATCATCATTAACCGGATGTCGTCATTAACCGGATATCGTCATTAACCGGATGTTGTCATTAGCCAGATGTTGTCAATACAAGGAAGCAAATCTTTCTAATTGTATGTTTTTAGATGTTTTTTACATCTAAAAACAAAACATGTAGTTTATCCAGTTTAAAATGTCACTCAGGTTAATGCAGGCACATCACACGAAATTCTGATAAAAAGAGAGAACCTGATAGAATTGTAAATTAATTTTGTTTTAACACAGGGGTTATTTAGATGGATGTTTTTACATCTAAAAAACAAGGAGACAAAAAGTAGATACAGAACCTTTCTTCCTCTGCTCAAATGTTTGAGCCATCTAATCTGCACCAGTAACTTGTAGAGATGATCTAAAACAGAGAAATAAATGAACTGAAAAAATAAAAAATAAAGGTTATAAAATCCTCAGTCACTGTTTATTGAATTAAGGCATCCACAGCTGTTTCTTGTGTATTGTCTCAGTCAATACACATCCACTGTTTAATGAATAGGTGACCAGACCTCAGACATCCGCAGCTGTTTCTTGTGTATTGTCTCAGACAGTCTTCACACCAACTGTAGTCAAAGTAATTAAGACGACCGTGCTCCTTCCTGGCCCAAAGTGTCGAGCATTGTCTGACAATTCCCATTCCCTGTTTATTGAATTAACACGTCTGTACTGTTGCTGAGGTGTCTCGGGGGGGTGTGGCCAAGGGGCGTAACTATGCGCGCTGATAGGATTTCGTCATTAGGGGGTGAATTTAGAATCAACGAATTAAAAAAAAACAGAGGGGCGTTCTTCAGTGTTTGTTTTAAATACTAGCGGAAAATGCAACAATTTACCTGCAGCATTCGCTGGAAAAGAACGCTTGTTGAACAATGGTTAGAGTTAAGAGAGTTTTTCATCAAACCGGGGAGAAAAGCCAGGTGTGCCAAGATGATGAACAACCATCTACATCATCTATTTCCTCGTCTGAGATACCTATCGGAATTCCTATCATAACATACTCTGCAGATGATGATTCAACTTCACCAACAACAATGGATGAAAAACAGGCCTCAGGTCAGCTAAGACGTACGTCTCTTCTGTGTGAAACCCCAGTAACCGTCTACAGGCATACACGCCGTGAATTGGATGCCCCGAAGAAATCAACATATTACGTATGCAAGGTACAAAGGCCTCCGTTCGACACTGCAGGAAGAGTTGTCTTTGGACCCATATGGACTGAGCGGTAGCTGGGGGTATATTTTCATGTACGAAATAGGAGAGCTCTGCCTGTATCAATTGGATCAAGACTAGATCTTTAATGGATCAGTGGCTCTGTGTACTCTCACCCACAACGACTAGGCTGTGTTATGGTTGGCAATCCCACACCTTGACGATAACCCTGAATCAGTCTCAGTGTACGAAAGGGAGGATGAAGATGAAAGCTCTCCTCAACCAGCAAAAAGGATGAGAATGTGTCCTTCCGATGTTGAAATAGCTGCGAGAAATTTAAGCTTCTAATGGAGAAACACGGTATTGAACATTTTGCCACAGCAAGTGAAGCAAAAGCCTCTGTGGTTGAGAGGTTTAACCGTACGTTAAAAACAAGGATGTGGAGATATTTTACTGCTAACAACACCCGGCGGTACATTGACGTCGTGCAAAATTTAACTAGAAGCTACAACCATACCTACCACACCAGCATTAAGATGAGCCCAATGGAAGTGACCTCAGAAAATGCCTTTCAAGTGTTTCAGAATCTGTACGATGTTACCTCCAACAGATATTGCAGGGCCTCAGTGACAATCTTTAAACAGGGGGATCTTGTCAGAATATCCAAGGTACGTGGAGTGTTTGACAAAAAATACAAACAGAGTTTTACAGATGAAGTGTTTACAGTGTATGAGCGGATACCCCGATCTCCTCCTGTATACAAACTCAAAGATTTGGATGGAGAACCTATTGAGGGTTCTTTTTACGCTGAGGAATTTCAAAAAGTAAAAATATTTAAGGACAAGATGTTTCAAGTGGAGAAAATATTAAATCAACGCACTGTCAAGGGTGTCAAACAGGTTCTTGTACGCTGGAAAAATTGGCCTGAGAAATTCAACAGTTGGATCAAGTTTGATGAACTACGAAACGTATAAAATAGGTGTGTGCTAAAACCTAACGATTCATACAGCATCATGGACAGCAAGGCAGAGGATGACGGTTTTTACATTACCCTTCCCTCTAACGCTAGCATGCAAGTGT
This sequence comes from Girardinichthys multiradiatus, assembly GCF_021462225.1. Classification (NCBI taxonomy): domain Eukaryota; kingdom Metazoa; phylum Chordata; class Actinopteri; order Cyprinodontiformes; family Goodeidae; genus Girardinichthys; species Girardinichthys multiradiatus. Next base: position 13,835,857 of record NC_061814.1, read on the forward strand.
TTAAAAATAATACCAGTTCAAGTTTCCGTGTAAATTTAGCTCAACATATTGATGTAGAAGGCCAATGGATGGTTGCATTAGCAGAGATTTCATACCCTCATACATGGCATAATTTACGGGATCATGATGCCTACTTTGAATAGAGGAAGATTGGCGATGTGGAGATCAATACGCAAAGGATCAGAGGTGGCTACTATAACAGCGTTATTCAACTCGAGACAGAGATGGAACTGTTTTTCAAAAAAATGAACTCGGGTATCCGCATTAAATTCAGCAAAGTTCAAAAGAGATCTGCATTTCAAGCAAGCGGTTCGTATGAAGTACGCTTCTTCAACACTCTAGCTTATATGATGGGCGTGAAACCAGGGGAATGGATTCATGTATCTGAACCAAAACTGGCTCCTTTTCCGGCAGATATAAAGGCTGGTTTCTATCACCTATACTATTACAGCGACGTGGTCAGTCCGCAAATAGTAGGCGACATTTTTGCGCCTTTACTGCGGACCGTCAAAGTACAAGGCGACTTCAGTGATATGGTTACTCTGACGTTTAACCCCGCCCACTACCTTCCAGTTTCCAGAAGACATATTGAAAATATCCATATAGAAATTAAATCGGACCAAAATGTTCCTGTAAATTTCGTCTATGGTAAGACAATCGTAAGACTACACTTCAAACCGGTGATATCACAACGTAGCCTGAGATAAATTTTATTTGTATAAACAGAGATATATATAACCTCTAAGACTGATTGATTATCATTCATAGTACCCTGGTCCTTCAACACTGCATCAAGCAGGCAAGAGAGAACATGGTACATCTAAGTCTGAGACGTGATCCAAATCACTTTGTAAATTACTATGTAAGTCAATCAGGCGGTAATCTGCCAGGGTTTTATGGGGCCCCGGTCATGTACGGACGCGGAATTGGATCATTATTTTCAAAATTATTCCGCTTCGTATCCCCTCTGGTTAAAAAAGGATTTGCTATTGCAAAACCCCATCTCAAAACGGCTGCATCAAATATCGCTTCGGATGTCATCGGTAGAGCCGTGAGTAAAATGAGTGGTTCTACACGCACCGAAGGTCAAGAAGGTTCAGGAATTATGGTTTTATCCAAAAGACCCAGAACAAGACCCCCTAGTGATCGTTTAAGGATGGTTAAAAAAACAACGACAAACGCGAAAAAGGAGATCAGTTGGAGCTGACAAACGAAGAGGAAGGAAGTCATCAGCAAGTTTTGATATATTTAAATAATGGCTCTTTTACATAACAAATCATCAGAGTGCACGCTGGCAGAGTTGGACTTATTTTCTGCCCCGATGACGCAGCTATCGATTGAAGATAAAATTTACACCGAGATCCAGCATTTATCAGCAATCACCAATGGAGGCCCGATCGAGTTTTTCATTCCGGGAGATGGAGAAAAGTATCTAGATCTCAACGATACGCTGTTGCATCTCAGAGTGAAAATTACTAACGAGGATGGAACAAACCTGCCGGATGATGCACCTGTAGGGCTCATCAACTACCCGTTAAACACCATCTTCAGTTAGTGTGATGTCACTCTCGGAGATCGATTGATTTCACAATCCAGCGCTACACATCCATATAGAGCCATGATTGAGACATTGTTAAACTTTTCTGAGGACTTTTTAAAAAGCCAGTTTAGCTCTGGTCTTTTTTATAAAGACACTGCAGGGGCTCTGAACTCTATTGTTACAACTAACGGCCCTAACCAAGGTCTTAACAGCAGAGCAGGCTTTACGGAAAATTCCAGGGAGGTACATCTCCTAGGCCCCCTGCATGCAGACATATTTTTCTGCGAGAGACTTCTTTTAAACTCTGTTGACCTCAAAATTAAACTTACAAGAGCCAACGATTCTTTTTGTCTCATGGCAGCAAGAGACTCTACTTTCAAACTCAGGATATTAGGAGCATCTCTTTTCATCAAAAAAGTTACCATCTCTCCAGCTGTACGACTGGGTCACACTACAGCTTTAATGAAAGCAAATGCTCTCTATCCACTTCCACGTGTGAATGTAAAAACATATTCCATCCCTGAAAATTCAAGGGTATGCAACAAAGAGAATCTTTTCTTAGGTATCTTTCCCAAGTATGTGGTGATTGCATTACTGGATCATGACGCTTTTACAGGAACACGCGATCTCAATCCGTTTGACTTTAATCATTTTGATATGGAATATTTAGCTTTGTGTAAGGATGGCAGACAAATTCCAGCTAAGGCCTTCCAGCCCAATTTTAACCAAGGTCATTCAGTGAGAGAGTATTACAACTTGTTTACGGCTACAGGACGACATCTAAAAGATCTTCCGCTGAGTATAACTTGTCAGGAATTTAATCAAGGATACTCTCTATTCGCATTTAATCTTAACCCGGGTGAGGACACAGATGCTCTATCTCCAGTTTCCAGTGGGAATTTAAGACTGGAAATGCGTTTCAGAAACCCGTTGCCTCATACCACCACGCTGATCATCTACGCTTGTTATGACTCTATTTTAGAGATTGATTCAAAGAGGCGTGTGCTGGTGGATTATTATTTAATCGGACATGAATAATCATGAAATTGAGAACCTGCTGCATCATCTGCTGGGATATTTGTTTTGTGGTGTGTGGCAGTGCGATCAACTCCCACTGCTAGCTGACAAATTCCCTGGGCCGACCTACTTTATTGTGAACACACATCCTTCACAAATGCCGGGAGAACACTGGTTAGCTCTGACTTTGGATGAGAATGGTCAATCCAGCTTTTTTGACTCTTATGGATTCTCTCCGGATTTCGGATTTCTACCCGTCAAGCATTGTAACATTTTTAGAAGACAGATCCTCAAAAATATTGTATCATAATAATCAACTTCAAAACACTCTGTCCACTGTGTGCGATCACCATTGCATTTTTTATCTGTCATAGAGCATGCGTATTATCACTGCAGCAAGTGTTGTCAAAATACACCGGAGATGTGATTAAGAATGATTTAATGGTATGGTTATGCTTCGGTAGGCTTTTCAGTACATCCGTAACAACCTGATCCTTAGGGGCCTCGTACTGCCCTGAGCCTTGTTTTTCTTGGGACTGCTCATGCTCAAGAACCTCTGTGTCACGCTGCAGCGTCAAACTCACCCGCTGTTGTTCATTCACACCTTGCTTGAGTAGAGTCAGATACCTCTGCAAAAGCGCATCGTATTTCTTGATTTTTTCATAAGAAGTCAAACCGGGCTCGTTTATTATCGCTCTCATTTCAGCATCCAAATTCTCCTCCGCCGTCGGTCTGATGGACGTGTCTGACTGGGTCAGACGCTTGAATTGATGAGGGGAAATGAGAAGCATCTTCTGCGATGTTCTGAGAGACATTATCTCCTGATTATACCACCCACTAGATCACCGATCAAGGGAGCCAGAGCCGTTAAGATGGGGAGAATAAAACCACCTCCTTGACTTTTGAGTGCCAGCTGTTTCCGCTTGATACCAGTTCTTTTATCAGCCAACAATCTGATGATTTTTCTTTGCTTCTTCAATTTCCGGTGTTGAGAGGGTGATAGTTTAATGTTACCTTTTAAAATATTCAGAGCAATCTCACACAGAGCCTGAAGAAAGTCGGGTGAGCAGTGTGCGAGAATATCCCTACGTTTCTGTGGACAAGCCTGGTACAAAGCTCTGAATAATGGGACATTCCTTTTTATACGTGCAGACATGATGACTTACTTTGTTTTGGGCACGTACACAGCAGGCCACTGGTAAGGAAGTATGCCTGTTCTCAGTCTGAAATGTTCTGGGCAGGTAGGCATGAAATCGATGATTAAATAACCATGAGCTTCTCTCGTTGCATCTTCAAAACTCTCCAGGAAGACACCCTTTTGCGATGGAAACATTTGGTGCACTAGTATATTCAACTGCAGTTTATCTCTCGGGTTTTTAAACAACACCATATAATTACAGTTCAAACTAATAGTGCGACTGAACTTTCCCTGGTGAAAAACATTCTGAGTCAGCATCATGACGCTCATATTACGATGGTGAAAAAACTGGGTAGACCTTCATCACGTTTTCATCATCTGAGGCTTGAGCAATAACATCGTCTAGAATGATCAGATGATTCTGATCAGGAGGAAACAGGTTTTCATCTTCAAAAGAATGAGGCAATCCTTCCACAAATTTAATATTTTGATTCATCTTCTGCAATTCAGCATACATCGGCTGAAAATATGTGTAAATCCACACAATATTTTCTGGAACAACATCCAAGACATGGTTACAGTTCTGCAAAGCACTTTTTACAAAAAAGGTTTTTCCACAACCACTGGGTCCTATTATCATACATGAGAAAGGCGCTCTAAATCTAGGATCAAAATCAACCTCCTGTAAATCGGCAGATTGCAACATTTTTTATTTTTTTATTTTATCTTCTTCTTCTTCTTATGCTCTAATAACCAAAAGGCAGAGTTGTCCCGTCAGAAAAAAGGCATCTCTTGTCATACACCAACCGAAACCTTTTAACAAATGCAGCATTTCTTAAGAGGAATCTCTTTTTATCCCTCCTGATCGTGTGCTGAGGGATTTCAATGACACTCTCACCTGACCCCTGTAAGTAGCCCTCGACCAGCCCTTTGATGCTGTCCAAATTTACCCTCTCGCTGCATTCATGCGTCTGAGTGATACATTTAGCACGTATCACTAGAGAGGGTTTGATCGATCAGGGAAACTGGTCTCAAATTTACACAGAGCTGCAGAGCCTGTAACGGTTCTGTGAAACACTACAATTTTTCTCTTTAGAATGTTTTCAAATTTACCAATGTCGCTGAAAGTTACTGCTGTCTGATCATCTAAACCAGCCCTGTGTTGCCACTCCCTCCCCAGCTCTAAAGCCTGATTATCAGTAAGGTTAGAGTCAGAGACGTGTGCAAGACTTATGGCAAAGCATAACTGATTACCGGTATTATCTACAATATACAGGTGACGCTTTTTCTTATTAATCAGTTCACAGTCTAACGTTCCTTTAACCTTACGTTTTGACCCTCCTGCAGGGTCATTAAGTATCTGTAGAACAAATTCCAGGTTATTATCTGCAGGCATTTCAGCGTTGGACTGTACTAACTCATCCAGAAAATTCTCAAAAGCAGGCAGAATCATATTCCCATCATCGTTAATGGTAAACGTGACGTTAAGGTTCAGATTTTCCCCGACTAATTCTAGCTGCACAACATCGTTACGTCTGGCTAAAGATCTTGCAGTATCGGCTAATTCACTGAGAATACACATGATGTTTATATAGACTGCAGCGAGATCAGGGACATTCCCAGGGCAGGGAGGCGGGATGGTAAAAGGTCTCCTTATTTCAATGTTATTAAAACGTTCACGTTCAACAGTCGCAGGATGATCTCCCTCAATTTGATCAGGGTTGAGTGCAACCTCTGGATTGAAATTGCCACCCTGCTGCCCAGTATGATCAGCGGCGTGTGACGTTGAAGGAATTTGTAAGTCAGCTGATTCATTTAGCTGAATGCTGGATGGAGATGGTGTTCTATTTAAATCTTCAACAGCCTGTTCTAATGAGCTTAAAACGTCACCGTGTAGATTTTGATTTATCACATTTTCACTGTTAGCAGGAGATGCATTTAACCTGATGTTATCTGCTACATCAGCATTAACAGGAATTTCATTAAGTTGAGCAACAACATTCCTTATCTCATTCAGCGCATGTGTGATCTGGCTATCCATATTAACATGAGTATCAGAAGAAGAAGAAGAAGACCCAGGGATCAGTTTAAATTACCTTGATATCAGCGCAATGTTTCAGTAACAATGTCTAACATGCAGCCAGAAGCGTTAAACTTGATGTTTTATTACAACGGTCAGGTAAGGATAGGGGAACTCTCTGTCTGCGCTGTTGCTGTCCAGGTCTCGATGAAATCTGCTCCACCATCAACATTGCCTCTGGAAAAATAAAGAAAAAAATAAATTAATTAAAATGCGAATTAATTCAGTAGGTAAATGAGTATAAGAAGAATTAAACTTACCATTCAATAAACCTCTAACAAGCCTCGCGCTGTTATACAGAGCACAGAGTCGCCGTCTTTTCCTCAATTTAAGATATTCTGTGAAACAAAATAAAGTTACCATACAATGCAGGTCTTTTTGAAAAAAAAAAAATCTTGTTTCTGTGAAGATTTGGATAGAACAGAATTTGAATATAACTATAACTTACTCCGTACACGGGGTATTTGAACGGTTCCGGGCGGTTCCAACTCTTCCTACACTGAACTGGTACAGTTCTGCTGAATGTTATCCAGGCTTGGGCTCTGAATTAAATCATTCGATATATCTGTAAAATATTTTATCAGGGGTTAAAACAGGCCTGCAATATCGCATAAACCTGTGAAAACATATGCTTAGAAATATATACATATACATATATGAAATCTAAACAAACTAAAAGAAAAGATTATTTCTGAAGTTGTTACAATAAAAAAAAAAAAAACACATGAGACAGACGATAAACTGATAATCATATAATATAATATATATATATATACAGGTCCTTCTCAAAATATTAGCATATTGTGATAAAGTTCATTATTTTCCATAATGTAATGATGAAAATTTAACATTCATATATTTTAGATTCATTGCACACTAACTGAAATATTTCAGGTCTTTTATTGTCTTAATACGGATGATTTTGGCATACAGCTCATGAAAACCCAAAATTCCTATCTCACAAAATTAGCATATAATTAAAAGGGTCTCTAAACGAGCTATGAAACTAATCATCTGAATCAACGAGTTAACTCTAAACACCTGCAAAAGATTCCTGAGGCCTTTAAAACTCCCAGCCTGGTTCATCACTCAAAACCCCAATCATGGATAAGACCGACCTGACTGCAGTCCAGAAGGCCACTATTGACACCCTCAAGCAAGAGGGTAAGACACAGAAAGAAATTTCTGAACGAATAGGCTGTTCCCAGAGTGCTGTATCAAGGCACCTCAGTGGGAAGTCTGTGGGAAGGAAAAAGTGTGGCAGAAAATGCTGCACAACGAGAAGAGGTGACCGGACCCTGAGGAAGATTGTGGAGAAGGGCCGATTCCAGACCTTGGGGGACCTGCGGAAGCAGTGGACTGAGTCTGGAGTAGAAACATCCAGAGCCACCGTGCACAGGCATGTGCAGGAAATGGGCTACAGGTGCCGCATTCCCCAGGTCAAGCCACTTTTGAACCAGAAACAGCAGCAGAAGCGCCTGACCTGGGCTACAGAGAAGCAGCACTGGACTGTTGCTCAGTCGTCCAAAGTACTTTTTTCAGATGAAAGCAAATTCTGCATGTCATTCGGAAATCAAGGTGCCAGAGTCTGGAGGAAGACTGGGGAGAAGGAAATGCCAAAATGCCAGAAGTCCAGTGTCAAGTACCCACAGTCAGTGATGGTCTGGGGTGCCGTGTCAGCTGCTGGTGTTGGTCCACTGTGTTTTATCAAGGGCAGGGTCAATGCAGCTAGCTATCAAGAGATTTTGGAGCACTTCATGCTTCCATCTGCTGAAAAGCTTTATGGAGATGAAGATTTCATTTTTCAGCACAACCTGGCACCTGCTCACAGTGCCAAAACCGCTGGTAAATGGTTTACTGACCATGGTATCACTGTGCTCAATTGGCCTGCCAACTCTCCTGACCTGAACCCCATAGAGAATCTGTGGGATATTGTGAAGAGAACGTTGAGAGACTCAAGACCCAACACTCTGGATGAGCTAAATGCCGCTATCGAAGCATCCTGAGCCTCCATAAGACCTCAGCAGTGCCACAGGCTGATTGCCTCCAAGCCACGCCGCATTGAAGCGGTCATTTCTGCCAAAGGATTCCCGACCAAGTATTGAGTGCATAACTGTACATGATTATTTGAAGGTTGACGTTTTTTGTATTAAAAACACTTTTCTTTTAGTGGTCGGATGAAATATGCTAATTTTGTGAGATAGGAATTTTGGGTTTTCATGAGCTGTATGCCAAAATCATCCGTATTAAGACAATAAAAGACCTGAAATATTTCAGTTAATGTGCAATGAATCTAAAATATATGAATGTTAAATTTTCATCATGACATTATGGAAAATAATGAACTTTATCACAATATGCTAATATTTTGAGAAGGACCTGTATATATATATTTTTTTACTTACTCTCCTCTTCCGGAGCTGTTACGGTCAGGGGACTGTGGCGCATAAATGGCTTCGCGCTCTATTTCATGTTTAGCTGGGATCGGATTGTCTTTTTTAAAGACAAGTTTCCGTCTCAGCTTTGATTTTTTCGGAGGCAGACGGTTACAAACGCTGACCTCTCCAACGTTCAGGAATATGTCTCTTGTTAAATCTGTCAGTAGAATTTATTTCATTTATTTTTTAAATCACAAAATAGCATTCACCAGTTGACTAAAGTAGATGTTGTTGTAGTTAATAATTACCATAGTCAGACTGTATAAAAACGATACCATCCAGCTCGTCACTCGTGGGTTCTAAAGAATATAAGTTAAACATTATTATTATCCAACGAGCATTCACAAGCACTTAAAGAATTCTTAAAGATGAATACTTAATACTGAAGATTGCGTTGTATCTTTTGATAGAAGCAGAATGTTCACCACCTTCTTCGTTTCCTGAAATATTTTCCGACATTTTTTTTCTGCTTCTCCTTACAAGTGTTCTAAAAAATATTTCAGTGTAATTGGTTAAAAATAAACTTTTAGCTACCAGATTTGAAGCCGATCTCCCAGTAAAGATTGCACTGTATCTCTCGATAGAACCAGGATGACTGACTACGCTACCTTCAGCGCACATAGTTACGCCCCTTGGCCACACCCCCCCGAGACACCTCAGCAACAACACAGACGTGTTAATTCAATAAACAGGGAATGGGAATTGTCAGACAATGCTCGACACTTTGGGCCAGGAAGGAGCACGGTCGTCTTAATTACTTTGACTACAGTTGGTGTGAAGACTGTCTGAGACAATACACAAGAAACAGCTGCGGATGTCTGAGGTCTGGTCACCTATTCATTAAACAGTGGATGTGTATTGACTGAGACAATACACAAGAAACAGCTGTGGATGCCTTAATTCAATAAACAGTGACTGAGGATTTTATAACCTTTATTTTCTATTTTTTCAGTTCATTTATTTCTCTGTTTTAGATCATCTCTACAAGTTACTGGTGCAGATTAGATTGCTCAAACATTTGAGCAGAGGAAGAAAGGTTCTGTATCTACTTTTTGTCTCCTTGTTGTTTTTTAGATGTGTAAACATCCATCTAAATAACCCCTGTGTTAAAACAAAATTAATTTACAATTCTGTCAGGTTCTCTCTTTTTATCAGAATTTCGTGTGATGTGCCTGCATTAACCTGAGTGACCTTTTAAACTGGATAAACTACATGTTTTGTTTTTAGATGTAAAAAACATCTAAAAACATACAATTAGAAAGATTCGCTTCCTTGTAATGACAAAATCTGGCTAATGACAACATCCGGTTAATGACGATATCCGGCTAACGATGATATCCGGTTAATGACGACATCTGGTTAATGATGATATCCGGTTACGTCACAGGAAGGCCCACCACCGGAAGTCCGGTCCTAGGATGTCCCAGCCACCGGAAGTCCCGCCCACCTGTCAAAATGTTCACACCTCGTTTGATTGAAGGATGTACATTTAGTCTCTAGTATGCATCAACAGGCAATACAATCAGGAAACCGAGGTGAAAAAGCTGAGGGAGGAATTAGAAAACCAAAACATTCACATAAGAACAATATAAGGAGAACTTCACAGACAGAAGGAAATTAATGCAGTCCTACAAAGGAAAAATTTAATAATGGAAAAGAAATTTGGCAGCACTTTCACAAAAGATCAAATGAAAGCTATCAGCATGAAGAGCAAGAGAGGCATTAGATGGAGCAAAAACACATTAAACGTGTAAACAGGAATTGTGATGGCAACATCTACAATTTTAGATATTCAGAAAGACATGCTTGACCATGGACACATGTTTGTGTTGACAAGAAGGTTTAGGTTTTTTAGGTTTTTTTGACAAGAAAATCAACAAGAATACAATGACAACAGTGTTACCTTTGATTGTTTAAAAGTATTTTTTGTTACTGTTCTACTGTGTATTGATGCTGATATGTTCCAGTAATTATTCTTAATTTCTTGTTCTGTCTTGAGATAGATTCTACTTCACCCATGACTAGGAAATGCAAAACTAATAACATCAAACAAATGTTAAGTAACAGTCCTGCTATAAATACCAACTTTGTGAAGGTCTTAAAATCATTTTGTTCTCTCACAATCACGTTTAACGATAATGTCCCCATTTATGTGGCCGTCTATAATGTATAACTTTAACTAAATTAACCATCCGAAACACTGAGAATAAACTATGACCATTGCTGGAGCTGCTGGTGTTTGGAACTATCAGCAGCTCCATGACCCACGTGACTTCCGCATTCCATTCTTTCTATAGAAGTCAATAGGAATGTCGTCTCTCTTTCTATGACGCTGGTTTGTTTACCCCACTGATTATCCTATGCTTTGTTCCCTGAATGACTTTCACTTGGAAGGTTAAGGAAACATGTTTTGAGGTATTCTTCAAGAGAACTGACACCAGGGAAACAGACGATATTCAACAGCTTTTAGTCAACTTCCTGCTTGTGAGTTCTAGTGTTTTTATGGAATAATTTATGAAGGCGAGAGTAAAAAGTGGAGACAGATGTCAGGAGTTATAGATCAAAAACTGCAAATTCATAGCCTGAGTCTAATTTGTCCCTGCATCATTAACCACAAGAATCATTTACAGCTGTTGACTGGTTTTTTCTTGATATTTTCTTGATATTCCTCCTGTCAATAAATCTTTCCCTCAGGGTGTATTTTCCGTTAGCATCCTCCTTTCCTCTCCCTTAATGTCTTCAATTGCAGTCAATGGTATTTGAGACATTGACTCACGCCTCCCTTTCCAGTCCACTAGTCATCATAAAATGAACATGGACTCCATAGACAGGTCAAAGTTCCAGCCTTTCAACTTTGAACTTTGATCTTCATGCAACCAAATAAATGTAAGAAAACTGACTTCTGCTATCACTTACATTTTACTCTCGCCTTCGAGATATATATAAATACACCAGACACTTTATTAGGTACACCTTGCTAGTACTGGGTTAGAGCCCCTTTTGCCTTTAACATTCCTCAGAGTTTGGTCCATATTGACATGAAAGCATCACACAGATGCTGTAGATTTGTCGCTGCACATCCATGATACAAACCTCCTGTTTCACCACTTCCCAAAGGTTGGATCGAGAACAGGTGACTGTGGAGGCCATTTGAGTATACAGGGGTTGGACAATGAAACTGAAACACCTGTCATTTTAGTGTGAGAGGTTTCATGGCTAAATTAGACCAGCCTGGTAGCCAGTCTTCATTCATTGCACATTGCACCAGTAAGAGCAGAGTGTGAAGGTTCAATTAGCAGGGTAAAAGCACAGTTTTGCTCAAAATATTGAAATGCATACAACATTATGGGTGACATACCAGAGTTCGGTTGCTAACCCGGATTGTATCCAAAAAACATAAAACCACGACTGCCCAAATCACGGCAGAATTAAATATGCACCTCAACTCTCCTGTTTCCACCAGAACTGTCCGTCGGGAGCTCCACAAGGTCAATATACACGGCCAGGCTGCTATAGCCAAACCTTTGGTCACTCGTGCCAATGCCAAACGTAAGTTTCAATGGTGCAAGAAGCGCAAATCTTGGGCTGTGGACAATGTGAAACATGTATTGTTCTCTGATGAGTCCACCTTTACTGTTTTCCCCACATCCGGGAGAGTTACGGTGTGGAGAAGCCCCAAAGAAGCGTACCACCCAGACTGTTGCATGCCCAGAGTGAAGCATGGGGGTGGATCAGTGATGGGTTGGGCTGCCATATCATGGCATTCCCTTGGCCCAATACTTGTGGTAGATGGGCGCATCACTGCCAAGGACTACCGAACCATTCTTGAGGACCATGTGCATCCAATGGTTCAAACATTGTATCCTGAAGGCGGTGCTGTGTATCAGGATGACAATGCACCAATACACACAGCAAGACTGGTGAAAGATTGGTTTGATGAACATGAAAGTAAAGTTGAACATCTCCCATGGCCTGCACAGTCACCAGATCTAAATATTATTGAGCCACTTTGGGATGTTTTAGAAGAGCGAGTCAGGAAATGTTTTCTTCCACCAGTATCACGTAATGACCTGGCCACTATCCTGCAAGAAGAATGGCTTAAAATCCCTCTGACCACTGTGCAGGACTTGTATATGTCATTACAATTTCTTGTCTTGATCTACAGCTGCTAACATTTTCACCAGTATAGCAACCAATCGCACACAGACACACTCACCCACACACAGCTACAAGTCTATGTCTCTCAAGGTCATCCAGTGAACACACATGCACACAGACTGAACCATGTTAACCAATGACAGCTCCACTGGGAAAACGTGTTACCTCAGTCTTTCTCCTCTCCTTTCTCCATTGCCCTTGTTTTACTTAATCCATTTCCATAATGTCCAATACCTCTCTCTCACTTTCATTTTCCGAGGCTGTCTTAAAGGCTCTGTATGTCAGGCACCACTAACTGGACTGCCATCAAGCAACACTGTCTTGTCACCAAGGCTTACCATGATGAATGAGAGGGGTACAGTAGTGATGGAGCTAGGGAAGGAAAAAGGACAAGAGTGGGCTGGATTTTTGGTTTGCAAGAAAACAATTACAAGATAAGAGGCCAATGAATCAGAGAGGAAGAGAAATGTTATTGGAACAACACGGATGATAGGATGAATGAATATCAAACATCTAAAGGCATGAGTGCAGAGGGCTTCAAAGTATCAATAACCAGTTACTCCATCTTTTTATATGCGTTATTCATGAGGACGTAACAATTAACCAAAAGCAGGAATGCAGTGTAAAAATCCATTAGGATAACCTCAGTATTTTGACAAAAAACATCAGATTAACTACAGCAATGCTACAAGACAAACTAAAGTGAGAGGGTCAGAGTAGTAGTATTTATACACCTTTTCAGACTTGCATCATGTTCGAACCAGAAATGCATTTCACTCTGATTTTAAAACTATACACCAACACAAAGTAGCGCAAAAATGTTTTGCAAATTGTTTTACAAATAATGATCTCAAAATATAATGTGCATTTGTATCCAGCCCCATCTACTTTGATAACCCTAAATATAATCCAGTGCAGAAATTTCATTCATTAGTCATCTAATTAATTAATAGAGTCCCCCAGTTTAATTTAGTCTCTGTATAAATACAGCGATTCTGTGAAGGCCTCAGAGGTTTGTCAGAAAACATTAGTGAACAAACAGCATCATGAAGGCCAACAAACACAGCAGACAGACCAGGGATAAAGTCCAGCTGTCAGGCACAAAACAAACCTAAACGACCAATAACAAATTGAATTAACACGTATCTAAAACTCTGATGAGTTTTAAAAGTTGATCAAAAACATATTTATCATATTTTGAGACAGATAAAATGCTCCACCGTACCATATATAGAAAATAGTATTACAAAAAGATAAGATAACATAAGATAGACCGGTCCACATGTGTTTTGTGGACCTGGAGAAAGCATTCGACTGTGTCCCTCATGATGCCCTGTGGGGGGTGCTCCAGGAGTATGGAATCGGTGGCTCTTTACTAGGCGGAGCAGGAGTTTGGTTCGCATTGCCGGCACTAAGTTGGACCTGTTCCCGGTGCATGTTGGACTCCGGCAGGGCTGCCCTTTGTCACCGGTCCTGTTCATAACTTTTATGGACAGGATTTCTAGATGCAGCCAAGGGCCGGAGGGGGTCGGGTTTGGGGACCAGTGGATTTCGTCTCTTCTTTTTGCAGATGACGTGGTCCTGCTGGCCCCCTCTAGCCAAGACCTACAGCATGCGCTGTGGCGGTTCGCAGCCGAGTGTGAAGCGGCTGGGATGAGGATCAGCTCTTCCAAGTCCGAGGCCATGGTACTCGACCGGAAAAGGGTGGCTTGTCCTCTTCAGGTTGGAGGGGAGTTCCTGCCTCAAGTGGAGGAGTATAAGTATCTCGGGGTCTTGTTCACGAGTGAGGGAAGAATGGAGCGGGAGATCGACAGACGGATCGGTGCGGCTGCCACAGTAATGGGGGTGCTGTGCCGGTCCGTTGTGGTGAAGAGAGAGCTGAGCCGAAAAGCGAAGCTCTCAATTTACCGGTCGGTCTACGTTCCTACCCTCACCTATGGCCATGAACTTTGGGTCATGACCGAAAGAACGAGATCCCGGATACAAGCGGCTGAAATGAGCTTCCTCCGTAGGGTGGCCGGGCACTCCCTTAGAGATAGGGTGAGGAGCTCGGCCATCCGGGAGGGGCTCGGAGTAGAGCCGCTGCTTCTCCACATCGAGAGGAGCCAGTTGAGGTGGCTTGGGCATCTATAACGGATGCCTCCTGGACGCCTTCCTCGGGAGGTGTTCCAGGCACGTCCCACCGGGAGGAGGCCCAGGGGATGGCCCAGGACACGCTGGAGGGTCTATGTCTCTCGGCTGGCCTGGGAACGCCTTGGGCTGCCCCGGGAACGCCTTGGGCTGCCCCCGGAGGAGCTGGAAGAGGTGTCTGGGGAGAGGGACGTCTGGGCGTCTCTGCTGAGTCTGCTGCCCCCGCGACCCGGTCCCGGATAAAGCGGAAGACGACGAGTACGAGTACGAGAAGATAGACTTTATTGATTTCACAATGGAGAAATTAACTTGTTACAGCAGCTCTTAGTAACACACAAGTAGAGTGCAGATAGTTATGAAACAAATGTGCAATCAAAGAAGAACAAGATTCAAAAACAAGTGATAAACAAAAATAAGTAATATTAGAATAATAGAAAAAATGTAACAACTGGGAAAAAGAAAAAGAAACACCAGAAGAGGTAGAGATGGTTATGAAACAGCATCCCGTGCTTTGACAATTTTACAGAGCAATCGATCATGTCAAAAAAATTTTTTGGCACAATAGCAACCATCCACCTAAACTAACAGACAGGAAACAGAAAGACTTTAGCATTGGCAACTCTAGAGGAGCCACAAATATCCATAGCTTAGGAGGTAGAATCTTTTGAAAATACAATTTCTAGCCATGCACTTAGCATACCTGACCATTGTGGAAGAGCAACAGGAAGAAAGCCATTGTTTAGACAGCCTTAAGAAGCCCTTTTTGCAGTTTGTACATAGCAACCCGGAAATGCCAAAATATGTGGAAGGAGATTATCTTGCTTGATGAGACCAATATTGTAGGTGTAAAACATTCATTACTGAATGCTTCAACATCATTCTAAAATATGCTCAATTATTCACATGGCTTTGAAACCAAAAATGTAAAGTGGTACAGGGTGTAACATAAAATGTACATTAAAAACTGTACTGTAACCTATTTAAAGGTTAAAGAACACTAAATAAAAATGGCAGACCGTAAACAAAGTCTGAACCAAACTGTAGGCAAGTATAACAGTTATCTAAATATATAACTTTTGTAAGATGTTTCACAGTTTGTTAAAGTCAAGGTCACCACTGATCACGGCTGAACAGACATGGCACCTTGGCGCTAGATCATTTTATGCTTAGTGACAACACAGGGAGCCATCCTCATTAAGCAACACATATCACCTGCTGAACTCAAGTGAGGGAGAACACAAATAAAGATGACATCTTTAACAATAGAGCCCCTAGTGGTAAATAGCCCTAACAGACAGCAAAGTACATAACATTTGAACACATACTTGCATCAACACCATGACAGGAATTTGAAACAGCACAGGTATTCTTTTTTAACTTTGCACACTCTCAAAAAAAGAGCAAGACAGCTATGAATTATAGCTAAAATAGACTGTAATTAAATGTTATTAAATATAATAAAAAAATAAAATTATGCCTAACAAAAAAAATGAATGCCCAGACGCTCCACTTGTTTAATTTAAAGTCCTGTTTGCCGTGCTCCTTCTGTTTTGTGCACATATCTACCAACTGACATTTCTAATAAAAGTTATGATGGAATTACAATTTTCCTCCTTAAGGGTGAACAGAATCAGTTCTGCATTTATACCGACAAAAAAACACCCTATAACACTAAAACCATGAAAACTGCAGTTTCCTTCAGAAAAATGTTGATGTTACATGATGTGTAAAGCCAAGTTCTGTGAATGAGCTTGAAAGCTGGCAGAATCCCTGTGATGTAGGAGGATATCAGTGCTACCATCTGGCATTTTGCTTCTGTTAGGTCAGGCATTAGATTAATGTTACTTGTTGAGGTTTTGAGAAAACAAAAAAAACACAATTTAATAACTGCCCTTTTTTCGGTTCAATAACCAAAAGCAACAGAAATACTCAAGCTGAACTGTTAGCTGGCAGCAAAGTCTATCCCATCAAATGTATAACCATTTGAATTATAGGGTCGCTTTTATTTTAAAAGTAAGACTATTCAGGGACATGGGGTGTGATTTTTCAATTTTGCCTTCTTTTTTTTTTTTATTGTGACACGGTGGACTTATTCCCTGGTGTATTTGGTTCAACCCAGGGATATTTTTAGGGTCTCAAAACATTGGGGGCTTTAGCCCACATCCAAAATAATTACATTTCAATAAGACAATTTATAGGTAATTTAAAATAAAATTTAAATAATATAGGACATTTTGTACCAGTTCTCTGTCTCGGCTGATTTTAGACTAAATGTAAATTATTGTGAATCAAACAAAAAAGGTTTGCCATAATTTAACTTTTTATTTTTGTTAGAAGCTGAATGAAGGACAAGAAGAAACAGAATGTAGGCCTGATGAAAAACCATTTTGCTGAAGCAAATAATGACACATGTTGAGGTATTTAGAAAAGAACTTAATCTGAATTTTTGCTGACAAAGGTTTTTCTTAAACTCAGAGATGTTTTCTTTGAGCCAGATAAATGTGCTTCTTTTGTCATCTACATAAATGACCTTTTTTAAATGTTACATTCTCATCAAAGTGTTCCACACCTGAGGGTCCATTGTCTTTATTCTTATATTTCAAAATAGGAAAGTGATATAAAGTTGATTTTCCTAAATCTTAGTCAGACATTTATTTTATTATGCCAAGAGCTTTCAAAACATTTTATTAAAATTGTTCCTTCTTTTCTGAACCTGTTCTCTTTACTGCCATCTTTTCAGTGGTTTCATGCCACTTCTGAAGAAATTTGGCCTGCCAAAAATAATAAATGGAACACTTTGTAATGGGCTGCACGGTGGTGCAGTTGGTAGTGCTGTTGCCTTACAGCAAGAAGCTCCTGGGTTCAATTCCTGGCAGGGGGTCTTTCTGTAGTTTGCATGTTCTCTGTGTGCATGTGTGGGTTCTCACTGGGGACTCTATCTTCCTCCCACAATCCAAAGACATGTCTGTTAGGTTAATTGGTCCTGTTAAATTGCCCTTAGGTGTGTGTGTGCATTGTTGTTTGTGTGTTGCCCTGCAATGGACTGGTGACCTGTCCAGGGTGTACCCTGCCTCTTGCCCATAGACTGCTGGATATAGGCACCAGCTTCCCTGCGATCCACTATGGAATAAGTGGTAGAAAATGACTGACTGACATTTTATAACACAGTCTTTTGTTCTGCACTGAGCATGTGAGACATTAGTGCAGTTCTTTCTATTAAACACTTTGAGAGGAAACGGTGTTAAGTTGTGGTGTTTAAAATAGAGCATAGAGCCTCATCCTGGACCGTATCAGTACTAATATTACAGTTATTAAAAACTGTATACATATGGTATGTATGTCTCACCTTCAGTAAAACTGTATCCTTGTTTAATGAGTTTAGTTTATATAATATTACATGTGTAATTCAGAAATATAAAATAGTTAACTAATCAACCTGTGATTAATTGCAATGATTTATTTCTTAATTGTGCTGCATCTTTAAACCCAGAGCTGTATGTTTAGAATCAGCACAGAAGATATGAAAGATAACAGGGAGGCTTACTTTTACATTTCTACTACGTCTTACTGGAACCAGGAGATATTTTCCTGGTTTATTGAGCAACACTCTTTTCTGTCTACATGTAGAACTGGACTATAAGACTTGCTGCAGCCATGAGATCTATGTGTTGATCTGAAGGACCTTTTAATGTGTTCAGCTACGTTAGGATTAAATGCTTTTATTTTGAAGTAAAGGACCAGATATTTTCACATTATGATGCAAATCCCGCTAGAAGCTCACAGAAAAGGTTGCTGCTGTTTTCTATCACAGCCAGATCATTTAACTTCACCTGTAGCTCAGGTGAAAGTTCCTCATCATGACCCTGAAGATGCTCTTTAGAGTGAACCTCCACCTCACGTCTTGCTGGGTGAATCAGTGATTATCTGTAACTTACAATTAGCCCATTCTGAGTTAGCATTCAGGTTTTACAGCTATCTTCATCTGAGTTATACCGCTTGGCATCCACCTTTTCCTGAACACACACCAACCAGGCTCCCACTCTTCGGTTGGCTCCACGGTTGCTCTGAAATGAGCACTGTTCGAGGCGCTCAGTGTAACTTTTCAGATAATGAAGGAGGCAGGTCGACCTGGAGTAAACTGCTGTTCTGGCTGTGCGCGTAGTTGGGCATTCGTGGTGCTGCGAGTGCGCAAATAACAATTTTTTGTCTTCTCCTTTTAACTCATTGTCAGGTTAGGTGGACGTGATTATATGGAACACAATTGAAAAAATTTGATTGTTTTAAAAAAAAAAAGTGAAGTCCAATAACATTTTGTAGCTGCATCTTTTTAATACTTCTAAATTTCTTCTATCAAGAAGTTCGGGGCTATTCAACTACATGCCTGCAACCTGAATTCAAAGCTGTCTTGAGACAAAACAAGAGGTAAAATGACCCTGTTTGATTTTTTAAGTAAAGGGTGCACACCGTCAGTAAGTCAAAAACCAAATGCTGATGAATACATTTTATAATAAAGATGTGATTTGGCAAATCAGAAAAACAGCATGTTAAAATAATAGTTCAATGTGAAAAACGCTGTACTTATTAAACATTATTAGTATTTTTTGTTTAGAAAAGGAAAGAAGAAAAGACAAAACCTTATTAGTTTTCTTTTCTTCAAACTTATTGTTAGGGTTTTTATGACATTTTATATTGTTTATCACTTGTGTCTGCTCTAAGTGCTTTCTTCCCCCACATGCCATAGACAAAGAGAGAAGGGTGAGTTATGCTATTATCAGCAACATCTAGGGACTGGCACCAATCCTCACTCCTTTCTCTAAAATCAAGACACATGAACCCTAACCTTTCTGACCCCACACACACACACACCTTGAATGTTGTTTGAACTGTGTGTGACCAAGCATGTATAAATAAAGAGGGAGGAGTGTTAATACTTTGTAGTTTGAGTTGCACAGCTACCCTTGCCGCAAGTATAACTGACTCTGTGTCGTTCCTTACCTCTGAGTTGACTAAATAATACCTATCATTAATTTGGTCCTTCGGAGCCAGATATTATAAGAACTAAACTGATTTTATCTTTCTTTGCAGTGACTGGCGGATCTCCGGGAACAGCCTGACGTCGAGTTAAGCGCTGCCGCACAGCCGCATCTAGGCCTGGTGGCTGAAAGTCCCGGTGTGTGACGTTCGCACCTGGCCGGTGGATTATTGTCTTGCTCGATGCCAGGTGACTCTGGGAGGTCCGACAGAGTCACCTAGAAGTCAACTCCGAGGTGAGACAGTTTTAAAATACAGTACATGAGATAAGAGTAAGCGCTATATAAATGAAAGAAGAAAAGTATTTAAAAGTCGTTTGGTAGTGTGTCGCCGCAAGGACACTGCATTGGAAAGGTTTTATTTCGCCGCAAAGAAATAGTGATAAATTTCGGTAGTTATCTCGCCGTAAAGAGATTAAAAACGACTAGGCGCCGTAAAATGAACTGGATAATTTGGTTGGTAACATTCCGCCGGAAGGGAATGAAATTAAGTGTTGAATAATAAAGAGAGCTCATAAACTAAGCTAGGTCGACCATACATATTGCTGGAGGGACATAAATATGTTAAAATACTAACTGTGTGACTGTGTTTTGTGTGTTCAGAAGACTAAGCATTTTGGAAGAATCTTAGTAGGATTCTGCTGGTCTTGTGTTTTCTTTTGCCAAGAATAAAAAGACGTATTTGTGATTCTTGGAGATAAAGGTTGGGTTTAATCCCAGAAAGTTAACACTGCTGTGAATTAGTCGCAGTAGAAGGGCGTGTTAATGTGTTTTCCTTGAATCTCATGCCAGTGAATTTCTATTTGGTACATTTATAGTATTGTGAACTAAAATTAAACATAATGGGGAAGAAACAAAGTAAACTAATTAACTTAGAAGGAGATGTAAAATTTATGGAGAATTATGTAAAAGGAGCAGGTATGATCTGTCATAGATGGAATAAAAAACATGGTTTCTTGGGTAAACTAAATATTAACGATATCTTAAAATTGCAAAGGGATTTAAAATTAGAAATAATGAATACCAAGAAACCAACTAAAAAGGAACAGAGAAAGATCGAGTATAAATTCTCAGACAAATGGCTGGAAAAAAGTAAATTAAGAAACATGCAGAGACAAGATAAGAAGGAGAAGCGACAGGAGAAGCTGACAGCTGCAGTCTTGGTGCGCCCACATGAGGAAACAGTGGTCGCATCCAGACAGCGAGGTGTTCGGCCCCCTGCCGTGCAGGAAGCAGGACAGGAGGCTGGAGCACAACAAATTGGAGGAGAGATGGAAGGAGCTGTAGCAGTTCCTACAACTCCTATAAGTAAGCAAGAAAAATTAAGTAATCCTTCTAAAACAGAAGAACAGAGCTCTTCTAGTGAGCCCTGGTCTCCTAATTCCTGGTGGGACACAGGAGTGCGAACTAGCAGTAAAAATAAGAAAACTACCCCCAGCATGTACCCAGGCTAAGCCTTAATGGCTCACGAACAAAAATTTCATCCATCTGAAATAAATTTAGAGGGAGACACATTCCCTCTAGTTGAGGTAGCAAATCCAAACATAGGTGACGCTAATCACCGACAGCCGCCAACTATTCTAGTATATAGACCATGGACACAGGAAGACAGAACTGCTGCTTTAAAAGGTATCCCATCGATACAAGAAGGTGTGGAAGAATTTCTAGACGCTATTACAGAACTCAGAGGAAGCTTTCATCTTAATGGCAGAGAGATGCTCCAGTGTTTTACCCAGCTGTTTGGCCACCGCTGGTGCAGAGTAGCAGGAGGTTTCACTGGATGCGATGATAATGGTGACATACTAGCACATAATTCACTAGATTTAAGGGACGCCTTACGCTTACTCTTTGAAAGAATTCGAAGAGTTTATATACAGACAGCAGATTATGGGAAAATCTCACAATGCAAACAGAAGGAGGAAGAAGACCCACAAGATTTCTTGGATAGGATGAGACGTGTTTTTAGAGCAAACTCTGCTATACCATATGATGAAGCAGAGGCAGGAGCCTATCAGCAACAGTTGAAGAGAGCCTTTTTGTAAGGCCTTAAAATTGAACTCAGACGGTATATAGATAAACACTGGGTTCATCAAAATACAGGAACTGTTACACAAGCTTTAGAATACGCGGAGCACGCTCATAAAACACAGCAAGATAGGAAGACAGATACGTTTGGAATGCAAGACAGTTTAATGGCTTTGCATCGCTCAGGGGCAAGCGGGCAAAGAGGACGAAAGGGATTCAGAGGTCACAGAGGAGGAGGAGGAGGGCCACGACACACCTACACACAGAGCAATGTGTGTCTGAGGTGTGGAAAAATAGGGCATTATGCTAGAGAATGTAGGACAATTTTATAAAACCCTGGCGCAAGAGATGAAAACTGCTGGATCTGCAATGAGCCAGGACATTTTGTGAGAGAATGTAATGAAAAGCGGGTGTATAACCCCAACTCTACCCAGAATTGACAATTACAGCCACAGCCCCCACCTCATCCCCCACTAGCAGAAAAAAACAGTAGTGAAATGGAAGAAGTTGATATACAAGCAGCACTGGAACTTATAGCACTAAGTAGGAAGCAAGATTTGCCATATAAAAACCTAATAATAAATGGCAAAGTATATAGCTTTGTGTGATACAGGGGCATGTAGAACTGTGCTAACTAAACCTCCACCTGGAGTAAAATATTCTAACACCGCAGTGCATGTTAGATCAGCAGCTGGCACATCAGAGGTACATTACCTAAGTGCACCAGTAACAATAATAGAACCTGAGACAAAACTTACTTGTCAGGCTCCCGTTCTGATAAGTCAAAAATGTCCAGTAAACCTGTTGGGAAGAGATCTTATGCAAACGTTGCATATAAATATGGTATCAACAGAAACAGGTATGAAAGCTGTAGTGGAAGAAGGGGCCCTAGTCCTAAATGAACTCTCACAGCCGCATTATTACTGGTCCCTCGATCTAGGCCCCACACCAACAGCTCGAGAACTACTGAGGAGAATCAGAGAAAAACAAACCTCCCAGGGGGCACAGTACATGCTAGATACTGAGCTCCATGTAACCATGAGATATAAAGATACTGCAGGGTCAGATTATCAGTATGACACTGTTTTTCACAGAGGAAACAATCAGACTGTTACCATACAGCATCTGTATGTTGACCCAAAATAGGAAAATCCTCCACCTCAATCATACTGTCAGGAAGACAGCTTCAACAGTTTAAAGGCAGTACACCTCATCTGTCATTAACTAAACCCGTGGGGGGTCAGTGGAAAGAATTAGAAAACTTTATACAGCGTGCTGAAAGAGGGAGATATGAGGCATTAACAAGCTCTGACTGGAAAGTAGATCCTAACACAGGAATCTGGAAACTCACTCTAGGGTGGATAGTCAAAGTTCATCCAAAGACACATTTGGATGAGGCAAAATGACAGATACAGGGCCTAGCTGAAAGCAAAGAGAGCAACAGGCACCCTGCCTTAGCTGCTGTCCCACCTGAACTGTGGTCCCAATCATCGACTGATGTAGGACTTATAAAGGGGTTTCCACCATATAAGGTTAAATTAATATCTGAAGAATGGCCAGTAGTTCGCCAGTACCCCTTAAAGCCAGAAGCTGAAGAGGGTATTGAGCCAGTAATACAGGATATGTTGAAGTCAGGAATATTAAGGGAAGCACCTGATGCTACATGCAACACACCTGTCTTTCCAGTGCAGAAAGCCAGCACAGGAAAGTGGAGGATGGTTCAGGATCTTAGACCGATAAATAAAATAGTTTGACATGCGATTCCAGATGTCCCGAATCCACATACATTACTGCATTCATTAACTCCAGATAAAAAATATTTCTCAGTGGTAGATCTTAGCAATGCTTTCTTTACAGTACCACTGCATGAAGAGTCACAGCATTTATTTGGCTTTCAGTTTAAAAGGAAAAAATACACTTACACCAGATTACCACAAGGCTTCAGTGAAAGCCCACATGTATATACACAAGCCTTTAGATACTCTATGAGCACCTGTGAGGTGCCTGAACATAGTCAAGTCTTGTTGTATGTAGATGATATTCTTATAGCTTCAGACACTCAACAACACTGTGAGGAAGCTACCATAACAGTTCTGAAACATCTCTACCAGATGGGGCACAAAGCCTCTAGGGATAAACTGCAGTTTTGCAAGGAGAAAGTGATTTATTTGGGACATATGTTATCACAACATGGTCGTTCCCCCCTAAGTAGTAGAAAAACAGCCATACAGGAAGCCCCAAAACCGCAAACTAAACAACGCATGATGTCCTTTCTCGGACTGTGTAATTTTTGCAGAGAATGGCTACCAGACTATGCAGCCATTGTACAACCCTTGCAATCTATGATCTATGGCAAAGACATGACATTAAAAGACAAAATCACATGGACTAAAGAAGGAGAAGTAGCATTCACAGAGCTAAAAAACTCTGCTTCAAACAACAGTCACCTTAGCTCTGCCAGATTATAGCCAGCCTTTCACACTTTGTGTAGATGCATGTAAGGGTTATATGAAAGCTGTATTTGACTCCAAAAACAGACCTTTTTATTCTAAAAAATTGGACTATGTGGCATCTGGATTTCCAAATTGTCTGCAGAGCTGCATCGCAGCAGCAGAAGCTGTGAAGCAGAGAGCTGAAATTGTGTTGTGCCACCCGCTCACACTGAAAGTTCCTTATTCAATGTCACTTGTATTGCTACAAACTTCACTTCCTTTCTTGACTCATGCAAGGCATATTACGTTGACCTCATTGTTACTCTCACAACCAAATATAACTCTGCAAAGATGTGGTCCACTAAACCCTAGCACATTAATTCCAACAGTAGAAGATGTAAAACCACATTATTGTAAAACAAAGGTTGAGGAAGACACAAAACCTAGGCAAGATATCTCTCAGACTCCTCTGGAAAACTCACAAATAATCTTTGTAGATGGATCAGCATCAAAAGATGAATATGGAAAAAACAGAGTTGGTTATGCAGTAACCACTGAAACTAAAATTATAGAATCACAGGCCCTGCCCCATACATGCTCAGCACAGACTGCAGAGCTGTATGCTGTTATCAGAGCGTGTGAATTATATGAAGGAAAAATCCTAACCATTTATACAGACAGCCAATATGTATTCGAAATAGAGGGTTTAAAACATCAGCTGGAACAGAATTGACACATTTTAATCTGTTAAAACGACTGCTGTTAGCTATCCAGCTACCTGCAAAGATAGCACTTTGTAAATGTAAAGCGCATCAATCTGATGAAATCATGGAAACGAAGGGGAACACCTTTGCTGATATTTCTGCTAAAATAGCTTCGAGGCTTCCCCTCACTTTGAAAATGTCAGATCTCTTATTTATAGATACAGATGTGCTGAAAGATTCACAACAATCTGCACCAGCTGCAGAAGTTAAATCTTGGCTGAATAGAGGGGCCATAAAAAAGATGACATTTATCATTTGGGAAATAAGCCAATATTACCAAAGAATTTATACAAGATGGCGGCCCATGCGACACACGGGGTTTCCCATGTGTCGAGAGGGGGAATGATACACTTAGTAAATCTACATTTCCATACCATAAATGTTTCTGACTATGCAAAAAACTTTTGTAGATCATGTATTATTTGCTGCAAACATAATCCACAGGGGAACATGAGACACAAAAGAGGCCAGTTCCCAGCAGCAATTCATCCCTTTCACACGATACATATGTATTTCATAGAGTTATCATGGTCAGGGGGAAATAAATATTGTTTAGTGGTTATAGATGCATTTTCAAAGTGGGTTGAGATGTACCCTGCAAAACACTGTGATGCGCTCACAGTGGCGAAGAGTTTAGTGACACATTTCTTCCCTACATATGGTATCCCACAAATCATAAGATCAAATAATGGGCCTCATTTTGTAAATAATGTAATAGAACTGTGCTCTAAAGCATTAGGGTTTCAGTTAAAAAACCATTGTTCTTACCACCCACGATCTGCTGGGCTGGTTGAACGAACAAATGGAACAATAAAAAATAGATTAAGGAAAACAATGGAAGAAACAGGGAGGCCATGGCCCGAATGCCTATCCCTGGTTAAATTATGGATGAGAATAACTCCAAATCAAACTGGTCTCACTCCATTTGAAATAGTACATGGCAGACCTTTTCCATTGCCATCAGAAATGGATGACATAGGAAAAGCACAGCAGGAAACATCATTAGCTGAATGGATGAATAAGATGTTACAAACAAAAGAAGTACAGTTGTCCAGTAGTCTGCCAGTAAATTCTGCTCCGATTTCACAGAACAACCTGAGGGCTGGGGACCTGGTCCTGATTAAGACACTTCACAGAAAGGACTGGAGCACCCCCTGCTGAAGAGGGCCATACTGTGTACTCCTGACCACACCGACAGCTTTGAAAATCGCAGAGAGACCATCCTGGATCCACAAGAGCCACTGTAAGCTAATATCACCGTTACAGGAGCCAAACCAACCGACGGGGTAACAGGGGAATGACCGGGTACAAAGGGGTTGGACCCATATGGTCCAACATCTCAAACCGGCGAAGAAAACAACTGACCTGTGCCCAATTTAGCATGGCTTTCTGTGACGTGTGGACAGGACTGATAAGCCTGAGCTTGAACCTGGTAGCAGGGCTCTTTCTCTGTTTAAGAAAGGATCCACAGGATGTAACATCACACGAGAAGAGATGGACAAGATGGACACTGGACCCAAAAACAGATGATTATGATGACATGTTGTAAATGAATATATCTTCAATGCCTGAGTGTATTCATAATTGTACTTCATAAAATGACCTCATAGCAGAAAATCGAAAGAAGTTGCTGTTTAAGTGAAATGAGAAAAAGTGCAATGCTGATATAAACAAGGCTTGTTTTAATTCTTTTATTTTTTATTATTACATTGTTTCTTTGTTTTATTATATTGTCTCACTCTGCCATGATTGGTGGTTGCCTAGGGGTGGAGGAACCGTGTAAGTGTTTCCCACAAAATAATCTGTTTTCCATCCTGTGGGTTTGTGCTTACACAGAGTGTTTCATTTTACATGTATTTACTCATGACTTATTCGTAATAAAATAGGGGGGAACTGTTAGGGTTTTTATGACTTTTTATATTGTTTATCACTTGTGTCTGCTCTAAGTGCTTTCTTCCCCCACATGCCATAGACAAAGAGATAAGAGATAAGGGTGAGTTATGCTATTATCAGCAACATCTAGGGACTGGCACCAATCCTCACTCCTTTCTCTAAAATCAAGACACATGAACCCTAACCTTTCTGACCCCACACACACACACACACACACCTTGAATGTTGTTTGAACTGTGTGTGACCAAGCATGTATAAATAAAGAGGGAGGAGTGTTAATACTTTGTAGTTTGTGTTGCACAGCTACCCTTGCCGCAAGTATAACTGACTCTGTGTCGGTCCTTACCTCTGAGATGACTAAATAATACCTATCACTTATCCAGAACTGGAAAATGACAAACGTGTTAGGAATAACCTTTATTAATATCCTCATAGCTGTTTTTCCCATTTATACTATAGTGAAGTAAAGTATAAGTTCTAATGTTTCCCTTTTGTTACAATAGGATAAGAATGCTCATAGACATACAATACAAGGATAAATGGCCCAAGGGTTGTCATAAATGACCTGAAGCTGGGGCACTGGGGTTGATAGTGGAGCAGCCAGTATAACTGGTTTGATTAGAAATCTACAGCACACTTAGATTAAGGATGGACACCCGCTACTACACAAGCTAACAGATAGACACCACAATGGTGACACATAGTCTACTGATAATCACTGAGGGAGTGCACATCCATTGCATTGGAGTGCCAGATATAAAACTATATGTGACCTTCTTTC
Source organism: Girardinichthys multiradiatus (assembly GCF_021462225.1). Classification (NCBI taxonomy): domain Eukaryota; kingdom Metazoa; phylum Chordata; class Actinopteri; order Cyprinodontiformes; family Goodeidae; genus Girardinichthys; species Girardinichthys multiradiatus. The sequence continues at coordinate 13,863,283 of NC_061814.1, forward strand.
GGGGCTCTTCGTCATGCTCTAACAGACGGCGACGGTCCGAGACGGGAGCCTCAGCGCTGATCTCTGTAATCATTCCTCTGCCTTAATTTAGATTAAAAAGAGCTAAACGTTAGCTAAACGTTGAGAGTCGTTCCTTTAAGAGTCTTTAGATAGAGTGGTGACTGTTTCCGGGGTCCAAGGACTGGTGGAGCTCCAAGGCGTCTGACTGCCAACAGGGTGCGGTAGCTTTGGACAAAAGCAAATTCAATACTTTTACACACTGCATAGGGACCCTGTGTATATGTTCAAAGCCAAGGAATTGACAAAGGGTGTACTTTTTTACACTATCATGACTGTACTGTATTTATTCATCTCTCCAAGAACACCAACTTCAACAGAACCGAACCACCTTTTCAATCTCACACACACACACACACACACACACACACACACTCCACTTCAGATTAATGTAACTCCTTTGTAGAGCTATAGAGCTAATTTTAGCATGTTTTAATTGCTTTTGGGCTTTAAAGTGAATTTACTGCCTGCCTTTCTCTGTTTCTGTCTTTTCCTTCACAGTTGAAATACTGGCCCACAGTTTGTGTGTGGTGAGCTATTTGGGTAAATGTGTAAGGATGACACTGGAAAATAAAAAGGTAATTTTATGATAGATGTAGCCAAATGCTTATCCGTCAAAGAAAAACATTTCCAGAGCAGTGTAATTAGTGTTTTTTTTATTATTATTCAATGAATTAGAATACGCAATCTGATGAGGTTTGTTTTCAGATTAATAGTCCCATTTGAAAATAACATTTAGGCAGGTATTAAACATACATTTCAGTAAGTATTTCATTAATTTAATGAATTTCTGTATTAAGTGGATATATCCTGCTTTTAAATCCTTCTTTTTTGCATTCAAATAATTCAGTTGTGGTCTATATAAAATGGAACTGCGATGATTTGGTCTGAACTCCTAGTTGTAGCTCCACAGGCTCCCCTTTTGCTGCTGTTCTGAGGTGCGTCTGAGAGCAACTCGTTTTGGTGTGGTCTCTTTAAATACTGTTGAGGCACTTCACACCCCACCCCGCTACAGGTCAAGGTGCGCTCCACTTTAACCCGTTCAGCCATTTTTGTAGTTTGATATAAATTATTTAGCGCTGCAGAAACAAGCCAAAAACAACAAAACAATGAAAAACTGTTTATGTAATAATACTATTCCAAACACGGAGTAATGTTATGTCCTCAAGGAGCTAAAAGCAGCACACAGCACTAACATAAGCAGAAGGCACGATTCTACTGCTATCAAAACAATGACCAGTCTTTCATAACAGCACATAAGAAATTCATGTCTAAAATAAAGTTTGTCATTTTAGCGTTATTTGCAGTTTACCGCTTTGCTGTGTCCGTCGTTTCCATAGACAGAAGGAACTGACCCACTAATCAGATGAAGTATTTTGGTAAATCCTTCTTGATACTGGCAGAGGTTGCTGAAGAACTCGTCCTTGAAGTGGGGGAAGTAGGAATTTCCCCACTGATGTGGGTAGATTTCCATGAAAACAACATTTAACCAGGCACTTTGAAGAGGTTCTGATCCTGGGGGATGGTGCAATGAATTGTGTGGGTTAATACACCCAACAACTGAACTGAACCTATCCTCTTTCAGCATAGGTATACTTGAGCTTGGACTACAGAATCTCAGCAAGAAATAAAAATAGTGGATACACATAATTGATCAGCCGGAGGTCCATGACTGTATTTAGCTGTTCCAAGGCAAAAACTGTGACGTAACAGTTGGAAAAAAGTATCAGATGAGAGAGAAAATTGAACGATTGAAAAATATGACGCAAACCGAATATAAAGATATCTCTGCAACACCTAGAGAGACTAAATTGAACTTTTCTGCACTCCTACAGACTCCAAATGCACAACAAAATTAGGTTAAAGGCCAAAAAAGTGGATTTTGCATGATACCCTATATGTCCCCTTTACGTTTTTTTTATTGGTCTGATGTAAGATTCTAATCTGTTTGGTCAAGATGGCAACCAAATCTCCTTCTATTAGAAAAAATTCTGCTTCTTTGAACTTTTTTTTTTACTTTTTCCCTAATATAATGCAATGGGGCTAAGCCTTTTTTTAATATAAATAATTCATAATAACAAGAAACAAAAAGGATCTGGACAAAGATGCCCAAATAATGGTCACCTGCACAGGGCAACAATAGAAGCACTGAGAAACTTGTGCCCTTGACTCAGATAAGTGAATATTACTCTCATACCTTGTTACAGAACTGATTACCGATTAACTTTATTGTATCGAATGATGAATTATGAATCACTAGTGAAGAGGGTAGTACTATAGCTAAAATACAAACTGAAACATTAGTTTTTAGTCCGGTAGAAGGCTGGGGTTGGGGGCAGGGGGCCCGGCTGTGGGTGAAAATTGAAACGGACAACTTGGAAAGGCGAGAATTATGTGGGTTTGGGGGATGTTGGTGGTGTGTATGGGGGATGGACTAAGATGAATTTTAAATTCACAATTTAAAATTCATTTAAATTGTGAATTTAAATTTTTATATATTCCTAACTTTTTATTAAATTATGTCCTGTAAAATGTATATATAATATCACTGAATGTGAATGGAATAAATAACCCAATAAAAAGAAAAAAGTATTGGAATATTAAAAAAAGAAGTGATATTTTGCTTTTACAAGAAACACATTTAGCAGATAAAGAACATGAAAAATTAAAGAGACTGGGTGGGTAAAGTATTGTACAACGTATAAATAAATCTAGAGGTGTAGCTGTGTTATTTCAAAACAAAGTAGACATAAACATAAAACATGTAAGCAAAAATCAAGATAGTAGAATATTAATGGTGCAATTTCATCTCTTGGAAACTCCAAAAACCTTGATAAAGTTATATGCACCGAATATTGATGACCCTCAATTTTTTTGAAAATTTGAAAAAATACATATGGTAACTGCATCATAGGGGAAGACTTTAATTCAATTCTAAAAATGCTTGGATAAATCAAATACAAACCATCTACTTCTCACAAGGCCTGCTGCTGTTTTAAAAAATGGTATGAAAGACCTATAATATTTAGATATATGGAGAGTCAAAAACCCAGATGAAAGAGAATATTCATACTACTCACATATTCATAAAACACATAGAAGAATTGATTTCTATTTGAGGGCTCACTTGAATTGAAGTGTTGGAGTGTACATACACTGCTCAAAAAAAATAAAGGGAACACTGAAATTACACATCCTAGATTTGAGTGAATGAAATATTTTCAATGAATACTTTGTTCTGTACAAAGTTGAATGTGCTGACAACAAAATCACACAAAAATCATCAATGGAAATCAAATGTATTAACCAATGGAGACCTGGATTTGGAGTCACACACAAAATTAAAGTGGAAAAACACACTAGAGGCTGATCCAACTTTGATGTAATGTCCTTAAAACAAGACAAAATGAGGCTCAGTATTGTGTGTGGCCTCCACATGCCTGTATGACCTCCCTACAACGCCTGGGCATGCTCCTGATGAGACGGCGGATGTTCTCCTGAGGGATCTCCTCCCAGACCTGGACTAAAGCATCCGCCAACTCCTGGACAGTATGTGGTGCAACGTGACGTTGGTGGATGGAGCGAGACATGATGTCCCAGATGTGCTCAATCGGACTCAGGTCTGGGGAACGGGCGGGCCAGACCATAGCTTCAATGTCTTCGTCTTGCAGGAACTGCTGACACACTCCAGCTACATGAGGTCTAGCATTGTCCTGCATTTGGAGGAACCCAGGGCCAACCGCACCAGCATCTGGTTTCACAAGGGGTCTGAGGATCTCATCTCGGTACCTAATGGCAGTCAGGCTACCTCTGGCGAGCACATGGAGGGCCGTGCGGCCCTTCAAAGAAATGCCACCCCACACCATTACTGACCCACTGCCAAAGCGGTCCTGCTGAAGGATGTTGCAGGCAGCAGATCGCTCTTCACGGTGTCTCCAGACTGTGTCACATCTGTCACACTTTCATCTGTGAAGAGCAGAGGGCGCCAGTGGCGAATTTGCCAACCCTGGTGTTCTCTGAGAAATGCCAAGCGTCCTGCATGGTGTTGGGCTGTGAGCACAACCCCTATTTGTGGAGATCGGGCCCTCATACCATCCTCATGGAGTTGGTTTTTAACCGTTTTTGCAGACACATGCACATTTGTGGCCTGCTGGAGGTCATTTTGCAGGGCTCTGGCAGTGCTCCTCCTGTTCCTCCTTGCACAAAGGCAGAGGTAGCGGTCCTGCTGCTGTGTTGTTGCCCTCCTATGGCCTCCTCCTCATCTCCTGGTGTACTGGTCTGTCTCCTGGTAGCGCCTCCAGGCTCTGGACACTACGCTGACAGACACAGCAGACCTTCTTGCCAAAGCTTGCATTGTTGTGCCATCCTGGATGAGTTGCACTACCTGAGCCACTTGTGTGGGTTGTAGAGTCCGTCTCATGCTACCACGAGTGTGAAAGCACCACCAACATTCAAAAGTGACCAAAACATCAGCCAGAAAGCATAGGTACTGAGAAGTGGTCTGTGGTCCCCACCTGCAGAACCACTCCTTTATTGAGTGTGTCTTGTTAATCGCCAAAGATTTCACCTGTTGTCTATTGCATTTGCACAACAGCTGTTGTTGGATGGGTGCAAAAACTTGTTATCACTCATGTAAAAACTTTGCGTTGCAAGGCACCTGCACTATGCCTTCCTCCCTGTGTGTGTGAGATCATTGTTATCTCTGTGTGAACCAGCCTCCTTTCTTTCTCACACACATACACCCTGTCTGAACTGTCTGTTGAACTGTGCATATAAATAAAGAGATAGGGTGTCAAAAACTTTGTAGTTTCACTGCAAAGTGGGCTACCCTTGCTGCAAGTAACTCTGACTGTATCGTTCTTACCTCTGAGTTGACTAAATAATACCTAACAGCTGTGAAATTGATTGTCAATCAGTGTTGCTTCCTAAGTAGACAATTTAATTTTACAGAAGTATGATTTACTTGGAGTTATATTTTCTATAGAGTAGTTGTTCTCATGTATGATTGATATGTAAATGGGATCAGATTGGAAAACAGTAAGTAATAGGAATTTGACTGTGGGTTAATCTACAAAGTAAGGTGGTCTGCATGAGAATAAAGTGCCTAATAAATAACCCTGAACTCCGCAACCAGCCAATAACCCAATGGTTCCTAGGTTCAATGGCTAGCAGCCAGCAATGCTGGTGTTGGTCCACTGTGTTTTATCAAGGGCAGGGTCAATGCAGCTAGCTATCAGGAGATTTTGGAGCACTTCATGCTTCCATCTGCTGAAAAGCTTTATGGAAATGAAGATTTCATTTTTCAGCACGACCTGGCACCTGCTCACCGTGCCAAAACCACTGGTAAATGGTTTACTGACCATGGTATCACTGTGCTCAATTGGCCTACCAACTCTCCTGACCTGAACCCCATAGAGAATCTGTGGGATATTGTGAAGAGAACGTTGAGAGACTCAAGACCCAACACTCTGGATGAGCTAAAGGCCGCTATAGAAGCATCCTGGGCATCCATAAGACCTCAGCAGTGCCACAGGCTGATTGCCTCCATGCCACGCCGCATTGAAGCAGTCATTTCTGCAAAAGGATTCCTGACCAAGTATTGAGTGCATAACTGTACATGATTATTTGAAGGTTGACGTTTTTTGTATTAAAAACACTTTTCTTTTATTGGTCGGATGAAATATGCTAATTTTGTGAGATAGGAATTTTGGGTTTTCATGAGCTGTATGCCACAATCATCCGTATTAAGACCATAAAAGACCTGCAATATTTCAGTTAGTGTGCAATGAATCTAAAACATATGAATGTTAAATTTTCATCATGACATTATGGAAAATAATGAACTTTATCACAATATGCTAATATTTTGAGAAGGATCTGTACAATACATAGCTAGAAAAAAGGACAGCCAATAAACTTATTAAAACCCAAACTCCACACCCAGCCAATAACCCAAGCTTCAATGGCTAGCTCTCTAGACATCAGCTGCAAAGTTTGTAGATCTCACTTTAACCTTTAACTCATTCATGGTGTCGTTGTAATTGCAGATCCTGCTTTTGAACAACTTTCCTGTACACATGCCAGAGGAAGTCAATTTAAGTGAGGTTGTTCTTCAAAAAGGGTTTGACTTATTTTCGCGGGGTCACCGTAAACATAAAACAGCAACATTGGGTTAAATGTTGTCGTGGTGCTTTTCTTTTTCTGTCAGGTTAAATGCAGAAACAATTTGATTTGGAGGCTGTTTTTAGTCATGGGTGCTCCTGGAATGTCTGTGAATTACATGCCAAAGAAAAGCATTGGTGTATTATATAAGAGTAAGGTGAACATTATTTGGCCTGTATTGAAGTGATGCCTTGGCTTAATTTTTGACATTTCACCTAAGGTTCTTCCCAAAGCAACATTTTCTATAGAGTAGTTGTTCTCATGTATGATTGATATGTAAATGGGATCAGATTGGATAGAAAACAGTAAGAAATAGGAATTTGACCGTGGGTTAATGTACAAAGTAAGGTGGTCTGCGTGAGAATAAAGTGCCTAATAATTCACCTTGAAGAATACAGTAAAATAATGGGCAATGCGATGTAGACTTTTGTCAAAAGTTGGCTTTGTCACACTTTTCCTCTTTTTCCGTGAAAGGATGGCAGAGCGTATGTTTCTGTAGTGTAGTGGTTATCACATTTGCTTTACATGCAAAAGGTCTCTGGTTTGAAACCAGACAGAAACAGCTTATCTAGCTTTTGTGTCTTATGTAGTTTTCACATCGGAACAAGATATTAACTTGTTTGATCTACCACGTACACAGTTGAATCCCGAAAGCCCTTCAACAAACACAAATCACAAGGGTTCTATGGTGTAATGGTTAGCACTCTGGCCTCTGAATCCAGTGATCTGAGTTCAAGTCTCAGTTGAACCTGCTCTGTTTCTTTGGTTGTGTCTGACCAGTTTTCACTTCAGAGAGAATAGTTTAAAGACATTGAAAAATGATCAAATAATTGACATTATTCTATAGATTAACTGTACTACACAGCCAGGCAATCTAGCAAATGCCTAAGTGCAATGCATGGCAAGGAATAGTTGAGGAAGATCAAAAAGGCTGAAGAAAACCTTCATCATATGCATTAATCATATATACAATACATATCTAGAAAAAAGGACAGCCAATAAACCTATTAAAACCCAAACTCCACACCCAGCCAATAACCCAAGGTTCAATGGCTAGCTCTCTAGACATCAGCTGCAAAGTTTGTAGGTCTCACTTTAACCTTCAACTCATTCATGGTGTCGTTGTAATTGCAGATCCTGCTTTTGAACAACTTTCCTGTACACATGCAAGAGGAAGTCAATTTAAGTGAGGTTGTTCTTCAAAAAGGGTTTGACTCATTTTCACGGGGTCACCGTAAACATAAAACAGCAACATTGGGTTAAGTGTTGTCGTGGTGCTTTTCTTTTTCTGTCAGGTTAAATGCAGAAACAATTTGATTTGGAGGCTGTTTTTAGTCATGGGTGCTCCTGGAATGTCTGTGAATTACATGTCAAAGAAAAGCATTGGTGTATTATATAAGAGCTAGGTGAACATTATTTGGCCTGTATTGAAGTGATGCCTTGGCTTAATTTTTGACATTTCACCTAAGGTTCTTCCCAAAGCAACATTTTCTATAGAGTAGTTGTTCTCATGTATGATTGATATGTAAATGGGATCAGATTGGATAGAAAACAGTAAGAAATAGGAATTTGACCGTGGGTTAATCTACAAAGTAAGGTGGTCTGCGTGAGAATAAAGTGCCTAATAATTCACCTTGAAGAATATGGTAAAATAATTGGCAATGCGATGTAGACTTTTGTCAAAAGTTGGTTATGTCACACTTTTCCTCTTTTTCTGTGAAAGGATGGCAGAGTGTCTGTTTCTGTAGTGTAGTGGTTATCACATTTGCTTTACACGCAAAAGGTCTCTGGTTCGAAACCAGACAGAAACAGCTTATCTAGCTTTTGTGTCTTATGTAGTTTTCACATCGGAATAAGATATTAACTTGTTTGATCTACCACGTACACAGTTGAATCCCGAAAGCCCTTCAACAATCACAAATCACAAGGGTTCTATGGTGTAATGGTTAGCACTCTGGCCTCTGAATGCAGTGATCTGAGTTCAAGTCTCAGTAGAACCTTCTCTGTTTCTTTGGTTGTGTCTGACCAGTTTTCACTTCAGAGAGAACAGTTTAAAGACATTAAAAAATGATCAAATAATTGACATTGTTCTATAGATTAACTGTACTACACAGCCAGGCAATCTAGCAAACACCAAAGTGCAATGCATGGCAAGGAATAGTTGAGGAAGATCAAACAGGCTGAAGAAAACATTCATCATATGCATTAATCATATATAAAATACATATCTAGAAAAAAGGACAGCCAATAAACCTATTAAAACCCAAACTCCACACCAAGCCAATAACCCAAGGTTCAATGGCTAGCTCTCTAGACATCAGCTGCAAAGTTTGTAGGTCTCACTTTAACCTTCAACTCATTCATGGTGTCGTTGTAGTTGCAGATCCTGCTTTTGAACAACTTTCCTGTACACATGCAAGAGGAAGTCAATTTAAGTGAGGTTGTTCTTCAAAAAGGTTTTGACTCATTTTCGCGGGGTCACCGTAAACATAAATCAGCAACATTGGGTTAAGTGTTGTCGTGGTGCTTTTCTTTTTCAGTCAGGCAAAATGCAGAAACAATTTGATTTGGAGGCTGTTTTTAGTCATGGGTGCTCCTGGAATGTCTGTGAATTACATGTCAAAGAAAAGCATTGGTGTATTATATAAGAGCAAGGTGAACATTATTTGGCCTGTATTGAAGTGATGCCTTGGCTTAATTTTTGACATTTCACCTAAGGTTCTTCCCAAAGCAACATTTTCTATAGAGTAGTTGTTCTCATGTATGATTGATATGTAAATGGGATCAGATTGGATAGAAAACAGTAAGAAATAGGAATTTGACCGTGGGTTCATCTACAAAGTAAGGTGGTCTGCGTGAGAATAAAGTGCCTAATAATTCACCTTGAAGAATACGGTAAAATAATGGGCAATGCGATGTAGACTTTTGTCAAAAGTTGGCTTTGTCACACTTTTCCTCTTTTTCCGTGAAAGAATGGCAGAGCGTATGTTTCTGTAGTGTAGTGGTTATCACATTTGCTTTACACGCAAAAGGTCTCTGGTTCAAAACCAGACAGAAACAGCTTATCTAGCTTTTGTGTCTAATGTAGTTTTCACATTGGAATAAGATATTAACTTGTTTGATCTACCACGTACACAGTTGAATCCCGAAAGCCCTTCAACAAACACAAATCACAAGGGTTCTATGGTGTAATGGTTAGCACTCTGGCCTCTGAATCCAGTGATCTGAGTTCAAGTCTCAGTAGAACCTGCTCTGTTTCTTTGGTTGTGCCTGACCAGTTTTCACTTCAGAGAGAATAGTTTAAAGACATTGAAAAATGATCAAATAATTGACATTATTCTATAGATTAACTGTACTACACGGCCAGGCAATCTAGCAAACGCCAAACTGCAATGCATGGCGAGGAAGGTCAAACAGGCTGAAGAAAACCTTCATCATATGCATTAATCATATATACAATACATAGCTAGAAAAAAGGACAGCCAATAAACCTATTAAAACCCAAACTCCACACCCAGCCAATAACCCAAGGTTCAATGGCTAGCTCTCTAGACATCAGCTACAAAGTTTGTAGGTCTCACTTTAACCTTCAACTCATTCATGGTGTCGTAATTGCAGATCCTGCTTTTGAACAACTTTCCTGTACACATGCAAGAGGAAGTCAATTGAAGTGAGGTTGTTCTTCAAAAAGGGTTTGACTCATTTTCGCGGGGTCACCGTAAACATAAAACAGCAACATTGGGTTAAGTGTTGTCGTGGTGCTTTTCTTTTTCTGTCAGGCAAAATGCAGAAACAATTTAATTTGGAGGCTGTTTTTAGTCATGGGTGCTCCTGGAATGTCTGTGAATTACATGTCAAAGAAAAGCATTTGTGTATTATATAAGAGCAAGGTGAACATTATTTGGCCTGTATTGAAGTGATGCCTTGGCTTAATTTTTGACATTTCACCTAAGGTTCTTCCCAAAGCAACATTTTCTATAGAGTAGTTGTTCTCATGTATGATTGATATGTAAATGGGATCAGATTGGATAGAAAACAGTAAGAAATAGGAATTTGACCGTGGGTTAATGTACAAAGTAAGGTGGTCTGCGTGAGAATAAAGTGCCTAATAATTCACCTTGAAGAATACGGTAAAATAATGGGCATTGCGATGTAGACTTTTGTAAAAAGTTGGCTTTGTCACACTTTTCCTCTTTTTCCGTGAAAGGATGGCAGAGCGTATGTTTCTGTAGTGTAGTGGTTATCACATTTGCTTTACACGCAAAAGGTCTCTGGTTCGAAACCAGACAGAAACAGCTTATCTAGCTTTTGTGTCTTATGTAGTTTTCACATCGGAATAAGATATTGACTTGTTTGATCTACCACGTACACAGTTGAATCCCGAAAGCCCTTCAACAAACACAAATCACAAGGGTTCTATGGTGTAATGGTTAGCACTCTGGCCTCTGAATCCAGTGATCTGAGTTCAAGTCTCAGTAGAACCTGCTCTGTTTCTTTGTTTGTGTCTGACCAGTTTTCACTTCAGAGAGAATAGTTTAAAGACATTGAAAAATGATCAAATAATTGACATTATTCTATAGTTTAACTGTACTACACGGCCAGGCAATCTAGCCAAACGCCAAAGTGCAATGCATGGCAAGGAATAGTTGAGGAAGGTCAAACAGGCTGAAGAAAACCTTTATCATATGCATTAATCATATATACAATACATAGCTAGAAAAAAGGACAGCCAATAAACCTATTAAAACCCAAACTCCACACCTAGCCAATAACCCAAGGTTCAATGACTAGCTCTCTAGACATCAGCTGCAAAGTTTGTAGGTCTCACTTTAACCTTCAACTCATTCATGGTGTCGTTGTAATTGCAGATCCTGCTTTTGAACAACTTTCCTGTACACATGCAAGAGGAAGTCAATTTAAGTGAGGTTGTTCTTCAAAAAGGGTTTGACTCATTTTCGCGGGGTCACCGTAAACATAAATCAGCAACATTGGGTTAAGTGTTGTCGTGGTGCTTTTCTTTTTCTGTCAGGCAAAATGCAGAAACAATTTAATTTGGAGGCTGTTTTTAGTCATGGGTGCTCCTGGAATGTCTGTGAATTACATGTCAAAGAAAAGCATTGGTGTATTATATAAGACCAAGGTGAACATTATTTGGCCTGTATTGAAGTGATGCCTTGGCTTAATTTTTGACATTTCACCTAAGGTTCTTCCCAAAGCAACATTTTCTATAGAGTAGTTGTTCTCATGTATGATTGATATGTAAATGGGATCAGATTGGATGGAAAACATTAAGAAATAGGAATTTGACTGTGGGTTAATCTACAAAGTAAGGTGGTCTGCGTGAGAATAAAGTGCCTAATAATTCACCTTGAAGAATACGGTAAAATAATTGGCAATGCGATGTAGACTTTTGTCAAAAGTTGGCTTTGTCACACTTTTCCTCTTTTTCCGTGAAAGGATGGCAGAGCGTATGTTTCTGTAGTGTAGTGGTTATCACGTTTGCTTCGCACGCAAAAGGTCTCTGGTTTGAAACCAAATAGAAACAGGTTATCTAGCTTTTGTGTCTTTTAGAGTTTTCACATCAGCATAAGATTTTAACCTGTTTGACCTACCACGTACGTAGTTGAATTCTTATGCTGGCATTTTAAAAATCAAGAATCCAGAAAACCCTTCAACAAACACACATCTATCTTGTACATAATCTAAATGCTCATGCTAGCATATTCAAAATCAAGGATCCTCAAACCCTTCACCAAAAAGGCTTTCAAGGGTTCTTTGTTGTAGTAGTTAGCATTCTGGGTTCTCTGAATCCAGCGAACTGAGTTCCAGAACCTTAAGCATTAACATTAACATTAAGCAGAACCTGCTTAAATCCTTTTGTAGTATCTGACCAAGTATCTCTCAAAACAAAGCCATAAGTGAAGCACAGCGCTAAGGCCTTGAATTCATAAAGACCACTGCTGTTATCTGTTTTACAAAGAGATACAGCTATGTGTTTACCTTCCTAATAGAGAAAAGAGAGAACTGTGATTTTACCTAATTATTTTGTAATACCTTTTAATGAATATGCTCTCCTTGAGCCATAAGGCAGTTTATGCTTGGAATAGTTTTAAAATTTAACATGGTAAAAATGACAATCCTCATTTGTATGGTATTTAAAAATGTTCTGATGAGTGTACTGACCATTGATGATTCTCTTGCAATTTTGTGAGGAAAAATATCCATTCTTAATAAAGTTTAGTTCAGTGATTGTCCCTCAAGTGTTTGATATCCGTGCCAATATGTCATCATAAATGTCTTCTGATATACACTCACTGGCCACTTTATTAGGTACACCTGTCCAACTGCTTGTTAACGCAAATTTCTAATCAGCCAATCACATGGCAGCAACTCAATGCATTTAGGCATGTAGACATGATCAAGATGATCTGCTGCAGTTCAAACCGAGCATCAGAAAGGGTAAGAAAGGTGATTTAAGTGACTTTGAACGTGGCATGGTTGTTGATGCCAGACAGGCTGGTCTGAGCATTTCAAAAACTGCTGAACTACTGGGATTTTCACATACTACCATCTCTAGGGTTTACAGAGAATGGTCCGAAAAAGAGAAAATATCCAGTGAGCGGCAGTCTTGTGGGCGCAAATGCCTTGTTGATGCCAGAGGTCAGAGGAGAATGGCCAGGCTGGTTTGAGCTGATGGAAAGGCAACAGTAACTCAAATAACCACTTGTTACAACTGAGGCATGCCGAAGAGCATCTCTGAACGCACATGTCGATCCTTGAGGCGGATGGGCTACAGCAGCAGAAGACCACACTGGACCACATTGGAACTGGAGAGAAATGGACCGCGTGGTGCACAGGGAGGAAAGAGAGTAAAAACTCCCATTTTACAACACCTGTCAGCTAAGAACAGGAAACTGAGGCTACAATTCGCACAGGCTCACCAAAATTGGACAATAGAAGATTGGAAAAACGTTGCCTGCTCTGATGAGTCTCGATTTCTGCTGCGACATTCGGATGGTAGGGTCAGAATTTGGCGTCAACAACATGAAAGCATGGATCCATCCTGCCTTGTATCAGCGGTTCAGGCTGGTGGTGGTGTAATGGTGTGGGGGATATTTTCTGGGCACACCTTGGGCCCTTTAGTACCAATTGAGCATCGTGTCAATGCCACAGCCAACCTGAGTATTACTGCTGACCATGTCCATCCCTTTATGACCACAGTGTACCCATCTTCTGATGGTTACTTCCAGCAGGATGTACCATGTCATAAAGCACGAATCATTTCAGATTGGTTTCTTGAACATGACAATGAGTTAACTGTACTCAAATGGCCTCCACAGTCACCAGATCTCAATCCAATAGAGCACCTTTGGGATGTGGTGGAATGGGAGATTCGCATCATGGATGTGCAGCTGACAAATCTGCAGCCTCTGTGTGATGCTATTATATCAATATGGACCAAAGAATGTTTCCAGTAACTTGTTGAATCTATGCCACGAAGGATTAAGGCAGTTCTCAAGGCAAAAGGGGGTCCAACCTGGAACTAGCAAGGTGTACCTAATAAAGTGAGCAGTGAGTGTACATGTCATCTCTGGCTCTTCTCTGCTCTTCATAGGAACAAATACCAAGGACTCAGCAGGAAGTATCAGGAAGTCAAAAGGACTTTAAAAGCTGGACCTCAACAACACATCAGAGAAGAAGAACTAGAACCACTAGAAAAAGAGATTTGTTTTGAGAATTTTAAGATATTGTGTTCCTTTCTCATCTACTGAGGAAGCTGCTGTTTACTGATTTAGGCAAGTGACTTTTTTACTCATTACATTAGGAGAAGGTTCCAAATGAGATCCGAAAGGCTTTTTCCATTCACACATTCAAGGCTGTTGGACACGACAAACAGTTGTTCTGACAGTGAAAAAGAGGCCATCAGGCCATATGTAAAAGAAAGGTTACTAAAGAAACAGATATCAATCTCTTACCATTGTACAAAATTGTAATGCTTTACTTTTTTCCTTACAATACATTTACTGAGAAAATCTTTAAAGTTATAGTGAAGCTATTGTGAAGGCTCCATTCAATTATATTAATGGATTAAAACTCTTGTCAGTCTCAATACATACAGTCTTAAATCTATCAGAACAAATCTATCTGATCTGTAACGTTCTTCATTATTGCACAATTCAAATTGGCAATCATGAGATTTGTACATTTAGAATTTGGAGAGGTTTTGCAAAGGTTGGAAACTCTTTCTCAAACGAAAGTCCAGCGGTGGAATGTTGACAGACTTCTACCAAGGACTGAAAGCTGAGATTAAATCCAAAGGTACGTCAACAAGGTTTTAGTTCAAGGGTGCGTAGATTTATACAATCTGTTTATTGTTTATTTTACTTTGAACTGGTTTAGCAAATTCTCACCTTTTACGTTACAAAAACCTACAATTAAAAAAGAGGTTGATACACTATAAATTGTAGAAAACTAGATGATTTGACATATACTTAGAGCATTTTATGCCTATACATAAAGATTATTTAACATAACTGTATTAAGCAAAGCATGCTTATTGTAGAAGTACATCCTTAAAATTATTTTATTAGAAACAGAAAATCAAAAAAAAAAAAAAATCTAAAAACTCACAACAATCATCATCTCATTTTAAATGTGTTTGTTTGATTGTGCTTACCTCCTCCCACTTGATGCCCCACTGGTCTTTTTCCAATTTAGAACATAAGCAAGCCACATTTACATGATTGCTCTTTGCCTGTGAGAGCATCTGTGTGTGTTTGTGTGTGTGTGTGTGTGAGAGAGAGAGACAGAGAGACAGTGTGTGAGAGTACGGGTGTGCATGCTCAGGAAAAATGTTACAAGCCCTTGTTTGTACCAACAGCACTGTACAATATTTCCACTTAGTCACGCACTTATAGTTTATCATCTAAGCCAAAGGTAATGTGGTGCAGTCTGCTGAAGCAAGCAACCAGCATGAGGATCAATGCTGTGACCTTCCAGTTTGCTGTCAATCAAACTGTCAGTTGAGTCACTAGATTACACAAGCCACCAGAGTATTTGCATATAGTACAAGAGCTTTATGCCTAGTTTATTAGTGTCATCCTTCAGAGTGTATACGGCTCTTCCCTGATCAAAAGGCAGAATCATGTTCTCAAGAGGTTTAATGACTTGTAAAAAAAAATAAACACGAGTGCCAGGATCTGCCATTTTTTTTTTTTTTTGTTAGTTTATTACTTTCTAGATTCTTGTGTTCATGTGTTGGTTTATTTTCCTTTTAGGTCCCTGCCTTTCTTCTGCTCATTAGTTTAATTAGCCGCATGCTGTCATTCACCCACTGGCTGTCTATGGAGGACTGACATAATTAAAAATAAAAGCAGAAATGTATATATTTTGTTTTTCCTTTTCCTTAGACATGCCTTTGTTCTTTTTACATTTCCTCATCTTGTCTTTTTCCTTTACCGTATGCATTTCTCGTTCATTATGCAAATGAGGAGGGCTGCGTTCTTGCTCCAGCTCCTCTACTATTGGTCAATAAACAGGAAGGAGGAGGATCCATGTGCAGGCCGAGGGTGTGTCCCAATTCAGGGGCTGGATCCTTCGATGGCCGTATTTGTAGGCCGATTACGTCACAGCACAGGAAGGCTGTCCCAGTTCATGAATCCTTCCGAGATTCCTTCAAATGCGGCCGACAAATGTGTCCTTCTTTTGCCCGATTTGAAGGATGGGTTGTGAGTATCCTTCGCGGTCCATCATTTCCCATGATTCATTGCGGGTCGAAGCGGATCGATCAAGCTGGGGCCGCCATGGCAGACCACAGTGGCAAAAGTTGTGAGTAAACTGTGAAAAAACACTTTCTGTGACACAAATTAACTTTTACAATGTTTTTAGTGCGGGAATATAACTGTGTAGATGTGAAAAATCTGCTTGATTTATCTAGACATCGCTTAGTTTCGAATGTGCTCCAATGTGTTCGGAGTTTTCCGCTCCGGCCGTAGTAACTGCCGGCTTGCCTCGCCAGCCTCCCCAGTGGTGAGGCAAGCTAGCCCGGGAAAGATCTGACCGGACTCCCGGCACTGAGCTCTTGCTGGTAGTCATCACATTGAACTTTAAACACAAGTGATTTCTAACAGTATGTGTTAGTATTATTTAAATTTATTGTGTCATTTGTTCATGTAAGTCGATTTGACATTACAGGTGATATTAAAGTTAACCTGAATAAATGGACAATTTTATGTAATCTTACTGTATCGCTGGAGAGTGTGATTGAGAATAAATAAGCTTTTAAATATTCATTTTTGATGAAGAAATGTGCTATGTGTTTTTAAAGGTGTCTTTATAATTCAGCTAGCATTATAATTCGTGATTCCAGGTACAGCTGAAGAGAAATACAGTTTCAAATGCAAGCAAATCTCAGTAAAGAAGTTAGAAGTTTGAAAGAGCTTGTTTTAGGCATTTGCTTAGAAATATTTTAATATGTTCTACAAACTAAGACAACTGTAAAATAAAAAAAAAGCTTTTTTTTTACATTGATATTAAGAAAGATGTTTTTTTTTTTGTTGTTTTTGTTGTTTAGGGACAAAGGAGCAGACGGGCCAGTTTATTAAACTCAGGGGTGAGAATGATCACCTTTTTACTGGAGCTAAAAACTCAGCCACCGTGGCTTGGAGGTACAATAACAACATTCTTTGCAGTCAATTTCTGTCCAGTTTCAAAAACTCCTATCTTTCTAACTTTCATAAATATCCATCCAGTGATTAACATACATCTTTTGGTTTACCCTCTTTCCTTTTGCTTGTTTAGGACAATTCTGGAGAAGATGGGCCAACAGGGGAAGGTCACCCCCTTGCAGGCCAAATAAAAAGTGGGACAATATGAAAAGGAAATATAAAGTATGTTAAGAACTTCTCATGTCACACACAAATAAAACAATATTTCTAAAAGTCTTATTGGTTTCTCTGTTTAGTCAACTCTTCTTTTCTTCCTTCTAACTTTAGGATTGCAGGTATCCAGGGTCAGGAGACGGAGTCAGTGAAAAGCCCACTGCTGCTACTTGGCCCTGGTTTGTCCTTATGGATGAGGTGTTGGGACAGAGGTCTTCCACAACACCTTCTGTCCTAATTGCCTCCATCCCCGAGGACACTCCAGGGCCAAGCGGAGCGGTGGGCAACCAGATGGAGAAGGAAGACAGTGAGCCAGCAGGAAGAGGTCAGAAAAGAAAGAGGGATAGATATGAGGAGATGATAGAGTTGATCAGGGAGGACATGAGGGCACAGAGAGAACCAGAAGAGAGGAGGACACAGAGAATGGACTGTTTTCCAAAGAATGACACCAAAGTAAGGTGCTACATAAGAAATAAATAAATAAGTTTTGTTCAGACAGTTTCTTAAAGTTTTAAGCTGTATGCAGATGTTTGTGATGCCTCTCTCCACTGTCCATGACATCATCCATTAAGTTTAAAGGGCTGGCAGGACCACATCACTTAGATGTAATCAGAAATATGCAGAATTAGAAGATAGTGCTTACAAAATATTACAATTAGTTATACCCCTCAAAAATTAATCCCATCTATAATATTAATATTAGACTTGCCTGCATACAGTAGTCATGTTTTGTCATGTGTGTATACAGACAGACAGACAGACAGACCGACCGACCGAAACTAAACAACCCCAAATCATAACACTGTGTCAGTACTGACTTATCATTACTGCACGTGACATCTTCTCCAGAGGAGAGACGATGCCTATGACCATGACCACCTGTGGTTGGCTGGCAGCAGAGTGGGTACTGATACTGGAAGATCATTTGATTCCTTCACAAAACAATTGAGGGATGCAATGTGCTGTTGGCTGTGCCCTGAGAGGACGTGCAACAGTGAAATGGAACAGAAAAAGAGAACCTGCTGGGGGCTGCCCTACAAATCCTAAGTCCACTTTTCCAGCGTCATCTGCTCCATGGAACATATTTCCTGCTCAGGTCCCCCTGTCATACATAGTAATCCTGCTTCTTTGCCTGTCACACACATCGAGGGTTCAGATGCAATGGACACTCTTCTCAAAGCTCACGGGTTCCTGCATCTCTTCCTCTTCCACAGAAAAGACCTCAAAGGGTTATACAAATATATAGGCAGGAATGCTGGCAGTGAGGCAGCCTGCTTATCTCTGCAGTGACTGCCCCAATTTGCAAGTGAGTCAGATGGGACTAGAGGCCCAACAGACTCCTGCCCTGGTCAGGGAAGGATGTACAGCGTTCTTGTCTACTTTTAAGGCTAGGCTTAAAACTTTCCTTTTTGATAAAGCTTATAGTTAGAGTGACTAAGGTTATCCTGAGCTATCTCTGTAGTTATGCTGCTATAGGCTTAGGCTGCTGGAGGTCATAATGACCACTTTCACTCTTTCCGCTACATTCTCATACTCTCCAATTTTGTATTATTTGTTGTTATTTCAGCTTTTGGCCGCTCACACTGAGCCTGGTTCTGCTGGAGGTTTCTTCCTGTTAAAAAGGAGTTTTTCCTCTCCACTGTCGCTACATGCATGCTCACTATGAGGGATTGCTGTAAAGTCAACACCAGTGACTGTCCACTGTCTGTTATGATTTGGGGTTGTTTGGTTTCTGTTTTTTCCTTATATGTTTCTAGCAGTTTTTGAATCATGCTTCTGTTTATTATTTTCCTGTTCATGCTTTAGTTTTTGTCTTCTAGTTCATGTTTTGTCAAGTTACGTTTTTGGATCTGGTTATGCTTCAGTTTCATGTTGTTCTAGTTATGTTTCTATTTGTTTGTATCGTTGAATTTCTGTTTTCCTCCTGTCACGTTGTGTTCTGTCTGTCAATCAACTTTATTCGGTTCACCTGCACCTAGCTAACCTGTCTCCTTGCTCCACCTGGTTCATGCTCCATAAATACACACCTGTTCAGTTACTCATCGCGGAAACATTTTCAGTTCATGTCACCTGTGTCCTGTTGATCATGCCAAGCCTGTCTTGCCAGCCTGCCCATGTCTGTTTTTGCCCTCAACGTCTGTAGTAAGTTTTGTTAATTAAATAATTTCACTTACTGTCATGCTGCCTGCTCATTTGCATTCCGGGGTCCTTCGCTACACAAACCGTAACAGAATGTTTCCGCCAAACATGGACCTCGTGGACGGTAGGAAGGAGAGCGCCAGGGGTCGCTGGGTTCAGCAGCAGATGGAGGAGGCAATGAAATATCTTCCGTCTGATCTGGGAGGTTCTGCCCTCTCCACTGCTGCTGGAGCAGACGTCTTCGTCTACCACAGCACTGTCTCCCAGGCTCGCTGCAGCTCCACCCATGCTGTCTTCCGCCCGGTGTTCTGAGGCAACACCAGAGGAGCTGCAGGACCATTTAAGGTTTTATGCACGCCAGCTTAAAGCTCTCAGAAGGACCTGTCTCCTGTATTCCTCTCCTGAACTTTGGGAGAGAATCAGACAGCTCCTGCGCACGCCACTGAGGGTCTCGGCGACGCCTCAGCTCCTGCGCACACCACTGAGGGTCTCAGCGGCGCCTCAGTTGCTGCTCTTAGTCTGCACGCCTTCCAGGGATTCAGTGGGGAACTGGTCCCCGTCCTCGTTCCTGAACCCTGTGATAAAGGGTTCGAGGAGGAAGCGCCACCGGATCCTGTCTCGGAGGGGTTCAAGGAGCAGCTTGTCCTCGTTCTGGCCTCCGAGGGTCCCCCAGACCTTGCATTGGCTTGCGAGGGTCACGTCGGCTCCGCTTCAGCCTCTGAGGGTTCGCCACGCTCTGCTTCAGCCTCTGAGGGTTCACCAGGCTCTTCTTCAGCCTCTAAGGGTTCACCAGGTCATGTTCCGGAGGAGCCTGTGGGCTGACTGCCTCCACGTCCTGGTTCTGAGCACCTAGGTTTCCTCTGGGGGGTGTTCATTGAACTGAAGCCTGACTCCTGGGCACCGCTTGGCTCCAAGCCTGGCTCCAAGCCTCCAGAGTTCTGTGAGCGGTTCAAGGATGAACCGCCTCCCATCCAAGTTCCAGAGTTCAGAGAGGGGTTCAAGGATGAACCGCCTCTAGTCTATGTTCCAGAGTTTCGAGAGGGGTTTGAGGCCGAACCGCCTCTTATACATGTTCCTATTTTCGAGAGGGGTTCAAGGACCAACCACCTCTACTGCCTGTGCCAGAGGGGTCTGTGGGTGGACTGCCTATGACCATAGCTCTAGGGCCCAGTGACTGTGTTCCAGGCCAGATTGACTGTGTTCCAGGCCTGACTGACATTGCTCCTGAGCTGATTTACTGTGCTCCCGAGCTGACTTACTGTGCTCCTGAGCCGACTGACTGTGTTTCAGACCTGACTGACATTTTACCTAAGGCACCCGACTTAACGCCTGACTATGGGGCGCCTGACTCTGAGCCTGACTCCAAGCCTGACTCTAGGCCTGACTCTGAGCTCCGAGGTTGCTCTACCCGGCGCGGCTGCCCTCCTGACTGAGGGTCCTCTACTCTGCTCGGCCGACCTCCTGACTGAGGGTCCTTCACGATGCGCGGCCGGCCTCCTGATCAACCGGCTGGTTCCCGCTGCCGTCGTCGGCCGCTATGGTCTCTACGTCTCTGTCGGCCTCCTTGTCTTCACCTTCACCGTCGTCGCCAGCCGCCACTCTCTCTACGCCTCTGTCGGCCTCCACATCTTTGCCGCCAGCCTCCACGCATTCGCCGCCGACCACCCAGGACTCTGTGTTGCAGGTCCTGGCGCCCGCCTGAACTTTGTGCCTGCTCGGGACGGCCTCCTGGTTGTCCACCTGAACTTTGTGTTTTTGTTTCTGGTTACTCATCAGTTACTCATCGTGGAAACATTTTCAGTTCATGTCACCTGTGTCCTGTTGATCATGCCAAGCCTGTCTTGCCAGCCTTCCCATGTCTGTTTTTGCCCTCAACTTATGTAGTAAGTTTTGTTAATTAAATAATTTCACTTACTGTCAAGCAGCCTGCTCATCTGCATTCCGGGGTCCTTCGCTACACAAACCGTAACACTGTCACTACATGCTCATCCAGGAGGAGTGACTGCTACAAGTCACTGACTCGATGCAATCTGCTGGGTTTACTTAGTAAGAAAACTTTTAAATCAATAGAATAAATAACTGTGCACATATATTTATATTATATTGTAGATATGTTTATACTGTTTAATTTGTACTGTATTGCACCGACTACGCCAAAACAAATTCCTTGTATGTCCAAAAACGTACTTGGCAATAAAGCTTTTCTGATTCTGATTCTGATTCTGATTCTGATTCTGATCTGACTGCACTGTTCAATAGTTAGGATTAATTGGACTGTATGTACCTGACATGAAATCTGTATGATTTGATTTAATTGTCTTTGTGAAATGCCTTGAGGTCACGTGTAGTGACTTGGTGCTATATAAATAAAACTGAATTGAATTAAATACTACATGAACAAATTCACATAATCAAAACCTATGGTCATGTTGGACCATTTGTTCACTACTATACCTCCCAGTGTCATCTACTACTAAATACCCCATTATGGTCTGCTACCACAACTCCCAGCAGGAATTTCAGCTGATAGGAAGGGGCGTCACAGCTCTGATGTCATAGTGGACTATATAAGGGCACCCGAGACGCCCATCATTGCTTTTCATGCTGGAAACCGGGACCATTTACCATGCAACAGAAGTACGCATCCTTCTGGAGAAGAAACTCACACGTGGGTTTTCATTCATTCTCCCCACTGGCCAAATTCATGAAAGTGGTTCCTGGGATAAGAAGACCAGGAAACATTACTTTATCGATCGAAGACATGAATTTCACACGTGACCAAAAAACCCACGAAGGTTTCAAGGATACGAAATTCTCATCCTTGTTTTGTTCCAGTCCGTCATATTTTTCCCCTTTGCCAAAGGAGGCCAAAGTATGAAGACGACCGCTTTCCTTTGTGTTTGTTACGGATGCGTAACTGCTCCCCCCTCTTTCCCCCCTACTCCAAGGAGGACGACAACAATTAATCCCATTTTGTTTTATTTCTATTAGAAATAGCTTGAGCAGGATAGAGTAGGATTTTAGGGCGATTTAGAATCGCCACTTATAGTCCAATGTGTTCTAAGTTATATGTGCATGCAATGTCTTTTTGAAACTTGGATTGCTGTTGGACTCTGAAAGCCGGCGCGGTTTGAAGCTTTGTGTGTCTAACGGTGTTTTTGAACACCTGAGCACAGACTCATTTGACTTAAAGTTGGACTGCTAGAACCTCATGGTGGAATATTCACTATTCCTTTGTCTGCACTCTTCGGGTTTTTCCACTGGTTGCCGCCTAAAGTTTTATGACCCTTTGTGTTTCACTGAGCTCCAACTTTGGGGGTTTTATGACGGCAGCTTGGTGGAGGCCCCTCCCAAAGCTTTGCTCAGTACCATATGTTCTATTGTTTTGCCATAACTGCTGATTTGACTTTCATACACACTCAATGTTGTTTTATCTTGTTTTGTTAGTTATTTTACCCCTTTTGTGTAGAACTTTTGCATGCTTGATTAGATGAAGATTATTGAATCAGAATAGTGAGGTGTATCAGGGCTGTTGATTTAATAAATATTCAAGTAGATAAAAAGAAAGTTCCCCTTCCTTCGGTGAAGCGTTTGATTAAACAGTGATATCTAGTAATAGTTATCAATTATTACTGAGAATTTAATCATTGTAATTATCAAAGGCCTTGAGCCATAATTACAACACCAGAGGTCATCTCTGATTTTGATTTGTAAGTAATGATTTTTGGTTAAGAAATAAAAAAACTTTTCAAATTATGATTTTAAATTATAATTCTTGATAAATATTAATCAATAATCATAATTCTTACAGTCCTACACAATAATAGAAAATGTGATTACAAAGTTTGCTGTATGCTTGCTTCCCAAAAGGTAATGGTACTTTTGTGTGCATTTTCACTGTGAGCTGCTGGAAGTAGGTCTAGGCTGGAATAATGATGCCGCTATGTTTAGGCCAGTTGTAAGATCTTTTCGAAGAGGCTTTTTTAAAAAAAATAACAGCTGTCCCAGAAAGCTCTCTGATTGCTATTGTCTTGATTCTCCACATCTACTGACATTCAACATATGTGCTAAATCACTAATTTCACTGTTATATAATTTTATCATTAATAGGATTATCAAGTTAATTATTTTGTAAATGATTTCCACATTCATTCATTCTATTGTAATCTTAAGCATGTCATCCCTTTACTGAATGACGCTTTCACATTCAGAGTTTAAGAAATAAAGTGTTATGTATCGATGTGTATATATATATGTGAGTTACAAGAACATTTAATTTCCCTTTGGGATTAATAAAGTATTTTTGAAATGAATTGAATATACATATTTTATCACTCTTCTGTGAGATAATGTGACCTTCTGTGAGGGAACCAATGAGCCATATAGGGCTGGACCTGTGGTAAAATTGTAAATTTTGACCTATGTGTATGTCAACAGCTATGTCCTACCCCATGCTGATTGTAACACACAATCCTTAATTTGAGGAGAAAAATGGTGTGCAATGTACAGCACAAATACATGAAACAACAAGGTAGCCTCATATGTATCAAACTAATTTACACAGTGTGTGGATGTGGTGTAGAATGTGTAATGTAGTCTGGCAAACAAATCAATATTAAAACAAGTGTATCGTTTTGGGGGTTGATAAATAATTTTACGCTTCAATCTCACTGACTTCAGCACCGCTCTTTCTATATTGAATTTTCTGATTAAAGTCTAAAGTCTAAACCTAATTTTCCAAAGTGTTTGCCTTCTGCTCCTCATCTATTGATTAGTTTCCACTACGTTATGCGATCACTTAATAAGGAAAGCGTTTCAGATTTATTTCATATTGTTCTCTCTTTAATAAAAATGACCATGTAATAGTGTCACATTAAAAAAATGCCTTGGAGCAGAAAACCCTCTGGTTTCTGTTCTGATCAGATGATGCATTACAAAAGGCTTTAATGTAAATCAAAAGCACATTTATCTATTTCTGAAGTCTCTTTTCCTGGTATAATATTTGGTCTTGACATGATTGGCTGGCTCGGTGGCTGAAACCCAACAAAAGAAAGAATTATAATTTTAGTGCTAAAATTATGTCTTAATTATTTTAAATGTCTAAATATTTCATCATGCATAAAAAAGATTGACAAAGGATGTATCATAAATTGGGGTAAATCCTGAACATACATGTCAGGTTTAAACAACCTAAAATACTTATAACATCACAAAAAGAAGAGAAAGACAAAGAATTAGTTATTTACTCGCTGCAAGGAGAACGGACAGAGATGTGTTTCAGTTACAAATCTCCTACCGCTCTGAAAACCATCTGTCCGCACCTCTCTTTTTATTATCTTTCGGGGGCCCCTAGTTACAAAAAACGTTGCTCTCTAAAGATGGGAAAAACAGCTGCAATGTAAACAGGTCATAAACACCATTATCTTTTAACAACACACTTCCACAGTCTCCCCATCTTAGGATCAGTGCGTCTTCTGTTCAGCGCAATTAGCCTTCATCTTTATGACCTCCTCAACTGCGACTGCTTCCTTCTCAGCTCCACTTTTGATGTTTGCCTGCAGACAACTCACACATCCTTTACTCACACAAATATTATGAAAGGTTATAAAATCAAATAGTCAAATTAAAGAAAAGGAAAAAATATAAGATAAAAGATAAAAACTATATACAATTATTCCAACATTTCCCCACTGCTTATCTTATATTTGCTCATATTCTCATAACACTTAAACAGCCACTTCTTTTAGATTTTTAACTGCAAGATCATTTTTCATGATCAAATAGTCAAATTAAAGAATAGGAGAAATATATAAGATAAATCTATTAAATTATTCCAACATTTCCTCCTTGTTTATCAAAATATTTGCTCATATTCTCATATCTCTTAGCCACTTCTTTTGGATTTTTTTTTAACTGTAAGATTATTTCCATGAGTACAAAGACAATTACACTCAGAGGCACCTACTGACATTCAAATCACAGATTCATGTAGAGATGGATCTGAGTATAGGTCAGAAATGTGGTCAGTCGCATCCTCATCATCTTCATCATCCTGATGTTTAAATAACGGATAGAGTTGGGTAACTCTGTCTTCCATAGGAGAAATAGCTGTGGTGATGAGACGGTTAAGCAGAGAACGAAGGCAGGGAATACAACATCATCCTCACAATGTCAAAATTGCAGCAAACACTGCAAAGGAAAATATTACTGATGATACTAAAATGTTATACTTCCCAAACACATCCAGCCAGGAGTCCCACATCGAGGTGTCTACTCCAGAATGCTCTTTCATTTTGCCATTTAGAGATCTCAAACCTTCTATGGCTTTAGTGAGGCTGCTATCAGCAGCAGTGTTGTTAGGTATGAATGTGCAACATTTTTCTCCAAAAATGGCACAAACTCCTCCTTTTTCAGCTAACAACATGTCCAAAGCAATTCTATTCTGGAATGCCATCAGGGAAGTTAAAGCCAATTGGTTATGGACAGCTTCAAACCCGCTTTGTGTCCAATTTCCTAGTTTTTGCACATTGTAGTGCATATACAGGTCCTTCTCAAAAAATTAGCATATTGTGATAAAGTTCATTATTTTCTATAATGTAATGACGAAAATTTAATATTCATATATTTTAGATTCATTGCACACTAACTGAAATATTTCAGGTCCTTTATTGTCTTAATACGGATGATTTTGGCATACAGCTCATGAAAACCCAAAATTCCTATCTCACAAAATTAGCATATTTCATCCGACCAATAAAAGAAACGTGTTTTTAATACAAAAAACGTCAACCTTCAAATAATCATGTACAGTTATGCACTCCATACTTGGTCGGGAATCCTTTTGCAGAAATGACTGCTTCAATGCGGCGTGGCATGGAGGCAATCAGCCTGTGGCACTGCTGAGGTCTTATGGAGGCCCAGGATGCTTCGATAGCGGCCTTTAGCTCATCCAGAGTGTTGGGTCTTGAGTCTCTCAACGTTCTCTTCACAATATCCCACAGATTCTCTATGGGGTTCAGGTCAGGAGAGTTGGCAGGCTAATTGAGCACAGTGATACCATGGTCAGTAAACCATTTACCAGTGGTTTTGGCACTGTGAGCAGGTGCCAGGTCGTGCTGAAAAATGAAATCTTCATCTCCATAAAGCTTTTCAGCAGATGGAAGCATGAAGTGCTCCAAAATCTCCTGATAGCTAGCTGCATTGACCCTGCCCTTGATAAAACACAGTGGGCCAACACCAGCAGCTGACACGGCACCCCAGACCATCACTGACTGTGGGTACTTGACACTGGACTTCTGGCATTTTGGCATTTCCTTCTCCCCAGTCTTCCTCCAGACTCTGGCACCTTGATTTCCAAATGACATGCAGAATTTGCTTTCATCCGAAAAAAGTACTTTGGACCACAGAGCAACAGTCCAGTGCTGCTTTTCTGTAGCCCAGGTCTGGGGAATGCGGCACCTGTAGCCCATTTCCTGCACACGCCTGTGCACGGTGGCTCTGGATGTTTCTACTCCAGACTCAGTCCACTGCTTCCGCAGGTCCCCCAAGGTCTGGAATCGGCCCTTCTCCACAATCTTCCTCAGGCTCCGGTCATCTCTTCTCGTTGTGCAGCGTTTTCTGCCACACGTTTTCCTTCCCACAGACTTCCCACTGAGGTACCCTGATAGAGCACTCTGGGAACAGCCTATTTGTTCAGAAATTTCTTTCTGTGTCTTACCCTCTTGCTTGAGGGTGTCAATAGTGGCCTTCTGGACAGCAGTCAGGTCGGCAGTCTTACCCATGATTGGGGTTTTGAGTGATGAACCAGGCTGGGAGTTTTAAAGGCCTCAGGAATCTTTTGCAGGTGTTTAGAGTTAACTCGTTGATTCAGATGATTAGGTTCATAGCTCGTTTAGAGACCCTTTTAATGATATGCTAATTTTGTGAGATAGGAATTTTGGGTTTTCATGAGCTGTATGCCAAAATCATCCGTATTAAGACAATAAAAGACCTGAAATATTTCAGTTAGTGTGCAATGAATCTAAAATATATGAATGTTAAATTTTCATCATGACATTATGGAAAATAATGAACTTTATCACAATATGCTAATATTTTGAGAAGGACCTGTAGTGTATCCTGTCTACATTTTTGTTCATCGCACACCACCAACAGATACTTGATTCAAATCCTGCAGCTACTTGATCAGCCAATTTATATGCATCTGGCACCCTGCGAGGTACACCTATAGCATCGATGTAAGTAGGGTCTCCCTCAGCCTGCCAAGCTGCAGCTCTACATTTTTTATTACACCAGTCATGTGGGGTTACACTAGATAGTCCACGTGTTACCTCATCTACTGACATAGGATATACTGAAACTGGTAACAAAAAAGTGACTAGAGCATAGAGTCCCGTTACATTTGAAGGCAATCGATCAAACAATCTGTCGTCACCACACCACCACCAAATGTCTCCTCTAGAGACTGGTTTAAAATACTTATTTACTTTTACAATTGTAGTACACCATACTGCAGTGAGATTCCCCAATTTATTGCCTCTCTCTGTCATATTTATACATGTGTAGTTTCCAATGGTGACCCGTTTATGGAATACTGGTTTGTTCTTATCTGCTGTAGTTACAGGAAAAACAGAATCCAAGTGTTGACACATTTCATTAGGATTAGTTTGATTCATTACTTCCATCACACAGGGTTGTGGTATCACAGCTGGAATTATTTGTAATAAAGGCCTGGGACCCATACACACAACACAATCTCTTTTAGTCATGTTAGCCGCTTACTCTACCATCAATAACCAGTTATTATTTGTTCCTGATACTCCAGTAATAACCTGGAACTTAGTCATCTGTGGTTAAGTTTCCTAACATAATTTTTACTCTCTTCGCTGTAGTCTTAGGGGAGAGAGCCGTTTCAGTTTTTACTTCACAAACAAAAAAATCAAAATTTAGGTCTGACCCTGAAACACAAACCCAGGGGAGAAATCCCCAACATGTTCCTCCTGATGTAATGTAGTCGGAAGGAAATAGAGAGTTATGCGTGAGGTTAATTGTTACCTGGATTGCATTATCAGCTTTATGAAGCTTAAACAACTTATTTTGATGACTAGCATAAGCAGTGGTGCCCCACTCTGGTGTCCAATTGTTTCCTTCATCAGCTACCATCGTGGACCATGAGGTGTTTCTTCTGTCATTAGTTAAGTACCACTTATAACTTCTATAATCCTGCCCTTTCCTTCCTTGTTTGGTCAAGCTAATGAGTGGGATCAGCACCACAGCTGTGGTATTAGATTTCACACACACTTGAATGCCATAAGTATAAGAAGTTTGTTTAGTGCACATAGTTAGGTTATCTTCCCTTCCTTGATTTAGCGCTATTTGTTTAAAATGACTCATAGCAGGTGTTGTTACATTCTGATTCATCTTGACTGGTTCCCAGACGTACCAGAAAAATAAAAAAAATCAATATGAGAAAAAATATAAATACCCAGCAACGGAAAGCATTGCTCATCCATCTAAAAGTCATTTTGGCTGAAATTTTGACTCCTCTAAGTGGTTCTAGTGTCTTAATTTTCTTCACTGACTTTCGGGTCTCTCCAGCCTCTAAATGTCTGGGTCCACCCTATTATCAGTCTGTAAATCACTTCCCCTGACGGAGCTTTCAACCGAAATGACCTTTTTACAATGTATAAGGTGAATCCAGGTTGATCTCTCAGCTATTTTTACTGCTGTAGGAGTGGTTAATAGTACCTAATATGGGTCCTCCCACTTAGGTGAATACCAATGTTTCTTTTTTACACTCCTTATTAACACCCAGTCTCCTGGTTCCACTAGTTGGTTTTCCTGCTGGGAGATAGAACATTCCTCATTAGTTTGATTTTGTTTCTGTTGTTTTTCTAACATACTCCTCATATAATCAGCTAGGTTAGCTTCTTCATCTAACTCCCACTGATTTTTGAACTGTGGTAATCTATATGGTCTTCCAAATAACGTTTCATAGGGTGTTAGCCCTGAGGTACTTGTAATGTTTATATAGTTTTACTAGATTCAGACACTGTGTCCATGGTCTTTCTGTCTCTTCAATACACTTTTTCAGGCGGTTCTTTATAGTCCCATTAATTCTTTCTACTAATCCAGCACTTTAAGGGTGATAAGCGCAATGGTTTCTCAGATTTATGTGAAACATAATTCCTATTTTCTTTATTATTTGATTTACAAAATGGGCTCCATTATCACTATATATTTTCTCTGGAATCCCATATCTGGGAATAATATCTTTACATAGTGCTTTTGCTACAGTCAAGGCATCTGGATGTGTAGTTGAAAAAAGTTCTATCCATTTAGAAAATGCATCTATAATGACTAAACAGAACTTTTTCCCTTCACTGTGGTTTAACTCAATAAAATCCATATGCATTGTTTGGAAAGGGTATTTTGGTTTTGGAAATTGTCCCCTTCGTGGTCTTAAATTCCCTTGTGGATTATGTTTTGCACATGTTAAACATGTTCTACAAAAATGTTTTGAATAAGAGTTAAATCCATATGTTCTATAATATTGATGTATCTGTCCTACCATTCCGCCCTGTTGAGACATGTTGAAACACCATGTCTCAATACTGCTGCCCATTTATATAGGTTCTTTGGTAAGATAGGCTTATTATCTGGTCACATATAGATTTAATCTTTTAATGCAGCTCCATGTTTTTTCCACATTTCTATCTCCTGTGGTGGGCTTTGTTGTTGCATCTCTTTTAACACAATATTGTCTATATTATGTTGTTTTTCCATTACTAATATTTTGATTTGTCCAGCTGTAGCCGCTTTTGCTGTCTTATCTGCAAATGCATTCCCTTTTATGACATCACTTGTGCCAGAAGTGTGAGCTGCACACTTACAGACTGCTAATTTTCTAGGGAGGTGTACTGATTTCAATAAGTTTTTTAATAAATCAGCATGCGTTACTGGCTTCCCATTAGATGTTACCATGCCTCTATTCTTCCAATATTGAGCGAATGTATGCACTGTTGCAAATACATATTGACTATCAGTATAAATAGTTACTTCCTCATCTGCAAATAGTTTGCAGGCCTCGGTTAGCGCAATTAGCTCTGCAGCCTGTGCAGAATAATGTGAAGGTAATTGCTCCGCTTTTAACACTGTATCTTTCGTCACTACTGCATATCCGGTTTGTGTCTTCCCTCTCTCATCTTTTCTGGAGGAACCATCTACATAAACTATTTTACTCTGTACCAGGGGTTGATCCTGCAAATCACTTCTTGTTTTTGCTTCTTTTTCTGCTAATTCTTGACAATCATGTTGAATTCCATCTGCAGGCGTGGGTAACAATGTTGCTGAGTTTAAAGTGGTGCACCTTTCTATAGTTAAATGTGGTTGTGACAGTAAAGTAGACATGCAGGACAAATGTCTAGCAGGTGATAGAAAGGTCATATTCGTCTGCAGTAATAATGCTGAAACTGCATGGGGAACTCTTAAGGTTAAAGGGTGAAACAACACTATTTTAGCACTGACTTCAACTGCCATTGAGGCTGCAATTACAGCTCTCACACAATATGGTTGCGCATGCGCAACACTGTCTAATTTTGAAGAGAAATAGGCTATTGGTTTCATTTTATCTCCATGTTGTTGATTCAGAACTGAAGTCATAAAATATCCCTTGCAATCTACCATCTGAACAAACTGTTTACTATACTCTGGTAATGCTAAAGCAGTACTGGCTACACTCCATTTCAGTTCAGACGTCATTTTCAGCTCTTCCTCATACATTAGTTTGTTTAATGGAACTACTATTTCTGCATAATTTGGCACCCAGTTTCTACAATAATTAGTTAGTCCAAGGAAGGACATCGTTTGCTTTTTTGTTACTGGTTTTGGAACTTGTAATATTGCAGTCTTTCTTTCTTCTACAATTGTGCGTCCCCCTGCGCTAAGATTGTGGCCTAGGTATTTAACCTCATTTTTGCACAACTGAAGTTTCTTTTTACTGACTTTGTGTCCTTCTTCTGCTAAATGTTTTAATAATGCTAATGTGTTATTTTTACAAGTCTCCTCATCAGGAGAGGCTAATAGCACATCATTAACATATAATAAAACCTGACTACCTCCTAGAGGGTCAAACTTGGCCATACTTGCACTCATTACCTGAGAGTATATAGTTGGACTTTCAGAGTAGCCTTGAGGTAGTCTGGTATATCTTTGTCCCTCAAAGGTGAATGCAAACCAGAACTGACTATCTTTATCTATAGGTACAGAGAAAAATGCATTTCTCATATCAACTACAGTAAACATTCTAGCATCTGGTCTTAGGGAATTTAATAATGTATAAGGATCAGGAACACACGGTGCTTTCTGAACAACTGCATTATTAACTGCCTGTAGGTCTTGTACCATGCGCCATCCTGTTGATGGAGCTTGTTTTTTATATGGAAAAATGGGGGTGTTACATGGTGAGTCCTCACATTTTATTATCACCCCTGCAGTTATTAAATCCTTCATTACTGGTTTTATTCCTTCACATGCATCATGTTTCAAAGGGTATTGTTTTACACTGGGCCTGTATTCTGTTTTTGCTCTAATTTGGACAGGTACTGCTCCTTTTACTAAACCCACATCATGAGGGTCTGTTGACCATAACTTATCAGGGACTTCACTCAAGAACTGTTCCTCCTGTTCAGTAAGGAATATTTCTCATTGTTGCTTTGAATGCAAATGTATCCCTTCCTGCACTGTCACTGTCCAAAATAATGGCTTTCTAGTTAATCCTGTGGATGCACTAGTTTCTGTATTCATTGCTGTTGCAAACCAGTCTGTGGCATCTTTTCCCCTCTGCACTATTCTTCCCATATCATGCCACTTGAGTTCTTTATCCTTGAATAAAGATATGTGTGGAGGTGTCCACATTTTGCAGATCTTCCTAGTGTCTTCCACTAACACTACTTCAGCAACTGACGTACTCTTCCCATCTGCATAAACATAAGTTACCATAACTTTTGTAGGGGTTACTTTAGTTAATGCTTCTTCATAAGTTTTATCTGGTCCAGGAGTATTTTTATACCACATGGTAATATGTAGATCATCTGGTGTCATCTGATCTTGTAGTCGAGTAATGACATTTCTTCCTTCTGTTAATAAAGCTGTCTCTATGTCTAGGGGTGGTTTGTTTGGAACATCCAGTGAATAGTGGTAATAAGGTGGTCCCACTCTTTTTAACATGAAATAATCTCCTTGGCTGAGTTCTGCTTTTCTCTTTGCTACAATGTGTCCTTCTGAGGTCGGAATTAATGCTAACCTCAGATGTAGTAATCCATCTCGTCCCAATAGATTCACCGGACACTCAGGGAACATTAGAATAGATAGCTGGCATGACTGTCCATTGGGATCTCTTATCCAAACTGGTTCAGACTCACAGACTTGTGTCAATTTCCCACTAGCTGACCTTACTGTTATTTGCTGATCACTAAGTCTGGAATTTGGGATTGTTTCTCTACAGGTGGTCCTGCATGCTCCGGTATCACAAAGAAAAGTAATTGATTTTCCATTCAACAGTAAGGTAACTTCAGGTTTTATGCTATCCAGGGAGAGAAGGTCCTGGAAATTTAGGAGGACATCCTGCCCCTGTGTTTTTGGTTTTTTGTTTTCATCGGTGTCTGAGGTACTAGGAACAATTTCACTTATTTTTTGTCCTAGTCATGTTGAATCATTATTTCTCCTCTCAGGACAGTCTCTGGCCAGATGTCCTTCTGTCCCACAACACCAACACCCTGAGGTGTATTGTCTGTAATTTCCTCTGCTCACTCCTCCTCTCTGACACCTGCGGTTTTGTCCTCTGCCTCTAAATCTTCCTCTTCCTCTGTTGTTTTGACAATAAATCTGTTCTTCTTGCTGAAAAAAAGGTGTTGGCTATCTTTTTTTTTTTTATCCTTCATTACTTTTTCTGCATGGAGGGCATGATTAACATAGTCTTCTAGATTTGCTGTGGGGAACCCTATAAAATGTCTCCTTACCCAGGTATTAATTACATCCCTGGAACCAGCATGTAGTGCATTTTTTAACTGCTGTCGATAAGCTCCTTGCTCGTCTTCATCTTCTTGTAGACCACTATGTATTTTAAACACTTTTGTCAGTCTAATCCTATATTCTTCAAAAGGTTCTTGCTCTTTTTGTTTCACTCTGGCTATTTCTGCCTCACTCTGTTTGTTCTGCTGTTAAAAAGA
Source organism: Girardinichthys multiradiatus (assembly GCF_021462225.1). NCBI lineage: Eukaryota > Metazoa > Chordata > Actinopteri > Cyprinodontiformes > Goodeidae > Girardinichthys > Girardinichthys multiradiatus. The sequence continues at coordinate 13,896,749 of NC_061814.1, forward strand.
GTAAAATATTTTCTAAGGTTACACAGAGAAAAAAAACATGTCATGCCATGAATCTCCGTGACACACTGTATCAACAGCCTTCAGCGTCTCAAAACAATAATAAAAAAAATAAACACAAATAAAACATACATGAGGTACAGCCATGGTGGGGATGGATTTATTCACCAAAGGGACTCATTTTAGCCCATCCAATCCTGTCAAACCTCATCAGATCTTTGGTACAAAACAAAAACTTTCCACCTGCTCTTTTTACTCCCCTTCTTCTGTCCTACTGTTCTACTTTGCAAGTCCATCAAAAATTACTTCTTAGCCCTCTGACCTTTTCTGCTTTCCACAAAAACGTCCATTCTTATCTTCTGCATCACATCTCTCTCTTTTTAGTTACTTTTAACCAATAATCTACATCATCATAACCTTCTTTGTCCATTTTTCGTAAATCACGTGTACTTTTAATGTACTTTTAATTATTGCATCTTATAGATTAACTAATTTTTTAGAGTTTAAACAACCATCATGATGATATGTGGTTATCCATTTATCTAAATATTTTAATTTTGATATTTTAATTTGATCCTGTGCTTCTATAAATTTCCAATCTTTGCATTATTATTCATTTTTAGTTTATTTTACTCGGCCATTTTCCCATTTTTTTTTTTTTTTTTATTTAAATTTGGTCCAGCATATAAATACCTAGGGTATTCTAAATGCTGGATTATTCTGCTCAGTAGGGTGACAGAAAAATCTCCTTTTTGTAGTAATTCTCACTTCAACTCTTTCGAGTGGAGAATTCTTGCCTTTGCATCCACAAAGGTTAGTCACTTACAATCCTACTGCTTTGGTATGAGGCAAACCTAGGGGTTTAAATCTTCCATTCATTTCTCACATGCACACATTTTAAACGCGGACTTTTCTTAGTATTTTTGTTTAAAATACTTAAACACGGACTCCGCCGTCCTGGAAACACGGAATTTCAGTATTACTTCTTAATACTTTTCCAGAACTCCGCCGTCCTACTTTTACCTGTTAGGGCCTAGGATTTGCAGGGTTTTATTTCACGCAATGACCCCCAGTCATTCGTCACAGTTTTTAAATCCAAACTCAACTCACCACTTTGTCCTCTCCTCTCTCTCAGAGTTCCGTCAGCCGTCAGACCCCAGCGGGCGGACCGAGATCCAGTCCCGGAAACGGTCTGTGAGTCTTCCTGTTGAAGCCTGCCGTGCGCACGGTCTTTGCTGGGATCTACCAACCCGCTGGAATCCTCAGGCGTAATTGGAATCCGGCTCTGAAGGACCAAATGAATGTCAGGTTTAAACAACCTAAAATACTTATAACATCACAAAAAGAAGATAAAGACAAAGAATTAGTTATTTACTCGCTGCGAGGAGAACGGACAGAGATGTGCTTCATTTACAAATCTCCTACCGCTCTGAAAACCATCTGTCCGCACCTCTCTTTTTATTATCTTTCGGGGGCCCCTAGTTACAAAAAACGTTGCTCTCTAAAGATAGGAAAAACAGCTGCAATGTAAACAGGTCATAAACACCATTATCTTTTAACAACACACTTCCACAGTCTCCCCATCTTAGGATCAGTGCGTCTTCTGTTCAGCGCAATCAGCCTTCATCTTTATGACCTCCTCAACTGCGACTGCTTCCTTCTCAGCTCCAGCTATGATGTTTGCCTGCAGACAACTCACACATCCTTTACTCACACAAACATCATGAAAGGCTATAAAATCAAATAGTCAAATTAAAGAAAAGGACAAAATATAAGATAAAAGATAAAAACTATATACAATTATTCCAACAATACATCCTATTCTGACTACATAAAACTTTACAATTATGGAATGATTGTGATAGGTATTATTTAATCAACTCAGAGGTAAGGAAAGACACCGAGTCAGTTTTACTTGCAAGGGTAGCTGTGCACTACAGACTACGAAGTATTAGCCCCCTCTCTCTTTATTTATACATGCTTGGTCACACACAGTTCAAACATCATTCAGGGTGGGGGTGTATATGTGTGTGTGTGTGTGGGGTCAGAAAGGTTAGGGTTCATCTGTCTTGATTATAAACAAACAGAGGAAGAGGAAGTGGGCACCTGGTGTATAGCCCCCAGATGCTGCTAGTAATAAAAGCATAACTCATTCTTGTGACCATCTCCCTTCCTGCAACATGTAAGGAGGGAAAAGCACTTAGATGAGTGATAAACAATACAAAAAGTCATAAAAACCCTAACAGATTGCTTTTCTACATTCAAGATACTGAGGTTGTCTTGTAGAGAAGGTTTTTAAAATTCCAGCAAAGACATGCAGAAACCGTACAAGAAATCAGAACTTTCTCACTTAAAAGGTATTGTATTTTTGCAAATACAGTATCTCACAAAAGTGAGTACACCACTTACATTTTTGTAACTATTTCATTATATCTTTTAATGGGACATCACAAAAGATATGACACTTTGATGCAATATTACGTAGTCTGTGTACAAGTTTTATAACTGCATAAATGTTGCCGTTCCCTCAAAAATACCTCAACGCATTCACTAATGTCTAAACTGCTGGCCACACAGGTCAGTTTACCCCTAAGTAAAAATGTCCAAATTGCGCCTGTTGGAGTTTGTTACCTAGAACTCCTGCGTGCTCGTTTGTTTTGGTAAAGCTAAGTCCTGCTATACTGTTTTAGTAAAACTAAATAATAAAAGAAAATAAAAAGACTGCGCAGTCAAGTTATTCTGGCCGGCCAGGAGAAACGCTGCAGCCCCGTTGCTGCTCACCACGAACGCTTCTGCCTTTCTCCCCAGCTTCAGCAGTTTTTATTGAAAAGCCAGGCATTTACATGCAAAACAAAACACACATCCTATCAAGTGTCAGTTGGCCTGTCTGAAGTATCTTCATTGTTGCCGAGTAGAAAAACATACATTCTTATCAAATGTCAGTTGAGCTGTATGTCAGTTGGACTGACTGATATATTTAAGTCAAACACACACAGAAGCCTGACTGTTAGCCAGGCAAATTATATCTAAGTTAAACACACACAGAAGGCCTGTTAGCCAGGCCACCAAGCCACACAATACATTTTATTTCACATATTAAACAACTTGAGCATAACAAGTATTTTAAGTATTTTAAATGTTTCCAACATTACCCCCTTTTGAAGTCTCAATAAGACTTCACCCTAAAATGCCCGCAGATTATATTTTAAGCAACTTTAAATCTTCAGCATGCCTTCCCGCTCCTCATCATCACCGTCTACCTCTAGCAGTGGCATCATGGTGGGATGCTGAGAAGCCTTCCCTTCAATAGTGGAGGTGGTAAATCTTACCACCAGAGAACGAGTACATGGTACACAACAACACCCGCACGTCACCATAATACCTACAAACACAGCAATAGAAATCAACAAAGACATTATCAGTCCTTTCCAGTGTCCAAACATGCCCGTCATCCACTCCTCCAGGGGATTATCAATTCCAGAATGTTCATGCATGGTTGCGGAGAGGGTCTTAAGTCCCTCTAAAGCCTTTGACACTGAACCATCCGATGCAGTGTTGTTGGGAATAAAAGTACAACACATATCCCCAAACATCGAACATGCCATTCGGTTTTGCACAGCCATGAGGGAGGTTGGTGCCAATTGTTCAGACAGGCCTTCTACTGCATCCCTTGTTAGGTTAGCTAGACGTAAAACATTGTAATGGATGTAGTTGATGCGGTCGACATTCTTATTTGGGGTCACCAGAAAAAAGGCTGCAATTATTGGGATATTTTCAAAACCTGCTGAGACTTGATCTGCGATTTTATATTCATTTGGCACTCCCCGAGGTACTCCTATGGCATCAATGTAAGTGGGGGAGCCCTGACTCAGGTCAAAGGTTCCTGCGCTCCTTTTCATGACGTGCCTTCTTCTTCTACGTGTTAACGCCCTGGTCTTATCATGAGTGGTCGTGGCAGATGTTATATTAGGTCCTATCAGGACCAGTGGTGCCTGTAGCCTAACCATGGCACACAATCCTATGGTCTTTTGTGGGATATTAGTGAGCAGTCTATGGTCTCCGCAATAATAGTAGAGTCCTGACCTTGCCCAACGTCCAATACCCCCGCCTGAAGCGGTCCTATTACACCAATCTAAGGGGATCTGTCCCACATTGATTTTAGGGTTTTGAGCAGTAAAATTAAAACAAGTATAAGAGCCATTCCCTTTTTGAGGGGTAAATGGTCCTGTTTTGGTGTTATTGGGGATGGGAAGATAAATGCTGGCTAGTGTGGTGCAGTTAGCTGGTGTGGCCTCCTTAGTTAGTTGTATCATACAATTGTAACCCCACGTGTCCTCTGGATACAGAGGGGCGGGATCGGTGGCAAGATGTGGTCGGGCCGAGGCACAGGCCACACACTCAGCTTTGCTTTGTTCTTTTGCTGTTTGTGTTATCCACTGAAGCTAAAGGTTATCTTCGGTATATCCTGTGGCCATTTGGATTACCTCTATAGGTTTCAATGTGGAATAGTCAAGTTCCATCACCTGGGGTTTATTTTTTGGCCTGACTGTCGGTGGGACGGTAATTGTGTTGTCCTGGTGCACAGACGGTGTTCGAAAATTAGTTTTTATTGGTCCCCATGTGTCTGTTCCTGACTGCCATACAGCAAGAGTAAAATACTCTACAGAGGGTTGAGTGCAGTCAACGTGCATGGAGAGCATAAGGGGGTTACGTCCGTTGCTAATGGCTCCACCTAGCGTGCCGCGCTGGATGCTGATATTTTTGAAATTACCGGGTATTGCTTTTTTATCAGGAGTCCATCCAGAGCCCGTCCAACTAGTCACCCCGCTCCAAGAGCCACATGGTGGGGGCCTGGGCAAGGAGTACCTCCGTTGTTTACAGTACTTAGACCATCTGACCACTTCCTTTTGATCACCTTCAGCAGGACCCACTCAGCTTCCGAGGTTGTGGTTGGCTGGGGTCCCTCGGTTGGTTTCTCTGGAACCTGTTTTGAGAAGGCTGCAACCAAACTGTGGAGAGATCTGTAATAATCACGGTGAGACATAGACTGTTCACATTCATTTAGAAAAGGTAGCCTGGTTTAGGGACCTGGAAATGGTCTACATGTTTGCAGTTCATGGGGTGTCAGACCATGCCTCTGATTTACAGAGCTACTTACTGACATTAAGGCTAATGGTAAGGCTGTGACCCAATTCATTTTGGTCTGTGCACAGATTTTAGCCAATTTGGTTTTGAGGGTCTGATTCATTCTTTCTACCTTTCCCTGGGATTGTGGATGATACACTGTCCCAAAGGAATGTTTAAGTCCCAAAAATTTCTCCACTTCTCTGAGCTCCTCGTTTTTGAAGTGGGTGCCATTGTCTGATCATATTTTGGCTGGGAAACCGTGTCTGGGGATGTAATGGTTGATCAGACACTTTACCACTGCTTTGCTGTCCTCCTTTTTTGTAGGCCATGCTTCTGGCCATCCTGTGAATGCATCCACACATACCAACAGATATCTGAACCCATTCACTCTCTCAGTCATATCTGTATAGTCAATGATGATTTCTTTCCCTGCAATAGGATCCACTGGGAATTTCCCTGGCGCTGGCTTCAGGGTAGGTTTGGCATTGAACTGTCTGCAAATTTCACATGAGTTTATCCAATGCACTGCCATTGGTTTTAAATAAGGATGCCACCAGTGTTCGAGATTTTTTATCATTTGCGTGGTCCCTACATGCCCCATGCCATGGGCTTCTTCCAGGGCTGCTGTAGTGAGCCCTGGTGGCAGGATTGGCCGTCCGTCTGGACTTCTCCAAAGTCCATTTTGGTCCTCACTGCCTCCTCTCGCCTTCCACATCGACTTTTCTTCTGGTGAGGCCCCCTTTTGTAGTTTCACTACTTCCTCCAGAGTGGGCTCTCGTGTCCACCCTACCTCCGAACACAACAATATATTTTTTGGGTGATACCCAGCACACTGCTTCGCTGCTTGATCTGCTGCCTGGTTACCCTGTGCTACTCTGGTATTGCTGCTGTCATGTCCTTTGCACTTGATAACTGCCACCTTCTGTGGAAATAGCAATGCTTCAGCCAGCCTTTTCATTTCCTGTTCATGCTTAATGGGTTTCTGTCCTGCTGTCCTGAACCCTGTTCTCAACCATTGCTTTAGTTCCACGTGAACTGCACTTGTGGCATATGCTGAGTCTGTGTAAATGTTTACTTTCTGTCCTTCTCCTAATTCTAGGGCCGCTATCACTGCCAAAACCTCTGCTCTCTGTGCTGATTGTGTGTCTGTCAGCCTTTCCGCTTTAACTGTTACAAAGTCTGACCCTGAGCCTTCCACCACTGCATACGCTGCTTTAAGTCCTTGTGTGTCATGTCTGAAACAGCAACCATCTGTATACAGATTTCTAGCATCTGTCAGAGATGTGCTTTGTAGGTCTGGTCTGATTTTTTCATTAAACTCAACTTTTTCTGCACAGACATGTGGTTCTCCTGATGTCATTCTGTCTGCCATGTTTATGCCTTCATGTGTGTATGTGATGTTAGGAGCTTCCAGCACCCTGCTCAGTCTCTGTTGCCTCAGTGGTGATAGTGTGAATGTTTTTGAGTTCACAAAAGCCACCATGCCATGTGATGTAAGAATATGAAGAGCGTGTCCCATAACTACATGGGCTGTTTTCTGGATTATTTTGGCCATCCCTGCTGCATGTCTGGTGCATTCGTGATGCCTTTGTTCCATGTTGTCAAGTATAACACTTATGTACATAAGGACAGTTTTATTTCCCCCCTTTTTCTGGAACAGCACTCCATTGGCTGTGTGTGCTGTTACAGAAACATCCAAATAAAATGGAAGCGTGTAGTCAGGGTGTGCCAAGTGTGCAGCTTGGGATAAGCTTGTTTTGAGAGTGATAAAAGCTTCTTCAGCCTCTCGGGTTCATTCCAGGGGGGCAGTGAGATTTCTCATGCCCTGTTTTTTCACTAGATCTCCAAGGGGAGCTGTGAGATCAGTGTAGCCGGGGACAAATGATCTACTGTATCCTGCAAGGCCCAGAAATGACAACATGTATTTTACAAAGAGTGGTTTTGGATGAGAAAGTACTGTAGATCGATGCGAAGGGGACATGCCTGAACCTGGCTGGGAGATCACCCTGCCCAAGAAGTCGACCTGTCTTCTGCAGATTTGAAGTTTAGCTTTACTGACTTTATAGCCTGTCTTGGCCAAATGTGAAAGAACCACAGCAGTAGCCTCCAAACATTCAGTTACAGTAGGTGTGGCCAAAAGAATGTCATCAACATACTGGATGAGTGTAGTATGTGGTGGGAGTGGTCAGTCCTGTAAGGAGTCCTTAAGAACTTGGTTAAAGATTCCTGGGGAGAGAGCAAAACCATGTGGCAAACGAGTGTATCGGTACCTATGTGATCTATAGGTGAAAGCAAAAATGTCCCTGCATTCTTCAGCTAAAGGCAGGCAAAAGAAAGCATTTGCCAGGTCAATGCATGTAAACCATGCATGTTCAGGATTAAGATTAGTGAGAGCAACATAAGGATTTGGAACAGGGACAGTAGGAGTGGACAGTGCTGCATTAACGGCCCTCAAATCGTGTGCCATTCTCCATTTCCCTGTTCCTTTTTTCTCAACGGGTAAAATAGGTGTATTCCACGGGGAGGAGTCAGTCGACTCTAATACACCGGCATTCCACAGACCCTCAATTGTGTCCTTAATGCCCAGTTCAGCAGCGGGTTTATGAGGGTATTGGGACCTCCAGATTGGTTGATCAGAAGTAAGCTGAAAAGTAATGGGAGTACAGTGTATGAGGCCCACGTCTGTGGGACCTTCTGCCCAGAGTCTGGAGGGCATGTTTTGTACAACTGCAGCTGCCAGTGGGTGATCTGATTTTTCTCTACCAGGATGTTTGTCTAACTGTACATGTTCCAGGGTGCCTACATCTGTGGAATGATTAAGAAAACCCCATGACAGTGGTAGTCCTTGTGGAGAGAGTGTTGGGAGGGGCTTGTTTGATGGTTGAGCATGTAGCCCCAGTGTCCACTAGAAAAGGAAGACTTTGTCCATACACCGTCACGGACAGTAAGGGGTCCTCAGTCCCTCTGTCCGGGGGGTTCTGTGGGGACCCTCAGTGGTGGTCCGACGAGAGACTGGGCTCATCCCAGGCTGGCAGTTGGAGTGATGGCTGCTGCTGTTGGCCTCCACAGGATGGACCACCTCTCCCTCTGTGGGGGCGGGCTGGACCATGCCATCCATATCCACCTTGGTCATTTTTGTAGGGACATTCGCGGCTCCAGTGGTCTGGCTCTTCACAATAATAGCACACATCAGCATTTCCCCACCGCTTTGGCGGTCCTCGCTGGAATCCCCTTCCCCTGGGCCCACCCCGTCCCCTGAAACAACCAGCATGTCCCTGATGAGGACCAGAGGTCATAGGCCCCTGTACAAACGTGTCCTGGTGGCCAGGAAATGGAGGAGCTCGTGGTGTTTGGGACACAGCACCCTCATACATTATTTTAGGGGTTTTATTTTATTTTTTCTTGTCCCCTGCTTTTTGTTTTGCTTCAGCTAACTGCATTTTTAGCAATTGTGTTTGTAATGTTTTAAGTTCTTCCTCATCTTTCTTGTTTTCCTCTCTTATTTTAGATAAATGGTGAATTAAATGGCGATCCCACATTCCAGTATCAGCCCCTGGCAAATCAGGATTGTCTTCCATGTTGGTTTTAACCTGTGTGGGTAAGCCTCTTAGCACAGCGTCTCTGAACCAATCCCTCTGTGAGCCCTGATTGGCTGGATTAGTTCCTGTTTGTGTTTGCCACATGGATTTGCATTGATCCAAATATTCTCTTGGATTGGTGTTTGGATTCCATTCAAATTTAGGGATAGTGCGCCCCCTGGTTACAGGGTATAGGTCCCTTAGTGCGTCCCCTATCCACTGGGAATATCGAGTGTGTGGTTTCATGCAACGTGCTGCAATCGCGTGGTAGTCACCTAGAGCCAAAGTGCTGCCTGCCGTCAGGAAATCTAAAGTTTGTAACCAAATAGAAGCCCCCTTAGTTATGGGTGGGAGCTTGTCGCAGAGTGTGGTAAGATCCCCCAGGGAAAAAGGCTTATATTTGCGCTGGCCCCCGGTTCCAGGCTGATGTAACAGGGGCATCTGGTTTTTATAGAACCCAGGCTCCCCTCTTGATGCCACCTTGCAGAGGATGCGTGGTTGCATGGTTTGAGTTTCTGGTTGGGGGGCACTGTGCTCAGGTGTGTCTTCTGGTGGTTCATGTAGGTTTGAGACGGCTTCATCATTTTCCTGGGCCTCACATTCTACACTAGGAGTGGGTGAAGCCCAAGGAGTAGATGTCTGTGGTGGAAGTGTGGCATCAGGCCGCCAGTCACATTTTTTCTTCACAATATCCCACAGATTCTCTATGGGGTTCAGGTCAGGAGAGTTGGCAGGCCAATTGAGCACAGTGATACCATGGTCAGTAAGCCATTTACCAGTGGTTTTGGCATTGTGAGCAGGTGCCAGGTTGTGCAGGTCCTTCTCAAAATATTAGCATATTGTGAGAAAGTTAATTATTTTCCATAATGTCATGATGAAAATTTAACATTCATATATTTTAGATTCATTGCACACTAACTGAAATATTTCAGGTCTTTTATTGTCTTAATACGGATGATTTTGGCATACAGCTCATGAAAACACAAAATTCCTATCTCACAAAATTAGCATATTTCATCCGACCAATAAAAGAAAAGTGTTTTTTAATACAAAAAACGTCAACCTTCAAATAATCATGTACAGTTATGCACTCAATACTTGGTCGGGAATCCTTTGGCAGAAATGACTGCTTCAATGCGGCGTGGCATGTAGGCAATCAGCCCTTGGCACTGCTGAGGTCTTATGGAGGCCCAGGATGCTTCGATAGCGGTCTTTAGCTCATCCAGAGTGTTGGGTCTTGAGTCTCTCAATGTTCTCTTCACAATATCCCACAGATTCTCTATGGGGTTCAAGTCAGGAGAGTTGGCAGGCCAATTGAGCACAGTGATACCATGGTCAGTAAGCCATTTACCAGTGGTTTTGGCATTGTGAGCAGGTGCCAGGATGTGCTGAAAAATGAAATCTTAATCTCCATAAAGCTTTTCAGCAGATGGAAGCATGAAGTGCTCCAAAATCTCCTGATAGCTAGCTGCATTGACCCTGCCCTTGATAAAACACAGTGGACCAACACCAGCAGCTGACACGGCACCCCAGACCATCACTGACTGTGGGTACTTGACACTGGACTTCTGGCATTTTGGCATTTCCTTCTCCCCAGTCTTCCTCCAGACACTGGCACCTTGATTTCCGAATGACATGCAGAATTTGCTTTCATCCGAAAAAAGTACTTTGGACCACTGAGCAACAGTCCAGTGCTGCTTCTGTGTAGCCCAGGTCAGGCGCTTCTGCCGCTGTTTCTAGTTCAAAAGTGGCTTGACCTGGGGAATGCGGCACCTGTAGCCCATTTCCTGCGCACGCCTGTGCACGGTGGCTCTGGATGTTTCTACTCCAGACTCAGTCCACTGCTTCCGCAGGTCCCCCAAGGTCTGGAATCGGCCCTTCTCCACAATCTTCCTCAGGGTCCGGTCACCTCTTCTCGTTGTGCAGCGTTTTCTGCCACACTTTTTCCTTCCCACAGACTTCCCATTGAGGTGCCTTGATACAGCACTCTGGGAACAGCCTATTCGTTCAGAAATTTCTTTCTGTGTCTTACCCTCTTGCTTGAGCGTGTCAATAGTGGCCTTCTGGACAGCAGTCAGGTCGGCAGTCTTACCCATGATTGGGGTTTTGAGTGATGAACCAGGCTGGGAGTTTTAAAGGCCTCAGGAATCTATTCCTGTCAGTGTGTGGTTCTTTTTGTGAGGTATTCGATTTATCAAACATTGCATATTTTCCGCCCTGCCATGTTAACACCATCTGAGACCAGAATGTCTCATTTTTTGCTGCCTTGTCCCTTATCTCTTTAAACTTGCCTTCAAACCATCCACTGTCTTTACTTTTTCCTTCGGCCACCTCCTTTTCCTTTTTCGCCTTCTTCATATTCAACCAAAACCATCTTCCAACACTTTTTCTACTCTGTTCGTCTGTTCCATCTTTTTCAACTTCCTCCTGTATTTTCCGATTCAATTTTTTAATCAACTTTTCAGCCTGTTTTCCATCCTGAGTCTTCTGTACCAGTTGTCTCACAACATACACTTGTTCCTTAAACGTTTTCCATACCGGTGCCTCTGCACTCGACCCTGAGTCATCTGTTTCCCTATCAAATTCTCCATCCATGTTTAGAAGAAAAGTTTTCACACCCTTCTGTAAAACGTTTTCACACCCTGAAAAGTATTCACACCCTTCTTCACTTCACTCTGTTCATTCACTGGTCAACTGAGGCCGTCCAGAAAATATGGCCGCTATGTCCCGAGTATCTGGACTATTTTGAGAGTGACATAAACACGTCTCAAGACACCTTAGTTTCCCCACATACAATCGAAACAGCAATCAGCACCCTGTCATTGTTGACACCAGTTAGGTTTCCATACAGGAATGCTGCATTCACACAACAGCAATGAAGAGTTCTGCCGTCTGCAGGGCGTCTCTCCTTTCACACTCTCATACACTGCCTGATAACGTCTGTTTACACAGATTATGCCTTCTGTGAACAGCTCATGTATTGTTTATGTGTTTATGTTTTATGCAACTTCTATCTATTATTGGAGTGCACTAAATGCGCTCCAGTTTCTAACTAGTCTTGCTGAATTATCCTATTCAGCTCATAGTTTCTCATGCTGGTCTTGTTACAAATGTCATTTATAACTCACAGTCATACTCTCACTATTACTGGTCTCACAGATTCATATGACCTGTTCACAGTAATTAATTTGCTTCACAGGATTTATAGTATGTGCTTTATGTATTATTACATCTGTAATCTGGTTTTATCGAGGCAGAACTCGCATAAAACACAGCATTCACACCCTTGTGTTTTTGCCTGGTCTCAGCTTTTGACTCCTTTAAACATAAAACTCTCAGGGACTCGAACCCTATTTAAAGCTGTTTACACTTTGGAGGTCCCCACCCTCCGGGACTTCAACCCAGCAAAATCATGAATTCTTGTCAGTAAAACATGTAGAGTTGCCAAACTCAGGAAACACACGGGCCTCGAACCCTTATTCAGAAGGACTCGAAACCTTCAAGGGGACTTCAACCCCAGAATTTGTAGTATCTCAACTACAGGCCTCAAACCCAGAACTAAATCAAACAGAATTTTATCACTTTACTTTACTTGACCTCTTTTATATTATCTTAACATACTGGTCTACACATTTTAAATTTAGCAGAACATTTCGCTTACTCAGACATCTGACACCAAGAATTTAAGCCTATCGACAATGCCAAAAGAGCAGAGTTCGATTAAAACAGGTCTCTGCTTACCTTATTATGCAGTGATGGGTACCCGGTGTCAGACGTCTTTTGGTGAAGTTCTGATTTAGCCGAAAGTCCTCGCTTTTCCCAAATCACGTCGGGGATCACCAAGTTGTTGGAGTTTGTTACCTAGAACTCCTGCGTGCTCGTTTGTTTTGGTAAAGCTATGTCCTGCTATACTGTTTTAGTAAAACTAAATAATAAAAGAAAATAAAAAGACTGCGCAGTCAAGTTATTCTGGCCGGCCAGGAGAAACGCTGCAGCCCCGTTGCTGCTCACCACGAACGCTTCTGCCTTTCTCCCCAGCTTCAGCAGTTTTTATTGAAAAGCCAGGCATGTACATGCAAAACAAAACACATCCTATCAAGTGTCACTTGGCCTGTCTGAAGTATCTTCATTGTTGCCGAGTAGAAAAACATACATTCTTATCAAATGTCAGTTGAGCTGTATGTCTGTTGGACTGACTGATATATCTAAGTCAAACACACACAGAAGCCTGACTGTTAGCCAGGCAAATTATATCTAAGTTAAACACACACAGAAGGCCTGTTAGCCATGCCACCAAGCCACACAATACATTTTATTTCACACATTATTAAACATAACTTGAGCATAACAATTCAGACCCTATTAAGTATTTTAAATGTTTCCAACACGCCCAATTAGTGATTTTCCCTCACCGGTGTCATGTGACCCATAAGTGGAACAAGGTCTCAGGTGTGAATGGGGAGCAACTGTGTTAAATTTGGTGTTATAGCTCTCTTAAACAGGTCACTGGAAGTTCAACATAGCACCTCATGGCAAAGAACCCTCTGAGTTTGTGGATAGATGGCCTAGGCTGTAAGATTGCCAACACCCTGAAACATACAGCAGTTTAACACGACAGGTTCCACTCAGAACAGGCCATTGTCATCCACAGAACTTAAGTGCACATATTCAGTGTCATATCCAGAGGTCTGCATGGCTGTCATCCCAGAAGGAAACCTCTTCCAAAGATGATACTGAAGACAAGCAGACAATTACCTTCACAGGACATGGATTACTGAAATCACATCCTGTGGTTTGATGACACTAAGATAAACTTACTTGGTTCAGATGGCATCAGGTGTGTGTTGTGGCAACCAGGTGAGCAGTACAAGACAAGTGTGTCTTGCCTACAGTCATGGTTTGGAGCTCCACCCTGCTGCCAACTGTGGGGAGCTACAATTCTTAGAAGGAATCATGATTGCCAACATGTACTAAGATATACTGATGCAGAGCATGATCCCCTCCCTTAGGAAACTGGGCCACAAGGCAGTATTCAAACATGATTGCAATCCCAAACACACCTCCAAGATGAACACTGCCTTGCTAAAGAAAGTGAGGGTAAACGTGCTGGACTGGCTAAGCATGTATCCAAACCTAAACCCTATTGAACATCTCAATATCCTCAAATGGAAGGTGGAGGAGTGCAAGGTCCATAACATATGCCAGCTCAATGATGTCATCATGGAAGAGTGGAAGAGGATTCCAGCTGCAACCTGTGAAGCTCTAGTGAACTCCATGCCTAAGAGAGTTAATGCAGTGCTAGAAAATAACTGTGGCCACACACAATATTGACACTTTGGGCACAGTTTGGTCATTTTCACTTAGAGGTGTACTCACTTTTTTTGCCAACGGTTTAGATGTTAATGGCTGTGAGTTTTTGAGGGGACCACAAATGTACACTATTATAAAAGCTCTACATTAACTACTTTGCATTGTATCAAAATGTCATATTGTCACAATCCTGAGGTGTTTGGGTGTGGATTATCTGTTGTGTTTGTATTTTGACCATTTCTTTGCCATGTATTTTGTTCCTTAAGTCTTGCTTTCTTAAGTTTATTTCTCTGTGCACATTATTGTTAAGTGTTTTGGTGATCCTTTTAAATATAGTATTATCCCTGTTAGACTTCTGTTTATCTTTTCCCCACTGATTTTTTGTTTCCTGTTATCTCTGCTCATCTGTGTTAACCCTCATATTATGTTATGTGTCAAATTGACTGTTTTAAAGTTTGAAGATCTAGGAACAATTGTTAAAAGTATTTTTTCAGTATGAAAGTTCTGCTTGTCTTAATTCATGTAATCGACATATAATATGAAAATGGTTCATCTCACATATTTGCAACCACCCCCAGCATGTTTATTTTACAGATACTATTTGGGTAAATTTGACCCAGCAGTCAAACTGGAGGTAAAGGGTGTCAGAAATATCAGAGTATTTCTTTCTTTGCAACGGTGAGACATATTTCACCCCAATCTTACACACAGGTGCACAGGTGCAGATGTTATGACTTTTGACGGGAACATTTATGTTCTCGCGAGAAAACTCCATCCACATTCAGTGGACACTCAACAGGGGAGGGGCAAAACATATAAAAGATTCTCTGCATGGGAGTCCTACCAACATTACATTACAGTCCTGGAGGCTCTGGAAGTCATCATTGAAATAGAGGATATGTCTGAAGACGAAGACTATTTTCAGCTAAATTCTGATTCTAATATTCTGATTTTGAACCAGATGAGGGAATTGCTATTCCTATTCCACCAAGCAAGATGTTCATTGAAAAAAATTGTGAAATACAGTGGTTTTCATCCCCAAATATGCTTCTGGCAAAACAGTCTGCAGAAAACATAATAAAGACAGTGCCAGGGCCCTCTAGGATGGCGGTAAGTCAAATGACTGACATCAACTCAGCTTTTGAGCTGGTCATGCCTGATTCAATACAGAAGTCATTCTAGAAATGACTAATCTAGAAGAGATATGTGTTTTTGAGGAGAAGGGCTGGTCGATGGGAGACAAGCTGTCAGCTATTAGGACAGTGTGGCACTGGTGGGTAGAGCAACTTCCACTACTCCCAGGCCCTGCTATCACTGTGGATGAAAGGCTGGTGGCATTCAGAGGCCGCTGCTCATTTAGGCAATACATGCCTTTCAAACCAGCTAATATGGGATAAAAATCTGGGCATTAAATGGTAAATGGACTGAATTTATATAGCGCCTTACCAGTCATACAGACCGCTCAAAGTGCTTTACACTAGAGCCACATTCATCCAATCACATTCACATTCATACACCGATACGCAGATCGGTAGGCAACTTGAGGTTAAGTGCCTTGCCCAGGGGCACATTGACATACATCAGGAGGAAGCTGGAATTGAACCCACAACCTTCCAATTACAAGACGACTACTCATCGACATACTCGCCTATGTGATGCAAACACCAGCAATGCACTGAACATGCAGGTTTACACTGGAATGATGATTGGAGGAGCCCCAGAGAAGAATCAGGGCACAAGGGTTGTGCTTGACATGGCACAGGGTCTCAGGGGGCACAACATAACCTGTGACAATGTTTTGACAAACTATAATTTGGGTCAGGAACTTCTAAAGAGAAAGCTCACAATGGTCAGAACTGTCCAAAAGAACAGGGCTGAAATCGCAGCTTATCGGCTGGTAATCAAGAACAAGGCCCCTCAATCTTCCATGTTTGCCTGCACAGACACCAGAGCTCTGGTGTCTTACTACCCCAAAAAAGGAAATGAAATGTTGGGCTCGTGTGTACTCTGCACAAAAATGCTGAATCAGCACAAGAGAGGACCAGAAACCAAGCAAGTAAGTCAGTGTGTGTGTGTGGCTGTGAGAGTATCTGTGTGTATAAGTGTATGAGAACGTGTTGTGTGTGTCTTGGTATCAGCAAAAATACACCATAGTAAAGTAATCATGGTCCTCTTGTTTCTAGGTTGCTGCTGAGGGAAAAGGAAGGAGGAAGAGGTGCCAGGTCTGCAGGCAATTTGACGATGTCAAGAATCATGACACCATGTGGATCCTAATAAGTGGTATCTCCTCTTTGACATTATACCTGCACGTTTTTTGGTCTGTGCAAATAAAAGCAAAAGGCTACAAAATGTCAAATTTATTTGTAAAAACCTTTACTGACAGGGAAGCAAATATCCTCTGAGTGCCTAAGATGTCTGACTGTAACAATGTAAGGTTGGCAGCTTGCGGGGAAAAAAAGATGCGGCCACCTGAAATGTTTCCATCACCAGGTCAATGGAGATACAGAAGAAAAAATAAGTTTCTGCTTCAAGTAGATCACTTCATCCTTTAGCTGTAGGATTCATGTGAAATAAAGCAGTAAGATTCACAGGTCCAAAAAATTAAGTATGAGGTTATTTATTGTCGATGCAGCTTTTGGGGGTTCGATTTCCAGATTTGAGATTTCCAATAAAAACCAGTATCACCACAAAAACTTGAAAAAAAAAAAAATAAAGCAGAGAAATGCTAAAACACAACAGTTAAATATAAAAAACAGTGACATCAATTTATATCTAGACCCGGGCACCTTGAATGTGAAATATCAGTGAGGAATCAGCATTAAGAAAAATCCATTTCAATTCAATTCAATTAAATTCAAAGATACTTTATTGATCCCCGAGGGGAAATTAGAATTCCAGTACAACCCATCCAAACATACATCATGACACAAGACAAGGGGGGGACGGGTCACCGAGGCTTTGCTGCCCACTCACAGGCACTGCCCTTGGTAGATGAGAAAAGAGGCCACGTTAGGTAAGTAGAGGGAAAAAAATCATATTTCACACTTTATCCTTAGCAGGATGCAGTTTGAGATTGCAAAAAACCTCAGCACAAATAAGAAACAAGTTGACAAAACACCATCATGCCGGGAACGGTGAAGGTGGTGTGAGGGGTGCATATGTTTATCTTGAGCACGTGTGTGTGTGCAAGTGAGTGTGTGCAAGTAAGTCCATGAAGCACTGTCACAGAGGCTCGTTCGTTGGAATGTACGTCAACCGGCCAAGTTCTGAGCAGGTCCACAGATGTCCTCAGGGAAGGGAGGGGGCAGAGGGAGCAGAGCGTCATGTTTACATAACTTCCAGGAGAAGTTGAAGATAGCCAGCCATCAAGGTCGTGCAGGGGAGCCAGATTCAGAAAAACAATAATTATTTGGGTTAGGCTGACTCTTAATTTTCCGTCAGCCTTGAGAGTCTCGCTGGTGCTTCTCAAAGGCAAATCCAAACAATATCCATATTTTGGAAGAATTTGGAAGATGTACAAAAAGAGGTTCCAAAAAAGACAAGACACAGAGCTGAAGCAGGGCAGATATGGGAGGGGTGCGGGAGACAGAGAAAAAGCGTCCACCTCCACCGAGAGCAGGAAAAAGACCTCAGTAGACCTCTAGTTTCTTTCAACTTGGCTCAAAGTCGGACCAAAGCCTTTTGTCAAAATGGAATTTAAACGTAAATTCAACATGGAAGACTCACCACCCCCGCCACTCCTCTCTGGCTGCTCCAATCAACGGCAGGTCCGCACTCCTCCTCAGCCAATCATCTCCCAGGGCATCACTTTAAAGACCCTCTGCATGGAAAACACCGCTCTTCAGCTGTGCTTCGACCCTCTACATGGAAAACACCACTTTTCTGCTGTGCTTCTACGATCAGCTGCGACATGTCCGACTAGTTTCTGGCGACTTGGCGGTTCCTCGTACTGTTTGTGATGCCCTCCTTCCTCCTCCTCCACTTGTAGGAGTGTTTGACTGGCCTCCTGCCTAATGGCCCTTTTTCCCCTCATCTCAGCTCCGGGTATGTGGAAACCGCCTTAAGAACTCCTCCAATCCATCTACTACGTGTTGCTGAAGTCACCGTGGCTCCCGCTGCGTCACCTGGCCCAGCTTCTCCAGTGGTTCTCCTCCGATCTCGTCTCTCAAACCGATCTTCCCACTCCCCAGGCTCCGACGTCTTCTTCTACGCCGGTCATCCCACAATCTTCCCTGCTTCATTCATCTCGTCTATGAATTCTCTCCAGAGTTTCATATCTTCTTTACTCAGCTCCTCCGGGAGTTCGCCTCCAATTCTGCCACATCAGCATTTCCTCCGCTCCGACAACGTTCAACTCGCTCCTGGCTCCTCCTGCAGACATTCACCATGGCAACGCTCGTCCTGGCTCGTCTCTAAGGGTGAGATGTATCACTCCATTCTCTTTCTGAACTGTTTCCTCATTCATATGCCCTTTAAGCACGCTGTGTTTCCCACTCCTCATTACATTAAGGTAGATCATATACTTCCATGCATTCTAATATCTCACTCAGGCGTCGCTCCAAATCCTGCAGGGGCAGCTCATTCATCTACTTTCTTTGATATACTATCTCCCAAGGTTGATCACTATTTTGCTGTACCTGATGGCTTAACACTGTGTTTTAAATGATCTACTTCCCACCTTTCTAAGAATCCCTTTTGGCTAGCTTTCGGCCACCTTTAAGCAATAGAACATTTATATATTCTTTTACGCATTCGAACATTTATACCAACCTTCTTCCTTTATTAATCAGGCGCTAAGGAACCATTTACTGTTTTAACATACATCTTATCTATATTTTATCCCATCTAATTGTGGAGCACACTTTCTTTCTGCATATTGGGTTGGCACTGCGTTGTTCAGTTTGAGTCAACTGATTTACAGCACCTTCCTGGTTTAAGTGTTTTCAAATTTGAGCATTAACTGCATTACTACCGCAGCAAAATAACAAATTCTTACTAAACAATCCATGTACTGTCAATATTAGTAAGTTCATTTAATGGACGTAGCTCTTACCTCCAGCGAATCTTGGCTGGCCGTAACTCATAACTCCATCATTTCTGCCAGTCATGTTCCAAGTTTCTAATCCAATCTTCATGCCCTGTCTCATTTTAAATTTTCAGGTCTTCCGCCATGTGTGTCCATCAGCCTACTTTTACCCTACTCCGATTATTCCTCTCTCCTTCCTCTTCAAATTGCCAAACACTGCTGTCTCTCAGGTCTATCTCTTTCTACTTTCAAACCTTATTTCGCCTGGCAAACTGAGAAATTTTGAGCATTGGTTTACATTCAGTCCTAGCTTCAACACTCATTGCTTGAACTTCATTGTTTTAAGCCACCCTACAGCTGCAGTTCTTTTAGCAGGCATACATTTTCATTGAAAGATAATTTTTCTGAGCCCACTCTGAGCCTTTTCTCTCATTACGCATTAACTTCTCCTCAAATACACCTCAAATCATTGTATACCGCAATGTGCATAATTCACCAGGTCGCTCCTTTATTTCTCACCCTCTGAATGTGGTTAATTCCGTCCCCTTTCTACTAGATTTGGTTTGTTTAGACAAGTTTGCCGCTCTGACCTGTTTTTCTGGTCCGCTGTTCTGCAGAACCGGAATGGTATATCTTTCCCTTATGATGACGTCGTCACGTCAGCAGGCTCCATTCAGTTTTGCATGGACGCAGCTTCATCCGTGGGTTTTTGGGGGATTTCTTCAGGGTTCATGGTTCGCTACCATCTGGCCACTTTCTTTCCCCAATCCGAACCATCAGCCATTATGAGATGATCTCCATCTCTATTGCATGCTGCACTTGGGGCAACTAATGGAAGGAACGCATAGCTGCTTTATGCGACAATGCAGCGTAGTCGAAGTAAACAAAGGCCGCTCCTCTTCTAAGTCAATCATGCCAGATACCACCTTGAAGACCTGATACTCGACTAATTCATCCCTCATTCCTCTATTTTAGTCAGCTAATAATTATTGTAATTCAGGCTTGGCTCCCTCCGCTCAAGTCTGATTCCTTCGCTTAGCAAACTTTTTCAAACTTTTGCATCGCTCATAATACTCCTCTTTATCCTGTTTGCATTCCTACCATCTTAGCTTTTATTACTTATTGCTTCGATGTCCGGCATCTCAAACTCCCTTACTTTAAGAGTTTATTAGCCTGCATAAACGTCTCTTCTAAGGGCCACTTTTCGAACCCATTCCAAGCCTTTTCTCAAATCATTCCATTAAACTTTTACTCTAAGGTCTATAAAATCATAGCATTCCTAAGCCAGATCCGAGGAGACTTATCACTCCTCCCATCTTAAAAGTTCTTCTCCTAGTGCTCCGTTCAGGCCCTTCTTCATCTCACTTAAATTTCTTCTTTCCAGCTCCTCGCTTTTAGCTTTTATAGCTTCCTTAGAGTAGGGGAATTTACTGCCCCATCAAGCTCATCCGATTCTGCTAGAGTCCTAACAACTCCTCATCCAAAGTTCCATCCCGATTATTTAAAATTTATGTTAAACATTCTCAAAGGAAGGTACTTGCTTTTATCTTCATTGCTCATTTTAATGGTCCATCCTGCCCTTTTCATGTCATGCTAAATTCGCCATCAAACGGCACAAACTCATTTCAAATTGGGCGGTCACTTCAACTGCCTCACCAGGAGTTTCGATTTCTTCACTCCAACAACTCAGCCGCTGGTCTCCTCAGCGTTCTCTTTGTATTTCTGTCCTGACCTCCAGTCTGTCTTATCCACTCAACGATTTATCAGTTCTTGGGCAACAACTCTCACAATTACTGGTGGTGGTCGGCCTTATCCAATCCTTTCTTCTAGCTAGATCAATTGTTAATCTTCCTTCTCTATTTCTGGTTCTCTTATCTAACCATTTTAAATTTCCATATTTTATTCTCCTATTTATTCATGTACCATGTTTTTAGATCGTTTTATTCTAGTTTTCTCTCTTTCAGATGCACCTGGATTTCTGCCACTGGCAGGCAATTCCAATCAGCCTCGTCCTGCTCCTCATTCAGCCTCTTCAGGTTCATCACTATCTACGCCATTGGCAGGCGTTTCATGCAGCCGTCGGGCTCGCACACGCCATTGGCAGGCGTTTCATGCAGACGTCGGGCTCGCACATGCAATTGGCAGACGTTTCATGTAACCGTCGGGCTCACACACGCTATTGCCAGGCGTTTCATTCAGCCGTCGGGCTCAATCGCCATTGGCAGGCGTTTCATGCATCCGTCGGGCTCAATCGCCATTGGCAGGCGTTTCATGCAGCCGTCGGGCTCAATCGCTATTGGCAGGAGTTTCATGCAGCCGTTGGGCTTAATCGCCATTGACAGGCATTTACAAACATGCCTTGGTAAGCATTTCAATCCTAAGCCTTGTCAGGCATTCATCTAACCACCTTGACACTGCCAGGTGCAGCCCATCTTCACCCAACCTGGCATCGGCCATCCACGCATCATCAGTCATAACTCAGGCTAAGCTCATTCGAGACTAATCATTATAAAATTTTGGTCTGCTTTTACTCCCTGCTCATCTCAGATAATCAATAACTAATCTCCTTCAGTTTAGCCTCAGCCTGGCCTCGGCCCTTTTGGGGGAAGACGTACCTAATCATAATCCTAAGGTGTTTATTCAAACCTACTTCATCCTCAGCGTTTACGTCTCCCTCAGGGGTCCGAGCGCCAAATATATAATCTTTCATTAATAAATTATTTAACCGTCTTCTTGTTGTTTCTCCTTTATGTGAGTCTTTCCAGGTTGAAATGGAGTTTAAACGAAAATTCAACATGGGAGACTCACCACCCCCGCCATGTCCAATCACTCCTCACTGGCTGCTCCAATCAACGGCAGGTCGGCACTCCTCCTCAGCCAATTATCTCCCAGGCCATCACTTTAAAGACCCTCTGCATGGAAAACACCGCTCTTCTGCTGTGCTTCGACCCTCCTCCACCCTTCTCCACCATGGACTCCCAACTCCTTCCATATCAAGGCCTACACCACCACCAGGATTGGATCCCGGGGTGGAAGACGTACCTAATCATAATCCTAAGATGTTTATTCAAACCTACTTCATCCTCAGCGTTTACGTCTCCCTCAGGGGTCCGAGCGCCAAATAAATAATCTTTCATTAATAAATTCTTTAACCGTCTTCTTGTTGTTTCTCCTTAATGTGAGTCTTTCCAGGTTGAAATAGCTTCACTGTTTGACCTTACCTTTTTGGTCTGCTCATGTAGCGACTGCAGGGTAATTAGAGGGGAAATCAGGCAGCATTAGTCAGATTTCTTACTTTTTATGTAAATTCAACATACAGTATAATGTGATGTAGTATAAGAGCAATCTGACCTTGTCAGTAACAAGAACAAGAACTTAAACTCTGCAACAGTAATCTGCCTCTGTGGATAATAAATGCCACTGCTTTGATGCTACTTACTCATAAAACACAAGAATACAAATAAGACTGATTATTTAAGTTCTTCTGTGTTTATTCATACTTATTTACAGAGAGAACTGGAAAAGTACCCTTTCAACCACAATACTGCATTCCTTAGCAGGGAGTTCAGTATTTTCTTCAATGCAGCTTCAAAAGTTTAAATTTCTGTATCCTGCTGAATGACAAGCGGACTATTAGTTTTAATGAATTGTTTTATTTTGCTTTTATTTGACACAAAGAGTCTAGACAAAAAGTTCAAACTAATTAACTCTAAATGGCTGTGTAAATTGAGGTTTTACAGTCTCGGTAGGTGTGAGATAGAGAACACAAAGAAAGTTGGCACCATAAATACCCCGCATCCTCCGGAGAATGACTCTGAATCCTGCAACAGCTGCCAAGGAAGTATTCAGACTAGCTGAACGAATTGTAACTGTGATAATTCCTCGGCTTGTAGCAGATGGTTTACAGCCTCTTCTGATTCTCTAGGCTGTATCCGGGTGTATCACTGTGTCACATGGCACTCTTTAAGATTTTTTGGAAACGAACAACAGCAACTATAGTTTCATGAAAATACAAATGGGAATAATTAGAAGAGTTTATATAAATGAATACCTTTTTAAAAACCAAATGTGATGAAAATAGGTGACAAATAAATAGCTGTAGATTTTAGTTTAGTATATGTTTTAGTTTAGTATATGTTTTAGTTTAGTATTTAGTTGCTTAGTCATGCAATAATGTAACATTTCCCAATGCCCACATGTCATGTTGCTAAGGACCACAGCAGTCTCTACTGTCCGATTGCACATACAGAGATTTGCTTTTTACATCCTCAATGTCTGATCTTAAATATGCACAGTTGTCCCTTTGGAATCAGTTTTGGAGAGGCTTCTCTAGATATTACACATGCTACCATGAATGTTTCAGCAAGGCCACTGGAGCTGCAGGATGTTAATGATGTCTCTCAGAGAAGCAGTTGTCAAGTGGCAAGGTGAACAAAGTCATCTTCACTAGTAGATTATGATTTGCTACAGGTGTGTGGATGTGTGGATGTTTAGCAGAGCTGTTAACTATTCAGTTGAGCTTGGAATGAGGTTTCAGTGTGGGTGGGGACAATATTAAAAAAGTAGGGTGGTGTTGGTATCCATTTATGTTTTAGTTGAAACTGGAAGATAGAATTTGGTCAAACTACTTTCTCAAGATAAAAGAGTACTTTGAACCCTGCTTGGTAATGTATGTGCTGCCACATGTATGGACAACATCATACTGATTATGGAAACAATGGAAAAAAAATGACCACAGAGACAGGGACAGAATATTGTTTAGCATACCATTAGTTAATAATCCAAAACTGTACATAGTTGAAGACTTCACTTTGGCTTCTGGCCCAGCCACATAGCTCATTCCAGTAATGTTTCTCAGTTTCCAACAAATAACAAGTAACAGGCTGTGTTACTGTATGTAATGGATGGGTTATTTGAATGTCAACCAGTTAGTCTAGAAAAATCACATTATGTAAATTACTGCTATGTTGTTAAATTTTATGATAATCCTGTCAAAGAACAATTACTTTATTGTAGCACTTTATTAGCTGTTGATGTGCGTTCTATTGTGTCTTTGGGTGAGTATGAGTGTCAAACGTTCACGTTTCTTAGCAGTGGAGGTGATCTTAAGTGTAAATATGTGTGGTTAAAAGCGTTGTTTAATAATGATCCCCACAGTTAATCTGCAGCCTATTCTCCAAACTAAAGCTGCCCTGACCTTACCCCCTGAATTTTGAAACGACTCCACCAAGTATTAGGACCATTCCTCCATTTCATGACAAAATTATATGTAAAGAAAGTAATTCAATTAATTGGAAAACTTGTTTAAAAAAACAAAACAAAAAAAAACAAAAGCATAATTTTGTTTCACTTAAGTCCTCCCTGTATGAAAGGCTAAATGTCCTGAAAGGTCTTTATGTTCTAGAAAGGGGACATGCATTAATGCAAAAAAGTATTTGCCCTATGCAGATTTTCTCTGTGTTTTGATTACACTTGAATGTTCCAGCTCTTTAAACCAGTTTACTTTGAAAGGCAACTAATTAAATACAACAAGGATTTTTCAAATTATGGTTACTTATATTATTGGAAAAAGCTGAAAAGTTAAATAATCAGTTTACTGTAATTACCCATGAAAGCTGAGTTTAAGTTCATTAACCAGTCTGAGGCCTGATTCCTTCCAGACATGTAGAGTCAATAAATCCCTTACACAAAACTTGTCTGCCAGCATGAAGTAGGTTAAAAGATAAAGAAAATTCAACTACATTTGAAAAACATGGTCACTGGAAAAACATGGTCACTGGAAAGGGTTTCAAAGCCAATTCTAAGGATTTAGAGACATTATACACAAAAAGTTGAAACACTGATGAAATTACCAATGAGAGTCAGGCGAACAAACATTTTTCCAAGAGTGCATAAAAAATTAATTCAGGAGGTCACAAAACATTCCAGAACAACATCTAAAGCACTGCAGGCCTGACTCGCCACAGTTAAATTAAGTGTTCATGATTCAACAATAGCAAAGAGACTGACAACGGACCTGGCTGATCCATAGACATGGAAGTGATGTGCTTGAATTCATTTCAGGCGTCTCACCTTCAGTTTTTTTTTAGATGTCTGGTCTGAAGAATTGCGATTACTGGATAAACCATAGAGACTGAAACGCAGGATTCTTCACACACTACAGACAGGCTCACATTGTGCATGTGTGTATATATATATGTGTATATATATATACACACTGCTCAAAAAAATAAAGGGAACACTTAAACAACACAATACGACTCCAAGTAAATTAAACTTCTGTGAAATCAAACTGTCCACTTAGAAAGTGTAGAATATAAACTACCTACAGGTCCTTCTCAAAATATTAGCATATTGTGAAAAAGTTCATTATTTTCCATAATGTAATGATGAAAATTTAACATTCATATATTTTAGATTCATTGCACACTAACTGAAATATTTCAGGTCTTTTATTGTCTTAATTTGGATGATTTTGGCATACAGCTCATGAAAACCCAAAATTCCTATCTCACAAAATTAGCATATTTCATCCGACCAATAAAAGAAAAGTGTTTTTAATACAAAAAACATCAACCTTCAAATAATCATGTACTGTTATGCACTCAATACTTGGTCGGGACTCCTTTGGCAGAAATGACTGCTTCAATGCGGTGTGGCATGGAGGCCATCAGCCTGTGGCACTGCTGAGGTCTTATGGAGGCCCAGGATGCTTCGATAGCGGCCTTTAGCTCATCCAGAGTGTTGGGTCTTGAGTCTCTCAACGTTCTCTTCACAATATCCCACAGATTCTCTATGGGGTTCAAGTCAGGAGAGTTGGCAGGCCAATTGAGCACAGTGATACCATGGTCAGTAAACCATTTACCAGTGGTTTTGGCACTGTGAGCAGGTGCCAGGTCGTGCTGGAAAATGAAATCTTCATCTCCATAAAGCTTTTCAGCAGATGGAAGCATGAAGTGCTCCAAAATCTCCTGATAGCTAGCTGCATTGACCCTGCCCTTGATAAAACACAGTGGACCAACACCAGCAGCTGACATGGCACCCCAGACCATCACTGACTGTGGGTACTTGACACTGGACTTCTGGCATTTTGGCATTTCCTTCTCCCCAGTCTTCCTCCAGACTCTGGCACCTTGATTTTCCGAATGACATGCAGAATTTGCTTTCATCTGAAAAAAGTACTTTGGACCACTGAGCAACAGTCCAGTGCTGCTTCTCTGTAGCCCAGGTCAGTCGCTTCTGCCGCTGTTTCTGGTTCAAAACTGGCTTGACCTGGGGAATGCGGCACCTGTAGCCCATTTGCTGCACACGCCTGTGCACGGTGGCTCTGGATGTTTCTACTCCAGACTCAGTCCACTGCTTCCGCAGGTCCCCCAAGGTCTGGAATCGGCCCTTCTCCACAATCTTCCTCAGGGTCCGGTCACCTCTTCTCGTTGTGCAGCGTTTTCTGCCACACTTTTTCCTTCCCACAGACTTCCCACTGAGGTGCCTTGATTCAGCACTCTGGGAACAGCCTATTCGTTCAGAAATTTCTTTCTGTGTCTTACCCTCTTGCTTGAGGGTGTCAATAGTGGCCTTCTGGACAGCAGTCAGGTCGGCAGTCTTACCCATGATTGGGGTTTTGAGTGATGAACCAGGCTGGGAGTTTTAAAGGCCTCAGGAATCTTTTGCAGGTGTTTAGAGTTAACTCGTTGATTCAGATGATTAGGTTCATGGCTCGTTTAGAGACCCTTTTAATGATATGCTAATTTTGTGAGATAGGAATTTTGGGTTTTCATGAGCTGTATGCCAAAATCATCCGTATTTAGACAATAAAAGACCTGAAATATTTCAGTTAGTGTGCAATGAATCTAAAATATATGAATGTAAAATTTTCATCATGACATTATGGAAAATAATGAACTTTATCACAATATGCTAATATTTTGAGAAGGACCTGTATGTGTGTAACTGGAATGTGCAGATAGAGGTCATAAATTGGTGAAGGACAGGGGGAGTAGCGGATAGGGAGTGCAAGGTCATAAATTGGTGAAGGACAGGGGGGTGCAGCGGACAGGGAGTGCCGGAGACAAGATAAGATGAGTCTGCTGGAAGTAATAACAAGAAGCACTCCTTATTTGGACATAAGGAACTGTTATGCTATACAACTGAGTGATATGATATATGTAAAAAAGGAAATGTTGAACACACCCTGGAGACTTAATAAAACGAGCTGGAAGCAGAGAGAGAGCAGAGTTATTGCTCGCAGGTGTTGGCTGGGGCATCTCACTCACTCTGCGCAGAGGCGAACTTAAGCTGATTGTACTTTGTGTTTATTTCACTCTTTTGAAACCTGTGCCCAAATCAACGGACCCGGGGAAGCAGAGACGGCTTCGACAAAAGCAACACTGATTGACAATCAATTTAACATGCTGTTGTGCAAATGGAATAGACAACAGGGGGAAATCTTTGGCGTTTAGCAAGACACACTCAATAAATGAGTGGTTCTGCAGGTGGGGACCACAGACCACTTCTCAGTACCTATGCTTTCTGGCTGATGTTTTGGTCACTTTTGAATGTTGGTGGTGCTTTCACACTCGTGGTAGCATGAGACGGACTCTACAATCCAACCACACAAGTGGCTCAGGTAGTGCAGCTCATCCAGGATTGCACATCAATGCGAGCTGTGGCAAGAAGGTTAGCTGTGTTTGTCAGCGTAGTGTCCAGAGCCTGGAGGCGCTACCAGGAGACAGTCCAGTACACCAGGAGATGTGGAGGAGGCCGTAGAAGGGCAACCCAGCAGCAGGACCGCTACCTCCACCTTTGTGCAAAGAGGAACAGGAGGAGCACTGCCAGAGCCCTGCAAAATGACCTCCAACAGGCCACAAATGTACATGTGTCTGCACAAACGGTTAGAAACCGACTCCATGAGGATGGTATGAGGGCCCAACGTCCACAAATGGGTGTTGTGCTCACAGCGCAACACCATGCAGGACACTTGGCATTCGCCAGAGAACACCAGGATTGGCAAATTCGCCACTGACGCCGTGTGCTCTTCACAGATGAAAACAGGTTCACACTGAGCACATGTGACACATGTGACTGTCTGAGTCTGGAGACACCGTGGAGAGCGACCTGCTGCCTGCAACATCCTTCAGTTTGGCAGTGGGTCAGTAATAGTGTGGGGTGGCATTTCTTTTGAGGGCCGCATGGCCCTCCATGTGCTCCCCAGAGGTAGCCTGACTGCCATTAGGTACCGAGATGAGATCCTCAGACCCCTTGTGAGACCATATGCTGGTGCGGTTGGCCCTGGGTTCCTCCTAATGCAGGACAATGCTAGACCTCATGTGGCTGGAATGTGTCAGCAGTTCCTGCAACATGAAGACATTGAAGCTATGGACTGGCCCGCCCGTTCCCCAGACCTGAATCCGATTGTTCACATCTGGGACATCATGTCTCGCTCCATCCACCAACGTCACGATGCATCACAGACTGTCCAGGAGTTGGCGGATGCTTTAGTCCAGGTCTGGGAGGAGATCCCTCAGGAGACC
Organism: Girardinichthys multiradiatus; assembly: GCF_021462225.1. Taxonomy (NCBI): domain Eukaryota; kingdom Metazoa; phylum Chordata; class Actinopteri; order Cyprinodontiformes; family Goodeidae; genus Girardinichthys; species Girardinichthys multiradiatus. Next base: position 13,925,317 of record NC_061814.1, read on the forward strand.
ATCCGCCGTCTCATCAGGAGCATGCTCAGGCGTTGTAGGGAGGTCAAACAGGCATGTGTAGGCCACACACAATACTGAGCCTCATTTTGACTTGTTTTAAGGACATTACATCAAAGTTGGATCAGCCTGTAGTGTGTTTTTCCACTTTAATTTTGTGTGTGACTCCAAATCCAGGCCTCCATTGGTTCATAAATTTGATTTCCATTGATGATTTTTGTGTGATTTTGTTGTCAGCACAACTTTGTAAAGAACAAAGTATTCAATGAAAATATTTCATTCATTCAGATCTAGGATGTGTTATTTGAGTGTTCCCTTTATGTTTTTGAGCAGTGTATATATGCAGGGGTTGGACAATGAAACTGAAACACCTGTCATTTTAGTGTGGGAGGTTTCATGGCTAAATTGGACCAGCCTGGTAGCCAGTCTTCATCGATTGCACATTGCACCAGTAAGAGCAGAGTGTGAAGGTTCAATTAGCAGGGTAAGAGCACAGTTTTGCTCAAAATATTGAAATGCACACAACATTATGGGTGACATACCAGAGTTCAAAAGAGGACAAATTGTTGGTGCACGTCTTGCTGGCGCATCTGTGACCAAGACAGCAAGTCTTTGTGATGTATCAAGAGCCACGGTATCCAGGGTAATGTCAGCATACCACCAAGAAGGATGAACCACATCCAACAGGATTAACTGTGGACGCATGAGGAAGCTGTCTGACAGGGATGTTCGGTTGCTAACCTGGATTGTATCTGTGATGGCAAGCCACACAGGTTTACCTGGCTGTTTGGTGTGTGGTTTCCCCTTCCTGGTGGGCAAAATGTGTGGTTAAGGGCTGAGATTCCTGAAGTACTGCTGATGGCCTCATTGGACTGAACCAAACACTTGATGCCAAGTGGGGGGAACCTTAGGGGGTGTTTTGAATTTATTTCCTGTTATTATGTGACAGCCATTTTTGCCTTCCCCTATTGTGTGTGTGTGTGTGTGTGGTTTAGCTAAACCTGTATTTAAGGGCCCTTATGTGTTAGTTCTGGAGGTCGGTTTTGGGTTTGTATCTGTCTGAGTCTTGTCAGTGATGATTTTGAGTTTAGTATCTTGAGTTGACCTCTTTTATTGGCATGCCTGTATAATTGCCCATTTAGTTAACCATTTTTTAATGTTTTTTGGGTAAATAAAACCCACTTTTTTTAATTCAACACCTGTGTCCTCTACTACGTACTGCTTGGTTCCTCACAATTGGTGTCAGGAGTGGGATCAACGCAGTACTGGACACAAGTGATTTTTTTTTCTTTCTTTCTTTCCCCCCTTTGGCAATTTTCAACCCCCCATCAAAGGAGGATGCATCGTGGTGGCAAAAGTGACAAGAAAAAAGGATCTGTTCAGCCCCTCGGTACAGAAGAGGAAAATGGAGCCTCTGGGTTACTGAAACTATGGAGGGAGAGGAGAAGGAGCCTACTCTGTTTGATCTGGTGGCTATGCTAAATATCTAAATATTATTGAGCCACTTTGGGGTGTTTTGGAGGAGCGAGTGAGGAAACGTTTTCCTGCAAGAAGAATGGCTTAAAATCCCTCTGATCACTGTGCAGGACTTGTATATGTCATTCCCAAGACGAATACAAACTTCAGCCACTGCTTAGATAATTCAATACTGTAAGGAGTCTAGCTCACCTTTGCACATTGATCCATTGGAGTAGAGGAAAGTAAAGTAACACAAGTATTCACAACTCGCAAGATTAGCAAAGGCATATTGGAGAGCACCTGCAACCTCAGATTCATCCAGTCAAGATTTTAGGTTGTGCAGTACTCAAGTGCAGAGGTAGACCATGGTTAACTAAGTTCTTTAAAGATGGATACAAAGAGAACTTCTGTTGTCCTCATTTTCTGTATACACCCTGTGTCCTCTGGGTCAAAATGACCCGTCTTCACTAAACCCCCAATATAAACAACTTAATTGAATTTTAAACACCAAATCTCATCTTGCATATTGTCATTGAGCTCAAAATGTGTGAACACTTGAGTTTTCCCTCTACACTTGAATTTCTATAGCTTAAGAAAAAAAAATTGCAAAAAGGAGTTTTGAATACATTTTTATTCATCCCAATGACTGTTTCATTTTTTTTCTCCAGTGAACAATTTAAGACAATGTACAATACAAAAATATGAAAAATAACATATATTCAACTAGTTAGCACATGTAGGGCAGTATACAAGTGTACAGCCCTTGCAGATATATTTCTTACACCTGCAGCACACAGTATGTGTTTTACAGTCCTTCTTTTGAGGGCAGAACGGACATCTCTTCCTCTCATTTGCCCTAGCTGGGGAAGTGGCTGTGGTAGATGGATCCTCAGGTTGATCAGGAGCTCCTGCACTCTGAATAGCTTTCACAACTGCTGCTGAGGGTTCTGTGTGGGGGACATGCTTCCTTCTTTCAATGAGTGGAGTTACAAGTGCCTTTCCTAGCTGCTCCAGGAACAACCTCCTCTTGTTCTGCTTATGAGACATCCAGGTTGGGTTGATCTCTCTTCAAATCACAAAGGCATCGTAGGAGGAAACATCAATGATGTTGTGGAAGATGACCATGGGCCAGCAGGCAGTCATTCTTCTGCAGCTATATGTTCCAATCACCTTATCCAGGTTGTCCACACCTCCTTTGTTGCGGTTGTAGTCTAGGATGATGATTGGCTTCCTGTCCTCACAATCGCTAATGTCACCGTCTGTGTGCAGTGTGCTCAGAAGAACTACATTCTTGTTTTTCTTTGGGAGGTAGGAAACTAGAGTGCCTTCATAGAATGCAGGTGAGTAATCAGGGGATTAGGAACAGCTTTGGGAAAGAGCAAACAGGCAGAATGAGTTGGGTATGCCCCATCACTGAATGCTGGTGCACCAGCCGGGTGCGCCCCATTTACAGGACGCCACTCGGTAGAACACAGCCCATCCATTTCAGAAATACAATGACTGTTGCTTCATGTCACGTGAAGGTCCCAAAGCACTGCCTCCAAGTCCTAGAGTCTGCTCCACTGTTTGTGTTCCACCAAGTTCTGGCCATCAAGTCTGGTATCTTGTCTTCTACTGCCTCAGACCCTAGCTTTCCTCTTGTGAGCTCAGTGATCCTGGAGCAGTTTGAGCCTGTTTTTCTGAGAGAATTATTTAAGGATGTTGTTTCCCTAAGATCATCCCATTGCCCATTAGATTGCCTCCTCCAAATCTTTCTAAATAATACTGTTGGGACCTTTTTTCAGAGAATGATTCATATTTCTCTTGCTACAGGTTGTGTCCCAACATGATATGGCTGTAGTTCAGCCTCTCCTAAAAAACATAGCTTGGACCCAACTTTTCTGGCTTATTATAGGCCTATCTCAAAGCTTCCTTTTCTTTCAAAAGTTCTAGAGAAAGTGGTTTATTCACAGTTGCAGGTCCACCTTGATTTAAACACAATTTTGTTAAAATTCCATTCTGGCACTGATACTGCATTCTTAAAGGATATAAATGACATTCTTTCATCGTTGGATTCTGGTAGCTCTGCTGCCCTCTTGTTGTTGGACCTGTAAGCAGCTTTTGAAACGGTTGACCATGACATCCTCTTTGCATGGCTGGAATAATTTGTTGGGCTTAAAGGATCTGTTCTTCAGTGGTTTCGGTCATATGAAGGAACTTTTTTGTGAACATGGGTTCCTTCAGGTCGGTAATAGCCTATTTTAGTTGATCCAGAATACTGCTGCCTGGGTCCTCACTAGAACTAAGAAAGTAGAGCACATCACCCCAGTTCTAAAGTCCTTACACTGGCTCCCCATATCTCAAAGAATAGACTTTAAAATACTTCTGTTAGTCTATAAATCACTGAATGGCTTATCACCAAAATACATTACAGACTTATTGTCAGTGTATCAACCACCCAGACCTCTCAGGTCTTCTGGCTCAAATCTACTCTGCATACCTAGAACGAGAACCAAACATGGAGAAGCAGCTTTTAGTTGTTATGGTCCACTAACGTGAAATAAACTCCCAGAAGACTGTAAAAGCCCTGAAACCTTAAGTTGCTTTAAATCAAGATTAAAAACTTGTTTAGAGTGGCCTTTGACTATGCTATCTAAACATTATTAGTTAAGTTTTCAGTCCAACTTTTCCTTTCATCAATCATTTTATCATTGATTTTATCATTGATTAAAAATTATTTTTTATTATTATCTTATGATTTAAATTATTATTTTTATTCTCTTTAATTATTTGTGTTCGTTAATTATTTATTTACTTTTATGCCACTGTAATGTAATTTTCGTATTATGTCTTTTTTTCATGTACAGCACTTCGAATTGTCTTGCTACTGAAATGTGCTATATGAATAAACTCGCCTTGCCTTTAGCTGTGGTGTGCCCCAAGGCTCAAGTTTGGGTCCAGCTCTGTTTGCACTGGATATGATGCCTTGGGGGTCAATTGTTTTTTGGTATAACCTTTCATTTCACTGTTTTGCTGATGGCTTACAGAATTATATGACCTTAAAAGCAGGGAAAGACTCATTCTTAGCTTTTATCGTGTTGTCTTGAAGATGTCAAACAGTGGTTGTCCCTAAGGCCGGGGGCCTTTCTGCATGGAGTTTGCATGTTCTCCCCGTGCATGCGTGGGTTCCCTCCGGGGTACTCTGGCTTCCTACGGCTTCCAAAAACATAACTGTTAGGTTAATTGGTCCCACTAAATTGCCCCTAGGTGTGAAAGGGTGTTTATATTGTTTGTCCCGTGTGTCTCTGTGTTGCCCTGCGATGGACTGGCAACCTGTCCAGGGTGTACCCAGCTTCTCGCCTGTAGACTGCAGGAAAAAGGCACCAGCTCCCCCACAACCCAGTATGGAAGAAGCAAATATAAAAAATTTATGGATGGAAAACAAAACTGAGATTGTCAGAGATTAATCATGCAATCAGGACTTACTTAACTACATCACCTGTTTAGCTACTTTGATATTACACATGATGACCAACTTGGCTGCATTAGGCCTTTCCTAAAAGGACTCGGACATTAAGTTTAACTAAACTGAACAAATTGTGAGAAAACGTTTTCAGAAACAACAGATGTAAGTAAACCATAAGTAAATCTAACTGTTCTCAGTAAATCTAATTATTATATTTTATTTGTCATTCAGAATACTCACACAGGAAACTAGATAAGCTAGGAAAAACATAGGATTAGCTCTTTATTCTACAGCCAAGCATGTAATTTATGCACTACCGTGCTTGGAATAAGTTCAAAGACTTGATGTTCCTCCATCTACTTGAATAGTTCTGCATAAATGCCACATATGGCCTACTGTGCAGAGCTGCCCACAATAGTTCCACTTATGATTGAGGTGACGGGCACATAATAAGGGTCTATGGTTAATGGCTCCCAAACAGTCGGGCCTTTAAAAGGCATTTCTCTCAGAATATATAATTCCTGCCTTTAATGTGATGGGATAATACATCTAATAAAGACAATGCTTAGTTGAAATGCCAAGCACCAGTGCACATATACAGACTTGTACTGAGACCCAGATAAATTCTCCACACATATATATGTAGTCTTAATGTCTGCTTTTAAATGTGCCTTTGTAAGGAGCAGCAGTAGTTTTAACTTATTAAATATAGGGTCAGACTATTTTTCTCTGTAAATACATTTCTATATACAGGTCCTTCTCAAAATATTAGCATATTGTGATAAAGTTCATTATTTTCCATAATGTCATGATGAAAATTTAACATTCATATATTTTAGATTCATTGCACACTAACTGAAATATTTCAGGTCTTTTATTGTCTATTATTTATTGTTGACCCTACAGGTCCTTCTCAAAATATTAGCATATTGTGATGAAGTTCATTATTTTCGGAAGATTTTGGCATACAGCTCATGAAAACCTAAAATTACTATCTCACAAAATTAGCATATCATTAAAAGGGTCTCTAAACGAGCTATGAACCTAATCATCTGAATCAACGAGTTAACTCTAAACACCTGCAAAAGATTCCTGAGGCCTTTAAAACTCCCAGCCTGGTTCATCACTCAAAACCCCAATCACGGGTAAGACTGCCGACCTGACTGCTGTCCAGAAGGCCACTATTGACACCCTCAAGCAAGAGGGTAAGACACAGAAAGAAATTTCTGAACGAATAGGCTGTTCCCAGAGTGCTGTATCAAGGCACCTCAGTGGGAAGTCTGTGGGAAGGAAAAAGTGTGGCAGAAAACGCTGCACAACGAGAAGAGGTGACCGGACCCTGAGGAAGATTGTGGAGAAGGGCCAATTCCAGACCTTGGGGGACCTGCGGAAGCAGTGGACTGAGTCTGGAGTAGAAACATCCGGAGCCACCGTGCACAGGCGTGTGCAGGAAATGGGCTACAGGTGCCGCATTCCCCAGGTCAAGCCACTTTTGAACCAGAAACAGCGGCAGAAGCGCCTGACCTGGGCTATAGAGAAGCAGCACTGGACTGTTGCTCAGTGCTCCAAAGTACTTTTTTCGGATGAAAGCAAATTCTGCATGTCATTCGGAAATCAAGGTGCCAGAGTCTGGAGGAAGACTGGGGAGAAGGAAATGCCAAAAATGCCAGAAGTCCAGTGTCAAGTACCCACAGTCAGTGATGGTCTGGGGGGCCGTGTCAGCTGCTGGTGTTGGTCCACTGTGTTTTATCAAGGGCAGGGTCAATGCAGCTAGCTATCAGGAGATTTTGGAGCACTTCATGCTTCCATCTGCTGAAAAGCTTTATGGAGATGAAGATTTCATTTTTCAGCACGACATGGCACCTGCTCACAGTGCCAAAACCACTGGTAAATGGTTTACTGACCATGGTATCACTGTGCTCAATTGGCCTGCCAACTCTCCTGACCTGAACCCCATAGAGAATCTGTGGGATATTGTGAAGAGAACGTTGAGAGACTCAAGACCCAACACTCTGGACGAGCTAAAGGCCGCTATCGAAGCATCCTGGGCCTCCATAAGACCTCAGCAGTGCCACAGGCTGATTGCCTCCATGCCACGCGGCATTGAAGCAGTCATTTCTGCAAAAGGATTCCCGACCAAGTATTGAGTGCATAACTGTACATGATTATTTGAAGGTTGACGTTTTTTGTATTAAAAACACTTTTCTATTATTGGTCGGATGAAATATGCTAATTTTGTGAGATAGGAATTTTGGGTTTTCATGAGCTGTATGCCAAAATCATCCGTATTAAGACAATAAAAGACCTGAAATATTTCAGTTAGTGTGCAATGAATCTAAAATATATGAATGTTAAATTTTCATCATGACATTATGGAAAATAATTAACTTTATCACAATATGCTAATATTTTGAGAAGGACCTGTATGACATGAAATTTACACCAGATGTTTGTAACACTCCAAGTGTTCTACACACACAAATAAATCTGAGAACATTTGTCCACAAATGAAGAAATGAATAAAAAAAAATAAAAAAACGAATGACACAGGAAATAACTGTCATAAAATGGTTTGCGGGTAGACCAAAGTGCAGACAAGAGCTGGGCAGCAACATGTTGTAAAAGGTTTTCAGCTTTATTTCCAGAGGTTTTCAAAAGAAACCAAACATGGCACTGCAGATACAAAGTCCTGATTCAAAAACTTACAAGAGGTTCTGCAGGCACATGGAAAAAACTCAGCACAAATACGTGGGTTGAGAACGGGGTATGACAAACACAGGAACCAGCAACAAACAATGACACAAAACCAACTAATATACTGAGGGATAACAAAGGGCAGGTAATCAGAGAAAACAGGGAACAGGTGTGACAAGGAGGCAGGGAAGCAGAAGGAACAGGTGAAACAAATACAGAGACTGAGGATGGGCAAAGTAACTAATAAACAATAAACAGAAACACAGACCAAGCAAACCTATAGACAAAGATAAATAATCAAATGGAGAATAAGAAAACTAGAATAATCATGACTAAAGTAAACAGAGAAACTAGAGGGAACATAGGAACAATAACTCTTCAGAGGTGTGTTAGTTTTTAGAGGTTTAAGAACCTCAATCAGTTCATCTGCCATAGCCACTTCTTCTTTGTTTGTCTTTGTTCTTGAGAACTTTTTCTGTTAGGACAAAATGTATGGGTGCTTGCTGTTCAAGATATCTTTCAGTCACGTCATAACTGAAGTTCCAGTGGGTGGGAACACCTTGAATGAGTGTATTTTTTGGAATATTGAGCATTTCTTGCTTACACTCCATGATATGGGCATCTGTGGTACTTCTGTGAAAAAATTTAACAACCTTCTTGACTTTGCCCAGTAATCTCTATAGACAGGTTGCCTGCTGCATAACCAATCACCATGAAACACAGCTTTAGATTTGTCCACTTGTCTTACCCCATATACATTTTCACAAGAAAGCCATAACGTTCCCAAACAGGAGACTGTAATGAGATGGGAGGGTCATTTATAACGCCTGCTACTTGTGCGGCAAGACACCGCAATAGTTGCTGAAACACACTTAGGAACTTTAGTTCCGTAGCACTTAATCTCACGCTAATAAAATTATTTCATGAGTGAAAAAATTACCGAAACGGTATGCACATGGACCGAACCGAACATGTTGTACCAAAATGGTTCACTACATCCACATGTACCATTACACCCCTACTCTTATGAGGGGAACCTGACCTTGGGTGATCGATAGTGAAATAATGTTTTTTTTCACACCTGGATTAAAGATAATGACTCTACCTGGAACATTCAGAAGTTTAGAAATACAGCAATAACCATGTTTTGCAAGTCAGACGTTTTTATGAAGGTCTTTTTGCTTTCACAATTTGTGCCACTTTGCGAAATCCTTTGGTAATGACAAACCTTTTATAGGCCGTCAGTTAATATTAAACCAGCTGTTATTGATTTGCACTTTCTGAATACTGACATACATATTTCAGGTGGTTTCTTGGCTTTATATGTGTTTTTCACATCTTTTTTTTTCATGAGTTCAATACATTTTACTTGTGTTATTCCAGTTTTACCTTTAACTTTCTTTGTGGACTAATTCAATTTCGTTTCTGTTCTGTGTTGTTTAATTTGGTTTTTGTTGACATCTGGTGCTAATTTTACACCAGTAGCCTAATGAGAAAAACGTATGTTCATTTCTTATTTTACCCTCTGTTTGTCTTTGTTTTTATCACAAACCGGGAAATCATTCATCTGGAGAAAAAAAGGTGAGCATTTACGTTGCGCTGACATGAAATCAACCTGCAGGTTTACCCTAGAACATCGCCATTCTTATTATTTTTTGTTTGTTGCTTTTATTGGTATTTACTCTGTAAGGTGACCTCGAGTGCCCTGAAAGGTGCCTTAAATAAAATTTATTATTATAATTAAGTAAGATTGAGAGTCTTATTTATGAGAGGTCCTTAAATGCACCATCAAACCCATCTGCATTTTTTATCACACAAAGTTCTGTAAAAGCCCAAACGAGCATTTGTTCATAACACACATAATGATGGACTAAACTGAATGGAGGACAAGAACCACAGATTTTCTTACACCATATTTTGTTACGATCCTTGGGTATTTGGGTCATTTGTTTTCATTTGTGTTTGTGTTTTGATAATTTCCTTTATTTATGTTCTACAGGTCTTGCCATGCTCAGTTTATTTCGCTGTGTTCACTGTTGTTAGTAAGGTGTTTTCATATTAGCAAATTTCTTTGGATTTATTTATCTTAGATCAGTGTTAGTATTTTCCCTTTGGTTAGTAGTTTCGTCAAGTCTTATTTCAGCTCCCTTTGTATTAATTAGTCTCCCTCCATCAGGATCCCTGTCTTCATTCTGCCACAGCTGTCCCTCATCTCCTCTATTTAGATCTCCTAGTTCCTTTGTCATTTTCCACCCCTGCCTCAGTATTTAACCTCCCAGTTTTTCATTTTTCCTTGCTGGATTCTTCTGTTCCACTGTCTGTCCCACTGCCTTTGGTCCATGACCTGTTCTTCATTCAATTCAATTTGAAAATACTTTATTCATCCCAAAGGGAAATTAAATGTTGTAGTTCATATTATGCAGGTTTCCTCAAAACGCTCTTGTAGATATTGACGGCCATGGACAGGAAGGATCTCCTGTAGCGGTCTGTCTTGCAGCAGATCTTAAGAGGCCTCTGACTGAAGACACTCTGTTATTGTAGGACACTTTCATGAAGAAGATGCTCAGGGTTCTCCATAATGTTCCTCATTTTATGAAGACTCCTTTGCACAATGATCTCCAGAGGTTCCAGAGGAGTCCCCAGAACAGAGCCAGTCTTTCTTATTTGCCATGCTTTGAGTTGGAGGTAGGACCCAAATGCAGGATGAGTGGAAATGGTGAAAACGTTTAATAGAAAATAAACAAAGTTACAGCTGACAAGGTACAGAAACTCAGGCAGGTTAAAAACATAAGCCACATCAAAATCAGGCAACAGACATGAAGTCATACCGGACTGAAGCAGGGCAAAGACACAGGGTAGGTAACAAGGATGATAACGGACGGAACCAGTGGAGAACAACAGAGCAGGAAGAAAGCCAATCAGGAGGAATCCGGAACAGGTATGGATCAGGGCTGCAGGGAGACAGAGGGAGTGTGACCAATTAACAAGATAAGCACAGAACCGAAGGTAAAAAAGGGACCAGGCAGAATGACAAAACTAAAGGAACCCAGATATAAGGGAAATGAAAACAAACACAACCCTGACAGACAGATCCTGACATTATTAGCTTGTTAAGCTTTTTTAGGTCCCTGGCACTGGCGCTGCTACCCCAGCAGATGATGGCAGCAAGTTCTCCTTTTGGTTTATTACTAAAGAACTCTGTTTGGCCATAACCAGTCTTTGCATATGGGCCCTTTAAAAAGCTCTTCATGAAATATTTGTCTTGTGAGCTCAAAAATGTGTTTTTTACCCAGGCCAGCAGTTGGGGTGAAATCATTGGAAAAACCAGACACAAAAACACTTCTAGCAGTAGTTGCTGTCAGCTTCTGTTTTAGTGAGAGTAGGAAATCCATATTATCCAGCAGTGTTGTGGCAAGTTCATGAATAGATCTATCAACAAAAACAAGCTGGAATAAATCATCACAGATTTTACATAGGACTGAAAATTAAAAAAAGTGGAAAGATGGCTGCCTTTACCCTAATAAGCACAGTAATATATATTAAACAGCTAAATTGCCAAAGAAAAAGTGACCAGCATATCCAACCAATGGTAACAATTTGCAATGTTCAAACATATGTTTTGTTCTGCAAAACCACCCCAGTATATTTTCAAACTCTCATCATTTCCCTTTTCCAGCCTATGGTTTCTAACATATTGCTTCTAGTTTGGATCTGTTCACAAAAACATTTGCCTCTGTTTGTGTGCGTGTAAAAGTGTATATGTGTGTATACCATCTACCTGGATATTTGTGTGATAAGTCAGGCATGCTACTGAGTGCACTTTATGCTATAAAATCAGGCAGAGGGAACAAATAAACCATTAAATGAACAAGGTTTTATAGAGTGAACCCTGCTTATGTAAATGTGTAATTTCACGATTGCATATTGTCTATAGACTTAGCAAACATTTTGGGTTTTGAGAAGAAAATGCCAGGAAAGCCCTCAAGTATCTTGAATTTAAAGACTTTATTTGAAAATAATATAAAATGGGAAAGGCTGTACTTTTATGTGAGCATGAGCATGAAAGTGAACCGCAGGAGGATTTTTTATCACCTTAATGATGGAAATGTTATATGCCATCCATAGAGTTTCAGCAGATGGCATGAAGGGTGGCTTCACTACAGTATGCTGTTTATTGTCTTGTTACTTTAAGTAGCTAAAACAATATGTGACTAATGCTGATGTTGTGTGTTTGAGCAATTAAATGAGTGTGTGAGTTTGTTTTAAGTGAAGAGGTTACAGGGCACTGTATAAGGATCATGATATTATTTGCCTTGAGATAACAGAAAACATATAATACTTTTTCCCCTCCAACAGTTGTGCTCCATTGCAGTGTTTTTGTGTGTGCAGAAAGAGGCGCATGTTTTAATGTTGTTTTAATGTTGAGCTTTTAATGTTGCTGACAGAAAGTCTTTTTGATCTAGTCAAATGTTCTTTAATTTGTAAGCTTCAGAATTATCTCATCATAGTGCCAATTGTTCATTCCCTTGTTTTCCACATTTTGTGTTTACACAAAACCCAGGACAATTAAAATGTGAAACATTTCTAAAACCTCAAGTCTCTGGATGTTGTGGGGCTGTCATGGTTGACACGCCTCTTCAACATTGGGTGGCAGTCGGGGACAGTGTCTCTGGACTGGCAGCCTGGGGTGGTGGTCCCCCTTCATAAGAAGGGTGACCGGAGGGTGTGTTCCAACAACAGGGGGATCACACTCCTCAGCCTCCCTGGTAAGGCCTACGCCAGGGTCTCTTTCAGGTGCTTCAACACCAGCCGCTCAAAGGATTTCATGACCATAGACATCAGGGCTACAGGCCTGTAGTCATTTAATCCTAGGATGGTGGGGTTCTTGGGCACCGGGATGATGGTGGATCGTTTGAGGCAGGAGGGGACCTCACACTTCTCCAATGATTTGTTGAAGATCCTTGTGAAGATCAGAGTGAGTTGATTCGCACAGGCTTTCAGGCATGATGGGGAGACGTTATCAGGTCCTCCAGCTTTCTTTGTTTTCATGCACTGAAAGAGCTTATTTACATCTTCCTCAGAGATCTTTAGTGCAGGCAGAGGATCTTAAGGTAGGGGGTTGGTTACTTTATGGGAGGAATTTGTTCCTGAATGGGATGTGGAGGAGATGGTTTGAGGTGTGAATGGCTTCTTGTCATGTCTGCAGTAGAAGCCTTTCAGACGGTTGACCAGGTGAGGACTCTGCTCAGGAAGGGTGGGGGGGCTCCTATAGGCAGTCAGGTTTCTCAGACCAGTCCATACAGCTGAAGTGTCACGAGTAGAAAGACTGTTCTTAAGCTTCTCACTGTAGCTTCTCTTGGCTCCTTTGATCTCCTTTGTTAGTCTGTTCCTGGCCTGCCTGTACCGCACCCAATCTCCACTGCTGTGAGCTTCTTCCTTGTCCTTGCACAGATTCCTGAGGTGTGGAGTAAACCATGGCTTGTTGTTCCCAAAGGTGCAGAAGGTCTTGGTCTGCACACACATGTCCTCACAGAAAATATGAGCCAATTATTATAAACGAGGAAAACTCTCGGTGAATAAAACGGTTTACAGATTATGGAAAATGACTCCAGATCTGTACTACATGTTTTCCCCAGCACTTTTACGTCTCTGCACCAAACTTCATTTATATAAAAGCAGATTCCGCCTCCTCGCCTCTTCCCCGATAGCTCCGTGCTGTGATCCGCTCTGAACAGCTGGAAGCCCGGCAACAGCAGTGCGCGGTCTGGGATGTTTTCACTCAGCCATATCTCGGTGAAGCAGAGAACTGCTGATCCGTGGAGGTCCATGTTTTTACCGGTGAGAAGAAGCAGCTTGTCCATCTTGTTGCTTAGAGAGAGGACATTTGCCAGGTGGATTGAAGGCAGTGGTGTGCAAAGTCCTCTTTACCAGCGCGCCAGCACGGTTTTTCTCTCCGTCGCTTTCGGCGCAGTATTCCGTATAGTGCCGCAGCTCCGCTTGCCAGGAGCTCAGTGAACCTCAGATCAATGTAAGATGGTGAAAAAATCCCAATAGAGGACTCTCTGATGTTGAGAAGTTCCTCTCTACTGAATGAGACCACAGAATTGTGGCCCTAGACCACAGTACTGTGGCTCGAAAAACATAAAAACACAAAATACAAAAACAAAGAGAGAGCAAAGCTCCGAGGCTGCCATCGTCGGCGCCATCTTGGTTATCCATCCTCAGAGAGTTATTCTGTCTCCAATATAGAATATCAGAGGAAAGCAGATCTGCAAAAGCCTGACCATGCTGGAAAAGGCCAAACCTTGCCATGGGATGTAAGTAACTTTTTCCTCTCATATCGCACAATGTCCTGGCCTGGCAACAAAGGGCGTCACCCGCTGGACACTCAAGTTATAATCTCACCAGAAGGGCCCGAAAGCCTGCCATGGATATTCAATACAGTCCACCTTGAAGTAAAAGGAGCAGTTCTGGGAATCAGATGGGGACCACATTATCAAGAACTATTACAAGGCATGTATTATGAAGTAATTAGCAGGCTATTCCCGAGGATAACCATGCCAGAGACTTATTCGGACATGATTCCTCTCAGTTATTTAGCTACTTTTAATGCCCAAGATGAAGAGCCTCCCGACGACCCTGACAACACAAGTCCCTCTACTCGACCCATGCTATGGAAACGGATAAAGATTACGGATAAAGCGTCTTGTTTAAAGACTTTGCTGAGGCTTTTTGCTTTGCTTATCGGCATTATTCTTTTGTTAATTATACTGTACCAAGCTGGAGTAGGACCGTGGAACTTAACCCATGTTAAGGTCGCTCACGGTTCTTCAAAATATGCCAACCAAACTTGCTGGAACACAACCTCTCTGAACGTCTTTTTGCCTTGGACAGAATACCCTCCTGTAAAGAACCAGTCTTCAGTGTTCTTTCGTGAAAGCCAAAGAACCAATTTCACCAGACTGAAGAAGGTTCTACAGAGAAACCCAGCATGGATAAACGACTCCACGACCCAACAACTTGTCAATCACACCTGGTCTATCTCCAACCTTGAACTCACTGACGAAGGAGTAATAATATGGGTGAAAATTCTGCACCGACTCATCCGCCATACAATTCACTGCAATTGGATTCACCCTGATTGAGGGGTCCCGGAGTGGCACTGCGACCGGGCCTGTCGGCCCTTGGTACAGTTTAAAGGCCACGGTTATTGGGAGCCTGAAGTTATCCACAAGGCTCCTTCAAGATTTGTGAGTTGCACAGCCTGGTTTCCCCGTTGGGAATTTTGGGGGAAATATCAGTTAAATTGTGACGAGAATGTGTCCACTAAACCAGACGCATCCCAGCACACCAGCAAGCACACCGACTTGGGCCTTGTCATCCCAGAAGAAAGATCCAACACCACAGCGCAGAATCGCACGCGCCTTCCTGACACTCCTAGGCCTAAAAACACTTTGTCAACCAGAAACCGTACAAATTATCTGTTGGCTTTTCGGAATCGAGAAGCCCTGCAGGAATTTATTAATACCAAGCTCAGACATCTGCCCAGCTGTTTTTGGAACATATTCAGTCGATGCCGTACTCAGAACTATCTGCCCTTAGCCCCTCTTTACACTCATCGAGTCTACCTCTCCTTCATAACCTCCTGGTCGAAAACCATCTGGACTGAACATGAAGAATGGCTGAACATGCCGTTTCCCTGGGTATGGAAGGCTTATGGTGTTCCCCACTTCAAAGGAGACTTCCCAGAGGGTGAAAGCCGAACACATGAAGGTTTGAAAGGACCTTATTATGCAGATATGTATGTCCAAAAACTACCTAAGCCAGATGAATTATTGAATGTAACGGCAGGAGATTTTCATAAAATTGAACAGTGTGTGGCACAACAAGTTTTTACAACTCTGTGTGGTCAAGCAATGGAGCTTCCCTCCGATGTGACCTGTGGCAAGCTGACATTTCAGTCATGCCAACATGGCGATATTACTGCTCTGTCCTAAATAAAATCAAAACAGCAAAGATGCTCCTGCAGGCCTGGGCTGAAGGACACGGCAGAGATTGGTCCCGAACCTGGTGGGGATTGCAGGAGTATGAAGTTAAAGAACGGGTTATTCCCTGTTTGTCTCAGACTGATAACTACTGGGTTAAATACCAATATTTAGCAACGATTTACTCCAAAGAGCGAGACATTTGGGCGCAACCCTTCTCTTGGCCAGAAAGATTTGTTCACCCAAGACCCTGGCGTATGGAGTGTAACACTGCCAATACTCAGTGCACCATAGGCCTTGCCCGCAGACCCTGCCAAGAGCTCACAGGTTGGACTGAATTATGCCAATCCCATTATGATAACGAGTACAACACCTATGCTCATGAAGTTGTGTGGAAGAAAATTGGAGGAGTGTGGAGAAGATCTCTCGGTGGAGGCTCGACCTGTGCCAAGACCATACTGGGACACAATCTCAGGCATAGGAAAAGCATCATGGATGTTAAGTGCCTTTCATTCCTGATTCAGTAATTGCTCTAGCCGAATTGTATGCTTTCCGACAGCATTTATGCTCTGGCAGCATTGATAAGGGTTTAGACTGGGTAGGATATAATCTTTTCTACTCCAACCTCACATGTAAGCCACCTAAAGAAACCTGGAAGAATTGTGGGGAAGGAGCGTATCAGCATGCTTGTAATTGGTATGAGACATTAGGACACTCAGTCAGCAATGTAGTTACTACAGTTGCCCAGGAAGCCGGACACATTATAGGGGAAGGGGTTTCAGTAATTGAAGGTTGGATTGCTAATTTGTTTATGATGCTTTGGCCTTATTTGCTTACTGCTGTAGGAGTGATTATTGTAGTCATAATATGTAAAGTTCTTGTGCAACAATGTCTTCGGTCCATGCTCAGCCCTGGAAGGAGGAGTTATCAGCCCCTCCCCTTGAGGGAGGGGCCACACCGGGTATAAGACCCAGGGCTTGGGGAGTTTTGGGTCACTCTGAATTCCGGGTTTGAAGACAGCAGTTGAGCCTAAGCCTTTGCAGTCGCTTATCATCATGACTACCAATTCCACCACTATCTCCAAGCCTGTCCAAGTGAGTACAGTGGAGTTTTATGCGCTTCTCTGTGGATGGGTATGCTATTGCCACACCGGGTCCTGGTCGGTCAGCCAACCATTACGGTTTCTCATCGTGCTCCAAGGATATGCTAAACTAATCTTTGGCCATTTCTGCATACGCAGATGGGAAGTGGCGTTGTCTCTGTTTGCGTCCTATCTTATGAGAAGAGTCAGCATTGACTGGAACAGAAGCCTGATGGTAGCACTGTGGCTTTGTGTCGACACCATTGCCTTAGTGCTTGAGATACTGCTGAGCGGACTTCATGCTACCCGTCGCGCACCTGCTAAGATAGTAACTGCAATAATTGAGGCACTCTTAGCTTTTGGCGTCATCGCATATTTAGGGCAGTTAACTCTCTCACTCAAAGGACAAGGCAAATGGATTTGGCTCGCAAAATTAGCTAGTTTGGGGGCTTGGACCTTAGGATGGGAAATGCTCTCTCTCCTTTATTGGCTGAAACTCACTTCTGATGTAGCCATTATGGTTTGGCTTATGACCTATGCAGCACTCTTCCATTACTCCGCTGCTTCCCCCGATGCCTCGTAGAGTGACACTCTACCTCCACTTTTTCGTTCCCCTTGGCTGGCTGCCCAGAGACGGAACAGAGAAGTAGTCTAGCACTACAGTCTGAATTTTGCCCGCTAGAACGCATGCTTCTATTATTAGTTCAATCTCTTCTTTTAGTTTTTAACCCTCGAGGTGATTATCCAGGGTCAACATTATGTTCCTGAAAAATCCACGTAAGGGCTTCCAATATATCTCTCCAGGACACAGTCTCCTGTTCCAGATGTGGAATTTCAGCCTCAGTGCTCAGATACCTGTGGGTTACGCCTGAAGCGCACTGGTGTCACCACTGTCTCTCTATCGCTATCGACTATGCTACAGTGACAAGTGTTTTCTGCATTGAGGGTCCTGGGGATCTTCCCTATATCTCCATGACCATAAGCCAAACTCTTCAGACACGATACAAGGTGACCTGGACATCGGCCTTCGGGGCTGCTGCGCACACTTTTAGGATAAAGACACGGCAAGGGGGAATGTATCTCCCCATCATCAGTTACATCTGGGAAGATCCTCCACGCACCTACATCAAAGGATGCCAGGTGTCAATCACTACTGCAGAAGGCAGCACTCAAACCTCTGTCACCACCAAGACCGTCACCTCTCAAACCTCTGCTGGTGATGATGAAGAGAAACACCAGCTGGCCTTGCTGGAGGAGCTAGTCTCCCAAACTTCTGCAACAGGTGATTCCATGCGAGAGGAGACGGGTCCTGCCCAGCTGTCTGATGGCTTGCTGGCCAAGGTCATGTCAGCAATCCCTCCTCAACCCTTCTTCCCCCCTTCGCCCTTATCCCCAATCCTCTCGCCTCTGCATAGCCCTGTTGACACCATATCACATGGAAGGCAGTGGATCCCTGCTGCTAATGGGTCTCCCTCACCACCTGTCCTCCAGAGGGAGCCTGTGTCATGTCCCCTTTTGATGCATCCTGACTTCGACGAGTTTGAGATTCTCGACCTCCCCGCCGCAAGTCCCTCGATCACCATATTACTCAGAATTCTTGGAAGATGAGGTCCTCTCCTTGTGTGTTTATGATATACACTTTGATTTTCTCTGACTTTTGGGACTTTAGGCATGGATACAGTCTGATCTCAAGAAGGGGGTGTCAAAATAAGGTGAGATCTTTCCACGTAATACATGTAACATTAGTAACAACAGTAACTACTCACAGTTAACTCCATAAAAACTTACAATAAATACCCTTATGTGTATCCAAAGAAATTATGTATGATGATTTTCCATTCTTTTACAAGTATTAAATGAAATTAGTAACATTGATCAGTTGTGAAGGAAGTGATGATTTTGTAACTGCGTTTTAAAGTAAATACAGAAAGCTGAGAATGGAATGTGTAATGCTGTGTAAAGTTTAAGACTGAGCAGATTACGGAGAGAACTGCACTAAGCGTGATGAGAGCCAGCTGCATGCTGACAGATAATCTTTTGAAGACCAGCGCAAGGAAGGGAGGATGAGTCTACAGCCAGCTGCGTAGCTATTACCGGCATCTCCAAGGCCAAAAAACAGAACCAGAAAGTCACGATGACCATGACTAAGTATTGGGCAATAACTGAGAAGCCTAACAAAGGGCTGACTGGTGAGAGCATATGCACTATAAAGGCAAGGCTGAAGGAGGGAACTGCGGTTGTTTCCTCACAGAAGACCAGCGAACAAGAGAAAAGAATCTCAGATGGAAAAGGAACAGAGGCACAGCCCAGCTGATCGACTGCATTAAAAAAAAGGATCAACCCGTTTGCCTTAGAAGGACTGTGCCTCAAGATTAAGAATCTGATTTGATCTAAAGCCTTTTTATCCAGACAACAGAAGTGAACTTGATTGGTGAACAGCTGATTGTTCTAAGTTTCAGGCTTCTGCCTGAATCAACCTCATTTATGTCACCGGGGTTTCCTTCAACTCTTCAGCCTCTGGAAACTACTGTCTTTAGAGACATATGACAACAAAGTTACTGTTTAAACATCGAAGCCTGGAGCATCAGTGCCTGCCACTTAAAGGAAGTAAACTGAAGATTAAGTTGTAATCCCTTCAAGAAACCACTCATTGTTACCAGAAGAAACATCTCCATCAGGTGCCTGGATGAGCCTCCGTCTTCAAAGCCTCTCCAAACTTAATTAAACTAGTTTCAGCATCAGGGAAAGACAGGTTGAGTTGATTCATTTCTATTATTGAAATTATTATGTGTTGCCGAATTTAAGCTGTTACTGACCCCTGCAAAAGCGTTACTGATTAAAGAAAGCATATAAAATTCTAGTTAAATCGTGAACATTCAATTATTTGAGTCACTGTATTGTTGGTTTTTCATTTGTGGTAAACGTCTTGTTGTCTGGTTCTGTCAGAGGCTAGGCGAATCATTTCCTGACACCAGCTTAAACAGAACTTTCAGTAAACCTGCTTAGTAAGATCTTTCAGGTTTGGGGAAGTCCGGACCCGTTGGATGGAGAGCTGGATTGAGCAATACCCTTAGACACAGCTCATCGGACAAAGAAAAAAAGTTTTTTATATATATATATAATATTGACTCTGGTGCTAATAATTCATTATTAGTATAAAAAAAATAAATCATTATTTTTATTAATGATGAAAATATATATATTTTTTTTATTCTGTGTGACAATTTTATTTCCATTTGTATCTAGCTTGATAATTGCAGTACATGGGGATTTTGACTGGTAGAGATATTTTACTTTGCCAAGATGGATTTCTTACCTACTATGTTCACAGTTAATGAAAGTTATGGGAAAATTGTGTTATTTAGGGTACAGCTAAAACTAATCAAAATGGTTTTAGACATAATCTTCTTGAGCAGTCAGACTGAATAACTTTGGTGATGAAGGAGCCTGAAATAAATTTAAAAGAATATGAATTTAATTCTACATGAAGACACAAATTTTTCAGCTGGTGTGTAAGAAATCCTAAAATCCTAGTAGCTTCAATTTAAGGCAGGAGGGGTCACTGCAGTATATAAAACTCAATGAAAATGCTTAAAGCCCTCTTAACACTGGTCCTCCATCCTAGTTCTGCTTTAACTGGTTGAGACAGCTTATACAACTATTGCTCTTAAACTGCTAACATAGGACGAGCAAAGCTCCCAAGCCTGACGTCTGATGGATAAATAGTCTCCTTAAAAGTTAAAGGTTTTTATCTAGAGTTTGACCACAAGCTAAACAAACTAGACCATACTTCTTCTGAATATGTCAGCACCAGTGATTTACTGAAGCGTTCCTGCCAATGTATTGTGTCACTGAAAGAACCTCTCTATGACTCAAGGGAAACCCAGTGCATCAGCAGTCATATACATCTGAGTGAAGAACAAGAAGATCCGGACATGAAGGCACTAATGCAAAATAGACAACGGGCATCTAAAACTGTGCAATCTTCCTATAGGTCCAAATTTAAGCCCCTTCTTTCATATTCCATTTTAGACACCATTTCAATTGTTGTGTTGGCACTGATTTTTGTGACACTAGAATGAAAGAACAGATGAAAACACACAAAATGGAGCAATCAGATGGGCTCATGAGTGGAAGCAATAAGATAATATACCTCTTGCAAATATGCCAATTGGCTGCATTTCATTTAGAGAAGTAACTCTCAGTGTGCATGTTTTCGCTTTGCTGTTAATGCCTATTGTGTTACCTACTTATGATCTGTAGTTATTCCTGTTGTAAGAGCTAAAGCATTCAGCTGAGAAAAAAAACTTGTGTTTTACATGGAAAAACAAAACAAAACACATTAGGAAAGTAACCTAATATGAAAAGTGTATTTTATTGGGTGATAAAAAAAAAAAAAACATCAATCTAGTTATGTGGGTGTTCCTATAAAGGTTACTGGAATGACAGAAATTTTTTTTTTTCTCATCAGGATATAATTTTAAATATAGTTTTTGTGTCTTTCTTGCCCCTGACGGGTGAAATATCCAAACAGGGAAAGCAGCAGATTACTTCAAACTATTGTTTTTCATGAAAACCCAAAATTCCTATCTCACAAAATTAGCATATTTCATCCGACCAATAAAAGAAAAGTGTTTTTAATACAAAAAACTTCAACCTTCAAATAATCATGTACAGTTATGCACTCAATACTTGGTCGGGAATCTTTTTGCAGAAATGACTGCTTCAATGCGGCGTGGCATGGAGGCAATCAGCCTGTGGCACGGCTGATGTCTTATGGAGGCCCAGGATGCTTCGATAGCGGCCTTTAGCTCATCCAGAGTGTTGGGTCTTGAGTCTCTCAACGTTCTCTTCACAATATCCCACAGTTTCTCTATGGGGTTCAGGTCAGGAGAGTTGGCAGGCCAATTGAGCACAGTGATACCATGGTCAGTAAACCATTTACCAGTGGTTTTGGCACTGTGAGCAGGTGCCATGTCGTGCTGAAAAATGAAATCTTCATCTCCATAAAGCTTTTCAGCAGATGGAAGCATGAAGTGCTCCAAAATCTCCTGATAGCTAGCTGCATTGACCCTGCCCTTGATAAAACACAGTGGATCAACACCAGCAGCTGACACGGCACCCCAGACCATCACTGACTGTGGGTACTTGACACTGGACTTCTGGCATTTTGGCATTTCCTTCTCCCCAGTCTTCCTCCAGACTCTGGCACCTTGATTTCCGAATGACATGCAGAATTTGCTTTCATCCGAAAAAAGTACTTTGGACCACTGAGCAACAGTCCAGTGCTGCTTCTCTGTAGCCCAGGTCAGGCGTTTCTGCCGCTGTTTCTGGTTCAAAAGTGGCTTGACCTGGGGAATGCGGCACCTGTAGCCCATTTCCTGCACACGCCTGTGCACGGTGGCTCTGGATGTTTCTACTCCAGACTCAGTCCACTGCTTCCGCAGGTCCCCCAAGGTCTGGAATCGGCCCTTCTCCACAATCTTCCTCAGGGTCTGGTCACCTCTTCTCGTTGTGCAGCGTTTTCTGCCACACTTTTTCCTTCCCGCAGACTTCCCACTGAGGTGCCTTGATACAGCACTCTGGGAACAGCCTATTCGTTCAGAAATTTCTTTCTGTGTCTTACCCTCTTGCTTGAGGGTGTCAATAGTGGCCTTCTGGACAGCAGTCAGGTCGGCAGTCTTACCCATGATTGGGGTTTTGAGTGATGAACCAGGCTCTTTTGCAGGTGTTTAGAGTTAACTCGTTGATTCAGATGATTAGGTTCATAGCTCGTTTAGAGACCCTTTTAATGATATGCTAATTTTGTGAGATAGGAATTTTGGGTTTTCATGAGCTGTATGCCAAAATCATCCGTATTTAGACAATAAAATACCTGAAATATTTCAGTTAGTGTGCAATGAATCTAAAATATATGAATGTTAAATTTTCATTATTACATTATGGAAAATAATGAACTTTATCACAATATGCTAATATTTTGAGAAGGACCTGTATTTTCCTGCTCTGTCTTTGACGCCACCCTTTGAATGGGACTGCAGTAGTCGTATTCACAAACATCTGTGCTGCAGACAATCACCCATACATGATAAGCAGATATAGATGATTCCATTAACGTCAAACAGGTGGTCATACTCACAGGCTACTACCGTTAACCTGGTGATGGAATAAACATACAGTCTACTATTAGTCGCAGTATTTTTCTTTACAAATAGAACACAATTGACTTTTTAACAGACAACCAGACAAAATAAAGCAAGTGGACATTTTACAACACTAACATATGCAAATACAGACTTGTTAATGTGCATAAATAGTTTATATGAGATGTTTATGGTTTCTGATTTGTTCCACTTCTCTTCACAGCTTTCTCTTCTTTTTTACCTAGACATAAAAAAAGAAATTCAGACCTCCAAGTACAAATCAAATACTCAATTACTATGGCAACAACAGGGGGGCAAAAAACATTACTGTGAGGGAGGCAGAGTTGTAACTACCATGAAATGATGAATGGATCATTTAGACCTCACTATCTGCCCAGACCGTTCTCCCAGATTACTGTTATCCTTGTTTGTGTAGCAGGTCCAGCTTTTAATATTGCTGCTGAGCACATCATCCCAGTGTTCACAGGAGTGACCATGCCCACCACTTGGCTATTCAGATCACAATGTGATTCTGTTATTACCTAATTACAGATCACAACTAAAAACTGCTGAACATGTTAAAAAAAACAATTAAGCAGTAAGAAGAAAAAAGAAGTAGTTGAAACACTTAAAGGCCGCTTGCTGTTTTGATTACACTGAGTGGGTCTGGTTTTTTAATGAACACAGGGATGATCTACACCTTTGGACAGATGTTTTAACCTTCTACATTTTATTCTGTAAGGACACTGTCACTTCCAATAAAATTATAACTATCAATCCCAGTAATAAAACAATGGATTATAAAGAACATGAAACTGCCTCATCCAGACAAAAAGATGCTGTCCTTTAAGGGGAAAACTCCAGGGTACAGGACCTTGAAAAGGAGTTCAGGTGGAAGACCAGGCTGGCTAAAATCCAGTACAAGAACTGGATGTAGAACAAAGTAACATCTGGAAATGCAAAAGAGGCATGGTAGGCCCTAAACACCATGACAGACCAAGTCACAAAGCCTTCAGGGGTCAACTGTTTCTTGGTTCTGATTCTGTCCCTAATCAGTGGAAGGAATCTATGATCATCTGAGATCATCCCTATACACTGGACCCACAGCAATTTGCATGTAAGATAAAGCATTGGGTCGAAGATGTGAGCATTATGCTTTTAGGCACCATCACCAAACACCTGTACTCTGCACAGCCACACACATGGATTTTATTTATAGACTTCTCTTCTGCTTTTAATAATATAAATATCAGTATTTTACTGCAGCGCCTTTGAGACCTACCAGGTTCACCCAACACTGATTTTATGGACTGAAAGGTTTTTACAGACTGGACCACAAGAGGTCTTTTTAGTGTTTTTAAATTAAGTAAGCTGGTTTTAAACACAGGGCTCCCTCAAAGTTGTGTTTTATCTCCTATTCTGGTTTTTGTGTACATCAATAGCATCTCCTGCATCAGTGAAGTGATTTCACTTTTTAAATACACATGGCTCCAGTAGCTCACATGATTGGCTCTGATACTCGGCCCCGGTACCAACAGGCAGGTAACAACTTTTTCAAAGTTTGTTGTGAGAATTTCTTGGAACTGAAGGTCACAAAGGTCAAAGAGTTGTGCTGCAGGCTGTTGAGGTCCAATTATTTCACCATATATAATAAGCCACCCTCAACATCCCAGTCCGGATGTCGTGAGAAAGAACAGATGAAGAGCAGGAAATTAAGATTAATACAAGTTTAATTTGGTAAATGATAAGTCCAATAATTCCTAATGCATATTCCATACAAAAAGAATGATACAGAGAAAGAAAGAAAGATTTACCAAAGGCCTTTGGGAGAAGAACCGGTCAGCAGCAAAGCTACGGCTGGTCACCGAGTGGTCTGTCTTACAATCAGTGTCAAAGCCTTTTATACCCTACTTCCAAGTTTGAGGTTTGTTTACGAAGCCACAGGTCTCTTAATGGAGTTTTCTATGTTCCCGTGTCAACATTATAAATTAGTTACTCCTATGGGAGTACTTTATTGCCTATTTATGACTAACAGCCGGCATTTACTGCTCACAACTGCTGAGAACATCCTGAACATCCTGACCTGGGATTAACCCTTTCTCCAACCTGAAGCCTGCTGTGACCTCTGACCTCTCCCTCTCAGGCTCACAATACATGTTATGTCTCAGTTTTATGGTTATACATGTGAACTGAGCTAATAGCATGAAAGTACATGATTTTAATTCTCAGCAAGGGGCAGAGATAAAGATGCCAATTAATTTCTCTTTCAGCCACTCACCATCCAGGACCAGCAGGTGGAGTCATTTAGATACCTTGGGACAAAAACTGACATCCAAATGTCTTTTAAAGAACACACAGACTCCATTTTTAAAAAAGCACAATGTCTCCGACTGCTGAGAAAACTGTGATCTTTTAATATCTAGAAGGACATTTTAAAGCTGGTTTGTATATCACTCATTGAATCTATCATCACTTTCAACATGTTGTCCTTCTACACATTTCTCACTGAAAAACATAAAACCAAACTGTCCCAAACCACAAACTAGGCCACCAAAATAATTGGTTCACCTCACACCTATCTTTTGGAACTGCATAATCCACTCTGAGATCAGGATGGCCAGCCTCATCACAGAAGATCCTTTTCATCCCCTCCATCATTCCTTCCAGCTGCTCCCCTCAGGCAGAAGGTTTAAAGTCCCTCTGGCCCGCAAAGCTATTTACAAAAGGTAATTTATTCCATTTGCAATATCCACCTTGAACAGTTTAAAATAAGAACTGTATTTTCATATACATTATAACAGTCGCTTTTAACTGTCCCGTTTTTTTGTGTTGTAATGTGCTTTTTATGCGTGTTTTAAAGTGTTTATTGTATGTTAAGTACTGGAATGCTGTTATTAGGGCCCTGTGAAAGAAACATTTCTGTCACCATCTGGGACAGACAATAAAGATTTTTATTCTATTCTGTTCTATTCTATGTTTTGTGGAGATATATTATGTGTGTGCATTAACTATTATTATGTTCATAACCAGTGTGTTATAAAATGTATAACCTGTGTGTGAGTATAATACATTGTGGCCTGCAGAAGTGTTGTTGCACAAACTTGGCCTTGAGTGTGAAGTAGAGAAATAATGAAGAATGGTGGGAAAAAAATGTGGGAGGATTAACTAGCCAAGTACTTCCTTCTTATATCAGCAGACTCCCTTCTCCAGGTGCAGGACAATAGCTGTCCAAATATGGTAAGCCGGAAGAGTCTGTATGAAATCATATGTATGGAAAAAACTGTAAACAGGGGCTGTTCATTTTCTTGTGTGTTTCAATAAAAGCAATGGCCCCATGGAGAAGCTCCGAAGTCGTCTCGGTGTGTGTGTTGTTACCACATGACAGAGAGCTTCCCCTGGTCCAGGTACTTGAATGATATACAGCTGTCTCCGTGTGATTTATTCTAATATGTTGTGAATTCTTTCAGCTTACAGTGAATAAACGAACACGCAGAAGACCCCTTGGTGGGTTGCTTCAACAGTTTCAATGTTATTTTATTAATTTTAGCTCTTTAAGAAATGGGACAGGCGATTTTAAGTACCAAAGGGTTCTTCATGCACTGCGATCTTTGATCAACTTTAAAGCTCAAAAGAAACGAAATGTAACCTTTACATGTTCACCCATATTTTCATGCAACATAATGAAAAACCTGTATACAGAATACTTGTTTTGTTTTAAGCCTTTTTTTCTTATTGAGTATGGTCTTGGTATTGTTTTTATTATTCATCTTCTTTGGAAAATAATTGTATCCATATGTATCTGATTAGAACAGATTTATGTACACTGTCTAGCATTGGCTTGGGGTTGCCATGTTAAGTATGTGTTATTTGATTTAATCTGAACAGTCTAAAGGCAGCCGTGAGTGCAATAGAACTTTGAGGTTATTCAACAGAATACTGCAGGAACGGAAGGTTTCCAAGTGAACCTTTTCTTTGCAAACTGTTGCAACAGAAAGTGTTTCTCACAAATGTCCCACATCTAACTCAAGACTAAAAGTTTAAATTACCTGCAGCAGAAAGTTGTACTAGATCAGCACTTTGCTGCAAATATGGCAGTTCTAAGAAGTCTTCATTATGCCTCTGCACTTCACACACACATTTGTAATTCACATTAAGCTTCTGTAGCCTTTCCTCTCAGAGCAAAATTGTTTTGGGCTTACTTTCTCAAGAATGTTGCTGGTGGTTAATGACCCTTCACTGTCCCTGACCCTCAGCGAGGAAAAGGGGTGCTCCCAGCCTGACTGATGGACAAAAGAGCAAAGCGCACAGCAGGATTATTTAATGGTGGATGCTGTTTGGTGATCTTAATTGAAGTGTACATGGTGTGGCTCACAGCAACATCTCTCCATGTCAATGAGAATTAAACTTACAAGGGCTGAAAGTAACTTTAATGTTCAGCTGCAATGCTCTCAGCTCCACGTGGTTCCATTTTATGCACATGTTAACTCTCCTCTGCCAGGCTTCCATAGCAGGCTGCAATATCGTCATTACACTGTTTACTACGATAGGGCCAAAAATATTTAGCAAAACATT
The DNA here is from genome assembly GCF_021462225.1 of Girardinichthys multiradiatus. NCBI lineage: Eukaryota > Metazoa > Chordata > Actinopteri > Cyprinodontiformes > Goodeidae > Girardinichthys > Girardinichthys multiradiatus. Next base: position 13,952,692 of record NC_061814.1, read on the forward strand.
TTCTGATGCTTAGGAGCCTGTAAGAAGGATTTCACCTCCAATTTTACATAAAAAGCCCAATAAAGAAAACAAGCCTAAAATGTAATAAATTAGAAGAAAAATTATGAATAAAACTGGAATTCAATAAAACACAAATGCTAACTTTCTGGAAATGGAAACAACAGAAACAAATTTGTTTAATGAACACAAAATTATTTTTAATATTTCTCACCATGGGCAGAAGAGGATTTTATTGCAAGAAATTATGTAAGATAGTGGCAACGTGGCTAACTCCATACTAACAAAGACACAGCACCTTGCCAATATCAGGATATTTACTACAAGTTATTAACTGTTATCATTTCATAGATTCAAAAATTAATCTTGGGTTTAAAGTCGAGATACACCAATCATGCTTTACTGATTGATGTTGATTTGTTTAATGTGGTTAATTCAGATTTTCATCCTAAGGACTAAAACACATAAAAACCCATTTGCACAAATGTTGTTTTAATTTAAGAAATGTGAAACATATTAGGTGCTGCAGTTTTCTTAAATAACACAGCAGTTCTGAATTGAAAAGAAAACTTTGAAATGTGAAAGATTTCAGTTTTTATGCATGTACTAAAGTGAAAAAAAAAGATTTTATAATCTATGACTCAGGGATCATCAACCAGAGCCAATCAAGAACAAAAATGGTTGATTGATTGGTACATTACTAACTACAGGCATTAATCTAGATTTTATTATTAGCATTAATTACTTTAGGCACCTAAGACCTCCCATCCATCTGTCATCTGCTAGTTAAGTGAAAAGAGTCATGGGCAACAGGTCCAGGAGTAAAACCCAGACATCTCCCTCCCCGCTTACACTCTCAAGCTCATTCAGGTGGATCCCAGGGTGTTGCCAAGCCAGAAGGGATATACATAATGTATTCAGCGAGTTCAAGGTCAAAAGAAAAGCCAAATTTCTTTGGCTTCTTTGGGTGGTATGTAAGTTCATATGAGGGTGTGGGTCTTAGTGTACCAATTTCTGGCACACAAGACCACACCTAAAACTGGTATTCAAAGACTGATGACTTTGAAAGCTGGCAACAGCATTGCAGTAGTTAGTGTTGATGTTTTATTGTAAAATCTGTCCTTTGTTCAACTCTCAGATGCATCGATATGACATGTTGACCTGTGTGTGATGCACTTTTGCAGGTTTTCTTCCAGAGTCTAAAACTGCACTCAACACTGTCCCTGCTTCTTCTTCAAGGTAATGCACATTGGCCACTTGAAATGCACATAACAAATTGCCCTCTTGTTTATGAAACAACCCACCCTTCAGAAACCTGGTCTGAAGCCCATGCTCCAAAGTGGCCCAGTGATTGTTTTTGAACCTGTTCTGTTAAAGATCACACACACTTCTGATAACAGGTCCACCTCTCCATAAAAATTTACCATTGGCGTAAAATGTGCTATAAAAAATAAATTGACATTGACAGTCCCAGGTCTGAAGTCCAGTAATCTGTTCTGTCTTTGTGCATTTAAGCACCACGCATCGAATGTGTTAAAGGCACTAATTAATGTGGAACACACCACAGCGCTCCTAATGGACATTCCCCTTTACCCTCTCTCTCTGTGCATTTTCACCCCCTGAGAACAGGAGCTGCTCCTGGTGTATAAAGGATGGGTGCTTTTCAGGAGAAAGTACTCACTTTTTAATGGGGTGTTGTGAGTGCCTGTTATTTTTTGCAGGCCAAGTCTTTGGGGGTTGTTTTGTAGCTGATGAAGCTAAAATAGTGATTGTATTTACACTGAAAGGACGCGTGAAAATTTTGTTTTTTCTTACATAGGGTTAGGCTCTCCATGCTTCTCATTCTTACATATAAACCTTCATTGCTTCATTAACTCTCTTGAACTGATTTCCAAGCCATGTTGATGCTGAAGCGAAACCTTTCACGATTTTTTACTTCCTACTGTCCAAATACAACCTAGAAAACGGAAAAGATAATCCGAGAGCTAAACCATTTAGTGACTGAAATTATTAATAGGCTATCGATCTTAATATGCTGAGGATTAATGCAATGAAAGAAAATTTATACCTGCACAAAGTCCTGTCCATATTTTAGTGGGGACAGAAAAATGAGCTTCATGGTAGTCTTCATGAGGAGGAGGGAGTTGTGGAATTGTCTTGGGGTTAAAAGCTTTCCATCTGTGAAGGACAGAAAATACAGAAGGTTTATGAAACGTGACGACTCAAATATAGCGTTCCTGTGAAGTTAGCCCAAGTGCTACTAGAAGTGGCTTTCCATGTGCTTGTGTATGTGGCACGGCTCATCATGATACTTCTGATGACATATAAGCTATTCAAGCTAAACCCCAAGTTTGTTTTGTAGAAAGATGTCAGTTTGGTCATCGTCTACTGTTAAACAATTTACAGTATTGACAAAGTATCATACAATTTCATTCTATTATCGTGACTTAACGGTGGCATGATAACATTCATTATTTTTATTTCTTGCAAGAGTTTCCTCTAGATTAAGATAAAGGTAACTGTTGAGTTCAGAGGTGGACAATCCAGGTCCAGAAAGTAAAAACCCTGTCAAGTTTTCCCTCACCCTGTTCACTTAACCAGGTGATTTGTCCCTGTCTGTTATGTAGATGAAAATGTAAACAGTTAGAACTAATCTCTGTACAGGTTTTTTACTTCTATATTGTCCTCCTCTGGTTGAGTTGTAACAGAACAAAAAATTCAGATGCCGTATTAGTTCGGGAGAAAATACTCAATGCAGTTGTCAATTTCACATGGACAAAAAGGATGACTGTTAAAGTGCAAAACTTAATTGCCTGGCAGAACTGGTGTTACTAAATAAAACCGTGATCATGATCATGCAGTATTTGGTGTTCCTGCAGTATTTGTAAGTGTGTTTCTGCATCTTCATTTCCCTGTGTCCATGATTGTTACTTGCTTTTCATATTAGTGTATTCTTTTAGGGTTAGCCATGGCGACGTAATTAACGAAAAACCCGGCCCAAAAATCCCATAGAAATGAATGGAGTCAGGGGCGAAGGAATCCTCAAAATTCACTGTTTTTGAGGCTTTGCTGTATCGCCATAATTTCACCTAGAAATGCAGTTTGACTTTCAGTTTGTAGAAAAATCCGCCGGCTTTTCAGAAGTGAAAACGGTTTGTTGATAACTGCTACGGGTTCTCTAAAATTAGACTCCAAGCGACACAAAGTTTGCAAGAAAATCACACTTTAACAGTGGAGATGGCAGTTACTAGAGTGTAGAAAGAGGAGATTTTTTCAGGAAAAATTATATTTAACTGGTACTCACGACCACAGATTTCGCTCTAAAGTCACAATTTTCGGTCAGTTTGTAGTGCCGGGCCTCTGCTTTCACACAATAACTTCAAAATTGTCATAAGTCTCATAGTTTTCTGTCAAACACCCCTCGATCGCCAAAGTGTCAGTAGATTTCTGTAGGCCTTCTCCCATGAATTTTCAATGAGAGCTTGACCTGTAATCCATGAGTGACACCATTTATTTCCATAATCATATTTTATACTGTGAATGACATGATTGGGGACGAGGGATAGCTGCCGCCCACAGTTTAAAATTTTTTTAAATACCATGTACGGATTCCGAGATATTAGACTTTGTTCGGGAGCATGTTCAGGAATTTTTGCCTTTTTCTCCATTTTCCCTCTCTTTTCACCCAGTGTTATGTCTTTATTATTATATTTTCAACAAAAAGGGATGAATATTAATGTTCCCCTGTCCGTTCTGATAAAAATGGTCCAAGAATGACATCGATCGCCCCTACGGTTTCCGAGTTATGGCCAGTTGTTATAAAGCCAGGCCAGGGGAGACACAGAGTGAGGTGCTGCGTGAGTGAGAAACAGCAGGTGTCAAGTTACACTGACGCTCTTTGCTGATTGGCTGATTCATTCCTCACTGTTCTATTTATAGCTCTGTGTATCTCTTTCTTTCTGCCTCTCTGTGTCTCACAGACACACACCCACACACACCCACACACAGACACACACACCCACACACATTTCACACACACCCACACACACATGCATTGATTACTATCTTTCTGAGGACTTTGCATTGACTTTCATTGATTTTCAGTCATTTCTATGGCTTAAACCTGACCCGACCCCTAACCCTTTGACCATCTTCATAGGAGGCAACTACATGGCGGCCATGTTGTGTGGGGAACTTAAACAGCATGTACTGTGGTACACATCCTTGTGGTACTCCTGTGCTATGTGTCAGTTTTGGGGAGGTATGACTTGGGCTGCAACTAACAATTATTTTGTTAATCTGTTGACTAATTTTTTTGATTATTGTTTGGATAGCAAAAGGTACTTAATAGATGTATTTTTCAGAATTTCAACCAGGTGAAGCTAAAGCTATGCCACTTGAGGAGTTCAAGATGGAGCATGTTTACAAACAAAGAAGGTTTTTCATCTTAAAAAGCAAAATGTATATATTTGTACAATTTTGGCCAAATTACTGCTCTGAGTGGGTTGTTCTTTCAGCAAATGGCATGTTTTAGAGTCTGTATACTCCAGTTTATGAATATTGTTTACTAAATTGGTTTAGTAATCAAGTTTAGTTGGTTAGACGATTATTTTTATAGTAATCGACCAATCACGATTAATTGTTTCAGCCGTCATGAGGACAATGTCTCACTGTTCCTAATCCACAGACTCACATGTTTGGAGTTTCCTGACTAGTATTTATGGTACAATTGATTAAAAGGTATGCTCCTATGGGTGTATGCAGAAGCAGATATGTAGGCAGATTTCTGCTAAAACAGTCATTTTTATTGTCCAAGTAACTTGCCCAATAGTCTTATAGGTAAGCAGGGGAAAAATATTTGTATTTAACAGCGACACACCTATTTCTCGAAATAGGTGCATGAGAGAAAGATGGAACATATCTAGGAAACAAAGTGAAACTTCCACACAGTCTCAAGCTTAGGCCTTGTATACACATAGCAGGGTTTTTAAAAAATGAATATCTCCCCTACATTGTTTTTAAAAATAATATCTTACACGTGAGGTTTTTCAGAAAAGTTTTCATCCACACCAACTCTCAGAAATATGCCACTGAGTGTTGTGTTAAACACTCCAGACACATAGGTGGCAGTGTAATGCAAAAATGAAATCTATGTCAGCCAATCAGAACCCTTAAAAAAAAAATCACTACTTCCAGTTAGGTATAAAACATGGTGCAAGGAGGTTTGTTTGTGTAGACTGAAAAAGAAGTTGAACTTCTTTTAAACAAGGTATTAATATATAAAGCTGATTAAACACAAGAGTGTCCATTTGGGAATCGTATCAAAGTAAGTATGTGGAAATATTGGGGACATATTGGGTGTGTCCCAATTCAGGGGCTGGGTCCTTCGAAAAATGCAGCCCCTGAATTGGGACATACCCATTAACTTGTAAAACACAACAAACCAAAAGTGTCTTAACCAATGTAATCAGCACCTCTCTGACAGTATTCGTTTTCACTCCACAGTATGGCTGAGTCTATAAACAATGGTTGCACATTTGACGTCAGTGCCGCAATATTTGTCGCAGACAGTGATGCGGTGAACCATAAAAGTCAGTTTGATCATGGAAACACAGGCTCAAAAACCTTTTTTTTTTTTTTTTTTTTAAATCTCCACTTTGGCTGTAGTTTTATTATTATTATTCATAATATTTCATAATTATTTCATAATTAAATTATGGAGTTTATGTGTGGATGAAAGACCAAAGTGCATAAAATTTTATTTGTTTTCCCAGATTTCTGCCTACGTGTGGACAACGCCCTATAGTAGAAATGTATTTGATATCAGTTAAATACACATACCAGCCAGAGTGGTCTGCTAAGTAAAAATGAATTATCTCAACTCTTTTCTGTCCCAAAAATCCATCAGTGTGCTGTCTCTAACTCTCACTGTCAAAAATAACATTATTTAACATTGCCAGAAAAAATTCTTAGTTCGTGCTACAACGAAGATTCTGGGAGATGAAAATTAGAGAAATCAGAAATCTGTACTGGTCAGGTCTGGCTGTGACCACATGGAAAATATTAGCTAAATACAGATTATTTGTTTACTGTGATACTTTAGATAGAACATGTTAATTCTAAGTGTTTCTTTGTGTGTTTTGTACTCTGCATGTGTTTAAGAACTGGTGTGGTTGTACTGTTGGAGTTTTGCAAATAATTTTCTATAACATTGCAACACATCAGAATGGATGTAATTTGCAAAACAAATGTTGCTTTGGTGTGCAGATATGCTCTCAACTGAACCTGAGACAAAAGATGTTAATGAGTATATGCTTGCATAATGTCAAAACACTGCTTTGTGGTTTGTTATTATGAGACAAGCATTTCACAGTAAAAATTATTTGACCTTTTATATGCAACAGAAAAACAACAGTGAAATCCCAAAAATAATGAATCTGAAAACCTCTAAAAAAGTGCATTCTTTTCACAGCAAATTTATTTCCCTTTAGCATGTTCTCACAAACTAATGTTGGTAAATGGGGCTAAATGCTGGCATTTAGAGAGTAACATTTGTCATTGTTACAGACTTGTTTTATATGCTCATGTTAAAACAAAAAAAATTTCTGTTTCTTTCTTTTTATCCCCTCGGTTAATTGCTGGCCTGCAGTTAAATTAAGACCCAGCTTAATCTCATAGTAAATTATTTGTCCACTTACATTATTTAATAGGTGTAATAAATGCAAACTGCTAGTTAAATTATTGAGGGAATGCCAATGATAGGAAAAAAAAAACATCTCTTTAACTGGCAAGCACAGTGACCTCATGGCAACAAAGTTGTCCAGCAGAGTTGTAACAGGCTTAACATACCTGTGAGACTGCAAACATGCTGTTCATGAACTATAACAGTGCAGATTTTTTTTCCCACCTTATTTAAACAAAAGGTTTTATAGTTTGTTTACACCACATTATGCAGAATCTTGCAACCATATTTGCCATAAAATTATAAGGTGAAATGGTCACAAAACCATATTTTATCTGTCAAACATAAGAATAATCCAGAATACTATTCATCTTTCAGTAAAGACTGAGAATTGTAGATTTTACAATTTAGCTCCAAAATGTACCAATACATTTATCATGAAAAAAGTAAAAAGTATTCTGTCCGTACAATTCTTCAGTTTTTACCTTTTTTGTCACACTTAATTGATTCAGATCATCAAGTAACTTTTAATAACTGACAAAGATAACCAAAGGAAATTTAAAAAGCAGCTTTCAATTGATGTTTTATCCTGATCTAGCTGCTAAACCTACCTGACCCTACATAAAAAAGTAATTGCCCCCTAAACCAAATAACTGGTTGTCATACCCTTAGCAGCAACAACTGCCATCCAGCATCTTTGATAAGTTTTTCACATCTCTGTGGAGAAAGCACTCTTTTTTTTGTAGAAATATACACTGCTCAAACAAATTAAAGGTACTCTTGAAAACACATCTGATCTACATTGGGGGAAAAAATTGTGCTAGATATTTATACGGTAATGGAATGGGTACTGCGTTAGGAACAAAAGGATGCCACATCATTTGATGAAAATGAAATTTATCAACTTACAGAGGGCTTAATCTGAAGATATGGAGAAATGTTAAGTGAAAATCTGATGGCAAGTCTCCCTTTACATACTTACTTGTCCTGTATTTGTCTGTGGAAGTTCCACCTGCTCAACTTTCTGTCCTTCACAAGTGGGCCTATCATGCTGAGGCTGCTCAAGTGTCTGTGTTTCGCTTGTCCCAGCCTGTAAAATCTCCTCTTCACTTATTTCTTGGATCATGTTTCTAATATCAAGGTCAACTTGTGCTGTAGTGCTAGTGCTGCTGCTCCTGCTAAATATGTCGATTAATTTGTGACATTTAGTGGCTTCAGCCAATAAATAATTCTCCATCAAACTACCGAGTAACTTACCTGATCTTCCTCTCCGTATAGTTTGGTGCTTCCAGTCCTGGTTCCAGCTCCATATCTGCTTCCTGTCAAAATAAACTTGTTAAACGTTTCTCCTACCTCCTGAGTGTCTTTCTGCATGTGGGTCATATCTGTAAAGACTACCATGACAGCAGCAGGAAGGACCTAGGACCCACTGCACCAGCAAAGGATCTAACAATAGGTCTAAGGATTCTATGCCGATACCTAATGGCTGTCAGGGTGCCTTTGTTTCTTCTGTACAGGTCTGTGTGTCCCTCCCTGGATATGCCTCCCCAGACCAACAGTGACCTATCACCAAACCAATCAAGCTGGACAACTGCAGGCGGCATAATATTTATTGCAGCGTCTCCAGTGCCAAACTTGCCAGTTCAATTGTTCTCTGGCAAATACCAGTCGAAATCCATAGTGTTGGGCAATGAGCACAGAGCATACCAGAAGACATTGGGCCCTTAGGCCACCCTCATGAAATCTGCTTCTAATGGATGGGTAGGAGACCTTCATGCCAATGGCCCAATGGAGGTCACTTTGTCGGGGTCTGGCAATATTTATCCTGTTCCAGCTGCTCTGTTGTTCAAGGAGGACCTGTATCTGCTCTGTTGTTCAAGAAGGTATGCTACCAGTAGTGCACCTGTTGTTAATTTGATTAACAAACCTCTCTACTACTGACCAGATCAATATTCCAGAAGCATCACTGACTTGATATTATACTCTGATTAGAAAGTGTTCCTTCAATTCTTTATAGCAGTGTATTAATTTGGCCACAATTGAAGTTTTCCAAGCAAGAATGGCCTTTTGAAGGTCATGCCACAGAATCACAATTGGCTTCAAATCCAGACTGAGACTACGCAACTTTTTTCAATTATTTAATTTTTTTGTTGTTTTAGCCATTTGGCATCATTAGAGTTGGGTCTACTGGTGTGCTTAGGTGTGTGGTGCATTTTAAATGTAATTCAGTTTATTTATATAGTGCCAAATCACAACACATGTTGTCTCAAGGCACTTCACAAAAGTCAGGTACATACATTCCCATTAATCATAACCATTGAACAGTGCAGTCAGATTCAGTTATTTATTCAAAGTGGATAAAAAGTTTTTCTATCTAAGGAAACCCAGCAGATTGCATCAAGTCAGAGATTTGTAGCAGTCACCTGGATGAGCATGTAGCAACAGTGGACCGTCACTGGCATTGATTTTGCAGCAATCCCTCATACTGAGCATGCATGTAGCGACAGTGGAGAGGAAAAACTCCCTTTTAACAGGAAGAAACCTCCAGTAGAACCAGGCTCAGTGTGAGCGGCCATCTGCCACGACCAACTGGGGGTTTGAGAGAACAGAGCAGAGACACAAAAAGAACACAGAAGCACTGATCCAGGAGTACTTTCTATGGGAAGGAAAAGTAAATGTTAATGGATGTAGCTCCTTTAGTCGTTTCATCTAGAAAGAACATATAAACTCTGAGCCAGTTTTCAAGGTTAGAATCTGAAAGAAAGCACATAGAGTTAGTCACAGTAGAAGCTCAGTCAGTAGCTATGTCTAGGAGAGAGAAAGGGTTAAACACTGAAAGACAGGGCCAGGCCATGTGGATCATCGGGATAGGGTGAGCATTAAGTTGTAGCCAGCAGAAGCTTGGAAGAGGCTTCCCTCCAGAAAGGTGTCGCAGGTAGACACAGAGTCAGGCCAGGTGTAGCTTCTAGGAAGAGAAAAGAAAGAGAACATAAAGTTAGAAGCTAAAATAACACCAAATAATGCAAAATTGGAGAGCAGTGTGAGAATTTAGCAAAGAGGGTGAAAGTGGTCATTATGTCCTCCAGAAGCCTAAGCCTATAGCAGCATACCTACAGAGAAAGCTCAGGATAACCTAAGCCACTCTAACTATAAGCTTTATCAAAAGGAAAGTTTTAGGCCTAGCCTTAAAAATAGACAGGGTGTCTGCCTCACGGACTAAAACCGGGAGCTGGTACCACAGGAGAGGAGCCTGATAACTAAAGGATCTGCCTCCCATTCTACTTCTAGAGACTCTAGGAACCACCAGTAAACCTGCAGTCTGAGAATGAAGTGCTCTGTTAGGAACATATGGAACAATCAGATCTCTGATGTATGATGGAGCTAGATCATTAAGGGCTTTATATGTGAGGAGGAGAATTTTAAATTCTATTCTGGATTTAACAGGGAGCCAATAAAGGGAAGCTAAAGTAGGAGAAATATGATCTCTCTTTTTAATTTTCACAGAACTCTTGCTGCAGCATTTTGAATCAGCTGAAGGCTTTTAACTGCATTTTGTGGACATCCTGATAGTAAACAATTACAATAGTCCAGCCTTGAAGTAACAAATGCATGGACTAGTTTGTCAGCGTCTCTCCTGGATAGGATTTTTCTAATTTTGGCAATGTTCCCGAGGTGAAAGAAGGAAATCCTGGAAACCTGTTTAATATGGGATTTAAATGACATGTCCTGGTCAAAAATAACACCAAGGTTTTTTACTTTATTACCGGAGGTCAATTTAATGCCATCCAGGTTAAGTGATTGACTAAGCAGTTTCTTTTTCAAAGGCTCCGGTCCAAAGATAACAACTTCTGTCTTGTCTGAATTTAGAAGCAGAAAATTTAAAGTCATCCAAGTTTTTATGTCTTCAAGACATACTTAGTCTATCTAACTGGTTGGGCTCATCAGGATTTATGGATAAGTAAAGCTGAGGATCATCAGCGCAACTGTGAAATTTATTCTATGCTGCCTGATAATTTGACCTATTGGAAGCATATATATAGTAAAGAGAATTGGCCCAAGTACTGAACCCTGTGGTACTCCACAACTAACCCTGGAGTTTTAAGATGATTTATCATTTACATGAACACATTGGAATCTGTCAGACAAATAAGATTTAAACCAGCCTACAGAATATCCCAGCCTTTCTAAGAGAATATTGTGATCAACTGTGTCAAATGCAGCACTGAGATCTAACAGAACCAGTACAAACTAAAGTCCATTATCTGAGGCCATAAGAATATCATTAGTGACTTTCAGCAGAGCTGTTTCAGTGGTATGATGAGCTCTGAAGCATGAATGAAACTCTTCAAACAGGTCATTATTGTGTAAATGCTCATGCATTTGATTAGCAACTATTTTCTCAAGAATCATAGATAAGAACGGAAGATTGGATATAGTTCTGTAATTTTTTAAGTCATCTTGATCAAGTGAAGGTTTCTTAAGTAAATATTTAATTACAGCCACCTTAAAAGCCTGTGGTACATATCCATTTCCTAAGGATAGATTAATCATATCTAAAATGGGGCTGGTAATCAGAGGGAACACTTTCCTAAATAATTTGGTTGGGATTGGGTCTAACATACAAGTTGAAGGTTTAGATGAAGCTAATATTTCTGAAAACTCAGGAAGCTCCACAGGATCAAAACAGTCCAAACACAGATCAGGTTGTCAGATCAGGCTGAACCCTGGGTTGTCAGAGGTTTGGAGAACTAATAAATTCAGCCAGATTCCTAGAAAGAAGAGCTGCTCCATCCAAGTGGGATGCATGCCGTCTCTCTGGATCAGACCAGGTTTTCCCCAAATTGTTCGCCAATTATCAATGTAGTCCACATTGTTTATAACTGAAATATAATTGAGATTAAGGCAATGAATTGGTGAAGCAATCTCCTTCAGGATTTTCTGACAGAGAGCAGAATTCCTGCTTTCATCAATTATGGCAAGTCATCTAGGTATTGAAACAACAAATCAGCCCCAGGCACTCACACTAGTCAAGGCAAGTTTATTTATATAGCACTTTAAAGCAACAAGGCGCTCAAAGCGCTATACATGAGGAAAAACATTACAATGATACAGAAAATCAAACAACAGAAAAACAAATCAAATGACATTAATAATCCTTGGGGGTTTACTGGTAAGAGCTGTTTCTAATCCAATCATTTTAATAGAGGTAATTAGCTCATTAAGTCCTCTGTGGTAAAGAATTCATACTGTGGTAGAAGAAAAAAATTAATCCTTGAGGTCACTGGTATGAGGCAGTTGTGGTCCCATCATTCAAATAATAACAGTCATGGGCACTCACTGAGAAGCTGGGTCACTGGTATCAAACAGTTTTAGTCCAAACATTCAAATACTAATAATGTTTGGCTTTCACTGGTATGAAATAGTTGTAATACAATCCTTCTAAGAAATCTAAACATTTACAAATCCTTCTAAGTGATCTAAAAATCTATGAAGCCACATTTAGGTAAAAAGAGGATAAGAAGAAAGACCACACAAGAGGAGGGAAAAAAAATCATATTTCACACTTTATTGTTAGCAGGATACAATTTGAGATATAAAAAAATAAAACCTCAGGACAAATAAGCAACACATATACGAGACAATATATTGCAGGGATACGGTGAAGCCTGTATGTCAGGGGTGCATAGGTTTATATGAGCATGTGCGTGTGTGCATGTGAGTGTGTGCAAATTAAGTCCATGAAGCACTGTCACAGAGGCCATTGTCCTTGATGGTACAATGAAATGTTCATCAACCGGCCACACAGTTTTGAGCAGGTCCACAGATGTCCTCAGGGAAGGGAGGGGCCAGAGGGAGCAGAGCGTCATGTTTACATAACTTCCAGGAGAAGTTGAAGATAGCCAGCCATCAAGGCCATGCAAGGTCGTGCCAGAGTCAGAAAAACAATTATTTGAGTCAGGCTGACTCTTAGTTTTCCGTCAGCCTTGAGAGTTTCGCTGGTGCTTCTCAATGGCAAATCCAAACTGCCAAATTCGTGGTCTTTCGTCAGATCTGAGTTACATCCAGTCACATCCAGTTACATCCAGTCACATCCAGTTTGCGATTCTGCTCCCTTAACATTTCAGTCTGAGTGTTGATAGCTCTGCAGATCCCTTCACAAAAGCCGGGCAGGCTTACAATGGCCAGAACTGCTGCCGATGTTCCCCAATTTCACGATTATGCCAGGTAACCACAAACTCTGAAAAGCAGAAATCCTGTTATCAGAAATCCAATTATGTACACATCTTCCACGTCCTCGGCGGACATCATTGTCAGACACACAATCCTTTACTTCTGCCAGGAGTTAATTGTATATACGGAGAAGAATGTCCCGGACAAGAGGGTTCTCGCTTACCCTGTTGTCGAAATTTTTTTTATCAATTGCGTTGAGAGACCAGCTGACCAGATCCATAATTCACAGGTCGGAAGATCTGTAAAGAGAGGCTCCGAAAGAAGACAAGACACAGAGCAGCCACCACAAATTTTACTGTAGCTATGATGCTCTTTTCTTGAAATCGTGAATTAATTTTATGTAAGATGAAATTGAATGCACACCGCAAACAAAGTTTAATTTATTGTCTTGTTAGTACACAAAGATTTTATTGTATAATATTTTATCATTAAGATGTATTTTGGATTTTGAGAGAAATGCATTTAGTTACCTCTCCCTGGGCTGCCACCTTATTGTGGTGGAGGGGTTTGAGTGTCCCAATGATCCTAGGAGCTATGTTGTCAGGTGCTTTATGCCCCTGGTAGGGTCACCCAAGGCAAACAGGTCCTAGGTGAGAGATCAGACAAAGCGCAGCTCACAGACACCTTATGACCATTATCATAGATGGAAACCCAAGGCAAACAGGTCCTAGGTGAAGGATCAGACAAAGCGCAGCTCACAGACACCTTATGACCATTATCATAGATGGAAACAGTGTTCCGTCGCCCGGACGCAGGTCACTGGAGGCCCACTCTGGAGCCAAGCCTAGAGGTGGGGCACGCTGGTGCTGGGCTTTCACCAATGGAGCCCTGCCGGGCACAGCCCGAAGCGGAAACATGGGTCCCCCTTCTGATGAGCTCACCCCGCGTGAGAGGGGCCAAAGGGGTCGGGTGCATTGTGGTACGGGTGGCAGCTGCAGAAGCTGGCTGTTGGGATGTGGAATGTCTCCTCTCTGGTTGGGAAGGAGCCTGAGTTGGTGTGCGAGGTAAAGAGGTTCCAGCTAGAAATAGTTGGGCTCACCTCAACGCACAGTTCTGGCTCTGGAACCAGTCTCCTTGAGATGGTTTGGACAGTCTTCCACTCTGGAGTTGACCTTGGTGAGAGGCATCGAGCTGGGGTGGGCATACTTGTTGTCCCCCATTTTGTCACCTCGGTGAACGAGAGGGTAGAGCCTCCCTCCGCCTATGGGTGGGGGGACGGGTTCTGAATGTTGCTTGTGCTTATGCACAAAACAGCAGTTCAGACTCACCATTTTTGGAGTCCTTGGAGGGGTGTTGGAGAGCATCCGCATGTCTTGGACACTCGGGTGAAGAGGGGTCTGCTGGGAATACCTGGCGGAGTCTCCCGTGAGGCAGAGCTTCAACTCATACCTCCAGGAGAGCTTCACACACATTCTGGGGGAGGTGGGGGATATTAAGTTTGAGTGGGCCGTGTTCTGCACCTCCATTGCCGAGGCGTCTTACCGGAGCTGTGGTCGCAAGGTTGGTGGTGCCTGCTGCGGTGGCAATCCTCGATCCCGCTGGTGGAAACCGGCGGTGAGGGATGCTGTCAGGCTGAAGATGGAGTCCTATTGTTTTTTTTTGGCCTGTTGGACTCTGGAAGCAGCTGATGGGTACCGGCAGTCCAAGCGGCATGCGGCTCAGGTGGTTGCTTAGGCAAAAACTTGGGCATCGGAGGAGTTCAGAGAGGCCATGGAAAACGAATTCCGTACGGCTTTGGACCGATTCTGATCCACCATCCCGCGTCTCGGGGGGGGAAGAGGTACACGACCAACACTGTTTACAGTGGGGAGGGTATGCTGCTGACCTCAACTTGGGACATTGTGGTTCGGTGGGCAGAGTACTTCGAAGACCTCCTCAATCCCACTGGTACGTCTTCCACTGAAGAAGCAGAGCCTGAAGACCTTGGGGTGGGCTCTCCAATCTCTGGTGCTGAGGTTACCGAGGTGATTAATAAGCTCCTTGGTGGTAAGGCCCCGGGGGTGGATGAGATTCGCCCGGAGTACCTTAAGGCTCTGGATGTTGTAGGGTTTGTTGATTAATGCGACCCTGCAGCATTGCATGGACATGGGGGGTAGTTGGTTTGGCAGACCAGGGTGGTGGTCCCACTATTCAAAAAGGGGGACCGTGTTCCAACTATAGGGGAATCACACTGTTAAGCTTCCCTGGTAAGGTCTATTTGGGGGTTCTGGAGAGGAGGGTCCGTCAGATAGTAGAACCTCGGATTCAGGAAGAGCAGTGTGGTTTTCATCCTGGCCATGGAACTCTGGACCAGCTCTACACCCTCAGCAGGGTCCTGGAGGGTTCACGGGAGTTTGCCCAACCAGTCTACATGTGTTTGTGGACTTGGAGAAGGCGTTCGACCGTGTCCCTCTGGGGTTACTCTGGGAGTATGAGGTACCAGACCCTTTGATACGGGCTGTTTGGTCCCTGTACGACCGGTGTCAGAGCTTGGTCCGCATTGCCGGCAGTAAGTCGGATTTGTTTCCGGTGAGGGTTGGACTCTACCAAGGTTGCCCTTTGTCACTGATTCTGTTCATAACTTTTATGTACAGAATTTCGAGGCGCAGCCAATGTGTTGAGGAGATCCGTTTTGGTGGCTGTAGGATTGCATCTCTGATTTGTTGAGGATGATGTGGTCCTATTGGCTTCATCAGCTCGTGATCTACAGCTATCACTGGAGCAGTTTGCAGCCAAGTGTGAAATGGCCAGGATGAGAATCAGTGCCTCCAAGTCCGAGGCCATGATCTTGAGCCGGAAAAGGGTAGAGTGCCTTCTCCAGGTCGGGGGGGGGAGGTCCTGCCACAAGTGGAGGAGTTCAAGTATCTTGGGGTCTTGTTTATGAATGACGGAAAAATGGAGCGGGAGATCAACGGACGGATTGGCGCTGCATCCGCAGTGATGCGAGCGCTGTACCGGACTGTAGTGGTATAGAGAGAGCTGAATCAAAAAGCGAAGCTCTCGATTTACTGGTCGATCTACGTTCCTATCCTCATCTATGGTCATGAACTTTGGGTCATGACCAAAAGAACAAGATCCAAAAATAGATAAAATTTCCTAAAACGTGGTTAATCTCCTTTTATTCATGAATTACTTTTGGACAGATTGATTTGGATGGTTTTTTGACCTTAATGAACCGTAACTGTTAAGATGAATTGTGATAACTATTTATTTAACTCCTCCTGGCAA
The DNA here is from genome assembly GCF_021462225.1 of Girardinichthys multiradiatus. Lineage (NCBI taxonomy): Eukaryota > Metazoa > Chordata > Actinopteri > Cyprinodontiformes > Goodeidae > Girardinichthys > Girardinichthys multiradiatus. The sequence continues at coordinate 13,968,809 of NC_061814.1, forward strand.
GAACTAGCTGTAGAAGTAGTAGTGGCAGCACCTTAACCATAATTTGTTTAATTTGGGAAAGTGAGCAAGTGCAAGAATCCGAGTGGTTCTGTTTCAACCTAAATTTGGTATATTTGACATCACATTAGAAAAACATGAAACTCTGTTGGTGTGCAGTACTTTCTAGCTATATAAAGAAGTTCATAATAAAACTACAGCAGAACTCACCGATGCATCTGATAACAAAGTGTCAAATTGTGCTAAGGCTAGGACTGATTGGTCAATGTGCCATTCCTCTACTAAAACACACTATAAAATAGACATTCATGTCAGAGGAAAACTGAAAAAAACTGCTTCTTTTGATGGATCGCATTTCCTTCAAAATTACATGAAAGTAAGTGTAAATGTAAATTGTTCACTGTGGCAGAATGTTACTTTCACAGTTGACTTGCTCATCCCATTGCCCTTTACCTCCAAATCCGAACTGACTTATACAAACTAAGTAGGCAAAACTTGGTTCAATGAAACAAAGTGTAATACTATACTAAAAACAATGCACCACCACTCACCATTGCTACTCACTTCATCCTTCTCTGGCCATTTGACTGAATTTGCCAATAATCTGTCATGTTCATAAAAGACTTATTTTTTGGGTTTACTTTAGGTTGAGCTTCTTTTTCAGTTCTTTAGGTTTTATCCAACAGCTAAAAGTCTCAAAGCCTTTTCTGTCCAAACAGCAATCCCTATAATCAGCAGAACCTGGTTTGACTATCTTAGAAAGGGCACCAATAAGCTTTGACACTTTTTCCCATCTCGCTTGTTAATCACTTTTACCCACCACACCAGGCCATGAATTCTGGAGCACTGGAGCGCTGAAAGAAGCTGAAGGAGGACAGGTCATAGGCCGCTTTGAGCAGGTTGGCTTTTGTGCAATAGTTTGAAAGTGAGAAAACTTTTTATAGGCCATCAATTCATTTAAATAAGCTGATATTGTTTTACACATAGCAGCAGGATGGTTTCTTAATAGAGACAGATTTCAGTTGGTTTCTCAGATTTCTGTGCACATTATTTTCTTCATTTGTTCCATACTTACTCCTCGTGTCATTCCAGTTTTATAACCTTAACTTTATTTGTGAACTAATGTACTGTTATTTCTTTCTGTATGTGAATTACTTGGGTTGTTACCAATGTCAGGTGTGACTTTTATGTCAATGACCCCAGTAGAAATGTTTAAACTGAGAAAAACTTTGATGTGCTCAATACTTATTTTGACCACTGTGCAAGACTTCAAAGTTCTACTGCTGTTCCAGCCTGACACCATGGGGAACCCTCGCAGGTACTTTGGAGCAAATGGCTTGGAGGCTATGAGTTGCATGTGATGGGCCATTAGGCAGATTATTTTTTAATGTTGTTGCTGATTTATGCATGTCGTCTTCATTGTGGCATTTTGTGAAGTTATGGTAAGTTTTAAAATACCAAATGTGCAAAGCGTTCATGTTTTTCTAATAAAAGGCAGTGTGAAATCCTTTACAAGTTTAATTTTTTTTCACTTTGGCCATGGCAACAGTTGACTCAAGTAGATCATGAGACAAAAAGTTGTCTCAGCCTGTGAAAAGAATTTCAGAAAGGAAAATTACTAATATCCATGTACTGTCATATCAAAATAGAATATGCTTAGCAAACAGTGATACAAGTCAGACCTTTCGGTTGGGCACAGTGTCTTGTGTCATCAAAGTGTCAGACGGAGTGAGTAATCATGAATAATCTTGTTCATAGCTAGCTCATCATCACTGCAGGGGAAAATCTCATGCTGTCTCCAGTTTTGGTCTGCTTGGTACTACTTCTTTCTCTGCTGTGCAGAATGACACAGTGTGTCTGACATTAAGATTAGTGGGCAGCCAGAGACAAATAAGAGCTGATGAATGGATGTCCAGGGGGATGGTTGCTGTGTGAGGTTCAGATAAGGTTAAATGTGCATTTTCTTTGAATGTCTGTTACATTGTAAGTTAATTCCTTACCTCTTTTGTTGGAGGCACAAGCAGCCAAATTAGGTATTTATAAACAATAATATCTGGACAATAAAGCACTCAAAAATGTTTAACCATATTTACACAGAACTAAGACTATGCATTTTTTACTTTGGTAAATTTATATGTTTACATTGTCTAATTATTCTTTATGTATATAGACGTATATATAAATAGTGCCAGGCGTTTATTAGGCACATGAATATCATATTAACTATGGAATTTTAATGACTTCTCTGAATCTTTCATTCCATTGTCAAATAATGACGCAACAAACAATTTTCACCAAATTTTAAAGATAAGAATTAAATGCAGACACTGTCATTTACAAATTCACTGATATTTGGCTAAATGTCCCCTAGCAAGTTTCTGAGAAATCGGATGCTTTTCGTAACCATGAACAAGCTTCTGGCCTAATTCTGGTTTCGTTGTCCGATGAGCTAACCCCTCCCTCCTACTTCCCTATGTCTAAAGGGATTGCTCAATCCAGCTCTCCATCCAACGGGTCCGGACTTCCCTGAACCTGAAAGATCTTACTAAGCAGGTTTACTAAAAGTTCTGTTTAAACTGGTGTCGGGAAATGATTTGCCTAGCCTCTGACAGCCTTCATACAAAAGTATCGCCCTTCTTCAACTGGAGGTCTGGACGACTGAGTAGCCCACCGCAGTCATTAACACTTCAACAGTCACTTTTGTTCACAACTGCTCATTCCCTAATTTTACAACTGGCTCTTGGTATATGGGCTAGGTTAAGTTTAGTGGCTCGGCACGAGCCCCAAGGGCGCTGTTTTAACAAACTTGGCTAAGGCAACCTACAGGGGTTGGACAATGAAACTGAAACACCTGTCATTTTAGTGTGGGAAGTTTCATGGCTAAATTGGACCAGCCTGGTAGCCAGTCTTCATTGATTGCACATTGCATGAGTAAGAGCAGAGTGTGAAGGTTCAATTAGCAGGGTAAGAGCACAGTTTTGCTCAAAATATTGAAATGCACACAACATTATGGGTGACATACCAGAGTTCAAAAGAGGACAAATTGTTGGTGCACGTCTTGCTGGCACATCTGTGACCAAGACAGCAAGTCTTTGTGATGTATCAAGAGCCACGGTATCCAGGGTAATGTCAGCATACCACCAAGAAGGACGAACCACATCCAACAAGATTAACTGTGGACGCAAGAGGAAGCTGTCTGAAAAGGATGTTCGGGTGCTAACCTGGAATGTATCCAAAAAACATCAAACCACGGCTGCCCAAATAACGGCAGAATTAAATGTGCACCTCAACTCTCCTGTTTCCACCAGAACTGTCCGTCGGGAGCTCCACAGGGTCAATATACACGGCCGGGCTGCTATAACCAAACCTTTGGTCACTCATGCCAATGCCAAACGTCAGTTTCAATGGTGCAAGGAGCACAAATCTTGGGCTGTGGACAATGTATTGTTCTCTGATGAGTCCACCTTTACTGTTTTCCCCACATCCAGGGGAGTTACGGTGTGGAGAAGCCCCAAAGAACCGTACCACCCAGACTCTTGCATGCCCAGAGTGAAGCATGGGGGTGGATCAGTGATGGTTTGGGCTGCCATATCATGGCATTCCATTGGCCCAAGACAAATTGACGCTGTATTGGCCTCAAAAGGAGGCCCTACACCATACTAACCAGGTGTTTCAGTTTCATTGTCCAACCCCTGTATAAAAACTTCCTAAAAAATCTTAGAACCAGGAAACAAGACTTTTTACCACGGATGAAAAACCAAAAATACGGTGACTCAAATAATTGAATGTCCACCATTTAACTAGAATTTGATATGCTTTCTTTAATTAGTAACGCTTTTGCAGGGGTCAGTAACAGCTTAAATTCGGCAACACAAAATAATTTCAATAATAGAAATGAATCAATCGACTCAACCTGTCTTTCCCTGATGCTGAAACTAGTGAGTGTGGAGAGGCTTTGAAGACGGAGGCTCATCCATGCATGGAGAAGATTCTTCTGGTAACAACGAGTGGTTTCTTGAAGGGAAAACGACTTAATCGTCAGTTTCCTTCCTTTAAGTGGCAGGCACTGATGCTCCAGGCTTTGACGGTTAAACTGGATCTTTGTGGTTATATGTCTCCGAAGACAGTAGTTTCCAGAGGCTGAAGAGTTGAAGGAAACCCGGAGACATAAATGAGGTTTATTCAGGACTTCCAGAAGCCTGAAACTTAGAGCAATCAGCTGTTCACTGATCAAGTTCACTTCTGTTGTCTGGATTAAAAAGGCTTTAGATGAAATCAGATTCTTAATCTTGAGGCACAGTCCTTTCTGGGCCCACGGGTTGATCCTCTTTTTTAATGCAGTCGATCAGTGGGGCTGTGTCTCTGTTCCTTTTCCATCTAAGCTTCGTTTCTCCATCCGATCTTGTTCGCTGGTCTTCTGCGAGGAAACAACCCTGTTTCCTCCTTCAGCATTGCTTTTATGGTGCTTGATGCTTTCACCAGTTAGCCCCTTATTAGGCTTCTCAGTTATTGCGCAACCTATTCAGCTCAGCTTCTTGATTATTGCTCAATACTTTAGTCATGGTCACTGTGACCTATTGATTCTGTTTCTCAGCCTTGGAGTCGCATCCTCCCTTCCTCCCGTCGCTGTCAGCATGCAGCTGGCTCTCGTCACTCTTAGTCATCCTACAGTTCTTTCCCTAATTTGCTCAGTGTTAAACTTTACACAGTATTACACATTCCATTCTTCAGCTTTCAGCATTTACTTTAAAACACAGTTGCAAAACCATCACTTCATTCTTTTTATTCATGCTTTGCAAATGATTAATGTTAAATTTCTTTCATATATAGCTGATTTAGAATGTCAAACCTTAATGTTTCTTTATCTAATTCTCAGTTCAATCTAATCCACATTTCAATCATACATCTTTTAACTTGCTAATCAAAGGTTACTAATTTTATTTAATACATGTGAAAGAATGTAAAATCATCATACATCATTTCTTTGGATATACTTGTTTATATTTTTGCAAAAGATAAGACAGATAACATGTGCCAAATAATACGTGGCTCAACACAGGCCTCTCCAGTCTCTCAGATACAGAATATGAGAATATGCTTGTTTCATTCCCCACTGCTTCAACTGTGTGTTTTAATAATTATTGCATGGATTACACATAAGGATATTTATTGTAACTTTTATGGAGTTAACTGTGAGCAGTTAATAAATGTTGCATGGATTACATGGAAAGATCTCACCTTATTTTGACAATATATACAATACATAGATAGAAAAAAGGATAACCACTAAACCTATTAAAACCAAACCCCACACCCAGCCGCTAAATTAATGGGTTCAATGGTAAGCACTCTAGACATTGGTGGTAAAGATTTCAGGTCTCACTTTAACCTGCAACTCATTCATGGTGTGTCAATGTAATTCCACACCGTGCTTTTGAACAACTTTCCAGTGTGATTGTCTGGGAATTAGTTGCCAAAGAAAATCCTTGGTGTATTATATCACAGTAAGGTGAACTTACTTACAATAGAGTGCCCAATATTTCACCTTGAAGAATACAGTAACAAAATTGGCAATGCAATTTTGCATATTGATAAAAGTGGGCTATACCGCACTTTGGATCTTGTGGGAGTTATGTAGCACTTGTTTCTGTAGTGTAGTGGTTATCACGTTTGCTTAACACGCAAAAGGTCTCTGGTTTGAAACCAGGCAGAAACAGTTTTTCCAGCTTTGATCTATTACAGAGTTATTCACATGAGATTTTGAATTTTAAACCAAACCCATATAAAATGTTAATTGTCCAGCAAACATATTCAAATTTAAGGATCCTTGAAAACCCTTCAACAAGCAAGGTGTTCCACGGTTCTGTGGTGTAGTGGTTATCACGTTTCCTTAACACGCAAAAGGTCTCTGGTCTGAAACCAGACAGAAACAGGTGTTTGGCTGGGTGTGGAGTTTGGTGTTAATAGGTTTAGTTGTTGTCCTTTGTTCTAGCTATGTATTGTTTATATACCACTAAGGCGTAGGATGGAGTTTTCCTTCAGCTTGTTCAATCTTCCGCAACAATTCTTTGCCTTCCCAGGTGTCGCACTATGGCATACCTGGGGACTTGCTAGACTGCCTGGCTGTGTAGGATGGTTAAGCTAAAGCATAATGTCAGTTATATGATCATTTTTCAATGTATTTAGATAGTTTTAAACATTTTCAGTAGACTCTACTCAAGTAATCTAAGAAATAACATTTGTCATGTTTATTGAAGGGAACATCAAGTTTCTTACACTCTTGTAAATGATGATTTCTTAGGAGTGTGAACTGGGCACATACTACTATAGGAGTTGAGCAGGTTCCACTGAGATTTGAACTCAGATCACTGGATTCAAAGTCCAGAGAGATAACCATTACACAACAGAACCAGGGAACACCTTGCTTGTTGAAGGGTTTTCAAGGATCCTTAAATTTGAATATGTCCGCTGGACGGTTAACATTTTATAGGGGTTTGGTTTAAAAGTCAACATCTCATGTGAATAACTCTGTAATAGATTAAAGCTGGAAAAAATGTTTCTGTCTGGGTTTGAACCAGAGACCTTTTGCGTGTTAAGCAAACATGATAACCACTACACTACAGAAACAAGCACGGCATAGTTCCCTCACGGTAAATGATCCACAGTGCGGTAAATCCTACGTTTATCTATACTCAAAATTGCATTGCCGATTTTGTTACTGTATTCTTCAAGGTGAAATATTAGGCACTCTATTGTCACACAGACCACATTCATTTGGAGATTAATAAACAGTCAAATTTCTGTTTCTAACTGTTTTCCAAAAGGATTCCATTTACGTATCAATCATACAAGAGAATAATTACTCTATAGAAAATTTTGCGTTGGGAAACACCTTAGGTAAAACATCAACAATTAAGTCAAGGCATCACTTCAATACAGGCTTAATAAAGTTCACCTTACTGTGATATAATACACCAAGGATTTTCTTTGGCACCTAATTCCCAGACAATCCAGGAGCATCCATGACTGAAAACAACTCCAAATCAAATTGTTTCTGCATTTTACCTGACAGATAAATAAAAGCACCACGACAACACCTAAACCAATGTATCCCTTTTATGTTCTTGGGGACCCCCCAAAAATGAGTCAAACCCTTTCCAGAGAACAACCTCACTTAAATTGACCTGCTCCTGCATGTGCACAGGAAAGTTGTTCAAAAGCACAGTCTGGAATTACATTGACACACCATGAATGAGTTGAAGGTTAAAGTGAGACCTGAAATCTTTGCAACCAATGTCTAGAGAGTGCTTACCATTGAACCTTGAAACCATTAGGTGTTTGGCTGGGTGTGGAGTTTGGTGTTAATAGGTTTAGTTGTTGTCCTTTGTTCTAGCTATGTATTGTTTATATACCACTAAGGCGTAGGATGGAGTTTTCCTTCAGCTTGTTCAATCTTCCGCAACAATTCTTTGCCTTCCCAGGTGTCGCACTATGGCATACAGGTCCTTCTCATAATATTAGCATATTGTGATAAAGTTAATTATTTTCCATAATGTCATCATGAAAATTTTACATTCATATATTATATATTCATTGCACACTAACTGAAATATTTCAGGTCTTTTATTGTCTTAATACGGATGATTTTGGCATACAGCTCATGAAAACCCAAAATTCCTATCTCACAAAATTAGCATATTTCATCCGACCAATAAAAGAAAAGTGTTTTTAATACAAAAAACATCAACCTTCAAATAATCATGTACTGTTATGCACTCAATACTTGGTCGGGAATCCTTTTGCAGAAATGACTGCTTCGATGCGGCGTGGCATGGAGACAATCAGCCTGTGGCACTGCTGAGGTCTTATGGAGGTCCAGGATGCTTCGATAGCGGCCTTTAGCTCATCCAGAGTGTTGGGTCTTGAGTCTCTCAACGTTCTCTTCACAATATCCCACAGATTCTCTATGGGGTTCAGGTCAGGAGAGTTGGCAGGCCAATTGAGCACAGTGATACCATGGTCAGTAAACCATTTACTTTTGGCACTGTGAGCAGGTGCCAGGTCGTGCTGAAAAATGAAATCTTCATCTCCATAAAGCTTTTCTGGCACCTTGATTTCCGAATGACATGCAGAATTTGCTTTCATCCGAAAAAAGAACTTTGGACCACTGAGAAACAGTCCAGTGCTGCTTCTCTGTAGCCCAGGTCAGGCGCTTCTGCCACTGTTTCTGGTTCAAAAGTGGCTTGACCTGGGGAATGCAGCACCTGTAGCCCATTTCCTGCACACGCCTGTGCACGGTGGCTCTGGATGTTTCTACTCCAGACTCAGTCCACTGCTTCCGCAGGTCCCCCAAGGTCTGGAATCGGCCCTTCTCCACAATCTTCCTCAGAGTCCGGTCACCTCTCCTCGTTGTGCAGCGTTTTCTGCCACACTTTTTCCTTCCCACAGACTTCCCACTGAGGTGCCTTGATACAGCACTCTGGGAACAGCCTATTCGTTCAGAAATTTCTTTCTGTGTCTTACCCTCTTGCTTGAGGGTGTCAATAGTGGCCTTCTGGACAGCAGTCAGGTCGGCAGTCTTACCCATGATTGGGGTTTTGAGTGATGAACCAGGTTGGGAGTTTTAAAGGCCTCAGGAATCTTTTGCAGGTGTTTAGAGTTAACTCGTTGATTCAGATGATTAGGTTCATAGCTCGTTTAGAGACCCTTTTAATGATATGCTAATTTTGTGAGATAGGAATTTTGGGTTTTCATGAGTTGTATGCCAAAATCATCCGTATTAAGACAATAAAAGACCTGAAATATTTCAGTTAGTGTGCAATGAATCTAAAATATATGAATGTTAAATTTTCATCATGACATTATGGAAAATAATTAACTTTATCACAATATGCTAATTGTTTGAGAAGGACCTGTACCTGGGGACTTGCTAGACTGCCTGGCTGTGTAGGATGGTTAAGCTAAAGCATAATGTCAGTTATATGATCATTTTTCAATGTATTTAGATAGTTTTAAACATTTTCAGTAGACTCTACCCAAGTAATCTAAGAAATAACATTTGTCATGTTTATTGAAGAGAACATCAAGTTTCTTACAGTCTTGTAAATGATGATTTCTTAGGAGTGTGAACTGGGCACATACTACTATAGGAGTTGAGCAGGTTCCACTGAGATTTGAACTCAGATCACTGGATTCAAAGTCCAGAGTGCTAACCATTACACCACAGAACCGTGGAAAACCTTACTTGTTGAAAGGTTTTCAAGGATCCTTAAATTTGAATATGTCCGCTGGACGGTTAACATTTTATAGGGGTTTGGTTTAAAAGTCAACATCTCATGTGAATAACTCTGTAATAGATTAAAGCTGGAAAAAATGTTTCTGTCTGGTTTTGAACCAGAGACCTTTTGCGTGTTAAGCAAACGTGATAACCACTACACTACAGAAACAAGCACGGCATAGCTCCCTCACGGTAAATGATCCAAAGTGCGGTAAATCCTACGTTTATCTATACGCAAAATTGCATTGCCGATTTTGTTACTGTATTCTTCAAGGTGAAATATTAGGCACTCTATTGTCACACAGACCACATTCATTTGGAGATTAATAAACAGTCAAATTTCTGTTTCTAACTGTTTTCCAAAAGGATTCCATTTACGTATCAATCATACAAGAGAATAATTACTCTATAGAAAAGTTTGCGTCGGGAAACACCTTAGGTGAAACATCAACAATTAAGTCAAGGCATCACTTCAATACAGGCTTAATAAAGTTCACCTTACTGTGATATAATACACCAAGGATTTTCTTTGGCACCTAATTCCCAGACAATCCAGGAGCATCCATGACTGAAAACAACTCCAAATCAAATTGTTTCTGCATTTTACCTGACAGATAAATAAAAGCACCACGACAACACCTAAACCAATGTATCCCTTTTATGTTCTTGGGGACCCCCCAAAAATGAGTCAAACCCTTTCCAGAGAACAACCTCACTTAAATTGACCTGCTCCTGCATGTGCACAGGAAAGTTGTTCAAAAGCACAGTCTGGAATTACATTGACACACCATGAATGAGTTGAAGGTTAAAGTGAGACCTGAAATCTTTGCAACCAATGTCTAGAGAGTGCTTACCATTGAACCTTGAAACCATTAGGTGTTTGGCTGGGTGTGGAGTTTGGTGTTAATAGGTTTAGTTGTTGTTCTTTGTTCTAGCTATGTATTGTTCATATACCACTAAGGCGTAGGATGGAGTTTTCCTTCAGCTTGTTCAATCTTCTGCAACAATTCTTTGCCTTCCCAGGTGTCGCACTATGGCATACCTGGGGACTTGCTAGACTGCCTGGCTGTGTAGGATGGTTAAGCTAAAGCATAATGTCAGTTATATGATCATTTTTCAATGTATTTAGATAGTTTTAAACATTTTCAGTAAACTATACCCAAGTAATCTAAGAAATAACATTTGTCATGTTTATTGAAGAGAACATGAAGTTCTCTAGGGGTTTGGTTTAAAAGTCAACATCTCATGTGAATAACTCTGTAATAGATTAAAGCTGAAAAACTGTTTCTGTCTGGTTTCGAACCAGAGACCTTTTGCGTGTTAAGCAAACGTGATAACCACCACACTACAGAAACAAGCACAGCATAGCTCCCTCAAGGTAAATGATCCAAAGTGCGGTAAATCCTACGTTTATCTATACGCAAAATTGCATTGCCGATTTTGTTACTGTATTCTTCAAGGTGAAATATTAGGCACTCTATTGTCACACAGACCACATTCATTTGGAGATTAATAAACAGTCAAATTTCTGTTTCTAACTGTTTTCCAAAAGGATTCCATTTACGTATCAATCATACAAGAGAATAATTACTCTATAGAAAAGTTTGCGTCGGGAAACACCTTAGGTGAAACATCAACAATTAAGTCAAGGCATCACTTCAATACAGGCTTAATAAAGTTCACCTTACTGTGATATAATACACCAAGGATTTTCTTTGGCACCTAATTCCCAGACAATCCAGGAGCATCCATGACTGAAAACAACTCCAAATCAAATTGTTTCTGCATTTTACCTGACAGATAAATAAAAGCACCACGACAACACCTAAACCAATGTATCCCTTTTATGTTCTTGGGGACCCCCCAAAAATGAGTCAAACCCTTTCCAGAGAACAACCTCACTTAAATTGACCTGCTCCTGCATGTGCACAGGAAAGTTGTTCAAAAGCACAGTCTGGAATTACATTGACACACCATGAATGAGTTGAAGGTTAAAGTGAGACCTGAAATCTTTGCAACCAATGTCTAGAGAGTGCTTACCATTGAACCTTGAAACCATTAGGTGTTTGGCTGGGTGTGGAGTTTGGTGTTAATAGGTTTAGTTGTTGTCCTTTGTTCTAGCTATGTATTGTTCATATACCACTAAGGCGTAGGATGGAGTTTTCCTTCAGCTTGTTCAATCTTCTGCAACAATTCTTTGCCTTCCCAGGTGTCGCACTATGGCATACCTGGGGACTTGCTAGACTGCCTGGCTGTGTAGGATGGTTAAGCTAAAGCATAATGTCAGTTATATGATCATTTTTCAATGTATTTAGATAGTTTTAAACATTTTCAGTAGACTCTACCCAAGTAATCTAAGAAATAACATTTGTCATGTTTATTGAAGAGAACATCAAGTTTCTTACACTCTTGTAAATGACGATTTCTTAGGAGTGTGAACTGGGCACATACTACTATAGGAGTTGAGCAGGTTCCACTGAGATTTGAACTCAGATCACTGGATTCAAAGTCCAGAGTGCTAACCATTACACCACAGAACTGTGGAACACCTTGCTTGTTGAAGGGTTTTCAAGGATCCTTAAATTTGAATATGTCCGCTGGACGGTTAACATTTTATAGGGGTTTGGTTTAAAAGTCAACATCTTATGTGAATAACTCTGTAATAGATTAAAGCTGGAAAAAATGATTCTGTCTGGTTTTGAACCAGAGACCTTTTGCGTGTTAAGCAAACGTGATACCCACTACACTACAGAAACAAGCACGGCATAGCTCCCTCACGGTAAATGATCCAAAGTGCGGTAAATCCTACGTTTATCTATACGCAAAATTGCATTGCCGATTTTGTTACTGTATTCTTCAAGGTAAAATATTAGGCACTCTATTGTCACACAGACCACATTCATTTGGAGATTAATAAACAGTCAAATTTCTGTTTCTAACTGTTTTCCAAAAGGATTCCATTTACGTATCAATCATACAAGAGAATAATTACTCTATAGAAAAGTTTGCGTCGGGAAACACCTTAGGTGAAACATCAACAATTAAGTCAAGGCATCACTTCAATACAGGCTTAATAAAGTTCACCTTACTGTGATATAATACACCAAGGATTTTCTTTGGCACCTAATTCCCAGACAATCCAGGTGCATCCATGACTGAAAACAACTACAAATCAAATTGTTTCTGCATTTTACCTGACAGATAAATAAAAGCACCACGACAACACCTAAACCAATGTATCCCTTTTATGTTCTTGGGGACCCCCCAAAAATGAGTCAAACCCTTTCCAGAGAACAACCTCACTTAAATTGACCTGCTCCTGCATGTGCACAGGAAAGTTGTTCAAAAGCACAGTCTGGAATTACATTGACACACCATGAATGAGTTGAAGGTTAAAGTGAGACCTGAAATCTTTGCAACCAATGTCTAGAGAGTGCTTACCATTGAACCTTGAAACCATTAGGTGTTTGGCTGGGTGTGGAGTTTGGTGTTAATAGGTTTAGTTGTTGTCCTTTGTTCTAGCTATGTATTGTTCATATACCACTAAGGCGTAGGATGGAGTTTTCCTTCAGCTTGTTCAATCTTCTGCAACAATTCTTTGCCTTCCCAGGTGTCGCACTATGGCATACCTGGGGACTTGCTAGACTGCCTGGCTGTGTAGGATGGTTAAGCTAAAGCATAATGTCAGTTATATGATCATTTTTCAATGTATTTAGATAGTTTTAAACATTTTCAGTAGACTCTACCCAAGTAATCTAAGAAATAACATTTGTCATGTTTATTGAAGAGAACATCAAGTTTCTTACACTCTTGTAAATGACGATTTCTTAGGAGTGTGAACTGGGCACATACTACTATAGGAGTTGAGCAGGTTCCACTGAGATTTGAACTCAGATCACTGGATTCAAAGTCCAGAGTGCTAACCATTACACCACAGAACTGTGGAACACCTTGCTTGTTGAAGGGTTTTCAAGGATCCTTAAATTTGAATATGTCCGCTGGACGGTTAACATTTTATAGGGGTTTGGTTTAAAAGTCAACATCTTATGTGAATAACTCTGTAATAGATTAAAGCTGGAAAAAATGATTCTGTCTGGTTTTGAACCAGAGACCTTTTGCGTGTTAAGCAAACGTGATACCCACTACACTACAGAAACAAGCACGGCATAGCTCCCTCACGGTAAATGATCCAAAGTGCGGTAAATCCTACGTTTATCTATACGCAAAATTGCATTGCCGATTTTGTTACTGTATTCTTCAAGGTAAAATATTAGGCACTCTATTGTCACACAGACCACATTCATTTGGAGATTAATAAACAGTCAAATTTCTGTTTCTAACTGTTTTCCAAAAGGATTCCATTTACGTATCAATCATACAAGAGAATAATTACTCTATAGAAAAGTTTGCGTCGGGAAACACCTTAGGTGAAACATCAACAATTAAGTCAAGGCATCACTTCAATACAGGCTTAATAAAGTTCACCTTACTGTGATATAATACACCAAGGATTTTCTTTGGCACCTAATTCCCAGACAATCCAGGTGCATCCATGACTGAAAACAACTCCAAATCAAATTGTTTCTGCATTTTACCTGACAGATAAATAAAAGCACCACGACAACACCTAAACCAATGTATCCCTTTTATGTTCTTGGGGACCCCCCAAAAATGAGTCAAACCCTTTCCAGAGAACAACCTCACTTAAATTGACCTGCTCCTGCATGTGCACAGGAAAGTTGTTCAAAAGCACAGTCTGGAATTACATTGACACACCATGAATGAGTTGAAGGTTAAAGTGAGACCTGAAATCTTTGCAACCAATGTCTAGAGAGTGCTTACCATTGAACCTTGAAACCATTAGGTGTTTGGCTGGGTGTGGAGTTTGGTGTTAATAGGTTTAGTTGTTGTCCTTTGTTCTAGCTATGTATTGTTTATATACCACTAAGGCGTAGGATGGAGTTTTCCTTCAGCTTGTTCAATCTTCCGCAACAATTCTTTGCCTTCCCAGGTGTCGCACTATGGCATACAGGTCCTTCTCATAATATTAGCATATTGTGATAAAGTTAATTATTTTCCATAATGTCATCATGAAAATTTTACATTCATATATTATATATTCATTGCACACTAACTGAAATATTTCAGGTCTTTTATTGTCTTAATACGGATGATTTTGGCATACAGCTCATGAAAACCCAAAATTCCTATCTCACAAAATTAGCATATTTCATCCGACCAATAAAAGAAAAGTGTTTTTAATACAAAAAACATCAACCTTCAAATAATCATGTACTGTTATGCACTCAATACTTGGTCGGGAATCCTTTTGCAGAAATGACTGCTTCGATGCGGCGTGGCATGGAGACAATCAGCCTGTGGCACTGCTGAGGTCTTATGGAGGTCCAGGATGCTTCGATAGCGGCCTTTAGCTCATCCAGAGTGTTGGGTCTTGAGTCTCTCAACGTTCTCTTCACAATATCCCACAGATTCTCTATGGGGTTCAGGTCAGGAGAGTTGGCAGGCCAATTGAGCACAGTGATACCATGGTCAGTAAACCATTTACTTTTGGCACTGTGAGCAGGTGCCAGGTCGTGCTGAAAAATGAAATCTTCATCTCCATAAAGCTTTTCTGGCACCTTGATTTCCGAATGACATGCAGAATTTGCTTTCATCCGAAAAAAGAACTTTGGACCACTGAGAAACAGTCCAGTGCTGCTTCTCTGTAGCCCAGGTCAGGCGCTTCTGCCACTGTTTCTGGTTCAAAAGTGGCTTGACCTGGGGAATGCAGCACCTGTAGCCCATTTCCTGCACACGCCTGTGCACGGTGGCTCTGGATGTTTCTACTCCAGACTCAGTCCACTGCTTCCGCAGGTCCCCCAAGGTCTGGAATCGGCCCTTCTCCACAATCTTCCTCAGAGTCCGGTCACCTCTCCTCGTTGTGCAGCGTTTTCTGCCACACTTTTTCCTTCCCACAGACTTCCCACTGAGGTGCCTTGATACAGCACTCTGGGAACAGCCTATTCGTTCAGAAATTTCTTTCTGTGTCTTACCCTCTTGCTTGAGGGTGTCAATAGTGGCCTTCTGGACAGCAGTCAGGTCGGCAGTCTTACCCATGATTGGGGTTTTGAGTGATGAACCAGGTTGGGAGTTTTAAAGGCCTCAGGAATCTTTTGCAGGTGTTTAGAGTTAACTCGTTGATTCAGATGATTAGGTTCATAGCTCGTTTAGAGACCCTTTTAATGATATGCTAATTTTGTGAGATAGGAATTTTGGGTTTTCATGAGTTGTATGCCAAAATCATCCGTATTAAGACAATAAAAGACCTGAAATATTTCAGTTAGTGTGCAATGAATCTAAAATATATGAATGTTAAATTTTCATCATGACATTATGGAAAATAATTAACTTTATCACAATATGCTAATTGTTTGAGAAGGACCTGTACCTGGGGACTTGCTAGACTGCCTGGCTGTGTAGGATGGTTAAGCTAAAGCATAATGTCAGTTATATGATCATTTTTCAATGTATTTAGATAGTTTTAAACATTTTCAGTAGACTCTACCCAAGTAATCTAAGAAATAACATTTGTCATGTTTATTGAAGAGAACATCAAGTTTCTTACAGTCTTGTAAATGATGATTTCTTAGGAGTGTGAACTGGGCACATACTACTATAGGAGTTGAGCAGGTTCCACTGAGATTTGAACTCAGATCACTGGATTCAAAGTCCAGAGTGCTAACCATTACACCACAGAACCGTGGAAAACCTTACTTGTTGAAAGGTTTTCAAGGATCCTTAAATTTGAATATGTCCGCTGGACGGTTAACATTTTATAGGGGTTTGGTTTAAAAGTCAACATCTCATGTGAATAACTCTGTAATAGATTAAAGCTGGAAAAAATGTTTCTGTCTGGTTTTGAACCAGAGACCTTTTGCGTGTTAAGCAAACGTGATAACCACTACACTACAGAAACAAGCACGGCATAGCTCCCTCACGGTAAATGATCCAAAGTGCGGTAAATCCTACGTTTATCTATACGCAAAATTGCATTGCCGATTTTGTTACTGTATTCTTCAAGGTGAAATATTAGGCACTCTATTGTCACACAGACCACATTCATTTGGAGATTAATAAACAGTCAAATTTCTGTTTCTAACTGTTTTCCAAAAGGATTCCATTTACGTATCAATCATACAAGAGAATAATTACTCTATAGAAAAGTTTGCGTCGGGAAACACCTTAGGTGAAACATCAACAATTAAGTCAAGGCATCACTTCAATACAGGCTTAATAAAGTTCACCTTACTGTGATATAATACACCAAGGATTTTCTTTGGCACCTAATTCCCAGACAATCCAGGAGCATCCATGACTGAAAACAACTCCAAATCAAATTGTTTCTGCATTTTACCTGACAGATAAATAAAAGCACCACGACAACACCTAAACCAATGTATCCCTTTTATGTTCTTGGGGACCCCCCAAAAATGAGTCAAACCCTTTCCAGAGAACAACCTCACTTAAATTGACCTGCTCCTGCATGTGCACAGGAAAGTTGTTCAAAAGCACAGTCTGGAATTACATTGACACACCATGAATGAGTTGAAGGTTAAAGTGAGACCTGAAATCTTTGCAACCAATGTCTAGAGAGTGCTTACCATTGAACCTTGAAACCATTAGGTGTTTGGCTGGGTGTGGAGTTTGGTGTTAATAGGTTTAGTTGTTGTTCTTTGTTCTAGCTATGTATTGTTCATATACCACTAAGGCGTAGGATGGAGTTTTCCTTCAGCTTGTTCAATCTTCTGCAACAATTCTTTGCCTTCCCAGGTGTCGCACTATGGCATACCTGGGGACTTGCTAGACTGCCTGGCTGTGTAGGATGGTTAAGCTAAAGCATAATGTCAGTTATATGATCATTTTTCAATGTATTTAGATAGTTTTAAACATTTTCAGTAAACTATACCCAAGTAATCTAAGAAATAACATTTGTCATGTTTATTGAAGAGAACATGAAGTTCTCTAGGGGTTTGGTTTAAAAGTCAACATCTCATGTGAATAACTCTGTAATAGATTAAAGCTGAAAAACTGTTTCTGTCTGGTTTCGAACCAGAGACCTTTTGCGTGTTAAGCAAACGTGATAACCACCACACTACAGAAACAAGCACAGCATAGCTCCCTCAAGGTAAATGATCCAAAGTGCGGTAAATCCTACGTTTATCTATACGCAAAATTGCATTGCCGATTTTGTTACTGTATTCTTCAAGGTGAAATATTAGGCACTCTATTGTCACACAGACCACATTCATTTGGAGATTAATAAACAGTCAAATTTCTGTTTCTAACTGTTTTCCAAAAGGATTCCATTTACGTATCAATCATACAAGAGAATAATTACTCTATAGAAAAGTTTGCGTCGGGAAACACCTTAGGTGAAACATCAACAATTAAGTCAAGGCATCACTTCAATACAGGCTTAATAAAGTTCACCTTACTGTGATATAATACACCAAGGATTTTCTTTGGCACCTAATTCCCAGACAATCCAGGAGCATCCATGACTGAAAACAACTCCAAATCAAATTGTTTCTGCATTTTACCTGACAGATAAATAAAAGCACCACGACAACACCTAAACCAATGTATCCCTTTTATGTTCTTGGGGACCCCCCAAAAATGAGTCAAACCCTTTCCAGAGAACAACCTCACTTAAATTGACCTGCTCCTGCATGTGCACAGGAAAGTTGTTCAAAAGCACAGTCTGGAATTACATTGACACACCATGAATGAGTTGAAGGTTAAAGTGAGACCTGAAATCTTTGCAACCAATGTCTAGAGAGTGCTTACCATTGAACCTTGAAACCATTAGGTGTTTGGCTGGGTGTGGAGTTTGGTGTTAATAGGTTTAGTTGTTGTCCTTTGTTCTAGCTATGTATTGTTCATATACCACTAAGGCGTAGGATGGAGTTTTCCTTCAGCTTGTTCAATCTTCTGCAACAATTCTTTGCCTTCCCAGGTGTCGCACTATGGCATACCTGGGGACTTGCTAGACTGCCTGGCTGTGTAGGATGGTTAAGCTAAAGCATAATGTCAGTTATATGATCATTTTTCAATGTATTTAGATAGTTTTAAACATTTTCAGTAGACTCTACCCAAGTAATCTAAGAAATAACATTTGTCATGTTTATTGAAGAGAACATCAAGTTTCTTACACTCTTGTAAATGACGATTTCTTAGGAGTGTGAACTGGGCACATACTACTATAGGAGTTGAGCAGGTTCCACTGAGATTTGAACTCAGATCACTGGATTCAAAGTCCAGAGTGCTAACCATTACACCACAGAACTGTGGAACACCTTGCTTGTTGAAGGGTTTTCAAGGATCCTTAAATTTGAATATGTCCGCTGGACGGTTAACATTTTATAGGGGTTTGGTTTAAAAGTCAACATCTTATGTGAATAACTCTGTAATAGATTAAAGCTGGAAAAAATGATTCTGTCTGGTTTTGAACCAGAGACCTTTTGCGTGTTAAGCAAACGTGATACCCACTACACTACAGAAACAAGCACGGCATAGCTCCCTCACGGTAAATGATCCAAAGTGCGGTAAATCCTACGTTTATCTATACGCAAAATTGCATTGCCGATTTTGTTACTGTATTCTTCAAGGTAAAATATTAGGCACTCTATTGTCACACAGACCACATTCATTTGGAGATTAATAAACAGTCAAATTTCTGTTTCTAACTGTTTTCCAAAAGGATTCCATTTACGTATCAATCATACAAGAGAATAATTACTCTATAGAAAAGTTTGCGTCGGGAAACACCTTAGGTGAAACATCAACAATTAAGTCAAGGCATCACTTCAATACAGGCTTAATAAAGTTCACCTTACTGTGATATAATACACCAAGGATTTTCTTTGGCACCTAATTCCCAGACAATCCAGGTGCATCCATGACTGAAAACAACTACAAATCAAATTGTTTCTGCATTTTACCTGACAGATAAATAAAAGCACCACGACAACACCTAAACCAATGTATCCCTTTTATGTTCTTGGGGACCCCCCAAAAATGAGTCAAACCCTTTCCAGAGAACAACCTCACTTAAATTGACCTGCTCCTGCATGTGCACAGGAAAGTTGTTCAAAAGCACAGTCTGGAATTACATTGACACACCATGAATGAGTTGAAGGTTAAAGTGAGACCTGAAATCTTTGCAACCAATGTCTAGAGAGTGCTTACCATTGAACCTTGAAACCATTAGGTGTTTGGCTGGGTGTGGAGTTTGGTGTTAATAGGTTTAGTTGTTGTCCTTTGTTCTAGCTATGTATTGTTCATATACCACTAAGGCGTAGGATGGAGTTTTCCTTCAGCTTGTTCAATCTTCTGCAACAATTCTTTGCCTTCCCAGGTGTCGCACTATGGCATACCTGGGGACTTGCTAGACTGCCTGGCTGTGTAGGATGGTTAAGCTAAAGCATAACGTCAGTTATATGATCATTTTTCAATGTATTTAGATAGTTTTAAACATTTTCAGTAGACTCTACCCAAGTAATCTAAGAAATAACATTTGTCATGTTTATTGAAGAGAACATCAAGTTTCTTACACTCTTGTAAATGACGATTTCTTAGGAGTGTGAACTGGGCACATACTACTATAGGAGTTGAGCAGGTTCCACTGAGATTTGAACTCAGATCACTGGATTCAAAGTCCAGAGTGCTAACCATTACACCACAGAACTGTGGAACACCTTGCTTGTTGAAGGGTTTTCAAGGATCCTTAAATTTGAATATGTCCGCTGGACGGTTAACATTTTATAGGGGTTTGGTTTAAAAGTCAACATCTTATGTGAATAACTCTGTAATAGATTAAAGCTGGAAAAAATGATTCTGTCTGGTTTTGAACCAGAGACCTTTTGCGTGTTAAGCAAACGTGATACCCACTACACTACAGAAACAAGCACGGCATAGCTCCCTCACGGTAAATGATCCAAAGTGCGGTAAATCCTACGTTTATCTATACGCAAAATTGCATTGCCGATTTTGTTACTGTATTCTTCAAGGTAAAATATTAGGCACTCTATTGTCACACAGACCACATTCATTTGGAGATTAATAAACAGTCAAATTTCTGTTTCTAACTGTTTTCCAAAAGGATTCCATTTACGTATCAATCATACAAGAGAATAATTACTCTATAGAAAAGTTTGCGTCGGGAAACACCTTAGGTGAAACATCAACAATTAAGTCAAGGCATCACTTCAATACAGGCTTAATAAAGTTCACCTTACTGTGATATAATACACCAAGGATTTTCTTTGGCACCTAATTCCCAGACAATCCAGGTGCATCCATGACTGAAAACAACTCCAAATCAAATTGTTTCTGCATTTTACCTGACAGATAAATAAAAGCACCACGACAACACCTAAACCAATGTATCCCTTTTATGTTCTTGGGGACCCCCCAAAAATGAGTCAAACCCTTTCCAGAGAACAACCTCACTTAAATTGACCTGCTCCTGCATGTGCACAGGAAAGTTGTTCAAAAGCACAGTCTGGAATTACATTGACACACCATGAATGAGTTGAAGGTTAAAGTGAGACCTGAAATCTTTGCAACCAATGTCTAGAGAGTGCTTACCATTGAACCTTGAAACCATTAGGTGTTTGGCTGGGTGTGGAGTTTGGTGTTAATAGGTTTAGTTGTTGTCCTTTGTTCTAGCTATGTATTGTTCATATACCACTAAGGCGTAGGATGGAGTTTTCCTTCAGCTTGTTCAATCTTCTGCAACAATTCTTTGCCTTCCCAGGTGTCGCACTATGGCATACCTGGGGACTTGCTAGACTGCCTGGCTGTGTAGGATGGTTAAGCTAAAGCATAATGTCAGTTATATGATCATTTTTCAATGTATTTAGATAGTTTTAAACATTTTCAGTAGACTCTACCCAAGTAATCTAAGAAATAACATTTGTCATGTTTATTGAAGAGAACATCAAGTTTCTTACACTCTTGTAAATGACGATTTCTTAGGAGTGTGAACTGGGCACATACTACTATAGGAGTTGAGCAGGTTCCACTGAGATTTGAACTCAGATCACTGGATTCAAAGTCCAGAGTGCTAACCATTACACCACAGAACCGTGGAACACCTTGCTTGTTGAAGGGTTTTCAAGGATCCTTAAATTTGAATATGTCCGCTGGACGGTTAACATTTTATAGGGGTTTGGTTTAAAAGTCAACATCTCATGTGAATAACTCTGTAATAGATTAAAGCTGAAAAACTGTTTCTGTCTGGTTTCGAACCAGAGACCTTTTGCGTGTTAAGCAAACGTGATAACCACCACACTACAGAAACAAGCACAGCATAGCTCCCTCAAGGTAAATGATCCAAAGTGCGGTAAATCCTACGTTTATCTATACGCAAAATTGCATTGCCGATTTTGTTACTGTATTCTTCAAGGTGAAATATTAGGCACTCTATTGTCACACAGACCACATTCATTTGGAGATTAATAAACAGTCAAATTTCTGTTTCTAACTGTTTTCCAAAAGGATTCCATTTACGTATCAATCATACAAGAGAATAATTACTCTATAGAAAAGTTTGCGTCGGGAAACACCTTAGGTGAAACATCAACAATTAAGTCAAGGCATCACTTCAATACAGGCTTAATAAAGTTCACCTTACTGTGATATAATACACCAAGGATTTTCTTTGGCACCTAATTCCCAGACAATCCAGGAGCATCCATGACTGAAAACAACTCCAAATCAAATTGTTTCTGCATTTTACCTGACAGATAAATAAAAGCACCACGACAACACCTAAACCAATGTATCCCTTTTATGTTCTTGGGGACCCCCCAAAAATGAGTCAAACCCTTTCCAGAGAACAACCTCACTTAAATTGACCTGCTCCTGCATGTGCACAGGAAAGTTGTTCAAAAGCACAGTCTGGAATTACATTGACACACCATGAATGAGTTGAAGGTTAAAGTGAGACCTGAAATCTTTGCAACCAATGTCTAGAGAGTGCTTACCATTGAACCTTGAAACCATTAGGTGTTTGGCTGGGTGTGGAGTTTGGTGTTAATAGGTTTAGTTGTTGTCCTTTGTTCTAGCTATGTATTGTTCATATACCACTAAGGCGTAGGATGGAGTTTTCCTTCAGCTTGTTCAATCTTCTGCAACAATTCTTTGCCTTCCCAGGTGTCGCACTATGGCATACCTGGGGACTTGCTAGACTGCCTGGCTGTGTAGGATGGTTAAGCTAAAGCATAATGTCAGTTATATGATCATTTTTCAATGTATTTAGATAGTTTTAAACATTTTCAGTAGACTCTACCCAAGTAATCTAAGAAATAACATTTGTCATGTTTATTGAAGAGAACATCAAGTTTCTTACACTCTTGTAAATGACGATTTCTTAGGAGTGTGAACTGGGCACATACTACTATAGGAGTTGAGCAGGTTCCACTGAGATTTGAACTCAGATCACTGGATTCAAAGTCCAGAGTGCTAACCATTACACCACAGAACTGTGGAACACCTTGCTTGTTGAAGGGTTTTCAAGGATCCTTAAATTTGAATATGTCCGCTGGACGGTTAACATTTTATAGGGGTTTGGTTTAAAAGTCAACATCTTATGTGAATAACTCTGTAATAGATTAAAGCTGGAAAAAATGATTCTGTCTGGTTTTGAACCAGAGACCTTTTGCGTGTTAAGCAAACGTGATACCCACTACACTACAGAAACAAGCACGGCATAGCTCCCTCACGGTAAATGATCCAAAGTGCGGTAAATCCTACGTTTATCTATACGCAAAATTGCATTGCCGATTTTGTTACTGTATTCTTCAAGGTAAAATATTAGGCACTCTATTGTCACACAGACCACATTCATTTGGAGATTAATAAACAGTCAAATTTCTGTTTCTAACTGTTTTCCAAAAGGATTCCATTTACGTATCAATCATACAAGAGAATAATTACTCTATAGAAAAGTTTGCGTCGGGAAACACCTTAGGTGAAACATCAACAATTAAGTCAAGGCATCACTTCAATACAGGCTTAATAAAGTTCACCTTACTGTGATATAATACACCAAGGATTTTCTTTGGCACCTAATTCCCAGACAATCCAGGTGCATCCATGACTGAAAACAACTCCAAATCAAATTGTTTCTGCATTTTACCTGACAGATAAATAAAAGCACCACGACAACACCTAAACCAATGTATCCCTTTTATGTTCTTGGGGACCCCCCAAAAATGAGTCAAACCCTTTCCAGAGAACAACCTCACTTAAATTGACCTGCTCCTGCATGTGCACAGGAAAGTTGTTCAAAAGCACAGTCTGGAATTACATTGACACACCATGAATGAGTTGAAGGTTAAAGTGAGACCTGAAATCTTTGCAACCAATGTCTAGAGAGTGCTTACCATTGAACCTTGAAACCATTAGGTGTTTGGCTGGGTGTGGAGTTTGGTGTTAATAGGTTTAGTTGTTGTCCTTTGTTCTAGCTATGTATTGTTCATATACCACTAAGGCGTAGGATGGAGTTTTCCTTCAGCTTGTTCAATCTTCTGCAACAATTCTTTGCCTTCCCAGGTGTCGCACTATGGCATACCTGGGGACTTGCTAGACTGCCTGGCTGTGTAGGATGGTTAAGCTAAAGCATAATGTCAGTTATATGATCATTTTTCAATGTATTTAGATAGTTTTAAACATTTTCAGTAGACTCTACCCAAGTAATCTAAGAAATAACATTTGTCATGTTTATTGAAGAGAACATCAAGTTTCTTACACTCTTGTAAATGATGATTTTTTAGGAGTGTGAACTGGACACATACTACTATAGGAGTTGAGCAGGTTCCACTGAGATTTGAACTCAGATCACTGGATTCAAAGTCCAGAGTGCTAACCATTACACCACAGAACCTTGGAACACCTTGCTTGTTGAAGGGTTTTCAAGGATCCTTAAATTTGAATATGTCCGCTGGACGGTTAACATTTTATAGGGGTTTGGTTTAAAAGTCAACATCTTATGTGAATAACTCTGTAATAGATTAAAGCTGGAAAAAATGTTTCTGTCTGGTTTTGAACCAGAGACCTTTTGCGTGTTAAGCAAACGTGATACCCACTACACTACAGAAACAAGCACGGCATAGCTCCCTCACGGTAAATGATCCAAAGTGCGGTAAATCCTACGTTTATCTATACGCAAAATTGCATTGCCGATTTTGTTACTGTATTCTTCAAGGTAAAATATTAGGCACTCTATTGTCACACAGACCACATTCATTTGGAGATTAATAAACAGTCAAATTTCTGTTTCTAACTGTTTTCCAAAAGGATTCCATTTACGTATCAATCATACAAGAGAATAATTACTCTATAGAAAAGTTTGCGTCGGGAAACACCTTAGGTGAAACATCAACAATTAAGTCAAGGCATCACTTCAATACAGGCTTAATAAAGTTCACCTTACTGTGATATAATACACCAAGGATTTTCTTTGGCACCTAATTCCCAGACAATCCAGGAGCATCCATGACTGAAAACAACTCCAAATCAAATTGTTTCTGCATTTTACCTGACAGATAAATAAAAGCACCACGACAACACCTAAGCCAATGTATCCCTTTTATGTTCTTGGGGACCCCCCAAAAATGAGTCAAACCCTTTCCAGAGAACAACCTCACTTAAATTGACCTGCTCCTGCATGTGCACAAGAAAGTTGTTCAAAAGCACAGTCTGGAATTACATTGACACACCATGAATGAGTTGAAGGTTAAAGTGAGACCTGAAATCTTTGCAACCAATGTCTAGAGAGTGCTTACCATTGAACCTTGAAACCATTAGGTGTTTGGCTGGGTGTGGAGTTTGGTGTTAATAGGTTTAGTTGTTGTCCTTTGTTCTAGCTATGTATTGTTCATATACCACTAAGGCGTAGGATGGAGTTTTCCTTCAGCTTGTTCAATCTTCTGCAACAATTCTTTGCCTTCCCAGGTGTCGCACTATGGCATACCTGGGGACTTGCTAGACTGCCTGGCTGTGTAGGATGGTTAAGCTAAAGCATAATGTCAGTTATATGATCATTTTTCAATGTATTTAGATAGTTTTAAACATTTTCAGTAGACTCTACCCAAGTAATCTAAGAAATAACATTTGTCATGTTTATTGAAGAGAACATCAAGTTTCTTACACTCTTGTAAATGATGATTTTTTAGGAGTGTGAACTGGGCACATACTACTATAGGAGTTGAGCAGGTTCCACTGAGATTTGAACTCAGATCACTGGATTCAAAGTCCAGAGTGCTAACCATTACACCACAGAACCATGGAACACCTTGCTTGTTGAAGGGTTTTCAAGGATCCTTAAATTTGAATATGTCCGCTGGACGGTTAACAATTTATAGGGGTTTGGTTTAAAAGTCAACATCTTATGTGAATAACTCTGTAATAGATTAAAGCTGGAAAAAAATTTTCTGTCTGGTTTTGAACCAGAGACCTTTTGCGTGTTAAGCAAACGTGATAACCACTACACTACAGAAACAAGCACGGCATAGCTCCCTCACGGTAAATGATCCATAGTGCGGTAAATCCTACGTTTATCTATACGCAAAATTGCATTGCCGATTTTGTTACTGTATTCTTCAAGGTGAAATATTAGGCACTCTATTGTCACACAGACCACATTCATTTGGAGATTAATAAACAGTCAAATTTTCTGTTTCTAACTGTTTTCCAAAAGGATTCCATTTACGTATCAATCATACAAGAGAATAATTACTCTATAGAAAAGTTTGCGTCGGGAAACACCTTAGGTGAAACATCAACAATTAAGTCAAGGCATCACTTCAATACAGGCTTAATAAAGTTCACCTTACTGTGATATAATACACCAAGGATTTTCTTTGGCACCTAATTCCCAGACAATCCAGGAGCATCCATGACTGAAAACAACTCCAAATCAAATTGTTTCTGCATTTTACCTGACAGATAAATAAAAGCACCACGACAACACCTAAACCAATGTATCCCTTTTATGTTCTTGGGGACCCCCCAAAAATGAGTCAAACCCTTTCCAGAGAACAACCTCACTTAAATTGACCTGCTCCTGCATGTGCACAGGAAAGTTGTTCAAAAGCACAGTCTGGAATTACATTGACACACCATGAATGAGTTGAAGGTTAAAGTGAGACCTGAAATCTTTGCAACCAATGTCTAGAGAGTGCTTACCATTGAACCTTGAAACCATTAGGTGTTTGGCTGGGTGTGGAGTTTGGTGTTAATAGGTTTAGTTGTTGTCCTTTGTTCTAGCTATGTATTGTTCATATACCACTAAGGCGTAGGATGGAGTTTTCCTTCAGCTTGTTCAATCTTCTGCAACAATTCTTTGCCTTCCCAGGTGTCGCACTATGGCATACCTGGGGACTTGCTAGACTGCCTGGCTGTGTAGGATGGTTAAGCTAAAGCATAATGTCAGTTATATGATCATTTTTCAATGTATTTAGATAGTTTTAAACATTTTCAGTAGACTCTACCCAAGTAATCTAAGAAATAACATTTGTCATGTTTATTGAAGAGAACATCAAGTTTCTTACACTCTTGTAAATGATGATTTCTTAGGAGTGTGAACTGGGCACATACTACTATAGGAGTTGAGCAGGTTCCACTGAGATTTGAACTCAGATCACTGGATTCAAAGTCCAGAGTGCTAACCATTACACCACAGAACCGTGGAACACCTTGCTTGTTGAAGGGTTTTCAAGGATCCTTAAATTTGAATATGTCCGCTGGACGGTTAACAATTTATAGGGGTTTGGTTTAAAAGTCAACATCTTATGTGAATAACTCTGTAATAGATTAAAGCTGGAAAAAATGTTTCTGTCTGGTTTTGAACCAGAGACCTTTTGCGTGTTAAGTAAACATGATAACCACTACACTACAGAAACAAGCACGGCATAGCTCCCTCACGGTAAATGATCCAAAGTGCGGTAAATCCTACGTTTATCTATACGCAAAATTGCATTGCCGATTTTGTTACTGTATTCTTCAAGGTGAAATATTAGGCACTCTATTGTCACACAGACCACATTCATTTGGAGATTAATAAACAGTCAAATTTCTGTTTCTAACTGTTTTCCAAAAGGATTCCATTTACGTATCAATCATACAAGAGAATAATTACTCTATAGAAAAGTTTGCGTCGGGAAACACCTTAGGTGAAACATCAACAATTAAGTCAAGGCATCACTTCAATACAGGCTTAATAAAGTTCACCTTACTGTGATATAATACACCAAGGATTTTCTTTGGCACCTAATTCCCAGACAATCCAGGAGCATCCATGACTGAAAACAACTCCAAATCAAATTGTTTCTGCATTTTACCTGACAGATAAATAAAAGCACCACGACAACACCTAAACCAATGTATCCCTTTTATGTTCTTGGGGACCCCCCAAAAATGAGTCAAACCCTTTCCAGAGAACAACCTCACTTAAATTGACCTGCTCCTGCATGTGCACAGGAAAGTTGTTCAAAAGCACAGTCTGGAATTACATTGACACACCATGAATGAGTTGAAGGTTAAAGTGAGACCTGAAATCTTTGCAACCAATGTCTAGAGAGTGCTTACCATTGAACCTTGAAACCATTAGGTGTTTGGCTGGGTGTGGAGTTTGGTGTTAATAGGTTTAGTTGTTGTCCTTTGTTCTAGCTATGTATTGTTCATATACCACTAAGGCGTAGGATGGAGTTTTCCTTCAGCTTGTTCAATCTTCTGCAACAATTCTTTGCCTTCCCAGGTGTCGCACTATGGCATACCTGGGGACTTGCTAGACTGCCTGGCTGTGTAGGATGGTTAAGCTAAAGCATAATGTCAGTTATATGATCATTTTTCAATGTATTTAGATAGTTTTAAACATTTTCAGTAGACTCTACCCAAGTAATCTAAGAAATAACATTTGTCATGTTTATTGAAGAGAACATCAAGTTTCTTACACTCTTGTAAATGACGATTTCTTAGGAGTGTGAACTGGGCACATACTACTATAGGAGTTGAGCAGGTTCCACTGAGATTTGAACTCAGATCACTGGATTCAAAGTCCAGAGTGCTAACCATTACACCACAGAACCGTGGAACACCTTGCTTGTTGAAGGGTTTTCAAGGATCCTTAAATTTGAATATGTCCGCTGGACGGTTAACATTTTATAGGGGTTTGGTTTAAAAGTCAACATCTTATGTGAATAACTCTGTAATAGATTAAAGCTGGAAAAAATGTTTCTGTCTGGTTTTGAACCAGAGACCTTTTGCGTGTTAAGCAAACGTGATAACCACTACACTACAGAAACAAGCACAGCATAGCTCCCTCACGGTAAATGATCCAAAGTGCGGTAAATCCTACGTTTATCTATACGCAAAATTGCATTGCCGGTTTTGTTACTGTATTCTTCAAGGTGAAATATTAGGCACTCTATTGTCACACAGACCACATTCATTTGGAGATTAATAAACAGTCAAATTTCTGTTTCTAACTGTTTTCCAAAAGGATTCCATTTACGTATCAATCATACAAGAGAATAATTACTCTATAGAAAAGTTTGCGTCGGGAAACACCTTAGGTGAAACATCAACAATTAAGTCAAGGCATCACTTCAATACAGGCTTAATAAAGTTCACCTTACTGTGATATAATACACCAAGGATTTTCTTTGGCACCTAATTCCCAGACAATCCAGGAGCATCCATGACTGAAAACAACTCCAAATCAAATTGTTTCTGCATTTTACCTGACAGATAAATAAAAGCACCACGACAACACCTAAGCCAATGTATCCCTTTTATGTTCTTGGGGACCCCCCAAAAATGAGTCAAACCCTTTCCAGAGAACAACCTCACTTAAATTGACCTGCTCCTGCATGTGCACAAGAAAGTTGTTCAAAAGCACAGTCTGGAATTACATTGACACACCATGAATGAGTTGAAGGTTAAAGTGAGACCTGAAATCTTTGCAACCAATGTCTAGAGAGTGCTTACCATTGAACCTTGAAACCATTAGGTGTTTGGCTGGGTGTGGAGTTTGGTGTTAATAGGTTTAGTTGTTGTCCTTTGTTCTAGCTATGTATTGTTCATATACCACTAAGGCGTAGGATGGAGTTTTCCTTCAGCTTGTTCAATCTTCTGCAACAATTCTTTGCCTTCCCAGGTGTCGCACTATGGCATACCTGGGGACTTGCTAGACTGCCTGGCTGTGTAGGATGGTTAAGCTAAAGCATAATGTCAGTTATATGATCATTTTTCAATGTATTTAGATAGTTTTAAACATTTTCAGTAGACTCTACCCAAGTAATCTAAGAAATAACATTTGTCATGTTTATTGAAGAGAACATCAAGTTTCTTACACTCTTGTAAATGATGATTTTTTAGGAGTGTGAACTGGGCACATACTACTATAGGAGTTGAGCAGGTTCCACTGAGATTTGAACTCAGATCACCGGATTCAAAGTCCAGAGTGCTAACCATTACACCACAGAACCATGGAACACCTTGCTTGTTGAACGGTTTTCAAGGATCCTTAAATTTGAATATGTCCGCTGGACGGTTAACAATTTATAGGGGTTTGGTTTAAAAGTCAACATCTTATGTGAATAACTCTGTAATAGATTAAAGCTGGAAAAAAATTTTCTGTCTGGTTTTGAACCAGAGACCTTTTGCGTGTTAAGCAAACGTGATAACCACTACACTACAGAAACAAGCACGGCATAGCTCCCTCACGGTAAATGATCCATAGTGCGGTAAATCCTACGTTTATCTATACGCAAAATTGCATTGCCGATTTTGTTACTGTATTCTTCAAGGTGAAATATTAGGCACTCTATTGTCACACAGACCACATTCATTTGGAGATTAATAAACAGTCAAATTTTCTGTTTCTAACTGTTTTCCAAAAGGATTCCATTTACGTATCAATCATACAAGAGAATAATTACTCTATAGAAAAGTTTGCGTCGGGAAACACCTTAGGTGAAACATCAACAATTAAGTCAAGGCATCACTTCAATACAGGCTTAATAAAGTTCACCTTACTGTGATATAATACACCAAGGATTTTCTTTGGCACCTAATTCCCAGACAATCCAGGAGCATCCATGACTGAAAACAACTCCAAATCAAATTGTTTCTGCATTTTACCTGACAGATAAATAAAAGCACCACGACAACACCTAAACCAATGTATCCCTTTTATGTTCTTGGGGACCCCCCAAAAATGAGTCAAACCCTTTCCAGAGAACAACCTCACTTAAATTGACCTGCTCCTGCATGTGCACAGGAAAGTTGTTCAAAAGCACAGTCTGGAATTACATTGACACACCATGAATGAGTTGAAGGTTAAAGTGAGACCTGAAATCTTTGCAACCAATGTCTAGAGAGTGCTTACCATTGAACCTTGAAACCATTAGGTGTTTGGCTGGGTGTGGAGTTTGGTGTTAATAGGTTTAGTTGTTGTCCTTTGTTCTAGCTATGTATTGTTCATATACCACTAAGGCGTAGGATGGAGTTTTCCTTCAGCTTGTTCAATCTTCTGCAACAATTCTTTGCCTTCCCAGGTGTCGCACTATGGCATACCTGGGGACTTGCTAGACTGCCTGGCTGTGTAGGATGGTTAAGCTAAAGCATAATGTCAGTTATATGATCATTTTTCAATGTATTTAGATAGTTTTAAACATTTTCAGTAGACTCTACCCAAGTAATCTAAGAAATAACATTTGTCATGTTTATTGAAGAGAACATCAAGTTTCTTACACTCTTGTAAATGACGATTTCTTAGGAGTGTGAACTGGGCACATACTACTATAGGAGTTGAGCAGGTTCCACTGAGATTTGAACTCAGATCACTGGATTCAAAGTCCAGAGTGCTAACCATTACACCACAGAACCGTGGAACACCTTGCTTGTTGAAGGGTTTTCAAGGATCCTTAAATTTGAATATGTCCGCTGGACGGTTAACATTTTATAGGGGTTTGGTTTAAAAGTCAACATCTTATGTGAATAACTCTGTAATAGATTAAAGCTGGAAAAAATGTTTCTGTCTGGTTTTGAACCAGAGACCTTTTGCGTGTTAAGCAAACGTGATAACCACCACACTACAGAAACAAGCACAGCATAGCTCCCTCACGGTAAATGATCCAAAGTGCGGTAAATCCTACGTTTATCTATACGCAAAATTGCATTGCCGGTTTTGTTACTGTATTCTTCAAGGTGAAATATTAGGCACTCTATTGTCACACAGACCACATTCATTTGGAGATTAATAAACAGTCAAATTTCTGTTTCTAACTGTTTTCCAAAAGGATTCCATTTACGTATCAATCATACAAGAGAATAATTACTCTATAGAAAAGTTTGCGTCGGGAAACACCTTAGGTGAAACATCAACAATTAAGTCAAGGCATCACTTCAATACAGGCTTAATAAAGTTCACCTTACTGTGATATAATACACCAAGGATTTTCTTTGGCACCTAATTCCCAGACAATCCAGGAGCATCCATGACTGAAA
Organism: Girardinichthys multiradiatus; assembly: GCF_021462225.1. Lineage (NCBI taxonomy): Eukaryota > Metazoa > Chordata > Actinopteri > Cyprinodontiformes > Goodeidae > Girardinichthys > Girardinichthys multiradiatus. Next base: position 14,000,661 of record NC_061814.1, read on the forward strand.
ACAACTCCAAATCAAATTGTTTCTGCATTTTACCTGACAGATAAATAAAAGCACCACGACAACACCTAAGCCAATGTATCCCTTTTATGTTCTTGGGGACCCCCCAAAAATGAGTCAAACCCTTTCCAGAGAACAACCTCACTTAAATTGACCTGCTCCTGCATGTGCACAAGAAAGTTGTTCAAAAGCACAGTCTGGAATTACATTGACACACCATGAATGAGTTGAAGGTTAAAGTGAGACCTGAAATCTTTGCAACCAATGTCTAGAGAGTGCTTACCATTGAACCTTGAAACCATTAGGTGTTTGGCTGGGTGTGGAGTTTGGTGTTAATAGGTTTAGTTGTTGTCCTTTGTTCTAGCTATGTATTGTTCATATACCACTAAGGCGTAGGATGGAGTTTTCCTTCAGCTTGTTCAATCTTCTGCAACAATTCTTTGCCTTCCCAGGTGTCGCACTATGGCATACCTGGGGACTTGCTAGACTGCCTGGCTGTGTAGGATGGTTAAGCTAAAGCATAATGTCAGTTATATGATCATTTTTCAATGTATTTAGATAGTTTTAAACATTTTCAGTAGACTCTACCCAAGTAATCTAAGAAATAACATTTGTCATGTTTATTGAAGAGAACATCAAGTTTCTTACACTCTTGTAAATGATGATTTTTTAGGAGTGTGAACTGGGCACATACTACTATAGGAGTTGAGCAGGTTCCACTGAGATTTGAACTCAGATCACTGGATTCAAAGTCCAGAGTGCTAACCATTACACCACAGAACCATGGAACACCTTGCTTGTTGAAGGGTTTTCAAGGATCCTTAAATTTGAATATGTCCGCTGGACGGTTAACAATTTATAGGGGTTTGGTTTAAAAGTCAACATCTTATGTGAATAACTCTGTAATAGATTAAAGCTGGAAAAAAATTTTCTGTCTGGTTTTGAACCAGAGACCTTTTGCGTGTTAAGCAAACGTGATAACCACTACACTACAGAAACAAGCACGGCATAGCTCCCTCACGGTAAATGATCCAAAGTGCGGTAAATCCTACGTTTATCTATACGCAAAATTGCATTGCCGATTTTGTTACTGTATTCTTCAAGGTGAAATATTAGGCACTCTATTGTCACACAGACCACATTCATTTGGAGATTAATAAACAGTCAAATTTTCTGTTTCTAACTGTTTTCCAAAAGGATTCCATTTACGTATCAATCATACAAGAGAATAATTACTCTATAGAAAAGTTTGCGTCGGGAAACACCTTAGGTGAAACATCAACAATTAAGTCAAGGCATCACTTCAATACAGGCTTAATAAAGTTCACCTTACTGTGATATAATACACCAAGGATTTTCTTTGGCACCTAATTCCCAGACAATCCAGGAGCATCCATGACTGAAAACAACTCCAAATCAAATTGTTTCTGCATTTTACCTGACAGATAAATAAAAGCACCACGACAACACCTAAACCAATGTATCCCTTTTATGTTCTTGGGGACCCCCCAAAAATGAGTCAAACCCTTTCCAGAGAACAACCTCACTTAAATTGACCTGCTCCTGCATGTGCACAGGAAAGTTGTTCAAAAGCACAGTCTGGAATTACATTGACACACCATGAATGAGTTGAAGGTTAAAGTGAGACCTGAAATCTTTGAAACCAATGTCTAGAGAGTGCTTACCATTGAACCTTGAAACCATTAGGTGTTTGGCTGGGTGTGGAGTTTGGTGTTAATAGGTTTAGTTGTTGTCCTTTGTTCTAGCTATGTATTGTTCATATACCACTAAGGCGTAGGATGGAGTTTTCCTTCAGCTTGTTCAATCTTCTGCAACAATTCTTTGCCTTCCCAGGTGTCGCACTATGGCATACCTGGGGACTTGCTAGACTGCCTGGCTGTGTAGGATGGTTAAGCTAAAGCATAATGTCAGTTATATGATCATTTTTCAATGTATTTAGATAGTTTTAAACATTTTCAGTAGACTCTACCCAAGTAATCTAAGAAATAACATTTGTCATGTTTATTGAAGAGAACATCAAGTTTCTTACACTCTTGTAAATGACGATTTCTTAGGAGTGTGAACTGGGCACATACTACTATAGGAGTTGAGCAGGTTCCACTGAGATTTGAACTCAGATCACTGGATTCAAAGTCCAGAGTGCTAACCATTACACCACAGAACCGTGGAACACCTTGCTTGTTGAAGGGTTTTCAAGGATCCTTAAATTTGAATATGTCCGCTGGACGGTTAACATTTTATAGGGGTTTGGTTTAAAAGTCAACATCTTATGTGAATAACTCTGTAATAGATTAAAGCTGGAAAAAATGTTTCTGTCTGGTTTTGAACCAGAGACCTTTTGCGTGTTAAGCAAACGTGATAACCACTACACTACAGAAACAAGCACAGCATAGCTCCCTCACGGTAAATGATCCAAAGTGCGGTAAATCCTACGTTTATCTATACGCAAAATTGCATTGCCGATTTTGTTACTGTATTCTTCAAGGTGAAATATTAGGCACTCTATTGTCACACAGACCACATTCATTTGGAGATTAATAAACAGTCAAATTTCTGTTTCTAACTGTTTTCCAAAAGGATTCCATTTACGTATCAATCATACAAGAGAATAATTACTCTATAGAAAAGTTTGCGTCGGGAAACACCTTAGGTGAAACATCAACAATTAAGTCAAGGCATCACTTCAATACAGGCTTAATAAAGTTCACCTTACTGTGATATAATACACCAAGGATTTTCTTTGGCACCTAATTCCCAGACAATCCAGGAGCATCCATGACTGAAAACAACTCCAAATCAAATTGTTTCTGCATTTTACCTGACAGATAAATAAAAGCACCACGACAACACCTAAACCAATGTATCCCTTTTATGTTCTTGGGGACCCCCCAAAAATGAGTCAAACCCTTTCCAGAGAACAACCTCACTTAAATTGACCTGCTCCTGCATGTGCACAAGAAAGTTGTTCAAAAGCACAGTCTGGAATTACATTGACACACCATGAATGAGTTGAAGGTTAAAGTGAGACCTGAAATCTTTGCAACCAATGTCTAGAGAGTGCTTACCATTGAACCTTGAAACCATTAGGTGTTTGGCTGGGTGTGGAGTTTGGTGTTAATAGGTTTAGTTGTTGTCCTTTGTTCTAGCTATGTATTGTTCATATACCACTAAGGCGTAGGATGGAGTTTTCCTTCAGCTTGTTCAATCTTCTGCAACAATTCTTTGCCTTCCCAGGTGTCGCACTATGGCATACCTGGGGACTTGCTAGACTGCCTGGCTGTGTAGGATGGTTAAGCTAAAGCATAATGTCAGTTATATGATCATTTTTCAATGTATTTAGATAGTTTTAAACATTTTCAGTAGACTCTACCCAAGTAATCTAAGAAATAACATTTGTCATGTTTATTGAAGAGAACATCAAGTTTCTTACACTCTTGTAAATGATGATTTTTTAGGAGTGTGAACTGGGCACATACTACTATAGGAGTTGAGCAGGTTCCACTGAGATTTGAACTCAGATCACTGGATTCAAAGTCCAGAGTGCTAACCATTACACCACAGAACCATGGAACACCTTGCTTGTTGAAGGGTTTTCAAGGATCCTTAAATTTGAATATGTCCGCTGGACGGTTAACAATTTATAGGGGTTTGGTTTAAAAGTCAACATCTTATGTGAATAACTCTGTAATAGATTAAAGCTGGAAAAAAATTTTCTGTCTGGTTTTGAACCAGAGACCTTTTGCGTGTTAAGCAAACGTGATAACCACTACACTACAGAAACAAGCACGGCATAGCTCCCTCACGGTAAATGATCCAAAGTGCGGTAAATCCTACGTTTATCTATACGCAAAATTGCATTGCCGATTTTGTTACTGTATTCTTCAAGGTGAAATATTAGGCACTCTATTGTCACACAGACCACATTCATTTGGAGATTAATAAACAGTCAAATTTTCTGTTTCTAACTGTTTTCCAAAAGGATTCCATTTACGTATCAATCATACAAGAGAATAATTACTCTATAGAAAAGTTTGCATCGGGAAACACCTTAGGTGAAACATCAACAATTAAGTCAAGGCATCACTTCAATACAGGCTTAATAAAGTTCACCTTACTGTGATATAATACACCAAGGATTTTCTTTGGCACCTAATTCCCAGACAATCCAGGAGCATCCATCACTGAAAACAACTTCAAATCAAATTGTTTCTGCATTTTACCTGACAGATAAATAAAAGCAACACGACAACACCTAAACCAATGTATCCCTTTTATGTTCTTGGGGACCCCCCAAAAATGAGTCAAACCCTTTCCAGAGAACAACCTCACTTAAATTGACCTGCTCCTGCATGTGCACAGGAAAGTTGTTCAAAAGCACAGTCTGGAATTACATTGACACACCATGAATGAGTTGAAGGTTAAAGTGAGACCTGAAATCTTTGCAACCAATGTCTAGAGAGTGCTTACCGTTGAACCTTGAAACCATTAGGTGTTTGGCTGGGTGTGGAGTTTGGTGTTAATAGGTTTAGTTGTTGTCCTTTGTTCTAGCTATGTATTGTTCATATACCACTAAGGCGTAGGATGGAGTTTTCCTTCAGCTTGTTCAATCTTCTGCAACAATTCTTTGCCTTCCCAGGTGTCGCACTATGTTATACCTGGGGACTTGCTAGACTGCCTGGCTGTGTAGGATGGTTAAGCTAAAGCAAAATGTCAGTTATATGATCATTTTTCAATGTATTTAGATAGTTTTAAACATTTTCAGTAGACTCTACCCAAGTAATCTAAGAAATAACATTTGTCATGTTTATTGAAGAGAACATCAAGTTTCTTACACTCTTGTAAATGACGATTTCTTAGGAGTGTGAACTGGGCACATACTACTATAGGAGTTGAGCAGGTTCCACTGAGATTTGAACTCAGATCACTGGATTCAAAGTCCAGAGTGCTAACCATTACACCACAGAACCGTGGAACACCTTGCTTGTTGAAGGGTTTTCAAGGATCCTTAAATTTGAATATGTCCGCTGGACGGTTAACATTTTATAGGGGTTTGGTTTAAAAGTCAACATCTTATGTGAATATCTCTGTAATAGATTAAAGCTGGAAAAAATGTTTCTGTCTGGTTTTGAACCAGAGACCTTTTGCGTGTTAAGCAAACGTGATAACCACTACACTACAGAAACAAGCACGGCATAGCTCCCTCACGGTAAATGATCCAAAGTGCGGTAAATCCTACGTTTATCTATACGCAAAATTGCATTGCCGATTTTGTTACTGTATTCTTCAAGGTGAAATATTAGGCACTCTATTGTCACACAGACCACATTCATTTGGAGATTAATAAACAGTCAAATTTCTGTTTCTAACTGTTTTCCAAAAGGATTCCATTTACGTATCAATCATACAAGAGAATAATTACTCTATAGAAAAGTTTGCGTCTGCTGGACGGTTAACATTTTATAGGGGTTTGGTTTAAAAGTCAACATCTCATGTGAACAACTCTGTAATAGATTAAAGCTGGAAAAAATGAGATTTGATTTCTATAGAGTAATTATTCTCGTGTATGATTGATACGTAAATGGAATCCAATTGGAAAACAGTTAGAAACAGGAATTTGACTGTTTATTAATCTCCAAAGTAATGTGGTCTGTGTGACAATAGAGTGGCTAATAATTCACCTTGAAGAATACAGTAACAAAATTGGTAATGCGATTTTGCGTATAGACAATGGAGGTTGTTTTCAGTCATGGGTGCTCCTGGATTGTCTGGGAATTAGGTGCCAAAGAAAATCCTTGGTATACTATATCAATTACATTCAAGACTGTCAGGATCTGGGTTTGTGTGTGTTTGTGTTTTTTGCTACATGTGCTCATTCTCAGGCGATGCTGGAGCTTTCAGGTGTGCTGCGTGACAGGTGCGACTGGTTCCACTGATTACCATGAGGAGTACTTAAGCAGGAGGCTGCCAGCACTTCAATGCGAGAGTGTTTTGCCACAGTTGGTACAAAATCGAGCAACACTCTAAGTCTATGCTTCGTTCTTCGACCTTCGATTAACTTTGTTTTTGCTCTTCTACCGATTTTGAAAGCCTATGCTTTGGATCTATGTCACTGAGTTTCTGACTTCGTTTTTTGGAAGCTAGTCTGGATGTTCAAGCTTGTCTACGCTTTGAGGATTGCATATCCTATCTTCTGTCTTCGCTTGGATTCGCATCAAGCTGGCAGCTTTCCTGCTCTCTACGTCTCCTGAGCCAAGCCACAAGCGTACCCTGTCCACCCTCTAACGTAAGCCACCGCACATCAAACTAATACCTTTGCTCCAAGCTCACACTGAACAGCACCAAGTGAACTCTCTACGGATATTCCTGCCTAAGACCTGGAACCTGAATCTCATTCCCCCTGGCGACCTGACCACCATTACCCAGTAAGCCGATCTCTGTATCTTGTTAATCATTTATTCTTAGTTTCGTTATCCCTTTCGTTACCTGTACTCATCCATTCTCTTTACTTCTTTCCCTAAAGTGAGATTCTCATCAGATTTCGGTCCTGTTTATGTTTTTTCAATAAAACTCTTTATTTTACTTTCTTCTCCTGAGTGTTCTCTGCATGTGGGTCAGAGCTATTTTCGAATACAATGACGAAGACTGGGTCGAGGCGAGGAGGGATTTTTTCCCTGATCCTCGGACTCACCACGCCATTGGCCCGCCGCCAGCCATCAGATCAGCAGTCTCTGCACCGCTCGCCTGTGTTCCAGTGGTTTCCGCACCGCACCACTGAGCTCCACCATGGGTTCTCCTGGTCCCGCCGCCGGCCGTCAGATCATCGGCTCCTACGTTGCCGGGCATCTGATTGTCTTCTCCTACTTCGCCGGCCTGCTGATCGCCTGCCCCTACGTCGCTGGCCTGCTGATCGCCTGCCCCTACGTCGCTGGCCTGCTGATCGCCGGATCGGCCGGGTGCGGCCCACTGATCGCCGGATCTGCCGGGGACGGCCACCGGTCCGTCCGCCTGAACTCTGGGTCTGCCAGGGATGGCCACCGGGCCGGCAGCCTGAACTCTGGGTCTGTCGGGGATGGCCTCCGGGCCATCCGCCTGAACTATTGCCCTCCTTCCAAGCCCCCCTCCGCCCACCCTAGTTGGGTTGTTTTGTTTTGGTTCTACACAGAATTCATTTTACATCTGGTATAAACAATAGTAAAAAAAATTTATCTACCAAACGAAGCTTTACGCTTCCACAATACAGCACACACGTCTACATCTGGCATTCAAGGACACTTAGATTGGGTGGGGTGCGAACAGACTGCGTCACACAGATAAGTTCCTGCTCAGTCAGCATAGCAACCAACCAAATGCAACTCTAAGACAAGATGACAATTCTGTTAATAGTTCATAAAAGTACTTCGACAATAAATGTAAAAATTATTCAAACCACTTCTATCAAAGTTCACCCAACTAAATATATGAAAATGTCTTTTAATGGTAAAAGATAAGGATAAAGAACCTTTTTAAACTAAGCAATGATAATTAATGTACAAATCTTCCAACAACAAGACATTATGCAATATTAATTGTTGTCAAAGACAAAGGAGACCTGAGTGTAAAGACCTGAAGGCCACACACAAGCTCTGTTTTTTTGTGAGGAAACAGAGAAGGAACAAAGGTTATTTGCATCAAATTAGGGCATAAAACTAAGAGAAAGCAAACCTGGACTGAATTATTCTACAACGATTAGAGATTCTTAAAAAAAAAACAGTTTGTAATATGTGGAACGTTGATTTTTAGTCATCAAATCAAACTAAAACACTGGATTCAAAACAATACAGTAGCAGGTTGAGATAGAGTGACAAAAAGTAAAAGATATGCGTGACTGAAACTGCTGGAAGCAGCTGCAACGCTAGCCTTTGTATAATATGACATTGTTCATCTGAGAAAACAGCGAAAAACCCAAACACTTCTTTCTTATGAAAGTGTCTGACTAATATCCACTAATACAGTTTACCTCTGTACAAGGGTTTTGGAATGAGTTAAACAAATTTGGGGGGGCACAAACCCTTGATGTCCCTGCATGGCGTTAGGGCATATGGTAATATACAGTATCAGGAACTGACTTACAAGAAATAAAAACGCAGCATCTGTTGAGGCTTTTCTTATACAGAAAGATTTTTAACAACTGACTTGCAAATGTGTTTAGGCTTTGTTGGAAAATTGTATAAAAACGATCATTGCTTAGTTTAAACCATGTTTATGTTTGAAGTTCTAATATAGTGAAGATGATTCCTGTGATTGTTGTTAGTGTGCAAAAAGGGTTTGTGGAAGGTTAAGGAATGTGGTCTGGAGTGGAAGTTAAAGCGGAAAACCAGATCAAAACTAGGTGTTTGATCTAGAAGCCTGTTTTCCGGGAGATGTTGGGGCCCGTTTGAGGAATTCTGTTTTGATTTGATGGTACAAGATTAGTATAATAAATGCACCTCTGTTATATACACTGCTCAAAAAATAAAGGGAACACTCAAATAACACATCCTAGATCTGAATGAATGAAATATTCTCATTGAATACTTTGTGTGCTGACAACAAAATTACACAAAAATCATCAATGGAAATCAAATTTATTAACCAATGGAGGCCTAGATTTGGAGTCACACACAAAGTTAAAGTGGAAAAACACACTACAGGCTGATCCAACTTTGATGTAATGTCCTTAAAGAAGTCAAAATGAGGCTTAGTATTGTGTGTGGCCTCCACGTGCCTGTATGACCTCCCTACAACGCCTGGGCATGCTCTTGATGAGACGGCGGATGGTCTCCTGAGGGATCTCCTCCCAGACCTGGACTAAAGCATCCACCAACTCCTGGACAGTTTGTGGTGCAATGTGACGTTGGTGGATGGAGCGAGACATGATGTCCCAGATGTGCTCAATCTGATTCAGGTCTGGGGAACGGGAGGGCCAGTCCTTAGCTTCAATGTCTTCATCTTGCAGGAACTGCTGACACACTACAGCGACATGAGCTCTAGCATTGTCCTGCATTAGGAGGAACCCAGGGCCAACCAGCATATAGACTCACAAGGGGTCTGAGGATCTCATCTCGGTAACTAATGGCAGTCAGGCTACCTCTGGTGAGCACATGGAGGGCCATGCGGTCCTTCAAAGAAATACCACCCCACACCATTACTGACCCACTGTCAAACCGGTCATGCTGAAGGATGTTGCAGGCAGCAGATCGCTCTTCACGGTGTCTCCAAACTACTGTAATTCTTTACTATCAGGATGTCCACAAATTGCAGTTAAAAGCCTTCAGCTGATTCAAAATGCTCCAGCAAGAGTTCTGATTAAAATTAAAAAGAGAGATTATATTTCTCCTATTTTAGCTTCCCTTCATTGGCTCCTTGTTAAATCCAGAATAGAATTTAAAATTCTCCTCCTCACATATAAAGCCCTTAATGATTTTGCTCCATCATACTTCAGAGATCTGATTTTTCCATATGTTCCTAACAGAGCACTTCGTTCTCAGACTGCAGGTTTACTGGTGGTTCCTAGAGTCTCTAGAAGTAGAATGGGAGGCAGATCCTTTAGTTATCAGGCTCCTCTCCTGTGGAACCAGCTCCCGGTTTTGGTCTGTGAGGCGGACACCCTGTCTACTTTTAAGGCTAGGCTTAAAACTTTCCTTTTTATAAAGCTTATAGTTAGAGTGGCTTAGTTTATCAGGGAGGAAGCCTTCCTCCCTCCCTGTTGGATGGAGTAAGGGGGAGTCAGGTTTAGCCTAAACCGGCCCAGTTATGGTTGAGGTGCAAACACACCCTCCATTTCTGCTACCTGTATGACCCCTTCTCTTTTCCAATGGTTATAATCAGTCTGACAGAGAGAGGTATCCCAATCCTTGTGGTTTTTAGTATAACAATGGCCATCAGTGGGACCCTTTGTGTGGTGCCTTGAAACGACATTGTTGAAAATAAGCGCCGTTTAACTAAATAATCTGAACTGAAACTTTCTGTGTAGTTATGCTGCTATAGGCTTAGGCTGCTGGAGGACATAATGACCAATTTCACCCTCTTCACTACATTCTCACACTACTCTCCAATTTTGCATTATTTGCTGTTATTTCAGCTTTTAACTTTGTTCTCTCTCTTTTCTCTTCCTATAAGCTACACCTGGCCTGACTCTGTGTCTATCTGTGACACCTTTCTGGAGAGGGGCATCGTCCGAGCTTCTGCTGGCAACAACTTCCTCTACCGATGATCCACATGGCCCTGCCTTTTAGTGTTTAACCCTTCCTCTCTCCTATACATGGCGAATGACTGAGCTTTTACTGTGACTAACTCTGTGCTCTCGTTCAGACTCTGACCTTGAAAACTGGCTCAGAGTTTATCTGGTCTTTGTTTCTAGGTGAAACGACTAAAGGAGCTACATCCATTAACATTTACTTTTCCTTCCCATAGAAAGGACTCCTGGATCAGTGCTTCTTTGTTCTCTTTGTGTCTCTGCTCTGTTCTCTCTAACCCCCAGTCAGTCGTGGCAGATGGCCGCTCACACTGAGCCTGGTTCTGCTGGAGGTTTCTTCCTTTTAAAAGGGAGTTTTTCTTCTCCACTGTCACTACATGCATGCTCAGTATGAGGGATTGCTGCAAAGTCAACGCCAGTGACTGTCCGCTGTCTCTACATGGAGGGAATGCTGCAAGTCACTGACTGGATACAATCTCCTAGGTTTCCTTAGACAGAAAACATTTTATCCAATTTGAATAAATAACTAACTCTGACTGCACTGTTCAATGGTTAGGACTAATTGGAATGTATGTACCTGACTTTTGTGAAGTGCCTTGAGACAACATGTGTTGTGAATTGGCGCTATATAAATAAAACTGAATTGAATTGAATTAAAAATTCATTCAGGCAGGTGTGTCTTGACAGAAAATCGTCACTGCTGACCACATTTAAGACCCCTTTTGGTCAATACAGGTTTCTGCGGATGTCTTTCGGAATCAACTCAGCTAGCAAAGTTTTTCAGCAATCTATGGAACAGCTGTTTGAGGGGTGTCCATGTTCTGTTATTGTGAATGACATCATTATTGGAGGTCGGGACCTGGCCGACCATGACGCTAACCTCAAAAGGTACTGGAGCATGCCAGACAGGTTAACCTGAGGCCGAATCTACACAAATGCAAGTTTTGGTTGAGTGAACTGCACTATGTTGGTCACATCTTCACAAGGGAGGGTTTCAAGGCTGATCCTGCAAAGACCACAGCCATCACCAACATGCCCGTCCCAACCGATATCACTTCAATGCAATGATTCCTCAGCATGGCCAATTACCTTGCCAGTACAGGGGTTGAACAATGAAACTGAAACACCTGTCATTTTAGTGTGGGAGGTTTCATGGCTAAATCGGACCAGCCTTGTAGCCAGTCTTCATTGAGTGCACATTGCAACAGTATGAGCAGAGTGTGAAAGTTCAATTAGCAGGGTAAGAGCACAGTTTTGCTCAAAATATTGAAATGCACACAACATTATGGGTGACATACCAGAGTTCAAAAGAGGACAAATTGTTGGTGCAAGTCTTGCTGGCGCATGTGTGACCAAGACAGTAAGTCTTTGTGATGCATCAAGAGCCACGGTATCCAGGGTAATGTCAGCATATCCAAAAAACATAAAACCACAGCTGCCCAAATCACGGCAGAATTAAATATGCACCTCAACTCTCCTGTTTCCACCAGAACTGTCTGTCGGGAGCTCCACAGGGTCAATATACACGGCCGGGCTGCTATAGTCAAACCTTTGGTCACTCATGCCAATGCTAAACGTCGGTTTCAATGGTGCAAGGAGCGTAAATCTTGAGCTGTGGACAATGTGAAACATGTATTGTTCTCTGATGAGTCCACCTTTACTGTTTTCCCCACATCCGGGAGAGTTACGTTGTGGAGAACCCCCAAAGAAGCATACCACCCAGACTGTTGCATGCCCAGAGTGAAGCATGGGGGTGGATCAGTGATGGTTTGGGCTGCCATATCATGGCATTCCCTTGGCCCAATACTTGTGCTAGATGGGGTCGTCACTGCCAAGGACTACCGAACCATTCTTGAGGACCATGTGCATCCAATGGTTCAAACATTGTATCCTGAAGGGCAGTGCCGTGTATCAGGATGACAATGCACCAATAAACACAGCAAGACTGATGAAAGATTGGTCTGATGAACATGAAAGTGAAGATGAACATCTCCCATGGCCTGCACAGTCACCAGATCTAAATATTATTGAGCCACTTTGGGGTGTTTTGGAGGAGCGAGTCAGGAAACGTTTTCCTCCACCAGTATCACGTAGTGACCTGGCCACTATCCCGCAAGAAGAATGGCTTAAAATCCCTCTGACCACTGTGCAGGACTTGTATATGTCATTCCCAAGACGAATTGATGCTGTATTGGCCGCAAACGGAGGCCCTAAACCATACTAATAAATTATTGTGGTCTAAAACCAGGTGTTTCAGTTTCATTGTCCAACCCCTGTATATTCCCAATTTCAGTGACATTGCTTCCCCCCTGAGGAAATTAACCCACAAGAATACTGCTTGGTGCTGGTTTCCCCAACATCAGGCTGCTTTCGACTGTCTCAAGTCGTGCCTGACCAGCACACCTGTTCTTGCTTATTACAATGTTGCTGAGTCTGTCACTTTTACTTGCGACGCATCCTGTTTTGGTCTAGGGGCTGCCTGCATGCAGAATGGCAAACCCATCACTTTTGCATCGCGTGTCCTGTCGAACACAGAGACACGGTACGCTCAGATTGAAAAGGAGCTGCTTGCTGTCGTGTTTGCATGCACTAAGTTCAGAGACAGTCTATGGAAAGCAGGTAGCTGTGGAAACTGACCATCAGCCTCTGGTCAGCATCCTAAGAAAGCCGATTCATGCTGCGCCGGCTCGTCTCCAGAGGATGCTTCTCAGGCTGCAGAGCTACGACAACAGCTTAGTGTACAAAAAAGGGAAGCAGATGTACCTAGCTGACACACTGTCCAGAGCTCCGACCCCTCACACCTTGCAAAATCTGACTGAAGACAAGACTTTTGACATCATGTCGGTGAGCTACATTTCTACTACACAACTGCAAGAACTTAGGGAACACATGGTGACCGAAAACGTGCTTAAAGCGTTAGCCATCATCATACAAAGGAGATGGCCAAGCAAATAGAAACATCTTGTGCCTGCCCTGCGTCCATTTTTTCCCTACAAAGATGAGCTCATCGTGGAAAATGGCATTATAATGAAAGGCCAGAAAGCTGTTATTCACACTCTAAACAAAGCCTATATCACATAAGGGACACCCAGGTATTGAAGTCACAAAACGACGTGCAAGAGGCATTTTCTACTGGCCCACTGTTATGTGCTCCGAGCACATATTATTATTATAGTCTAGATTTGTTCTTTTGTATTTCTGGCTTAAGTCTTTTGCATTCTCTCTTTCGCTGCTGGGGTGCGCCTCGCATGTGCACACTCCCAACTGGTTGTCAGTGCTGCAGGCCGCAGCAGTAGCTTGCCATGCGGTAGCTTTTGTTTGTAGCTCTAGCCTTTTGTTCTGATTTGGCCTGGTGGGACCGGTTGTGCTGTTTTTGCTTTTTTCCTTTTGGGATTTCTTTTTTTTTTCTTAGTTTGGTGTTGGTAGTGGCTTCGACGGCCCTGTATAGGGTTGGCCCGCTTCTGCACCTGTTGATTCTGTTTGGCCGGCTCATCAGGTTCATCATTCTGTTTATACTTTTGGGTTTGTTTGTGTCATGATTTGTGGGTGTTTCTGGGTTCTTCTTATTATTATTGTTGTTATTATTATTCTTAATAGGTTTTGGATCATGCTTCTGTTTATTATTTTCCTGGTCATGGTTTAGTTTTTGTCTTCTAGTTCATGTTTTGTCAAGTTGGGTTTTTGGATCTGGTTATGCTTTAGTTTCATTTTTTTCTAGTTATGTTTCTATGAGTTTGTATCCTTGAAGTTCTGTTTTGCTCCAGTCACGTTGTAATCTCTCCTGTCTGTCAAATAACTTCATTCGGTTCGCCTGCACCTAGCATTCAGTCTCCTTGTGTCACCTGGTTCTTGTTCTATATATACACAACAGTTCTGTTCATGAATTTTTTAATGCAGTGACCAGCTGAGTTCATGAAGCATGGATTTGCCATATTATTGTCCTGTGTATCTTCTGTGTAAGCAATAACTTGAGACTTGGTTTAACTTCAGTTAACCTCACTGTCCAGACAGTTGCTGCTGACAGAGGCTGTGTTTTGTGTACGACTACAATTTGAAGCTGAAAAATCACAAAATATCCTTAGAGAAAGGAATAGCATTGTAACACTTAGAGCATAGTGTTGTCACAAGTCACAGGTTGATTGATCAACTTATGTGCCCATTTTACACTCATACTAATGTTTCCAATATACGTATAGTCAAAGATACATATATAGCTGGACATACATTTATTAGATGCTGTTGCTTTTAGCAATTTCTCATAACTTTATTGTTGTTTTGTAGTGTCTGCCAGAATGATGGAATCATACTCCATTATGAATTCAGCAGATGTGGAGACGCAGAAGGTTGTTGCTGATCTCATCCGTTTGTCTCTCGATAAGCGAGATGCTTTAAATCAGTTTGACCTTGCTGCATGTGATAAAAAGATTCAAGAATTACTTGACCTAATTGAAAATCCAACTAGAGAGATTCTGATTTCAGATGTTGTTGGTAGGCTTACCTTGTTGTATCAGCAGAAATCACAACTAGAAGCTAAAAGATATTTTCAGTTACAAACTGACCATCAGATGGCCCTTGAAAGAAAGAATTCTGTGAACCATGAGCTCTCAAAAGCTGAGGAGAGGACCAAGAAAGCTGAAGCAAAGTTAGAGGACCTGATGGCAGATGAGCTCAAGAAAGCTTCATCCAGAAAGGGGGAACAGACCCCCACCTCTGAGGTACCTGATTTGCATTTTCACTCACAGCACCCACAGCAGGGGGTGGACTCAGACAACAGGCTAGTGTCTGCAGAGTCTCCCCTTCCTAAACTTTATCAAAGTGTTCACCTTACGTCCACAGACCTTAATAGAAGTGTTGGAAGTCAGATGGTCTCCAGTGGTGTCCTGCCAAATCCCATTGCAGTGAACAACCACCATGATGATCACGTGCCGGACTCAACGTGCACAAGTGGTCCAATTGGGTGGAAGGAGCAGCCTTCCAACCTGATCTGAACCCCTCTCCCTTCTGACTCTGTAGTAATCAAAGCAAAAGGTGGCTACTTTGAAGAACCTAGAATATAAAATATATTTTAAGTTGTTTCACACTTTTTTGTTCAGTATATAATTCCACATGTATTAATTCAGTTTTGACGCCTTCAGTGTGAAGCTACAATATTCATAGTCATGAAAATAAAGGAAACTCTTTGAATGAGAAAGTGTGTCCAAACATTTGGTCTGTACTGTAGACGTTTTTGATCCAGGTAGCCAGGAGTCAAATATTTATGCTTACCTGCTTGAGGTTGAACATTGTCTTCTTGACTTCCTTGACTTTCCTTCTGATTGTGAAAAGCTGAGGCTTATTTGGAAAACAACAGCTAAGAGTGTTCATGTGTTCATAAAAACTCTTCCTCCAGAAATCTACCAGGCTCTAAGAGAGGAGTACTATGTTTACAGAGATGAAGCTGCTGCCACTATTGCATTGACAGTTTTGCAAAAACAGGATGAACCTCCCAGAGAATATTTTCACCGTTTGAACAATGCTTATTTTCAGGGATGTTAGACCACACTTTTAAGTTTTTGTTTTTTCACAACCTCCACTTTAGCGTGCAGTATGAAGTGACCATGCATTGCATAACAGAGAATCTCTCCATGCAGGAGAGTCGTTGATATGCTCAGCTTGTGTGGGAAACGTGTTCGTTCAGACAGAGCAGGAAAAAGTAAAGTTAGAGTGTTAAACATTCAAACTGAGAACAGGAAGCGGAAAGTCAGTTCCCAAGTGATGCAACAGAACCAAGGGGGTGGTAGCTGGCATCAGCCAAAACCCAAGCCACCAGTTAAAAGACAAACACCTTTTCACAGTGCAACATCGAACTGTAAGGTTGGTGGTAAAGAGTGGAACCACTCCAAAGATGTCATCCCAAAGGAGGAGTTTGAGATGATCTGCAGGTGAGGTAACGATGTTCCTAAAAGACATGGCAAGCCGTTGCAGTCCAGAATCAACCCTGTATAATCTATCAAACAAGGTATGAATATGGTAAATAATTTTCAACACCCTATATTCTGTTTTAATCTTTTTCTTTCTTATGGTTCTGAACTTGAGAAATTATTAAGGTTTTAAAAGCAGTAATATTATGGTGTGAAAATTATTACAGGATTTTTCTTTTGTTTTTTTTTTTACATTTTATTAGTGTCAGTCTCTGCCCAAACCTGCTTCACTCCTGTCCAAACACTAACCTCTGAACCAAAAATGAACTGTTGAACTCTGCCTACCTACCGGAACCCAGTGACTCTTTTCACATGGCTGAGGACTGATGGTTAACCTCAAAGACTGTGAACTTCATCTCATTCTTCGGAACTAAAGGGGGGATTGTTGGGACCCACAGCCATGATTTATAACATGCGGTACGGACTTTTCTGGAACTTTCAAAATAAATTGCATGACTTCCAGCAACTTAGGAAAGGGGGGGGTTAACAGCGAACTTCCCATGATGCCACTGCCCGTATAAAACCCCCACCTCTCCAATGGATTGATCTCTTCTACGTGGGTCACTTTGGGGCCTGGACAGAGAGACACAGCGCGCTAATGTCTCTTTGCAGGCAAACAGACATAAACTCTTCAAACTGGATCCAAGGGTGTGATAAGATCACGGGATCATATGCACAAGTTAAGTACAAATGAATCACTGTTTGTGTACCCGGTATTCATTTATGAACGGGATGATTAAAATACAAGCATTGCTTGACTTTTCTCTCTGAGATCTACAGAAAGCAAACTGTTTGCAGAGAATTCCCTGCAGAGACGCTGTATCTACGACACCTAGTGGAGCGGTTTCCCGGTCTGGAAGGAGGACAACAGAGACCGCATCACCGTGGTAAGGTGCAGTTTGGTCGGCCCGACAGAGCGAGCCGCTCCCCACAAACAGCTCTGGAGGTAACCTTTGTTCACAGAGCTTTCTTCGAACTTTGTCGTCGCCCAGACACTACTCCTCAGCACAGTTCATATGAGGTTAGGTTTGGGCAGAGAGATAGAAGTATTTAGAATGAAATAATCTAAACGTTTTTGATTTTATGAAGTTTGGTTTTGTTTGCGTTCAACTCAGCTATCTTGGTGCTAGCAGGCTATCTGCTCAGCACGTGCTCAGTTTTGTGCTCTGTGTTTGTGTGTTTTTAAAGTTAAGACAAACTTTATTTAAAGGGTGATTTTACACACAGATGATTGATCATAACGCGCCGTCTGCGCTTATGCATTTTAACCCTTTTATTAACCCTGGTATTTTAAAGGTGTGTTTGATTCTGGTGCTAAGCTATAAGCTTCTTTTGTTAGCTTTAACTGCTAACAGCTAAGAACACGTGCTTGCATTCGTAAGCCCATTTCTCCAGAAAGATTTGGCTCTTTTCCAAAATATTTCCTTAAATATTTTACTATTTCCTTAATAATATTTCTTTAAATATTATTTTAATAAATAAAGGCAGCTAATGAGACACCGTTGAGATTTAGTCATCCAGAAGGTTGGTTTTATTCAGCAGATCATTCTTCAAAACACTATTTTATTAAAATAATATTTTATCTGATCTTGCATTGTGAATGGTTGTCTAAAGGTATGCTGGTTATTGCCTAAGTTGGTTCCAAGACTAACTTAACTTCATTGACAGATTCTTCAAGATAATCCTTGGTTCTCATACATAAACATTGCATGGTAATGTTGCATCACTCTTTTGGTCATGGTTTCAACCATCTTTAATCAACTAGTTTATATTGTACATAGCCCATTAGTCTTCATTATTCTTTAATTATGCTTGGTAGTTAGTTGGATTGTTTTAGCATGGTAAAGAGTTTGTTGATTGAAATATGTTTGACTTTGAGTTGACTTATTTTTGTTAATAAATTCTTGTACTTTAAGAAATTGTGTGAATTTATTCCATGTGTGTGCAGAGTTTTGCTGTTCAATAATGTCAGAGCTTGGCTCACCCTTTTCGATTTTGTCCTAATACCACCGCCTTACTGGGCTGGTATTCACAGGACAACCCTTAACAGACAGAAATATTATTTGATAAAATATTAAAGTATTAATATTAAATAATATATTCAGATTCATAGTCACAACATTATAATCACAATATATTTATAAATAGTCAGAAACTTTGCAAATTAATAATATAACAACATATAGATGTTAAAGATATAACTAACTCCTCTCCTGTAAATATCATCTCTACATTCTTCCATTGGCCCCTATATATTTCTGCTCTTTTAACTCCACAAACTAGACCAGCATTTGCATTTGTGTGTCAGCATCTGTTTAATGTTCTGCCATGTAGGCTCAAATCAAGGCTGTGCATTTACTGATTTATTTGTAGCATTCTGATCCCACCACCTCCTCAGGTCACTTCTATGCTTCACTTTAAAAAGCTTTTTGAAAATGTTTGCAATATGGAGATGGTATGGCTTTGCATTATTCTCACTAAGTGTTATTCAGGATTCATGGTTTTCTAATCTGCTGGTTTTTATTCCTTTCCACCAATGATTTGAAGGTGGATAAAACTGATGTTGATTGACTGTCTATGTCTTTCACACAGAAGGAAACAATCCAAAATCACCAGTCAGACAAATATTGTTGAGCTACTAACTCCCTGATTGCAGAAAGATAGAAGTCTGACAGGGACTGTGATTGTTGTCTAATCTCTAAACACACCTTGAGAAGATGGATGGTGGAAGTTTGGTTTTTCAGTTTCTCTTCCTATATGTCTGTCCATTTGTCTGTGTCTGTCTTGATCCTTCTCATTAAAACTGTTTATAGTGTAACAGTCTAAATGAAAATAGATATTTCATGTGGAAGGTTTGTGTGTACAACAGTTAAGACAGTAGGCTACAATTTACATAAAATATTATTCCATACACATTTTATTCATTTTTTGTTCATTTAAAAAATCACCTAAATATGTATAAATGCTTTATGTAAATGGTGTTTTGGACTCCCAATATAGTTCCGAATAAAATGGCTAAATCATGCTGTTGATGAACATCTTAAATATGAAGACATTCAGAACTTGGTTTTCGTGGGAACAAAGCAGCAGACAGTAACTAGATTGTCAATAGAACATGCTGAAGCCTTTGTCCATGAAGTGTGACTCTCAACAGAATTTTTTGGTGAGGAACTAGAAAAAATGCAATGTGCCCTCAGTCTGGAAATTTATGCATATCTTCCCAAAGAACCCCATTCCGTGTCAAGCAAAACACTGGTCAGCATATAAGAATGGTTTGATTGCAGTAATGACAATCAAGATTTTTTCTTTAATAATTGAAAAGGGTATCATTAAATTTTGATTCTGATAAAATGTAAACAAACAGATAATTCCCTTTACATCATTTTATTATCTTTTAAAAAGATGCCTTTCTCATTTCATATAAGAAACACAATTCTTTGAATGTTGAATGAAAACAATATTAAATCAAAATCTGTATGGATAATTTTTGCCGGACCGTACATGTAACATACAAACTAAATGGACAACACTTAGAAACTGTAACAAATTCTGACAACATTTGATTGATTAAAGTTAGCTCACTTTTAAAGAGTTTTGACCAGAACACAGATTCATCCACACATGACCCATATTACCTAGTTTATCTTGTTTCTTGGGTTTTAGTATTATAAAAAAAAAAACCAAAAAAAAAACAAGCATTGGTTTATTCAAGCGTAAAACAATCAGCTTAGACATTCCTGTAAGCAAATTAAAGTGCCAACACGGGGAGCAGCACTTCCAACTGCTAATATTCTGACTGGAGCTGGAATCAACTCCAGTAGCACTGTGATTTGAAAAGAAAACACTCTTCACTCCTCCAACGTCTGCAAAGGCAAGAAAATTGACTCACTCGTTTACATAAAGCCCTGGATGACTGTCATTACAGAGCAATTATTTTAGAGAAACGTTCCAGCAAGTCCCTAAATCTTTCAGCAGCCACTTCAGTCTCCTGCTGTCACACAGCTGGGGGACTGTCCGTATTTCAGCTGCTCTTTGATTGCAGATCTAAATGGGAGGTAAACGTAGGAATGTGATATTGTAGAAACTATCCTTAATAAGGTCAAACTAGGACACTGCTCAACAGTAACTCTGCTGCATGGCAATCATTTCCAGAAGTAAGAAGTGCTGATTGGCGGTCTGCTGTGTGCCCTCAGAGACAGATTTGTGTTAATATGAAAACAGCTGGAGTTCTCTAGGGGCTTGTATGAATAATCAGTTGAATTGACACTTGTTTCCTCTTGTTATATATAGCTATATATATAGATATATATATATATCTATATATATATATATATCTTTATATATATACAGGGGTTGGACAATGAAACTGAAACACCTGTCATTTTAGTGTGGGAGGTTTCAAGGCTAAATTGGACCAGCCTGGTAGCCAGTCTTCATTGATTGCACATTGCACCAGTAAGAGCAGAGTGTGAAGGTTCAATTAGCAGGGTAAGATCACAGTTTTGCTCAAAATATTGAAATGCACACAACATTATGGGTAACATACCAGAGTTCAAAAGAGGACAAATTGTTGGTGCACGTCTTGCTGGCACATCTGTGACCAAGACAGCAAGTCTTTGTGATGTATCAAGAGCCACGGTATCCAGGGTAATGTCAGCATACCACCAAGAAGGACGAACCACATCCAACAGGATTAACTGTGGACGCAAGAGGAAGCTGTCTGAAAGGGATGTTTGGGTGCTAACCCGGATTGTATCCAAAAAACATAAAACCACGGCTGCCCAAATCACAGCAGAATTAAATGTGCACCTCAACTCTCCTGTTTCCACCACAACTGTCCGTCGGGAGCTCCACAGGGTCAATATACACGACCGGGCTGCTATAGCCAAACCTTTGGTCACTCATGCCAATGCCAAACGTCAGTTTCAATGATGCAAGGAGCGCAAATCTTGGGCTGTGGACAATGTGAAACATGTATTGTTCTCTGATGAGTCCACCTTTACTGTTTTCCCCACATCCGGAGAGTTACGGTGTGGAGAAGCCCCAAAGAAGCGTACCACCCAGACTGTTGCATGCCCAGAGTGAAGCATGGGGGTGGATCAGTGATGGTTTGGGCTGCCATATCATGGCATTGCCTTGGACCAATACTTGTGCTAGATGGGGTCGTCACTGCCAAGGACTACCGAACCATTCTTGAGGACCATGTGCATCCAATGGTTCAAACATTGTATCCTGAAGGCAGTGCCGTGTATCAGGATGACAATGCACCAATAAACACAGCAAGACTGATGAAAGATTGGTCTGATGAACATGAAAGTGAAGTTGAACATCTCCCATGGCCTGCACAGTCACCAGATCTAAATATTATTGAGCCACTTTGGGGTGTTTTGGAGGAGCGAGTCAGGAAACGTTTTCCTCCACCAGTATCACGTAGTGACCTGGCCACTATCGTGCAAGAAGGTTGGCTTAAAATCCCTTTGACCACTGTGCAGGACTTGTATATGTCATTCCCAAGACGAATTGACGCTGTATTGGCCGCAAAAGGAGGCCCTACACCATACTAATAAATTACTATGGTCTAAAACCAGGTGTTTCAGTTTCATTGTCCAACCCCTGTACTTGGCCGCAAACCTAAACTAACAGGAGCAGATTAAATATGGAAAATGCCAAGAGCCTCAAAGGAAAACTAGATTAGCTGCAGTAATCCACAATTTAAGTGGGAGAATCTGTTGATGGGAGGTGTATTAGAAAGTGTTAAGAAACAAACAAAATAAAACCCCACAGTTAAAAGAAATCTAGGCACAACAAGCACATGGAAGATGATGCTCTGGTCAGATGAGAGCAACCGTTAACTTTTTACCTATGTGGGAAATGCTACATTTGGTGGAAAAGTAACACAGGACATCATCGTAAAAACACTATCCCCACTGAGAAACATGGAGATGGCTACATCAAGGTGTGGGACAGTTTAGCTGTTTAGAGGTGATTGAGAAATGGATGGATCAAATAGACAGGAATAATGGAATAAAACTTCTTAAGAGTCTGTAATAGACTTCAGAATGAGGCAGAGGTTCACTTTCCAGCAGGTCGGCTACTTTTAGCATACAGCCAGAGCTACAAGGAAATGGTTTGAATCAAACCCTATTCACATGCTAGAGAGGCTCAGTCAAACCATATTTCATTTTCCTTCCTCAATTATGCACAGTTTTGTGGTTCTCCATCACCAGTGAAAGGCATTGACATTTGTGATTATATAACTACAAGTCTAACACTAAGACATAAGAACAACCCAAATGCACAAACAGAAAACCAGAAATAAGTAGAAAGTTAAATACAAGGAATGAACTACTACAATAACACCTAAGAATAATAATGAGCACAGAAGAATGAATTCAATCTAGAAAAAACAAATCACTCCCAAAATGATCACAACGAAAACAAACAGAATATGGTTTGATCTAAACCATTCCATTGAAGTTCTGGCTTTATGTTTGTGTATATTGTCCTGATGGAAGGTGAACCCTCACCCCTGTTTCAAGTCTTTTACAGCCTCTTACAGGTTTTCAGGTTTCAAGGATTGGGCTAAGTTCTATTCTGTCCTTCTCATCCGTTCTGACAAGCTTCCCTGTCCCTGCTGAAGAAAATGATCCTGAAATACAAGACAAGTTAGTTGCCAACAGCCAGCTATGCCTGATTCAGGGGATTGGTGCTGAAACATTTTAGATGTAATAACAATTATATCAAAGAATTCTGCTTTTCCTTTTAGAGATGAATAAGTTATCCAACTAACGAAATAAATACAGGGGTTGAACAATGAAACTGAAACACCTGTCATTTTAGTGTGGGAGGTTTCATGGCTAAATCGGAACAGCCTTGTAGCCAGTCTTCATTGATTGCACATTGCAACAGTATGAGCAGAGTGTGAAAGTTCAATCAGCAGGGTAAGTGCACAGTTTTGCTCAAAATATTGAAATGCACACAACATTATGGGTGACATACCAGAGTTCAAAAGAGGACAAATTGTTGGTGCACGTCTTGCTGGCGCATCTGTGACCAAGACAGCAAGTCTTTGTGATGTATCAAGAGCCACGGTATCCAGGGTAATGTCAGCATACCACCAAGAAGGACGAACCACATCCAACAGGATTAATTGTGGACGCAAGAGGAAGCTGTCTGAAAGGGATGTTCGGGTGCTAACCCGGATTGTATCCAAAAAAACATAAAACTACAGCTGCCCAAATCACGGCAGAATTAAATGTGCACCTCAACTCTCCTGTCTCCACCAGAACTGTCCGTCGGGAGCTCCACAGGGTCAATATACACGGCCGGGCTGCTATAGCCAAACCTTTGGTCACTCATGCCAATGCTAAACGTCAGTTTCAATGGTGCAAGGAGCGCAAATCTTGGGCTGTGGACAATGTGAAACATATATTGTTCTCTGATGAGTCCACCTTTACTGTTTTCCCCACATCTGGAAGAGTTACGGTGTGGAGAAGCCCCAATGAAGCGTACCACCCGGACTGTTGCATACCCAGAGTGAAGCATGGGGGTGGATCAGTGATGGTTTGGGCTGCCATATCATGGCATTCCCTTGGCCCAATACTTGTGCTAGATGGGAGCATCACTGCCAAGGACTACCGAACCATTCTTGAGGACCATGTGCATCCAATGGTTCAAACATTGTATCCTGAAGGCAGTGCCGTGTATCAGGATGACAATGCACCAATACACACAGCAAGACTGGTGAAAGATTGGTTTGGTGAACATGAAAGTGAAGTTGAACATCTCCCATGGCCTGCACAGTCACCAGATTTAAATATTATCGAGCCACTTTGGGGTGTTTTGGAGGAGCGAGTCAGGAAACGTTTTCCTCCACCAGTATCACGTAGTGACTAGGCCACTGTCCTGCAAGAAGAATGGCTTAAGATCCCTCTGACCACTGTGCGGGACTTGTATATGTCATTCCCAAGATGAATTGACGCTGTATTGGCCACAAAAGGAGGCCCTACACCATACTAATAAATTACTATGGTCTAAAACCAGGTGTTTCAGTTTCATTGTCCAACCCCTGTAGGTTAGTGGCTGAGTAATCTCTTTCCATTTTCAGATGTTGGACCCCTTTTTTAACCTATGTCTGCTTTATACTCTCCACAGCATTATAGCTGAGTTGTTTGCAGTGTTCCTTTGTCTTCATGATGCAGAACTAATATACTCTGAGGTCTTGACAGAAAAGTAGTATTTATACTGTGATTAAATTACACACAGTTGGACTCTGTGAAAAAGTTAAAAGGGTATAAATACTTGAATGATGTGCCTATACATGAGGCCAATTCCCTGGAGAAATCATCAGTTTTACTCTCATAGAGATGACAACAGTGGAATATATTTTATCTTTCACAATGTGTAAAATCTCCACTTTCTCCTCTTGAAAGTATTTTAACTCTTGCAGATATGGCTGCATCCTCAGCATCTCCAGTTCTTTCTATTCTGTTCCCCGAATTTCATTACCCCACCTTCGCTAGCCAGCAGTCCCTGTCACCTTTATCTCCTTTTTCCACTTTTTGACCTTTGTCACCTTCTTTCTGCTTCTTCTTTTCGATTTCTAATTTTCTTGTTTTCCTTCTTCTCAGTGTGATAATTGTTGTAATGAAAAATAAGAAAAAAAGGCAAAGCTCAGTAGACTGATTTATTCAGCCAATCAACAGACCCCAGGAAAGCTCTTGACAGTTGTTTTTCTCTTTCCACCTCTGATTATTTCCCTCCCAGAAGCCAGAGCTTTTCAGTAAACCACAAAAATATTTATGGTTACAGTTTTCAAGGAGCCACTTTCACCCGATGATGCTGTTCACCGGGTGTACAAGCACAGCTAAAAGGCAGCACTGACAACTCATTAATACAAAATTACCGTAAGCAATGATAGCTGAAACAGTCAACTAGATCTAAGAAGTAGAAATAGACAGCTGAAGAAACAGGAAGATTTGATTTGCGCTGAAGTATGTATAAGAAGGAGAAAGTTAGGGTGAAAAGAAAGTGGGCAACGGCTAATAAATCATGATTTGAATGCATCATTTTTAATGAAGCTTGATGTTTGACTGTTCTTCTTATCAGAGCCGAGATCATTTAGGTTGCTTCGTTTCCTGCACAGATGCAGCTTTTAAGCTTGGGTCATAAATTTGTAACAGGGCTGAAGTTGGGGTCGTTCCAAATGTTACTCTCCTTTTCTATTCTAAAACTTGTTTTTATGTGTGTTTGGGATGGTTGTTTTGCTGGAGACCCCATTTGTATCCACATTTAAATCATCTAGCTGTAGTTTTTTGTGGAGTTGAAGAATCTTAAGGTAGTTCCCCTTCATTAATATTCAATCCACTTTTCACAATTCACCAGTACCACTGGCAGTGAAAAAGACCTTTAGCATAATGCTACCACTGCCATCCTTGGTGGTCAACACAATATCCAAACATACTTCTTGCCATTGTGGCCAAATAGCTCAGTCCTTTTCCTGTTTGGCCATACTACCTTTCTGCAGAGGACATGATTTTCTATTTGGGCAGCTGCATATTACAGTCAAGGTTGAAAATGTTGAAGCCGAGAGTGCTTTTTTGGTTGGCATCCATTCGTTTCATGGGGAGGTATACCTAGCTTCGCTGTGGATGGTAACTTTGGTGCTCTGACAGATTCCATTTCGTAGCAGGTTTAAGCCTTGATTGGTCCTGGATGGCTGTTGAACATCATTTTACTTTCATCTGAGTTGGACAGTTTGCGTCAGATGGATTAAATCATGACACTGTATTCCAACAGTATTTGATCCAACACATAAATCAAAGTGGTTTTGTGGCAGAATTAGTCAACTTTCAGGCTTTGGAATGACTTACAAAATGACCCTAATGACGTAATTGCCAGAAAGCCAACAAACTTAAATTAGCTGTGCCATTTCTGATAATAAGAATGGTCAAACATCCCAAATTATACCAGAAGCTTGTTGATAGCTACAAAAAGTATTTAGGGTTTCTAATCCCAATACACTAAGGAAAATTTATCAAAACTTTTGGTGGACTGTTTCAATGTGTTTGAGCCTGTATGTATAGTTTTTAACCTGTGGGTTTGGGAAAAGTATGCAAAAAATGTGTTAACTCGTGCAGACAGTAATTATTTTTAAATTTCAACTCAGCAGTTTGTACTGTCATTCCTCTATGATGTTATATGCGTAAGTAAAGCCAAAAATTAATAGGATATCCATGAAAACGATGGGTTTATTTGAACTCTTTTTCTAAAAATAGTGCACGACTGGTTTAAATTTTGAATGTTCTTTATTGTGTTTTGATGTTAGCTTTTTAAAAGAAATCATAGACCTATGTCATAACGCTATTTGTCCTGTAATTGCATTGCTTCTTTTTGGAAATTAAGACAACAAAATTCACATGGATGGATTACAGCAACAATTTTTCATTGAACATATGTACAAGGTTACAGTGCTTTAAAATTGGCTATGAGGAGGTCCATTCCATAGGGTCCATTACATATTAGACTGGCAGTTAAATAACGTAGATGCATGTCTTGTTTTTATTTTTCAACAGGCAACAGTAAAGTCGACTTGTTGACTTCCGAAGGACCCATTATAGCTCCAACATGGCGGCGTCCATATGGGTGTGCAGTGCCCTACGAATTACACTTGGAGGTTAATTATTTCTCAGTTTTATCCTCTCTAGCTTTGATTTCGCAGTTCAGTGTGTCTATTTGTTTGTGTTAGCTGTTCTTAGAGTGATATGTTTGCGTTATCACTGTTTGTTGCGTGTGCCGACGCTAAAGTAGCCTGTCCCTAGAAAGATAACAGTGCTCTAAAAGCAGCAATGACATTTAGGAGTTTTAAATTCCGGACTTTTACCTGCAGGGGCTGTTAAAGTTATTGACGCCGAATATATTTTTAAGGATTGTGCGTTAGTGCTGCTAATTGTTTAGCTTGTTTATCCCTCTTATTGTTATTCCATTAATGTAAATGTGATTTGACGCGAGTTTTTTCGTCGGTTTTTTCTTTAAACTGCTTATTGCACTGTTAATTGAAAACTGAATACAGTAATAGTGAGTTACTGCTATATGCTAAAAGTTAGAGCTGTCTGAGAAAAGGGGTCAACAACAGTCATTCATCATACATTTAAATAAATCCAAACAGCCTACAAATAATTATGGTAATAAGAAGGTTAACATTAATTATTTGTTGGCTGTGATTATGGAAGGGTTGTTCGTACAGGTGATGCACCCTGAAGA
The DNA here is from genome assembly GCF_021462225.1 of Girardinichthys multiradiatus. Classification (NCBI taxonomy): domain Eukaryota; kingdom Metazoa; phylum Chordata; class Actinopteri; order Cyprinodontiformes; family Goodeidae; genus Girardinichthys; species Girardinichthys multiradiatus. The sequence continues at coordinate 14,028,114 of NC_061814.1, forward strand.
TTAGTTTTATAAAACACAATCGTTCTGAAAAAAATGATCAATGCTTTCCAGGGAATTATCTTAGATACAGTGCTCTATTTGTGTCCTTTTTTGCATTTTATTCACAATTTTATATATTTTAAAGAATTCTGAGACAAACCACAGTAAATGCAAAAAACAGTTATATGTTACTTTTGTTAATTAAGAAGAAATGTTTGTCCGAAACCAACTTGGCACATGTGAAAAAATAATTGATCCCTTAACCCAGTAACTGTCAGAGCCTGGCTTAGCAGAAACAACTGCCATCATGCATTTTTGACAATTTTGTGACTGGGGTGCTTTGCATCTTGTTCTGCTGCATAAAGTGTGTTTTAAGTTAAGGTCATGAATTGATGGTCAGACCTTCTCCTTCAGGATTTACACTTGGAGAGAAGACTTTATAGATCCATTAATTATCCAAGTAGTCTAGGCAAAATAGCTTCAGATCATCACACACCATGTTTGAATGTCTGTATGATGTTCGTTTTTCAGATACTCTGTTAGGTTTACTGTATATGTAACAGGACAGACACCTTTCAAATTGCTCCACTTTAGTCTCATCATGAGGGGGATCATGAAGATGTTTTTTGATAAATGTGAGATGGATTTTTGAATTCTTTCAGCCAATTGTGGTTGTGGCCTTGAAACTCTCCTAAAGATGAAATGTTTGCCTATTCTCTTTTTTATTGTTGAATCATAAAAACTGACCCTAACAGATGCATGCAGTGCTTCACGTGTAGTTCCTGGTTCTTCTGTGACCTTCTGGATGAATCGTCAGTGGGCTCTTGGAGTAATTTTGTTAGGACACCTACTCTTAGGATGGGTTACCTCTGCTTTATGTTTACTCTATAATGGCCGGGATAATGGCATTAATTGTTTTTCACTAGAGTACCAAAGCCTTAGAAATGACTATCACTTTCCAGAGTTATGGATTTTGTTTCTCATGGGTTTTTGTATGAGATTTGATCTGGTCATGTTGTGTTACTTTTAGAGATCTTTTGCCTTCTTTGTGTTGTCAGACATTTAAGTGATTTCATGGTTTTACATGTCTGGCAATAGTAAGGCCTGGGTCTGGTTGATTAAACAGATCTCAACTTTCTCAAAAACGTTTTTAGTTACGGTTAATTCTGGATTTTCCAAGGGGGCAATTAATTTCTAACATATGGCTAAGTTGGTAGCTTTTTTTTCCTAATTGCAGACTGAGGCAACCAGGTTATTGCAGCTTTTTTAGATTTCACGTTTTCCTCTAACAGATTTATTTTTCAGTCAGATTAAATGAGATTTATTGTCATCGTCAAAGTGGAAATTTTTGAAATTATTTAGCATATGTTCTTTTTTTTAACTTCACCTTCAGCTTGTACACTTGGAGAGCCACTGTATGGCTTATCCAAGTAAAAAAAGACAATTTGCAATTTGTATGCATGTGTCTTTTCTGTTTTCTGTTTCAGGCGCAGCATCACTCCGTACTGCAGTGGGAGCTGTTCAGATCTCTCATTTGGCCTGTCGAGCAGCGCCTCTTCAGAAACGTCCAGAGTTCCTGTTGAACCCATCAGCAATCTGGCAGCAAAGCAGACATGGCAGCTTCTTCAATAAATGTGAGTTAAGGAGTTTTTTTCAGTACAACTCTTCGTCATTAAAACCCTGAATATCCACAATCGTTTTGTGATAAAAGATATCCATGAATGGGAAAAATTATAAGTCTCGTTAAAAATAGTACTTCTATGCTGCTGCTGTTCTGTTGTAACCTAGGTATTGTTTTTAAATGTGTATATTCAAGCGAATGCTTTTTGTTTTTAATTGTTAATGTGGTGGCAAAACAAAAAATATATTTTTTTAAATTTCATAAATTAAAACAAAAAAGATGTTTTAAAATAAGCCTGCTAAATAGTTAGTGCAAAATATTTTAAAACTAAACTATAAAATAATAAACTTTAAAAATAAAAACAAAACAGTGAAACAGAAAAAAGTAACGAGGAAAAGATTCGATTAATTTTTAACCCGGAACACTTTAAAAATGAACATCTAAGGAAAACGTATCAGACTATTAAAACACTTACTTTTTTTCTTAAGGTTTATTAAAGCAACTACTTGTGTTTTGTTTTATGCAGCAGTTCAGAACAGCAATATAATTAAAATACTGCATTTATGGCTCCAGAGAAAGATAATATATATTTTTTTCTTCTTCTTTAAACAGAAATGAGTCAGGACTTATCAAAACTATAATGTTGTACAAGAAATCCTAAAAACATTTACAGCAGGAGTTCAGACAAAAACAGACAAAAACCTTTTTTCTGTCTGTAGCAGGTAAGGCATAAAGAGACTTTTCTCATTAGCGAGACCAGGTGCTTGTTTGGACAACATATCAGATTGATGAAGGTGTTTATATCGATCTCATATTAAGCTGTCGAAGCATTTCATTATATCATGGTATGTCTCTGCCTCTCATCCTGACCGCCTTCATAGTCGTTCCTCATTTTTCAGTCTTACTCTTGTCCAAGTTGAGAAAGGTTAAATGCCCTCTGACTGCCAGCGTGTCTCCTTGCAATTTTATAATACAACTATCAATTATTTTACCTAACATTTAAGCTAAAGTTTTCCATGGAAATTACTTTGTAACATATAAACCCTATTAAATTTGATTTTATATAAATGATGTGATTAAATATTTTTCCTCTTAAAATATTTTTAGATTAAATTAAGCTTTTAGACAAATCAGTTTTGTGTTGTCGGCCGGATTTGACATCTTAACATTTTACAATTATTTTAATTATGAACTAAATATAATTATTAGTGGCTAAACACTGTTTGGTAACCTTGTGTGTTCAGCAAATGTCCTTGTTTAGTTTTTTCAAGTACAAGAAGACAAGATAACAATCCTTGTTTTAAAAATAGTTTGTTGTTATGCGCTTGTGTTGCCAGTGACGGCTGAGGAGCTATGGAGAGGTGTGCTGGCAGAATCTGGAGCCGGAGCCAGAAAGGGCAGAGGAAAGCGAACCAAACGCAAACTGAGGAGAGACCTCAATCGGGGACAGATCATTGGAGAAGGTGAAAGAGCATCTGTGTTTGTGTTAGGAAAATCCCATCCCTTGAGTGTGTATTTGTCCCCCGATTCCTTTAGATACAAACATTGGGTTGGCTACATGATCTTCCCTTTTCAAAATGTCTATAATTTGGCCTCCTTGGCTTTAATTTAGAGAGCTGCTACTAAAGATTTGGCACTCAAATCTCCAACTAATGCTAACAAGCAACTGATGGACGCGGCACTCTAGAATATTCATAAGCCAGTCTGAATGAATATATTGCACTTCCAGGCCGATAAGAAAAATCACTCGTTGTTCTCTGTGCCCTCTTTTTAGGATTTTGAGAAATATTTTGCACTTTTCTTTCACTGAGTCTCACAATCCCTTTTCTTCTTTTGACCTAATTTTAGCTAAATATCATGTGTCAATCAGCCTAATACTCCGTCTGCTGCTAAAAAAGTGTTTAATCTCTAAAATGCATCAATAACTGCTTACATGTGTGAAGTGTGGTTGTGTTTATTAAATATATTTCCTTTTTCTTGTCTGTGTCTTCAGGTCGAGGTGGTTTTCTGTGGCCCGGTCTGAATGCTCCTGTACTAAAAGACGGTGCTGTGCAAAGCTTCAGCCGAAGAAGTGATGCTGAGCAGCAGCAGGTTCAAGCTGAACTAAGTAAAAAAATAAAACTCAAATTGACACATTTTAGATTTGTTTTATCAATGCAGGATCAAAATTGAGCTAAGATCAGAAAGCTTTTGTTACCAACACAAACCTGTGTGATTTTTGTTTTTTCACCAAACCACTGTTTAGAGATAATGTGTCAGTCAGCCGTTTTGCAAGCAAAGTCAAGGAGGGACTCTTTTAATGCAATAGAAATTGCCTTTTTATGAAGCACCAGGAGAAAAACAGCCGGGGGAAATGAAGTCTTAATTTTGAGAAATTGAAGCTCCACCGGTATGAGAAGTTGCCAATTTGTGTCCACTGTGATCTCATTTGTTAGCAGTAATTACATGCTTAATTTGGCAGTGACTAAAAGCACCTTTGATGTTCCTCGCGTTGAGCTGCTCGAAGTGAGACATTTTTCTGCCTTGTCTTTCTGCAGCACGGCAGAGGGATGAGTGGGAGAGGAGGAAGAAGATGAAGGTGAAGAGAGAGAGAGGCTGGACAGGCAACTCCTGGGGGGGCATCAGCCTGGGGCACCCTGACCCTGGACCCAATGGAGGTAAACGGCACCCAAACATCCAGAGTGTTAAAAAAAAAGTTATCTTTTGCCTTTATTTACAGCTACAAACAGCCTGAAAATGAACAGAATTTATACTTGGGAGTCCCTTGCAAAATTCTTCACACCCCTTTTGTAACTGTAACAATGCTGGTCTGGCATGCCTTTTTCTCATTTTTGCCCAGATGATGGATGGAACAGTAGTCTGTGAGATGTTCAAAGCTTTAGAATAAATAAGAATAAAGCGGGCTGAAAAGAAATGCATAACACACATGACTGGTTTGAATTTGTACAAAAATAAAACAATGCATTGTTTTCCTTGCTTATTAAAAATATTGCTGCTTTGTCTATCACACAAAATCCCAATTAAATACGGTGATCATGTTTAGGTTATAGCATAAAATGGGGGAGGGGATTACTGTGGTAAATACTTTCGTAAAGCACTATAATCTCAGGAAAAGAGCATACTAGGTGATCAGGAGCAAAATCCCCAGCACCTACACTTCAGCTTAAAACAGAAATCTAATCGTGGCCTGAGTGCAGACTAGATGATCAACAGTGAGTCTGCATCATGACACAACCAGGTTCAAAGGAACAGCTCATGCTCAGACAGACACACCGAGTGGCAAAGCAGGACATGAAAATAACTGTAGCTGTGGGAAAAAAGGGAGATGGATGGAGCAGCAGAGGAGTAATAAGGGCTGTGCAGCTGTGTGTGGGAGAGTAAGAGTGACAGGTCAGTATGGGAGCCCATTATCAGTGATGAAGATGAGGCATCGACTCAAGTGTCAAGTGGGACAATTTCCTAATTTAGAAAGACATATCTGTCTTTCCGTGTTGATTTAGATGGGTTTTCACATCCCTTTCCGGTTTCTCTCTGGCTTTTCACACATTGTGTATATCACATTCCAAGATTTTCTGTAATTTTTCTTCATTGTTCTTTTCATTCTGATCCTCTGTTTTCTCTTTTTATTTGGCCTTTTTTAATATCCGTATTGTTTGTTAGTTCTCCAGCTTTGACTTTTTGTTGCATTCCTTTGAACCTTTTAGAATTATGTTGGCCTTTTATAATTAACTGTTTTTTCTCATCTGTCTTCATCATTTTCAATTGTATCTTTTTTTTTTTTTTAACCGTGTTCTGTCCGGCAGAGTAGCACTCAGAATTGTTGTCTGAGTGCCAAGAAAAAGCCCAACAGATTTACTTTCACAAGCGGAGCATCACAGCTAATGCTTTAAAGCTCTGCTTGATATTTATAAAATAAACTTTATTATAAACTTCTTTGGGAATATTTCAATTGTTACGGAGACTGAAATGGAAAGGAAAAAAGAAGCTCAAAAAAGGGAGAGATGGGGGAAAAAGGGGAGAAAAGGAGGAAAGAGTGGAGGAGAGAAAGAAGGATGAAGAGAATACAAGATTACACCCTGCTTGCTTATACACCTGCAGCTGTTTATTTTTTTGTTTTTTTAACAAAATAGTACACGGTAATTCTGAATCAAAAATGTACTTAGTGAGAGGTGCAGCCCAATATAGAACATCTGTCTATCTGTCAACACCTGAAGCTTAACACCTGTGAGTATGAGTGTGGACTTGCTTTTGTATACAAGGTTTCTCCACAAAAATATGCAATAGCGAGTGTGAGGACCCACAGACCTGCCCCATGGTCCCTGGATGGACACTAAGGAGATCCAAGCCACAGACATCTAAAGGCCCCCCAAAGCACAGGAACCCCAGGAGAACCACCGCCGGGACTACTGCAACCCCCCCAGAGAAGAGCAGTGGAGAGTCCCAGGGGAACCACCCAGCAGCGACAGTGCAGAAGCCCCAGGGACAGCGACAAGCCCACAGGCCCCGCCGGCAGCCGTCCACGCCCGAGCAGATCCAGCCATGGACCCAGAGGCCCAAGACCCCGGGACACACCACCCCCCAAGCAGAGTCCCGACAGAGCCCAGGGGGCCAGGCCCCAGCAAGCAGCCACCGGGAGTGAGCCAGCACACACCAAAGCACCCGGCCACCGAGAACCACAAGTACACCAGTGGGCAGAGACTGCAACCACCGGCAGGCGGTGTGGCGGGGAGGAAGCTGATCCAGGAGAGGGAGCAGTCCAAGACCCAACCTGTCGCAAAGAAAAAAAACAAAAAACAGGCACACACAGTCACAATCACCCACTCCCACCCTCATGCATACACATAAAATCACTCACACCCAAATTAAGGATAAACAACAATGGACGTCATACACTCACTCACACTCCCCATGCCTCTATACTCCCAGGTCCAGGCGCCGGTACCCCCTAGGGGCAACCAGCCCCGGACCCAGGAGGTGGTCCCCTTCCCTCCTGGGGCAGAGGCAGGCAGACAGTGCCGGTACTGCCCAGACCCGGGTGACCCCGGCCCGGCTCCCACCCCCCCCGCCCCGAACCCAGTCCCGAACAACCCCCATCCACCTCCGGAGAGGGGGCTATGTACAAAAGAGGGGTCCACATGGCCCAAAGCAACCCGCCAACCGGAGCCGCCCCAGGACGGAGCAGTCCCGACCCCCCAACGAGCTCCGATCCCAACCCCATGAGTCTCCCACCCCCAGTGAACCCCAACAACAACCTCCAAACAGGGCCACCCCCAATAAGGACACCAATATTGAACACATCCCCCCGAACCCAAACGTCACGAATCCCCACCCCCACATGGGCACACCCCCACAGGTGAACTCCGTGGCCGAGAAGCCGATGAAGCCACACCCAGACAGCGCAAGCTCCACACACACCCCCGCTCTAAGAACCCCCGCCGCACCCCGCTCCCCCACCACACAGCGCCCTGCAAGGCAAGGGCCCCGCGCAACGCCGCCCACTGGCGCAACAGGGCAGACCCCACCCAGCACCGCACCCCGACCCCGCACCATGATGGAACAAACTCATCCACCAAGAGGTCCCCGGTATCTTTTCTGTCATCAAGTCAGTTAATATTGTATTAGTTTGCATTAATGTTTGGGTTGCATTTAGTGCTGATAGGCGCCTGTCTAGCTAATGTAAATGGCTAAAGTAATTATTTTCGTTCTTCCTATTTCAAAAGACTGCAATTGTAATTTCAAAGTTTCTTTCAGGGACTGAAGTTTAGGTGGTGTAATTATTCTATATTTCATTTAAAGCTTTTAATGTAGGCTGCTGCCAAGAGGTCAGGTTGGAGTGTTATAAAGAGCATTTCTCATTTCCATGTTGTCAGCCTGACCTCATAGCAAAAGTTTATATCAGAACTTTGGGTTGAAGGTTGAATAAAATGCTATGTAAACCACAGCAGCTCTACATGACAGTCACTGAGGACCTGTGCAAGCTAATTTAGACTGGTGAAGGCCTCCTGTGTCCCTCCTTATTACACATTTTAAGCTCCAGTTTCCGCTCAAGTTGCGTTTAGCTTGTTTACCTCAGACTGCTGTCAGAGGACAGACAATGCTCTGATTTACTCTGTGCTCTTGGTTTTCCATCTCTTTTTCTGTCTCTTCTGTCTCTGCCAGCTCTGCACATCCAGAGACTAAATTATCCCCATTCCTTTTCAGCCTCTAGTAGGTTTTCTTCCAGTGTCATCCTGTATTTAGCTCCATCCATTTCTCCAACATATCTAACCAGCCTTCCTGTCCCTGCTGAAAAAAGGTTCTCCACAGCACGATACTTGGATGATGTGTTGAGGGCAAATTGCGTTTACTGTGTCCCCTATATGGCTTGTGGGAAACTACAGCAGAACTTTGTATGGTTTTCTTGCAACCATTGCTTTTTTTGTTTGTGATCATTTATAAAGTCCAGATTTGTGGAGTGCAGGATTATAGTTGTACTGCTGACAAACTCTCCCACTTGAGGTGTAGATCTCTCCAGCTCCTCCAGAGTTACAATGAGACCCTCTTCCTCTCCTCTGAATAATGCCTCTCTATGCCCAGCCTGTCAGTTTAGCTAGGCAGCCGGTTAGCTGTTGTGAAATTAAAAAAGAGAGCATAACATTTCACCTGAGGAGCATAGAAACTTAATATTGCCTCACCATGTTTAGTTTTGATCCTGGGAACACCAAGTGAAGGCAGTGTCATGGTTAATACTTGACAAACAACTCAGAAATCTCTTTGAGCCCAAGACCATTTATTTCTTTATACACCAATAGCAACATTTTATAATATGTGTTTTTGTAGACTGGAAACCAGTACAGTGATATAAAACTGTTGGAATACGATTGATTTTCCTTGTGTTGGCAGGACTCTGGCAGCATCATTATGGATTAGCTGCAGGTCTATTTTATGCAGAGACCAGCAAAGATAATCCAAGCCACACAAAAAAAACCAAACACCAGTTTTTCTAGTTTGTATTTAGGCAGAAACCCTTTTATTCTGGCTATGTTTTTAAGATCATGAATTATTAACAGATTATATGTGGTTGGTAAAATTTTGGTCTTAGGTCAAACGACACCAAGGTTTCTTGAAAGCTTTGTCATCTTTAGCCCCATTGTGTCTAGTTGAAGACTGATTTCCATCTTTTCATTTTTGATTGATATCCTGGACTCTCTGACTCACTGTCTGTATTGGGCTGTGGTCATGCAGTGTAACAAATATATAAAGCTGTGTGTCATCAGGATACATATAATAAGAAATCTTTTAGTACTGTGTAATTTGAGCTAGTTGAAGTAATAGATGTTAAAGAAAGTGGCCAAAGAATGGACCCTTGAGGAATGTCACAACTGATATCTATTTGGCCAGATTTACAATTATCAAATGGCACTAATTAGTTGCCCTGGTTGCACTGGATTTGATTTAGGGATATTGGTTGTTAAAGGGGCTGCCACCCTTTTCAGATTTTTACTGTTAAAAAACATTGTGAAGACCATTTATCCTTTCCTTCCTTTTCCACACATATGTGTTTCTTTGTGTTGGTTGGTCACATAGAATGCATCTCAATAAATTCACTGACATTTGTAGTTGTAACCAGACAAAATATAAAAAACGTCATGATGTTTGAATACTTTTGCAAGGTAGTGGACACGCTTGCACTCTTACATCTGTTTGTTCACTCACACGCTCTACCTGATATTCACCCTAACACACAGACTGGTTGTGATGCTGTGAGTCAATTATTTGTCTCTGATCAAGTTGGGTTTCATAAAGATGGCGGGACACTGTCCCAGCTGGCAGATGTGTGTGTATATGATTTATTTTTTAATTTTCTTCTTCAAGGCATTTTCTTTAATTCTGCTTTTGTTTATTGTTAATTGATTATAAGTGAGCAGGCTGCCGTGGGAAGACTACAACCTTCAGAGGTCACTGACAATGAGACGTGCACACTCGTTATGCTGTTGCAAAGGCTTCTGGGCATTTGTCATGCTAGCAGGAGGCTAATTTAATCTATTTATAGTGTGGGGATGTGTGTGTTTGAATTTAATATCTTTCCTTTCTTATCCTTGTGTTGACAGAAACGTATGAAGAGTTTGATGCTCGAGTTATTGAGGTAAGTCTTTTTCTTTCCTGTTACCGAACAGATTACAAACTTATATATTATTAACTCAATATTGCATTAAATGCACTTAAAGGAAAAAGTAAAAGTATTTTTGCAACAGCTAATGTGGCAAAATAAGTGTTTTTTTACTACAACTAGAGTTGAACAATCAGGACTCGCCTGGTCAACATCAAGATCCCACCTCTAATCCCAATTTTGACTGAGTCCATTCATGTTTATTCTCAGGACTAACCCTAGGACAAAATACATATATGTTCCACAGGTTCTTTGATAGAAAGTTTTGAATTAAAAAGCTGCTGTTGGTTGATGTAGTTATAGAACAAAATGTCGGGAATTTTGAGTTTGGATGGTTTTAATGAGTAAGATAAAAACCCTCTATGATTTGATCTGGCAGTCACAAATCAGAGCAGGTCTAGAAGAAATCTGATCTCTGGCCAATTTGTTTGTGCATGTTTTAATCAGCCATTTTTGAAATTGAAGCAAATGATAGAATGTTACAACACTAAACTTAAACATATTCCACCTATTAGCCTTTCCAGTAGATGCTAACAACTAAACAAACATTATATAGATTTAAGTGAAGACTTTTCACTTGATCTCAATGAATAGGTTGTACAAAACAGATCAAGCCTTTTAAAGGTTTTGTTATTTAAAGGTTCACTAATTGCTTCCAATGTGATTTTTTTTCTTTTCTTCTTCCTTTACATATTATATCTACCTTTTCAAGAAAATGTAGATATACAGACACCAGTACCCCATTGCTGTGCTACTGGTGGAAAAAATGCACTTGAAATAGCTAAACCTACACACTTAAATACTCTGCCCTCCAGTATTATTGGCAGCCCTGGTAACAATTTATGCAATAGCCTGAAAATATTTTGTTAAGGAGATTTGGTAATCCCAAGATGGAGAGGTAACCATTTTGCATGGTGTCAAAATATTGTTCCTCATCCAGCTTTGTTTGTCACAGTTCAGGTTGTTTTTAGCCTTAATTATTGACATGATCCATGATACGAGTAAGTTCAGGTGAGTTCCTGGTAGCCTTTTACTGACTTTTTTACATCAACACACATCTGCCTTATTGAATGAGTTCTCTTGTCCATTTATCGTCTAAGAGTAGTGTGGTTTGGGTATGAAGAACTATTAATGAATGCCAAAGGCTATTATTGACAAAGATGGTAATTTAAATTTAAATTTGTAATTTTAACTTACAGGTCTTACATTTTAGGGCTTAAAATATGTTTCACACATTTGAAAGACATGAAATACGAGCTTTATTAACACGACTTTGGCTCAGGTGTTTGTATCGTAATCTTTCATAATTCACCTCCTAGTGTAGGTCTTTATAGAGGTAGCAGAAGTTGGTTTCTTTTTGTGGTTTGCCAAACTTTTTTCACTTCTGAGTGGTGAGTAATTTTGCATCATTTGTTGGTCTCATCCTGCTGCTTCACTTAGGATGGGACTGGAGATCAACCTTCTAAACCAAGAAATAATCTATTTCATTGTTTCTGCAGCTTTTCTAGTTCTTAGGTGATCACGCTCATTGTTTTTACACCTCAGTTGTGCCCTGAATAAATTTTGTTACGCATTTCTTGCATGAGCTGTGTGTGAGGACTTGTCGCCCCCCTGTATTGAGGAGGCACACCCTGTATGATACTGATTGGTTTTCAGGGTGTATGACTGTTTGGTGTCAGTCAAATTGAGCCCACATGAGCTGGAGATGGACCACCACACCGATTCGTTCAGACTACTAACTAATACAGATAAGAGTCCCTGACCACCTCTCAAGGTGGTCTGTATTTAGGACATTTAATTTTGTTTCATTTAAAGCTACAGAAGGTAAATTTTGTAAAAAAAATTTTTACATTTTTGTTAAAACTGTCACTATGTCCTGACCGCAGTACATGAGACAGATGATCTGTGAAAAATCAAGCTCCTCTGGCTCCTCCCAGTGGTCCTACTGCTATTTGCAGAAATACACCGCTCCTGGTCAGAAACAACCAGTCGGAGCCAAGAGGAATGTCTTAGCAGTGTCAATCACACTCTGGTACATGCTGCTCACACCCCTCCCCCACACAGCGCATACCGTCATTCAAGATTGCCGGTGTGCTGCATCTGTGCTAACGGAGCTGTGCTGATGATTTGAGGACCAACTTTGTAGTCTAAGTATGGGCAGGCCAAAGTCAAGGGGGAGGAACCTATAAGGTGTGCTTGTTCAAGCTTTCAGGCCACTGTTTCCTTAGAACTCCCTACTGCAGCTTTAAATTAAGAAATTTAGTCCTTAATTAACAGGGGTTAGGGGGTAACCCTAACCCTTAATTAATTAACTAAGTACATATATATATATATATATATATATATATATATATTTTTTTTTTTTTATAGTAAAACTAAACCAAATAAATTGTTCTATCATACAAAGAGAAAACCTACAAACTTAAACAAATGTGCCCAGGTAACTGTGCCAAGCTTCAGGCCGGACCTGAATGACTCCACTCCGCAGTTGTTGAATGGAAAGACTGAAGACAAAGCTGCTGTGTGTTTGTGGGTAGGTGTAGGTGTGTGTGTGTGTTTGTGTGTGCGTGTGTGTGTGTGTGTGTGTGTGTGTGTGTGTGTGTGTGTGCATGACATGGGTGAGATACTCTCTGTGGACAGTTCATTTAGATTCTCTGTTTGTCATGCAGAATCTCCCTTTAATTCAATTAGCACTAATGGGCCCCGGTGAACTAATGGGAGCAGTGCCAAAGGGTCACATATACACACAAAACATCCAGCTATGTCTCTGTGCCCCTCGTTCGCACACATTATCATGCAAGAAGAAGTGTAGGAAATAAGCTGTGGATTATTCATGGATGCTACGCGACTGCTTATCATTTCTAAATATTTCATGTATGTTTCTCTAGTGTGCATTTCTTCTTCATGATAACAGTTTCTAATAACATTTTATGCACGTTTTTATTTTATCTACTCCATCCACAAACATTAATACGTATAGGTGTGTATTACATTAATAGTCTTCCCCAGCTCTCCTGCCTGCATTAATAAGAATATTGTCACAGACATTAGACTTCCCCTTGGAAGCTGACAGACACTTTTATGGTGCCATCGCTTTCTATAAATACACCCTTCATGGGGGTGAGTGTTTGTGTGCATGTGTGTGTGCCACTATAAATTCAGGCCTAATGAAATGGAAGAGGCTTACTGGGAAAAAAAAGGCTCGTCTCCCAAGGACGATGAGGCTGCATTAGTGAGCAGGTCCAGCGGGAGAGGAGGAAGCGGGGAGGGAAAGGGATGAAAAAAGAAGAGGTCGAGCAAAATTTGTGAATCTGAGTTTGGAAAAACAAGGACAATAAGCCACAAAACTCAAACCTTTGGGGTTTTGAGTGGAAAAGTTAAGTTAGACTTTGTCTCCACATTAAATCTTTCTTCAGTGGCTATTGGTGTTTATTGGCTCATGGCAATGCAAATACTATTAAGGGCAAAAATGTAGAAAAACCCATTTTTAGTTAAATTTATCTTACAATAATCAAAACTGGACATGTTAACACTCAGGTTTTCATCAGGAAAATCTCCAGCAGTTGTATGTCTGTCTCTGAATCATATGAGCATTAGGGGAGTAACAGTACACATATTCATAACAAAACTATCCGGTGCAGTACTCTGAATTCGGTACGCACATTTACCAAACAACTACAGTGTTGTCTTATACCTGAACACATGCAGAATATTTGTGCCACACATGCAACATTCAGACAGTCCAAAACACAGCAAAGCATATGAGATTCGACAACATAACAAACTAGTGCTGTTGTGACAAGTTCCTCTGACCAGGGCGGATTTCCCAACAGATGCCATTTATGGTGCATACCAGTACATCACGTATGCTAGATTGTCCAAATATGAAAACAACTCCAAAGTAATTTTTCTTTCTTCCTAAACAACAACATTGGCCATTTTTAACATCCATCCATTCGTCCGTCCATCCATCCATCCATCGGCTAAACCTTGATTATTTAGCCTTCCTGCAGTCCTGGCTAAGCGCTACTACAGAGCGAGGCAGATGTCACGGGAGCCGCAGAAAGAGCTGCACGCAGGGTTGCTCTGACCCACGCAGGACCAAAAATCTAGGGCAGTGGTCGGAAATGTGATGTGGAGGGCTCCCTGCAGCCTGGCGTGTGGGAAAATCATGAAAGAGACAGGGGAATGAGTAGCGCACACAGGGCTAGGGTTGTGAACGATTGGGTACATGCTTGCTTTGTCTTTGCAGGATCACTCGGCTCTTAACTACAGCATCACGTACTGGGTATCTGAAATTGACAGCACTAACTTGCACACCGAGCAATGGTCTCTCATTGTCTGCAGACAGGTGCTGTCAGGAAAGAGCTAGCTGCATACTGGCAATGCTGCTGGATCAGGCCAACATCAGAGGTCTGGTGAAAAATAATGTTAGCCTAATTATGTCAGAAACAGATGATTGTGAAGCTTTGGTCCACCACACCCTGCAGCAAATTGGCATGTTATCTCCTCATCTTCTCTTAGCATACAAACATGTGCTTTGTGAACTACTTTATGGAACTCAGGTTTTATATTGCTTAGGACCTTGATGTAGTTATGATAAACAAGACACATATGGGAAATAATATAATTGCACTCTGTTGTGAATTTAACAATTGTGCTTGTATTTTTCACTTGATAAAAACAGTAAATAGAAAGAAACTGTAAAACCTGACAAAATTCACTCTACAAAGTAAAAAGCTTTTTTTTTTTCTCCAAAACAACTGGAGATATGAAAAATAGGATACACATACTTAAAACAATTAGTAGTTCTGTGCTAATGTTTATAAGCACTTATTATTTTAGAATTGGTGGTGTGTCTTTAATGTGATTAAAATGGAAAGTTTGGGGAAATACCCCATGACCAATGACCAAACCCCACTGGTGTCTCCTGCAGGCCTTACGTCATGAATTCACTGTCACCATTCTCCAGGATCCTCCTTCCCAAGACCTACTCTGTTACACCCATAATAAACCACTGGCATTTCACCACATTGTTTTCATGCGTTGTCAAAACATAATTGCCATGTCATGTTTGCCAAAATATGACATGGTTTGTTTTATACTATTACAACTCTGACTTGTATGTCTTTAAATTCTTATAGCTCTGCTCATGTTAATTTAAGGTATATTATCTTTTAATAATCTGAGTAAATTCTTTATGATTACTGTCAAGTTTAGACCTGTGAATCGGAGTCTTCATTGCGAGGTCTTTTAAGTTGCTGGGGCAGACTCCTGCTGTGATGTGAAGCTTTGAAAAAGCCAAATGTGCTCTACCTGGCAGAAAAAAAACATAAAAGGAAATAAAATGCTGGCATGCACAGACACATTGGAAGCACAGGAATTTAACAGAATAGTATACAATTTGGTTCTAAATAAAACTTCATAAACACCAGCTTCTAAGAAATAAAAAACGTATTTCTGGCACCTTCACAAAGTAGTTTGTTTAAAATGAAAAGGAATGACAGAGAGTAAAGTGAAACAAGATGAAAGTGCTTTTCATGGCCTCCCTCCAGGTACAGCAGCCTCTTGGACAGGATTCAGTGATTTCATTAACGGAGATGGAGCCTCGTCAGTGACAGAACAGTTTTTTTTTTTGCCTCCATTTTGTTCCCTTCCTTCCTGAAGTCAAGAACCTTGAAAGTTTTGTTGCAAGTATAAACAGTACAGCTAACACTATAAGAGAAACTTTACATGAACATTTAGATGGGATGGAGGGATGGGTGGTTCAATAGGTGTTGTAGTGCCATTTAACACAGTATTTTAGACATTCAGTTATTAATGTATTTGAAAACAAACACCTCAAGCTGGTTATTCTACATTTTATTGAGGGTGTACAGGGAGATCACAGTCGTCAGCCTCTCCTGGAAGGCCTTTGCCATGGTGTTGGAGAGGAGAGTCCAGCCTATAGCTGAACCTCGGCTTCCAGAGGAGCGGTGTGGTTTTTGTCCCAGTCATGGAACACTGGACCAGCTCTATACCCTCTACAGGATGCTTGAGGATTCATAGGAGTTTGCACATCCGTTCTACATGTCCTTTGTGGACCTGGAGAAGCCATTCGACCATGTCCCTGGTGATGCCCTCTAGGGGGCGCTTCAGGAGTACAGAGTCCAGGGCTCTTTATTAGGGGGCTTCTGGTCTCTGTACAAGCAAAGCAGGAGTGTGATTCGCATTGCCAGCATTAAGTTGGACCTGTTCCTGGTGCATGTTGGACTCCTGCACGGCTACCCTTTCTCACCGCTCCTGTTGATAATTTCACAGACAGGATTTCAAGGCGCAGCCTAGGGCCAGAAGGGGTCTGTTTTGGGGGCCAGTGGATTTCGTCTCTTCTTTCTGCAAATGAATGGTTTTGGTGGCTCCTTCTAGCCAAGACCTACAGCATGCACTGAGACGGTTCGCAGCCGAGTGCGAGGCAGCTGGGATGAGGATCAGCTTCTCAACCAGAAAAGGGTGGCTTGCCCTCTCTGTCTTAGAGGGCAGTTCCTGCCTCAAGTGGAGGAATTGAAGTATCTTGGGGTCTTGTTCACAAGTGAAGGGAGACTAAGGCAGAAGATTGACAGACAGATTGGTGTGGCTGCTACAGTAATGTGGACGCTGCACAGGCCTGTTGTGGTAAAGAGAGAGCTGAGCCGAAAGGCAAACCTTTGGATTTACTGGTCTGCCTACGTTCCTACCCTCATCTGTGGGCATGAACTTTGGGTCATGACCGAAAGTATGAGATCCCGGATACAAGGGGCTGAAATGAGCTTCCTCCGTAGGGTGGCCGGGCACTCCCTTAGAGATAGGGTGAGGAGCTCGGCCATTCGGGAGGGGCTTGGAGTAGAGCCGCAGCTCCGCCACATCGAAACAAGTCAGCTGAGGTGAGGCATCTGTTTCGTATGCTCCCTGGATGGCTTCCTTGGAAGGTGTACTGAAGG